>NC_137155.1:71597763-72797763 GCF_951394435.1 Stenella coeruleoalba
CCTTAGAGAACACAATATTTAATAAGAGCACATGATAAGGAAAAAGTAGATTCAGAAGAAATTAAAAATTAGAGAAGGTGGAAATCAGAGCTGATAGTCAGAAAGAAGATTTCAGAAATTCCAAATTATAGAATTTAGAATCTGAAATCAGAATTGAGTGGTCATTGGGTTACTATTATGGAATGGAGATGCAGGTGACTGTCAGCAAGGAACCCAGAAGTTCTTAATTGGTGAAATAAAGGATTTCAGTAAATGATACATTAGAGTTATGTAGATGTTTTTATATACATTAGGAGTTATAAACAAAACAGAAAATATCTTCATAATTTAGGTGTTCAAGTAAACTCATTTGACTTTTATGTTAAGAACATTAAAGGTCAAGTTCGCCAAATTAAATGTAATTTATTCTTCTATCAAATATTCTTTTGTAGCACATGATTAGAACTATTAGAACATCACTTGATTATTGAATTTCACTGTCTTAGGCTTAACATCAAAACATGTAGCAAATGTTTAAAAATGAGTAAAACAGCTAAACTCTAAAAAACAGATGCAAAATATGTAATATTACTATGTTAACTCTATAACTTCTCCTTTTGGCTTCTAGGCTCCTACTTATATATGAATACTACACATATACATATACACAGCTTTGATGACTGATGAAATAGCATAATTTTGAATTATTTCCCTCTCCCTCCCTTCTTCCTTCTTCTCTCCTCTCTCTCTCTCTCAATCATCAAATTCGAAATGTTACTTAACAAGTTTAAATTAATTATGTGTCCCATACTGAAGACTGGCCTATAATATTATATCTTAAATCACATATTTTAATAAGACTTGAGTGCCTAACTAATAGAATTCTTGCAAAACCTATCAAAGTGTTTCAGAACATATGAAATATATCAATTGGACAGAAACAGTTCTTCATTATGCTTTACACACAATTTTGCTCAACTGCTTATTTTAATTAGAGCAGAACTCTAGCTTCTGCTCATTGGTTTAGCATGAGCAATAAAATGAAGTTTATTTAATTTTCTAAAATAAGTAAAGCAGAGTAAAGTTAATTAAAAGTTAATTACAGAATAATGAATCATCTACCCATGCTGTGCTAGTGTTGCCCAGATGATTAGATGCTGTCCTTCCTGAATACACTTCCATTCCCATAAGCTGGGTATTCCCTTCATTCCATGTAAGGGTTTTCATTTGTGTCCTTTAAAAGTTTATGCTGCCTTTTTCTGAAGGTGTCTTTTTCAGGAAATACACACGTACATAGATGTACCTACACACACCTTCCTAGTTTCTCTCCTTTTATATGCTTTCCTCAGGCATAATTTTCATTTAGACTTCTGATTGCCTTTTAAATTTGACAGAATATCCCTATAAAATTCGTTAGTAATTGTTTCATTTCCCAGCATGGCATGTGTAGTTAACCTTGAAAGACAGATGGGACGTTAACTGTAGTGAACCCAACCTTTGCCAGTATCACAAAGGTCATGGATCTGTTCTCCCTGGTCCTGTGTCTTCAAGTAGAAGGTTTTGTACATATTGGAATTAGAATGCTTTTACTGCTCATTAATTCATCATTAAAATGATGTTAACTAATCATTCTCTATAAGGCTCTGGCGTACAGATTTTCTGGCATGAACTGCTACAGCTGGCTCCCAGCCACTTACACCTTCCTGAAAACAACAGCATTCATGTTTTTGGTAGACTTAAATCTTTTTGTCAAATTTTATTGTAAGTAGTATGTCTTATAAACTTTCACTGGGAATATAATGTGGCTTATACTGAGAGTATCTTAATTTTTATGAATGGATATATATATGGAAACACTTGAATTTCAATTTTGCTGCAGGCTGCTCATAGTATAAGAAATAATGTGCAATGAATATTATGTATACACCTCAATCATGTGTCTTGCATCTTGACATAAATATTAAGGCATTGTAACAAATACTGTTACTTAAAATAGGGAAAGAAGTGAATCAGTGTAACCTGGGATATTTACATTGATTCAATACATTCACTTTAGATATTTTTACTCCTTGACTATGTGTCCAGTCTATGTAAGCAGCTATTAGTTTTGCAAAATCATACGAGATTCAATGGTACAAATGTGATATGAACTAACTACAAACAACTGAATTCCTGAATCCTTCTTTAAAAGTATACAGATCTTCCTTGACTTACAATGAAGTTACATCCCAATAAACCCATCCTAATTCGAAAATACTGTGAAGTCCCAAATGCATTTAATACACCCAACCTACCAAACATCATAGCTTAGCTTAGCCTACCTTTAACATGCTCAGAACAAGTAAGTTAGCCAACAGTTGGGCAAATTCACCTAACAATGCCTATTTTATAATAAAGTTTGAATATCTTGTATCATACCACATTCCACTAGCCCTAGAAAAGATTCAAAATCTGAAAAACTGTTTCTACTGATTTTGTATTGCTTTCACACCATCATCAAGTCAAAAAATCATAAGTCGAACCATGGTTAACTTGGGGACCATCTGTATTCTATATTCTACATCCATAATTTTTCAACCTTCTGCTAAAGGATACATGTAGAGGCATTTATGTTCCCACATGTTGTTAATCAGATGTTAAATAAGAAGGAAATAGATGGAAAAGATCTGAAAATAAAATTTTGAAAGGATCTTTTACACAGGGACTATGAGGAGTTTGGAAGAGAGGGTGCAATCATGTTTTCACAACTTCTTACTTGCTGTCGTGCATTTATCTTCACTATTCTAACACTTTCCCTCATTCTTCTTTTCAGATTTTTTTCCTGCCTTTATATGTTAGTTATGCGTGCAACTTCTTCACTATTATATTCTAATTTTCTGGTTCTCAATTTTCCAAACTTTAATATGATGAGAATAATGGTTCAAAAAAAGAAAACCTTTCAGTTCAGAAATGCTGACTTCTATTTCAACTATCATTTTTAAATGTTGATTCAAAACTTCATATTCAACTCCATCTTGCAAACACGGATCTTGGCTGTTCTTTCCATTTACTTATGAAAAATATGTCATATTAGGAAAGTGCCATTTTGTGAGGGGGGTTGTTCACTATTTTTTTCTTGGCATTACAATTTTTATGGTAATGTTATTTTGATCCATTTGATTCAGATACTTCTCTTTAATAATGTCTGAAATTCTTGGTAGAGAAAAAATAAAAGAATTCAACCCATACCATAAAGTGAATTATGGGTAGTTTACTATAACTGTGCAGAAATAAATTATACGTAATGATGGAAATTCCCTCTTCTAGCTTTTTGGTTACAAAGAGAGATGGTCAAACGGATGCCGAAATGTGACAAGTTTTTATAAACGGCTTCATATTATCTTCATTCCTGGGGAGAGCTAGGTCTCAAAATGTTCCACTCTCCACAGAGACAAGTTTGTGATTAAAAACTCCAATCTTAACAATCAGAAAGCATTTCTATAAGAACACGATAGAAAAAACTGTATGGATTTCAAAGCATTCTACATATATAAGGATCTATTGTTTTTGTATTATTTTTACCTCCTATCATTACTACCAATTTATAGAGTTCAACTTTTATTGTTATGTAATTGCTCCAGTTAATAAATAAGCAAACACCCAGTTGTTATGTCAAGAAAATCCAATTAATTTATAAATTTTATACAAAATATGACTGGCAGGTAGTGACATCATAAAACGTTTAACTTCTCTGCATTGAACCATATGAGTCATCTATTTGGACCATAATAGAGTATACACGTATGTTTGCAAGAATTTTTTATATGCTTAACCAGTTACTTTTAATGTTTTTGAATTCTTATTTATTGAATCAAAAGTTTAAACATTATAAGAAGTGTAAAATTGGCAGCACCATGTGTGGGAACTATGAGAAACCATAGATGAAATAATAATGCAACACGGGCTTATATAAATAATGGGACAGAGTGTGTTTCAAAAATACACGTGTTAAATAAAATGTGTTATTATATTAATAATAATTAAGATGTCCTAGAACAGCGATTTTATACAAATTATTAATCATATAAAGTGAGAAAAACCAGTAAATAACTAAACTCTAAGCCAGCTAGTACAGTAGGGCAGAATGTGCTTCTTTCATGTATATGTAATATAAATGAATAACGGGAAAGCAATGGACATAATATGTTTGTTAACATTTTTACTCTGCTTCACTGAAACTTTCTGCTCAATATGCTATAAGAAAACAAAAATTATGCAAAATTAGTCTCAAATGTCTTTAACTCTGCCAGCTAAATTAACCTCTGAAGGAAAATATAAATTCATAAACCATTGCCAATCTGTGAATGTTGTTTAGGGACTTGTGCAACACAGTAACACACTGAACAGATTGACAATGCAGTCCTTCTCCAACATAGTATTGGGTTGGCCAAAAAGTTCGTTTGGGTTTTTCCATAATGTCTTACGGAAAACCTGAACGAACTTTTTGGCCAACCCAATACTTGCAGAAAGAAAAACGTGCTGGATTCGTTACCTAGTATTGACATTACGGCTTCTAGAACCCAAATAAGAATCTGTGCTGCCTGTTTCAGGCATGATGATCTCCAGTTCTGTTTGAGATAAGAGGGGCATGGCATTAGCACTTCTGCAAGGGAGATGGAAAACCAACGACTCAATTTTAAGAACAGCACGTTGCTACACGTTGGTATATTTTCTGATGGGAAAGGAAAATCAAAAGGAGTCAGTATTGCTAAGAGAGCTCTCTAAAATGGAGCTGGGAGGCCAATGATTAAGTGTAACTTATGCATGTCTCAGCCTGGATGGGATCTGACCTTTTCACTACTTATTGTACTTAAAGAGAGTATCCAGAACATCTGCCAGAAACTCAAGATACTTATGGAACACTTAATCTAAAATAACTCATGATAACCATCCCTTAAGACAAATATTTCTTTTCTTGTGTCAGAGCACAACTTCATGGCTTTTGCCTTTTTAAGCCCCTGACTCCTTCTCCCCAGAACACTCTTGCTGGGGAAGAACAAACCTGTCTTCCAGATTCTAATTCTTAAGACTCCAAATAAACAATTTTCTTACTTGAAGAATTCTGAATTATTTTTTGGTCAACGTTGCAGACAGGAGTTTTTTTTTTTACCTCTTTTATTGATGTATCCCCCCCGTCCTAGAACATTGCCTCATACTTACAGGCATTCAGTAAAACATTTCTGAATGAATGAATGTGAATCATTAAGATATCTCACTGAAGGAGAGAGGAGAAATACTTCTCCTAAAAGAATAAGCATGATGTAAAATGTACCTCTTTCTAACTATTTTGGTCTGAGTACTGCAGCTTGCAGCAAGGTAAGCCAAACTCCTAGGTCATTTCCTTTTATTTCTCTGTATACTTTTTCAAACTTTAAGTATAATTGATTTACAATATTGTGTTAGTTTTAGGTATACAGCACAGTGATTCCGTTTTTTGCAGACTGTATTCCATTATAAGTTATTATAAGATATTGGGTATAATTTCCTGTGCTATACAGTAAATCCTTGTTGCTTATCTATTTCATGTACAGTCGTCTGTATCTGTTAATTCCATACCCCTAATTTTTCCCTCCCCTCTCTCTCTCCCCTTTGGTAACCATATGTTTGTTTTCTATGTCTGAGTCTGATTTTGTTTTCTATATAGATTCATTTGTATTATTTTTCAGAGTCCACATATAAGTGATATCATATAGTATTTGTCTTTTTCTGTCTGACTTATCTCACTGAGCATAATATTCTCTAGATTCATCCACATTGATGCAAATGGAAATATTTCATTCTTTTTGTGGCTGAGTAATATTCCAGTCATAAAATCGTCTGTTGATGGGCACTTAGGTTGCCCCCATGTCTTGGCTATTGTAAACAGTGCTGCTATGAACACTGGGGTGCATGTATATTTTTGAGTTAATGTCTTCGTTTTTTCCAGATATATACCCAGGAGTAGAACTGCAGTATCATATGGTAGTTCTATTTTCAGTTTTCTAAGGAACCTCCAAACTGTTTTCCATAGTGGCTGCACCAATTTTACACTCCCGCCAACAGTGTAGGAGGGTTCCCTTTTCTCCACACCGCCTCTAGCATTTATTATTTGTATACATTTTGAAAATAGCCATTCTGACCAGTGAGAGGTGATATCTCATTGTGGATCTTATTTGCATTTCTCTAATAATCAGTTGTTGTTGAGCATCTTTTCATGTGCCTGTTAGCCATCTGTATGTCTCCTTTAGAAAAATGTCTATTCAAGTCTTCTGCCCATTTTTTGATTGGATTACTTGTTTTTTTGATATTGAGCTGTACGAGCTTTTTCTGTAGTCTCGATATTAACCCCTCATCAGTTGCATCATTTGCAAAAAGTTTCTCCCATTCTATAGGTTGTCTTTTCATTTTGCTGATGGTTTTCATTTGCTGTGCAAAAGCTTTAAAATTTAAATAGGCCCCATTTGTTTATTTTTGCTTTTATTAATTTTTCCTTGGGAGACCGATCTAAGAAAATATTGCTATGATTTACGTCAAAGAGTGTTTCACCTATGTTCTCTTCTAGGAGATTTATGGTTATATGGAACTACAAAAGACTGCAAATTGCCAAGGCAATCCTGAAAAAAAAGAACAAAGCTAGAGGTATAACCCACCCAGACTTCACTACAGTAATCAAAACATCATGGTATTGGTCCAAAAAACAGACACATTGCTCAATGGAACAGAATAGAGAGCCTGGGAAGAAACCCATTCACCTATGGTCAATTAATCTATGACAAAGGAGACATAGTATATGACAAAAAATATACTATGGAGAACAGACAGTCTCTTCAACAAGTGGTGCTGAGAAATCTGGACAGCTACATGTAAAACAATGAAATTAGAACATTCCCTCACACCATATACCAAAATAAACTCAAAATAGTTTAAAGATCTAATTGTAAGACATGACACCATAAAACTCCTAGGCCATTGGTGAGTATATCATTAACTCAGCCAGTTATGTTTCTCTCTATTTGCAGACCTGATCATCGCTTCTGCTACAGTTCCATCTATCCTCACATCAAGAGACTACTCTGGTTGCCAACCAGAGTTTATCTCTCACTTTCGTAACATATAGACAAGGGAAAAGAACACCAGCAGGGAATATAATCCTTCCCCTTTATAAAATTTAACACTAGCTTGTGTTTACCTGGCTAGCCACATCTCACACCTCTCTTTCTATTCCCACACTGCTGGAACAGTGGGGGGGAAGAGAAGAAGCAGACAATTTTAAGCTTAATTTTAATTAAAATGATTAACAAGCCCAAGAATTTCCAAAATAATACTTCAAGGTTTATGCTGACAGATCCATACTGAGGGCAATTAAAGTCGCATAGCCTTCCCTTGCCAAAAAACAAAATCTAGCCAAAGAAATTCTTAAACATTTCTTTTTTCATTCAACTATAAAACTATTTATTGGCTTTAGTTGACCCACAAAAAATATGATCAAATGTGGAAAAGACAGAGTTTACTAGTTTCACAAGCAACTATTCCAACTATCAAACTAGCAGGTTACATGAGTTGGAGATCTTAGCCCTGTTCCATATAACAGATAGATGTCCACATCAAAGATAAAGTCACTGCTCTTGAAACCTTTGGAAAAACTCAGCAGAAACCAAAAGGCAGAATGGCTTTGAGGTTAAATTAGACATCAGACTAAAAAAAAGTGAACCATATCATATGAAAATATATCACCTTCTTTTTGTAAATAATGGATCAAAAATTACTAGATCAAAGAAATTAGACCTATATTTTTAAAAGAGAGACAAAGGACATATATTTCTATTTCTAAAACAGAATACATTCAAATAAAAAATAAATTTAATCTTTTTACCTTGCATTTTTATGTACCAAAATGCAGAATAACCCCCAATATTGAAAGTTACAGAACATAGTCTAATTAAGTCTACACTTTCCATAATTCTTTCACTATGTCAAAACAGTTTTTCTTTATTTGCGAGCCTTATGCAAAACAGTGAACTTCATATGTATACATAGAGCTGATTCACTTCATTGTACAGCAGAAACACAACGTTGTAAAGCAACTATACTCCAATAAAAAAATTAATGCTGTGGAAATAAATGAATCAAACTGGCTTGCCATTTTAAAGACAGAAATGTCAGTCATTTGAGAGGCCGTGTCAAATACTGGTTAAGAATATGGTCATTGGAGACATCTTCCCTGGGTACAAATCCTGCCTCTGCTGAGAGCTCTGTTGACCTTGGGAGAATTACTTAACTTCTCTGTTCCTCAGTATACTCTCTCAAGTGAGGATAACAATAGTACCTAATTCATAGATTTGATTGAAGATTAAGTGAAATAATGCAAAGAAGGCTTGTTATGATATCTAGGAAATAATAACTGTTCAATAAATAAATTTCTGTTTTAGTCAGACTAGGGGAGAAAGGGACAGGGCTCGGCGAATCCTGGAAGTTGCTACAGATTACATTTCCTAACTAAAAGGAGAGGAGGGAGACCCTTGTTTCTATTAAAAGGACGCACAAGAAATAAATACAGAGGTAATCTTAGGCCAACTATTAAATGTTAAGGACCCTAAATTGCCCAGGATCGTGGATGCTCTATGCCACGTACTCCTCCAAACTCTACAGGTCTGTAAGGGTAATGGATTATGGAGTCGAAAGAACAGCATTTTAAAAATTATCCCTTAGCCATTCTTTTATAGGTTTGTAATGTAACGAATCACCTTATCCAAAATTTAGCTCAGGTCAATTTCATATCATCTTTCTAAAACATATACTTTAATTCTATAGTTATGAACAAGGTTTGCAACTAAAATTTTAAAATTGCCTCTGTTTTCTATATGCCTCAGCGTCATATGCATGTCAACTCAGTTATTACAATGACTTAATAGGAAATTTGTATTTAAATCTTATATGCATAAAGGTTTAGAAGTCAACATCGTCTACATGAAGATTTTCTCTTTAGTTTTATCACGTAAATTTAATTATAGAATATACATGATAACTTGACACTAGTTAATCCAGTAAAGTCCATTTTGGTAAGACTCATATAACAGTTCAACAAATACCTCCAAATGTATAAATATTTATGTTCTTATAATTGTGGAAAAGTTAAAAATGCCAAAGTGGCTAAATTATTTTTCATTTAAGACATTTTTAGTTTTTAATTCAAATCGCATTCAAGACATTTTTAGTTTCCAATTTGATATCTCATACTTGGTTACAGATACAAACTTATTTATAGAGACTCAAAGCACACTGTATATTTATAGGTGTTTCTACATATTTAGAATGTATTTAATGAAGGTCAAGAAAAAAACTGCAAATGAGGTTTACGGGATTGTTCTAAAGGTTCATTATTATCATTGTGTGGGAAAGTATAATTTTCTTAAGAGAAATGATGACATATACATAATAAAGTCCCTGTCCGTGTCATGACAGCTCAAGAGCATGCCATCGTTACCACCTATGTCACACTGCAGGTGTGCCTGCTATATGGGTGACAGCTGCTGACTTCTCTGATCAACACATAATTATCTCTGAATAAAAATGCACGTTGAAGTTAGCTGGACATAATGGATTGAAGACCCAGGGCAAAATTATCTTTGTCATGGCACATAGCACCACCTGGGGGTAGGAGAGGGCTAGAGAGAAGTGTTGGCAATGATGCAACCTTGAGAAGCCTGCTGTGGTGTGGGTACTTCTGGGGTGTTCATGTTTATCCTGCTTGTCTTCTTTTGGACAGAAGAGGTCACTCGGTTAATGGTTAGGATGCTCCTGACAGAGAAAGGTTCCCGCTGATCAGCGATATTCTCCACTGATCTAACTGTATATCTCTCCCTCCGCAACTAGTTTCCATTTGCAGAGTCCCCTTCCCCCATAAGATAATAAATATCATATCACAAGGATGGCAGTGCTCCTTCATGGAACACTGACTGTTTATTAGAGGCAAAAAAGTTTAAGAGAAATGCTAACAATGTTCATTAATGGCCCGCATCCAGGTTTAATGAGGCATGTCAATATGCGGACTGGGCAACATCAGTGGCATAATAGTGGTGGTAAATGGGAGTAATTGTATCCAATTGTACGGCACAGCTTCCAGGAATGAGCCCGAACTGCCAACTGACAATGACAGAGCAATTATGGGAAGGCAAGCGAGCTGTGTCAAATTAGCACTTGGTGAGAACTCATTTTTCAGAGATGTGCTTGCTCTACACCACCACAAGTGATAGCTACTTTATTGTGAGTGATAGGAAGACCAGCACTTAGACTGATGTTCTGATTTGTCAATAGCTGTATTTGAAAGCTTAGTGTCACAAATATATAGAGATATTCAGGGAGAGAGGCACACTGCTCATGATCCGAAGGATAAGAACGATGCCGAGAAGGTCATCTGTCAGTGTGAGCTGTCAGAAAGAGATCACACTCTATGAAAAGGGAACATTCAGCCGACTTAAGTAATTATCTTTGACTGAGATTTGAAGATGTCTTCTTTTGTTGGCCTACATTGACTGCATAATTTATAATTTACTGCAATCAGCAAAGGGCCAGGAATTGTAACTTAGAAAATTTTATTTCCCATAATTACTTTTTTCTCTCTCTCTTTTTTTAACTCCTTTAGCACTTCAGAAGTGTAAAGTGGGAAACTGATGAAATTCATTTTTTCTATCTTTCTTAAATGACTCAGCCTCAAGTACATCAGAAACAATATATTTACTTTTGACTGCTATTTCACAGAGCCAAAGCTCTCTACCATCACACTATAAAAGGTATAAAACACCCCCTTTATCCTTGATGTATTTTTTTCTTGCTTTGTGGGATTACCAGTTAAAGAGGATAAAGTAGTAATTCAATTTTGTCTCTCTAGTGCAGAAAAATAAGAAAGAAAAAACAGATTTGGAGTACTGAGCACCGAAATTGTAATTCACATCCTCAGATTCTCATCAGTTTGACTGAGTTGTCAAAACCATAAAGAGATAACTGTTATGGCAAATATTTCAGAACTATATGGATTAACAGAATTTTCAATTCTTCTTGTCTTTTCCCCCACCCTGCCCTAGGACATATCACAGGATCAATGTCTGTAAAATAATGCCTTTGCCTTTAATAACCTTATGAAAAAAATATTTGGGGACCCATTATATCCTGGAGTGCAATAAGCCCCAAAATTTTGTTTTTAATATATTTCTAGAAAAAGTACTTACTTAATTTTGTTAGCTAAAATAGGGATATGTAACAGTGTAGCTTTTGATTTATTTTATTCCCTGAATCCCTGAATTAAAAGAAGAACCTGTGAAGAAATATTAAACTTCTATTATTTGGCATCTTTATCAAATTCTTGCTGCTCTGTTTTTATTTTTTTCCTTATTCTGACCAACTGATTAATGAATTGTAACTAAAAATTACCAAGATTAGCCTGCCTTCTGGCAAAAACTGCTGTTTAATTCTAGGTGTATTGATTTACTGTAGAGATATTGACAAAAGAATTAATTTAAGTACTTTAAGTCAATATTACTTGAGTGGACACTTTACCTTTTAGGTATAAAGAAATACTCTTAGAATATTCTTCTATTAATATGGTGTAAAATCACTGTCACATAATAAACATTCATTTCTTCCCCTCTTAAAGTCTGCATAGGTTCATGCTGCTCTTTAGTTTTCCTCAAGACCCATCATGCACTCATATTTGAAATGAGTAATTGTGGGGTTTAGGATGTTTGCTAATGTATTTAATGTTTCCTCTAAACTTTAACTATTCTGCTAAAAAATATTTTGTTTTCCATAGTTTACCATTTACTACCTGAGATTATTTTATATACTTTGATGTTTCCGAAAGACTTTTTAATTATTTTTTTTAATATTTCAGAATTCTTTGGACCACTCAGTTTCCCATCATAGAAAGCTGTTTAATTCACAATGCCTTTAGTAGAGGCCCATCATCTAGTCTATAGTGACTGTGCCACTTAATAATGGAATAGTGCGTCAAAGTGGCACTTAGGTCTCAAATTGTTATGTATGACTGTCAAAGCGGTAAGAAAAAAAGAATTAAAAAAGGAGTTGGGAGGGGTGGAAGAAAAACCCTTGATTTGTCTTTATACTGAAACGTGAATTTGTCAGCCAGGTTCTGAAATCACAACAGCATTGCATCCCCAGCGAGATGTTGAAAACTTGACAGGTACATATTTTTTTCAACTACAAACACTTCTATAATGAAAACTAAATATACAAATCTTTTTTTATTTTTTTTTATTTTTTTGCTCTTGACACATAGTTGTTGCCAATGGGATTTAATGTTCAGGTTCAAGTTGTCAAGAGAAATAACCAATAAGCAATCCAAAGAGCCACAATACAGATATGCAAAGGCAAAAAGCCTGGCTTCTGTGATATACTGAAAGGATTTGAGTGTATAATTAACCAAGTCCAAACCACTGGCACTTAATCTTCCTCCTAATGACAAGTAAAGCCCATTATAGCTCTCCGGGGGACAAACTGCAACTTGTTTAGTAGTCACCAAGGCTTTTGATCATCATTGTTCTTTTCACTTCATCATTTAAAGATGAGTTTGCTTTGGTCTGGCATTTTTCCATTTATCATTGCTTATTCTCAGAAAGAATAAAAGGGTAATCCCCAATCCAGTAATGAAATTCTGTCATCCTAAGCATTTTTTAAAAATCTCCCTAAATATTCTTATAACCAGAACTATCTACTTTTGAGTCTGATTCAGAGTATAGCCTGTGTATATAATTTCTTTGGGTCTGTTTTGTGCACACTTTAAGTGCCCTGACAACCACTATTAATACCTACAATGATGCTCAGTGTGTGGTAATTATTTACCTGCTGGTAGCTTCACTATATTACCAAAAACCTTATGGGTATGCCTGGATGTTTTCTGTAGGAAGAAGGAAGGAGACCTGTAGTTGTAGCGCTATTTCCAAGAAATTATAAATTGCAACTGGTTGTCACCCACTGCTCTATATAAATCAGTCTTGCAGAATTGCATTCAACCATTTGTCTGGGGCAAGTGATATTTTTGACAGGTGAGTGGAATTTTGCAAGGCTAGATAATGCTCCACAAACCACATATGAATAACTGAAAACTACAACTCCCATCATGCCCTGCAACTGAACATTAAATAATCATGACCTCTTCAGAAGTTTGTTTGTTGTTAATTTTATTTTATTGTGGTAAGAATACTTAACATAGGAACTACTCTCTTAACAGATTTTTTTAAGTGTACAATATAGCATTCTTATCTATAGCACAATGTTGTACAGCAGAGCTCTAGAATCCTGGTAAACACCATTCAAATTTTTTTTTGTTTGTTTTTTTTGCTTCTTTGAGTTTGACTATTTTAAATACCTCATATAAGTGGAATCATGTAATATCTGTCCTTCTGTGACTGGCTTGTTTCACTTAGCATAATGTCCTTAGTTTCACCCTTGAGGTGGCATATTGCAGGATTTCTTTCTTTTTAAATGATGAATAATATTCGACTGCATGTATATACCACATTTTTTTTATCCATTCAACCATGGATGGGCATTTAGGTTGATTCCATATCTTGGCTATTGTGAATAGTGCTGCAACAAACATGGGAGTGCTACTATCACTCTGAGATCAGGATTTCAATTCTTTTGTATAAATACCCAAAAGTGGGATTGCAGGATCATATGGTAGCTCTATTTTTAATTTTTTTGAGAAATCTCTGTACTGTTTTCCATAGTGTTGAACCATTTTGAAACCCTACCAATACTGTACAAGGTTCCAATTTTTCCACATCCTTGCAAACACTCGTCTTTTGTAGGTGTTTTTGTTTTGTTTTTATAATAGCCATTCTAACAGGTGTAAGATGGTACCTCATTGGAGTCTCATTTGTATTTCTCTGATGATTAATGATGTTGAGCATCTTTTCTAACTGTTGGCCATCTGTATATCTTCTTTGGAGAAACATATATGGATCTCCTTTGTCCATTTTTAATCAGTTTTTCTTTTTTGCTCTTGGGTTGTATGAGTACTTTATATTACTAAACCCTTATCAGATACAAGACTTGGAAATATTTTCTCCCATTCTGTAGGTTGCTTTTTCATTTTGTTTCTTTTGCTATACAGAAGCTTTTAAGTTTGATGT
The DNA here is from genome assembly GCF_951394435.1 of Stenella coeruleoalba. Lineage (NCBI taxonomy): Eukaryota > Metazoa > Chordata > Mammalia > Artiodactyla > Delphinidae > Stenella > Stenella coeruleoalba. Next base: position 71,611,911 of record NC_137155.1, read on the forward strand.
AGTCCCACATAATAGATGTTCAGTCAATAGAAGCTATTATTGTATATTGCTTGACTATTTCATTTCTGCATGTGTTTCCTTCTGTCCCTAACCAGGTCCAAGGCTGCTATGAGAAAAGGACAGTGATGGTCATATGACTTCACCTAAGTGTACATGGAGTTCCGTTACCTATGAACTGATTTGGAACCTTGCTTTGTTAATCAGAAGAGACAAAAACAAACTATAAACTGATCAGTTGAATGACTGATTGATAACTTGCCTGATGTAGTTGCACTTATTTTTACTTTTATTGCCTGTGCTTTTGGTGTTATATCCAAGAAATAATTTCCAAGACCAATGTCAAGAAGCTCTTTCTTCCCCTGTGTTTTCCTCCAAAAGTTTTACAGTTTCAGATCTTACATTTAAATCTTTAATTAATTTTGAGTTGATTTTTATATATGGGGTAAGATAAGGGTCCAATTTCATTCTTTTCCAAGCAGATATCCACTTTTCCCAGCACCGTTTGTTGAAGAGACCGTCCGTTCCTCATGTGTTGTCATGTGATTAATACACGCCTTTTGAATCAGATCTCAAAATCCACAGAAAACAAATCGACATGACAGCCTTAGAAATGAGTCTTAGTATAATTCAGCTCTACAAATTGTTACCACAAAAGTTTCTACATTCTCTTACTCTTTCAGGAAGTAAAAGTTAGGATACTCCTGAAAACTCTATTTTCAAAAGACTACTGCAACTTAAAGAGTCATTTTAGTGTTTAAGCTTCCAAACATTAATTGATACACTCATCTTTGATTTTCTTTTTCCCTTTCCCTTATTGTCCACAAGTAATTTATCAGCAACTCCTCCTATGCCACTTCAAAAATCTATCCTGGAGTCCTTCTTCTTCTGTCACCTAAATAACTGTAGTAGCTCTCTGGTCTCCCTGCATTCACTATCGCCTCTTCTGCTCTACATGCAGCGGGAGGAATCTTTTGGAAATAAAAATCAACCATGATCATTTCCGTTCCACTGATTACACTTGTGTTAAAATACAGCCAAAGGTCTCAACTTATTTGATGCCCACAACAGAAAGATCAAATCTCACTAAAATTCTTAATAGTCTCTGCTCTTTTTGACTCCTTATTATTACATGGCTGCTTTTCTGTTCTGACCCACAGCTCCACTAAGCTAACTTCTCATAGGGCTCAATGCCAGTACTCCTTCTTCTGAGAAAGATTTTACTTGCTTCTCCAACAAAGAACACAACTTCCCCCGCCCCCAATATATTGGTAGCACAGTGCCGAATGTGTTCCTCTATCATAACATTTGTTATACTAAATTGAACTTTTCTATTTGGGTTCCTCTCTCCCACATAGAATATGCTAATTTTGAGGACTGGCACTGAGTTGTATTCACAGGCTTGTATTCTGAAACTGACAGAGTATTTGGCATTCTAGACCCTTAATAAAATTAGCTGAATGAATGAATGAAACATTCCCTGAGGCAGGAGCCATTGTGTTACATTTAATTCAGTAGAATTATAACATCTAAACTCAAGACCTAGTTATATTACCTTGAGAAAGAAACTTTGGTTCTCAGTTTAATCACTTAAAAAAAAAATGGGAAACACCATTTCCATCACATCCCTCATAAAGTTAAGTGGTTAAATAAGATATTTATAGAAAATTAAGTGCCTACTGCTTAGCAAACCTTCAATAAATGTTTGCTTCACATTGTTTCCTTCTCCGTTTCTAACTGAACTCCCCTATTTAAAACTACACTTTCAATTAACTTATTAAAGAAGAATGGAACCTCTCATGGGATGATCTTTAAGAAGATAACAGAGAAACTGAGAAAAATATATTTAGTATTTAGTCTAAACTATGTTTAGACTATGACATGTTTGTGACTTTTTTCTTCCCATACATTTTACATCAAATAAGTCTCATTTGTCCACATGTTCACAATAATTGTGGCACTCAAACAATTCTGTTTTCTTAAAATGCCTTAGTATTTACTTAAAAATGCAAGGTAGGGACATTTCACTTGGCCATTTGAAATCTGAATAGCTCAAGGTTATAGGAATCTGTGAGTTAACGGGATGAGATCTGTGGTTTAGCAGGCAGCTTTCTAACATACTGTCATAAATGAACTGAATGAAATACTACTGGCTGTCTTCTAAGGAAAAATAATCTTTCAGCTTGTAGTTATAATTTCCAAAAAGTTACAGACTTCTAAATATCCTATACATTAATGTGTAAAGGTTATATGGGAAACCATGTGAAGTAATCATTCCCATGAAGAAAATCCATGTATATTTATGTGATAGTTTAAAGAAAATGACCCTACATTTTATTTGGGCAAGTGAAGACGATAAGGGAATTATTTTCATAAATAAGTGAAATGTATAGCATCTACAGAAACAGGATAATATCAAAACTATACTCTCAAAATCAGTCACTATAAAAAGTTATAAGAAAAAAGTTATATTTGATTAACCAATGCCCGATCTGGAAGTCTACTTTTCTAAATCTGTATACAATTTGCAGGATGTTTCAGGATTTGCAGTGCTATAAATCTTAATGTATATGCATTTAGCAAAAAAATCGCACAAAATACACACCAGGTCTATGAAAGAGTATTTAATGGCATTGCTTTTCTTGGTTTTCCATGCAGGCTTTACAATCACATATTAATCCAGATTCCTTAAGCACTGTTTCTTAAAATTGGAATGGATGTACAGAATATGGAAAACAGATTAGCTTATTCAGTAATAAGTAGGTTATTTGATCCTGGCAGATTAGCCATAGTATGATCCTACCGCAAAGTTTTCCCCCCACCTTTCCAACCGTCACCATTTCCATTTAGAAGGAATGTAGAATTAGGCAAAGCCACAAGTGAAGCACTCCCTGTAGATTCTTACTCTTCCTAAGCCTTCAGCAAAATCTTCTCTGGAATCAGAAGGTAAATGAAATTAAGAAGCAATAATATATGGCTTGACTTGGGTTTTTTTTTTTTCTTTGATCTGGAAGACACAACTACTCTGTCGGATAACTGTGTGATACAAATCAAACCTAGTGTGTTCCCCATTTGAAGCCTAAAACCAGTGCTTTAGAACAAACATCAACAATGTTTTCCTTTTAATTCTGATACCAGTTTATTCATGACACTTTGAGATTCAATTCTGAAGTGATAAAGTCTGATATGCCAATTTGACATCAGAAGATAACATCTATTATTTTTTAAATGTTGTAATTTTGACTCAGGTAAGTTTTCCAATGTATTTAAGAGTTGACCTTTATCATGATTTTTTTTTTCAAAAGCAAAAAAAGAAAATATCACAAAAATAGAAAATAAAGCTAGCCTTCATAAAGCAGAGCATGGACTTTTCAAACAGCAATTCTCTCTCTTTCCTATGAACATCAATGACATTGCAAACCAGACATGTAACAAAAAAGAGAAATACAATATACCCTGAAAGTGGAAAACAAGGTCAGAGGTGAGGCTTTAGCTAAAAGACTTTCTTTAGGCAACAGAGACAGCAAATCAAGCTTATTCTTTTTTCTGTTCGAATCCTCATAAAAAAAGCCATAATACTTCAGGTTTTTATTTTTCCTTCCATGAAGTGCTATGTTAACACTTTCCTGCATTGTTATTTCCAAACATATTATGCATAAACCAGCACTGAAAAAGACTTAATTTTTTAAAAAGGAAGGAAAGAAAGAAGAAGAGAGGGCAAGGGAGCTAACAGGAGGGAGATGGGACAGAAGAGGGAAAGGGAGGGAGACAGAGGGAAAAATATAAGGAAAGGAGAGTGAGGGAGGCAGGTAGAGAGATACAGAGAGGAAGAAGAAAACGGAAGGGAAGAGAAATTGGAGGGATGGAGAGACATGTTTTATTCAATCTGGTATATCTGATTTGGGTAAGCAAATTAATAAAGAAATCTAACACTATTAACAGAGAAATCTAAAAGTGTTTCATGGCATGAGGATACATTAAATAAGTCTACCAGGTACGAGACCAGATTTCTGTATTTCTTATACTTTATCTACTTTATGATTTCCAAATTTATTTATTTTTGTCCCTTTTATTAGATAACTCACATAAACGTACATCTACCAGATTCCTCACTATGATTTTTATTTGTTTATCCTTCTGAAGTATTCAACTCCTGGTGACTTCTACTTCCCTTAATGTATTTGTTATTTGTTCCTCTTTGCCTTATCGCTTTCTCTTCCTAAGTTTAAAACATCATCTTATCATAGGGACACATGTAGTATTATTGTTTTTTTTTTTTTAAGTCTGTTCCTAAAGAATGGACCAAAAGCAAAGTGGAGCCATTAGAATAATAATCTATTTCAATGCCCTAAACTGGCTTATTCAAAGCTCATGGGCAGAGGATAGACTGTTGTTTTACAAAAATAAATGTACTTATTTAGAATCAATAACTGTTTAAACACTTTACAATTTATCAAAACTAATACAGAGAGAATATAAAGAATTTTGTATCAAAACTAATACAGAGAGAACATAAAGAATTTTGTCTTTGATCTGGTAGTCTATTAAATGATGAATTATTTCAACCATTCGTTATTATTCATTTATGCAATTGCATCTGAATTTCACTTATTTTATCCTATCCTAAAACATCCTTAGCCAATAACAAAGGTGTCTATCGTGTAGTATAAATCTTTGTGGTGAGATTATATTTATAAGTGTATCTAAGAAATAGAGTGAAGGGATTATGACTAAATTCGTAGTAGGGGGAGGGGAATAAATGGTTCTATTTGTAAAGAAGAGGGGCACAGAACACTGTACAACAATTCTCCCTGAAACATTTGAAAATTGATCTCAGTTTGAGCTGAAGTCCTTACCAGCCTCACCTCAACAAAGTGCCCAAATGACTTTTTAAAAGGGTACAGCACAAACCAGGGGAGAATGAGGGAAAGGGCAGGTTTGAAACTTACAGTGTTTCTATAATCAATACTCTGCTCCTGAACAAAAGTGTAAAGAGGTGCACAAACGTGCTAAACTGCATTTCAAAAATGACATCGTAATTGCTGGCACTGCCCAGCCTACCCTGGCCTCAGCATTGCCAGGTTTTAAATTTATTTCAAACTGTTCTTCCAAAGCCTGCCTAATTTTTTTTTGTCCAAATAGCAGCAACTCGCAGTTAGTGAACAAAGCTTCAGGATTTTTTTTACTTACAGCTAAATTTAACTTTACCCATCCAATAAAAAAGAAATAAGGGAGCCTTTATTATCTCCCTGGATTTCTGAGTATGATACCACATCATAGAGAAGTGGTTATTAGAGACAATGGCCTACCAAGGTGAAGTTTGTAATAAAGCCTATTATGTGGTTTCACCATTGACACTAATGGAATGTAACAGTGATTTAGAATGATTTAATGGTTCCCAGGTTGTGCTCTAATAGTGCTCTTTATATTATGATGTATATCACAAAACCTAATGTGGCTGTTGTGATATATTGATAGTATTCATGCTGTTTCATTTTTTTAGAGGAATTTAAAAAACTGTCAAAGAGGAAAATTAATAGCTGCAACTGCTTTATTTTCAAGGGTTCTGTTTTTTAAATGTATGTGCATAAATTTCCATTCGGTGCCACTCTTAGGCTAATAAATTCATTTGCATTTTCATTCTGAGGTAATAAAGAAGTGTGCATGTGTATACGTCTGTGTGTGTATTTATGCATGTGTGTATATACATGTATGTGTTTGAAATCCAACTTGGAGAAGACTGCACTGCCATTTCATATGTTTACAAAATGGTTCTATTAGATTAAAATGTACCTGAAGGAATAGTGCAGGAGAAATCAGTTTTATGGTGTAAGATAAAATTATTTACTTTCAACTGTGAAGCAGAAGGCTAGGATTTTAGTACTAGTTCACTAAAAAACAAAAACAAAACCCCTTGGGTAGCTGGCATGTGAGCTCTTAGATTTCTGAGTAAAAGGAGAATAGAATTAGTCTAAAAGGAGAACTGACGCAGCAACGATGCTCCTTAGAGCTTGTAAGCATCACAACAATGCCTGATCTTTTACGGAGGCATATTTTGAACTCAAATAGAAGGTGAACAGCATTGCAAAATTTAAGCCTCTTATTGTCGAAAGTTGTCAAACTGGAGAGTTGTAGATAAAACATAAAAAGAGGGAGGGTTTTCAAGAGCTTCCATGTTCCATCTCTCAAACATTTTGATCACTACTTCTTATCTGCTCAGTTTGTTCTTTCTTTGGAATGTCCTACTTTCCCCATTTCCACGTAGCATTCTTTTCTTAAGAAATCTAAAAGACTTTCTATAAATCCTACTTAATTTATGAAATCGTCTTCCTCCTTTCCAGCCCACAGCAATTTTCATGGCTCTGACCTCCCTTTATAGTCGGTTAATATGCAGTTCATCTGCTGTTATATTTCAAGTAAACACATGATAAGCATTCAGCACATACCTTCTAGTTATTTGATAGACTGATGTGATTGCATACAACTTCACCCAACTCTACTGCTATCCAACCAGACCATGCCTTCTTGTGGAAAAGAAGGCTACCATATTGGTTGGATATGAGGCCTTCAGATATTGGATTACTTCAATAAAAAATAACAACTTGATCATGATAAGAGCTTTTTTATTTGAGGAAAAATACTCCTAAATTCTATAGTTAATTTATTACAAACTTGTACCACATAGAAAAAATATTACTTTTAATATTTACTTGAGGTACATAATTTTCTCTATGTTACTGTTGGTATTGCATCTTAAATGTAATCAGAGATATATCTGAATAAATATATATAACTTTGACCTTGAATCCCTCTCTCCACCTGTATAAAGATCACTAGCATACATCATATGCACATGGGTATACATATGCCTATACATGTAAGTTGACTTCTGGTGGGTCCAGAGAATTAATTATAAGAGAAACAGTGCATTTTCATTTAATACATACAGGGCAACATATTTATACAAATGTACGTATTAACTTCAGGGCATTTTTAAACTATAATATTTGTTAAGTATATGACATTCAGTAACGAGCTAGTTATTAAATTAGCTTATTTAAATCTTTTCATTTGAAACCTAGTGGCTTATGTATCCAATTGGCCATCTTAAGCTCTCTTTGCCGAAGGTGGCAAATTAGAAAAAGTAAATAGAAGAGGAATGAGAAGAAAATTTGAGTAAATGAAAATACATCTTATTCTTGGCTTGGGGACACTCAATACTGCAAAGAGGCCAATTTTCCCAACAATTAATGTATAATGTAAATTTAATATTACACAAATTTTGGTGAGAAGTCAACAAATGATATTAAAGTTCATCCAGAAAGCAGCCGCATAGCACAGGGAGATCAGCTCGGTGCTTTGTGACCACCTAGAGGGGTGGGATAGGGAGGGTGCGAGGGAGGGAGACGCAAGAGGGAAGAGATATGGGAACATATGTATATGTATAACTGATTCACTTTGTTATAAAGCAGAAACTAGCACACCATTGTAAAGCAATTATACTCCAATAAAGATGTAAAAAAATAATTAATTAATTAATAAAGTTCATCCAAAATGTTAAGGTAAAAAATCTAAAACATTTTGAAAGGAAAAAGAAGCTATTATTAAAACACATTAAAAAAAACAAATTTAATTATAACAGCTCATAATTAAGTTCTGGAATAGACAGAAAGTTTTAACCAAGTGGGAAGTCCAGAAATAAATTCAAGTGTATATTGGAATTTAGTGAATGACAAAGTTGACAATTTAAATCAGTAGAGAATAGTGTATTAATTAAGAAATAGTATTTGGACAACTAGCTAGCCATTTAGGGATAAAAAAGGAACAATAAATGCTTCTGGGTTTATTTTACTCCAAAATAACCCCCCTAGATCAAAGATTTAACTGTAAAATTTGAAACCATAAGAGATCTAGAAGAGATCATTAGTTACTTAAAAAAATAATAATTTGTGGTGCTTTGAGTAGAGAAGGCCATCCTAAATATAGACAAAGCCCTAAAACCATGAAGAAAGAAGATTGATAAATTTGGCCACATAAAAACAAAAACCTTTGTGTGGCTAAAGATAGGATAAGCCAAACCAAAGGGCAAACTAAAGGAAATATTTGCCATAGACAAAAATCTTAGTAAATTTGTAAGAATCCTTAAGAAATCAATAAAATAATCCAATAAAAAAAAATGATCAAAGACAGCAGTAAATATCACACAAAAAATGGCAAAAATGGTTAAAAGAAAAAAAACAACAAGCACAGAACTATGCTCAAAGTCAGCCATAACAAAAGAAATGCATCATGGTAATAATGTGATTTTTTGTTTGTTTGCACTTAAAGTTTGATAGTTCCCACTGCTGTTAAGGGTGTGAGGGAATATGCATTCTATACTGTTGATGATATAAGTGCAATTTTTTAAGGCAACTTGCAAAATCTACTGATATTACCCAATAAACATTAAAATGTGCTTATATTCATTGGTAACCATGGAAATACAAATTAAAACAACAATGCGATACTGTTACATGCACCAAAGAATGACTAAAATTAATGACTTTAACAACACAAATCTCTACTAAGATATAAAACAGCAGGAACTCTCTTATACTGTTGGTGAAGAAATACACTGGTACAACCTGTTTGAAAAACTGGCATCATTTTGTCATTTTGAAGATATGCCTGATTTATGACCCTAATTCAACTCCTAATTATCCACACAACCAAAAAACCTGCACACACTGTGTTTAAAACAGCATGATTTGCAATATTCCCAAACTAGAAACCCAAATGTTCATCTGCTGTAGAACAGATAAATTAGTCAAGTGGTATTCATAAAATAGATAACAACAATGACAATGACTCAATTACTGAAGTATACAACTACAATGAAGAATCTATCCAATATAATGTTAAGTGAAAGAAGCCAGATACAAAAGTGATTCCATGTATATAAAGACCGAACAAAATTTAACTTTAAAGTTAGAAGTCAGAAAAGTGGTTACCTTTGGAAAAGAGGAAGGAAAAAAGATGGAAGTAGCAATTGTCAAAGGTCCAAAGGATGTTGTTGGTTTGCTGCCAATTTTGTATTTGTTGACCTGCCTGGTGACTACTCAGATGCTCACTTGTGATCACTCTTTGAACTATATATTTATGTTTTGTGCAAATGATCTGAATGGGTGTTATACTTTACAGTAAAAGGTTTAAAAAACAAGAAAGGGCAGGTTAAAGGGAAAGAATAAAGAGATATTCATAATTTTTAAGGCTCAAAAAAAGCTCTGTAGGTTGCCATAATGGCTCTTAATAATAATAGTAGCTTCTAAGCCAGTAGCTTTAGAAATGTAAATATAGATATAACTGGTTAGTAGACTAATCATCCATTGATTTTAACCTGCTGGTACAATTCTGCCATTAAATATGGAATTATAAAAGTCCCAGAAAATAATACTTTTTTCATACACACAAGTATTCTGCCTTCTTATCCTCATGCTTTAATTAAAAGTATGGGAAAAACTCTGATAAATATAAATAGGCTAAACATTTTGATGGCTAATAAGTTTATGGCTTCTTACAACTTTGTAAATTGGTGGGATTATCTTCATTCTCTGGGAGTTGTTCTAGATCTGAAGAAAATTCCAGGCCTGAGAAGAATAAAGACATTCCGTGCACCCATTTAACCAATTCAATGTTTATTAAACTCCCAGTATATTCTGATTACCATAAGAAATAAGACATAGTTTTTGACCTCATGGACTCAGAGATCAATTTAATAAGAGATGAGCCCACATAAAGATCACTTTGCATATACTGCATGGCATGGTTACCTTCAGAGTTTTACCTTTCCTTAAAATGAAAAACAGAATTTCAATTTGGAAAAGAGTAAGGTGGCTTTCCTCAAATGGGGGCAATTAGGCCATCATGGCTCCTGTTATGGAAAAGATGCAGTCTTGCTGGGAGAGAGTGGCCCCTGAGCCAGAAAGAACTTGTTTCAAATATAATCACTGACTTTGCAACACGGTGACTTTCCCGAGCCTCAGTAAGGACAGCTTAACGAATGAAAGTATCTCACAATCCTGTGTCCATTCATTGGAGTTATATAGACTGACTGGCCACCTATAGGTGCTTAATAATTTTAGTTACCTTCTCCTGTTTCAACTGTTTGCTATAGTCACTTGACTAGTGTCTTACTTCCCATATTGGTCTGTAAGCTTTTTGAAATTAGGGATCATATCTTATTCTTCTTTATACCCCTTATAGAGCTTGGCATAATGCCATGTGCAGAGCTGAAATTTCACATTTGCTGAAGGAATGAAATTTTTTCAACCACATACTGACTATGAGAAATGAAGATATGTGCCCTTAATTCTGCTGAAGCTAAAGGAGAACCTACTCAATGAACCCAAACCGAATGATGCTTTACTCACATTCACTCTAGAGAAAACTAAATGTGTATTTAACAACTGTCATTGGGAACATGAGGTTGTTATACAAAAAATAAATAAAAAGGGACTATTGCTTTGTGTAAGGAGATGGTAGGAAGAAATAAGTTTCAACTCATTGAAGAAGCTTGCAATACAATGGTTAGCTATAAAGACTGACTTTTTGTTGTCCTTGTAGAATCAAGTTATTACTTTAGAGTCATATTGCTTTTTGCAGATACACGTGATGCTGAATTTTAGAATTTTATATAAAATATAGCCTCTGGGGCTTCCCTGGTGGTGCAGTGGTTGAGAGTCCGATGCAGGGGACACGGGTTTGTGCCCCAGTCCGGGAGGGTCCCACATGCCGCGGGGCGGCTGGGCCCGTGGGCCATGGCCGCTGAGCCTGCGCGTCCGGAGCCTGTGCTCCGCAACGGGAGAGGCCGCAACAGTGAGAGGCCCGCGTACCGCAAAAAAAAAAAAAAAAAAAAAATAGCCTCCCCTGAAATAGCTTAGCTACTTGATGCCAGGATGTAGAAGGAGTAGATAAATTAATGCCAAGGTCCTTTAAAGCCCTATGATTCTCTGACCTATTTGGTTTTCCCTTCTATCTCTCCTCTTAGGAAAGCTCTGAAAACTTTAAACATAAAATTAGACAACTAGCAAAAGAACTCTAAAGCTGTCCAACTATTCCTCTTATACTAGAATGGTACATCATAATGAAGAGTATCAATGTTCTAGGTGACAAAGGTCATATATATATATGATAGGTAATAATCACATCATTGTGTGTTAATAGCACACCTATCCCATCCTACTGTATTTGAACTTTCCATGAAAACAATAGCCTGTGGTGAAACAGCTTGTCATGGATACTAATGAAAAATTACCCGATGGGATTCCTCCTGCATTCATTCTGCCCCTGAGGTCTGGAAAGTCACTGAACACAAAAGTGAGATTTTCCTCTATCTCTTATATTCTGCCAAAAATTGTACACAAATTCAGAATATCTCAAGTGGCAAAAGTGGGTAATGTGCAGAATGGTTTTTAGAATACAACCACTCATTGATTAATTACAGTGCTGAATGGAAAGAGGACAGGTTGACGGAGGGGGAAAGTCAGTTGTTTTTGACACCAAAGTTATTTCAAGCTTACAAGCAAATAGATGTTCACTTTTGTTTCTAATTTTGTATAGCACCTTGTCAGTGGTGAACTGGGCAGATTCCTACAGAATAAAAACAGGCAAAATGCCTCCCCTATGTAACCTTAATGTTCTCTAAAAATAATAGTGTATTCTCATCACTGGAGCTTTCTGTTTCCAAAGATTCTATACAGTAGGTTTGGAAAAGTAAATGAGGGAATGACTAAGAAATACAAAGACTTTTTGTAAGATAATAAAATAGGATTTGAATATTATCCCATTTTGATTTTTCAACTTTAGAGTCTCTCTCTATATGGGTCAATTTCTAGTGCCTTAATTAGCAAAATAAAAATAACAAAAAATGGCAATTTCCTACACTTTCTCTTAGGTTCTTTTTTTTTTCCCCGACTGCAGCCTGTAGCAATAATTATATTTTACAAATGCAAAATACCTCATTTAAAATGCAAGCTTCCCAGAAGTTGGCCAACTCTTACGTGCTCAAAGTGGCAGAAACAAGTAAATCATTTTCTCTGACATCTTCCCCTGTTAAAACTCCTTTTGGCACATGCACTGAATATGAATCAGCCACCATGTAAATACATTTCTGTGTCAATATTTTTTATTGTAAAATATTTTGCCCATTGGAGTAAAAGAACAGGGTTCACAAATCAGATTACTAGCTGACTAGCACATTTCTAATTTATACCTTGCACAGATAGCCTTTAAGCCACAGGTGACCTCTTATTTTGTGCGTGTGTGTGTACATATATATATATATATATATATATATATATATATGTATGTATGTATATATTAGCTGGAAACAATTCATCAAGTAAGTTACCCCCTTTCCTTTCAAATCCACTTGTATTACTGAAAGATTGAGTAAAGACCTCTAGGGACCACGGGCAATTTTTGACATGGGTCTCAACAGATTAAACTATGCGGGGACAATATAGAATACACTGGAGCAATAACATTATCACATCACAGGCTGATTGAGAGGCATTTCCTTGCATTTCTGTCCTTTTACCATAAGCCAATAGTAGCCACAGGCACTTGACTGGAGAGCCTGGAGGATTGACAGGCCTGGCAGTCATTACACGCTGGATTGAATACTAGATTACTCCAAAGTGGCTGAGGGTCAGGGATCAGTGTGTTCCCTTTTGGCACTAAATGACTTTAATATCCTTACTGTATTAGTCAATTACTTTAAAGCTGCTGCTCTCTGAGCTCTCTCTGCCCCCCTGCAGTTTACTGTGGACATCTGAATTGCTCCCATACTTAACCCGCACATCTGCTTTTAGCTGTCAAAAGAACAGTGCTATCAGTGGAGCTATTGACAATATGAAAAGAACTGAGATACTTGCTGGAGGTGTCAAGTGCCTCTTTCTTTTGGCTGCTTAGTTTAAAAAAATAAAAAAACTTAATAACTCAGTTACAAAGGTGGTCTTCAAAGAAAAGGAACTCAGAGTCTTTTAATCTATTGGCATGTAAAGTGACCAATAGGAAAGAAAATGGTGGAGTTGATTTTCTTTTTTACTACTCACTTCCATAAATTATGCATCTTCTATGTAGGTTTTTATGAAGTTTTGTGAACAAACACTTTGAATGTAACTGTGAAAGAGTGTGCACCTGAGTGAGGACCTGTATCAAAGTCTTTATTTCATTTCACGATGGTTCCAGTGATAGTGGAGAATTATACTGCACTTCTCAATTTATTGGTGCAACACAGCGAAGAATTTTATATCATAGCCACTGAATTTTTAAAAGGTCTGGTGTGGCTTGGTGTTAAACCAACATGTTGAAATTAAATATGCGCTAACCTGATTTGAAATTTAAAACTACTTGAAAGTCGTGCCTTCAGTGTTTCAGAAAAAAGTGGTATGATTCCCACACAAGAGTACATCTGTTGAGCGGGCCCTGACTTTCATGTGTTTGCATGTGGGTATAGAGTCTGTTTGCTTGTGAGTGTCAGTGAGAGCATGTGTAAGTCACAGCACTACAATGATAGTAAGGACATCACAAATTTCTAAAAGATTCTTAAGAGCTATTTCACATAGAAGATTTTTTAAATGGACAGATACTTAAAGAAGGGTTAACACATTGCCATTAGCTTACTTATACCATAACCTGGGAAAACCACTGATTTCCTACTTTAAGGCCTCCTTTCAATGAGACTATCTGATTATTTGAATGAAAAGTCCTCAGCTGTTTTGCTAAGTTTCCATTACTGATTTTGACTTTTGTGTATACTAAAATATATATAGATATAAGCAATTCTTCACAGCATAAAATTTAAGTAAAAGCCTAATTTTTCTAAAATAATGACTAAATAAACACAACAGAAAATTTTTCACTTGTTTCTAAAAATTTGAACTCATAAGCTGTGATTTCAGGAACCATCCATCTCTCTTGCTTAGAAAAGATTCTTCTCAGTTATGAAAACATACCACAAAACACAATGTCAGCAGAAACATAATATAACCAACCCAAGTCAAAAATGGTAAAGAAATTACAAGTTTAGATTGTTATCAAGTCAGTAGAGAAGACAGCTTTTGTCATCAGAGTGGCACTTTTTTTTTTTTTTTTGCTGTGTGGGGGCCTCTCACTGTTGTGGCCTCTCCCGTTGCGGAGCACAGGCTCCGGACGCTCAGGCTCAGGGGCCATAGCTCATGAGCCCAGCCGCTCCACGGCATGTGGGATCTTCCCGGATCGGGGCACGAACCCGTGTCCCCTGCATTGGCAGGCGGACTCTCAACCACTGCACCACCAGGGAAGCCCCCAGAGTGGCACTTTTAAGGTGATTTAAAGGGAAAATGGCATGAAATGATAAGATTTGAGAACCATTCTGTATTATTTGCTAAATATAAAGATTTTGACTCAATTGTTGAAAATGACATCAGCCTGATCCTAAAGATTTAAAATATACCTTTAATACAGGACAGTTTCCAAATCTTATCATTTCAAGCCATTTTCCTTTAATTAAAATGTTGGGTTTTTTTCATTAGTCTAGTTTTTATGAGTGTAGATCATATAATTAAACATGGAATAAACTATATATACTAGGGACTTTAAAAGCTGATATGATTCCTACCACAGGAAAGACAGACATACCAGAAGACAATATTATATATTTCCTTTCAGTGGACATCTATTAAAAATACAAATATTATTGCCTTGGGAAATTAATTTCAGGATTTTGCTCATTTAAAATTTAGTCAGCAAAGTACCTTTAAAAACTTAATACCTCTTGGCAATCATGCATCATTAGCACTTTCCATTCATTTATATTTTGTTGTGTTTTGGGAATTGAGTATTCTAGGGAAGAAAGGTAGCCTGACAAGAAAGTGATTGAGTCAGCCCCCTTGATAGCTGGGATGACAGAAGGTGAAGAACTGTAGCTGCAGCTGACAACTTCTTTAAAATGAGTCACTTATAAATATTTACAATTCATAATTCAACAATAAGTCTATGGGTAGCACATAAACAGAAGTATCTGATGGTTTGTTTGGAATCCTGATCATTACTATTTTGATAGGAGTGTGTTTCTATTAGGAAGTGTTTTTTTTTTTTTTTTTACCAGTTCATATGGAAAAGTCTAGTCTTTCCTCTATGTCTCATCATTATTCCTAATAGATAACTTCCCCTTGCAGTTTACTTACCACATTTTATTTCTGTAAGAAACATACTTTGCATTTAAAAAAGGTTAACTTCCTCTTCCATTCTGTCATGATGTTTAGGTGGATACATTTAAATTATATTTCCTCTAGAATATATATTATAAAGTAAATGGAGTAATTTTTTGCAACACCATACACTAGTTATCTTTTAAACATAAGAATGACTATCATTGCAAAGTCTGCGAAGTAAAATACTGAGTTATCTTATGAAATACAAAAGTCTACAACAATCTGTTAGTATAGCATCTAATTTTCATGTTCACAGATTTCATTAATGTTTCCCTAATGTAACAAGGAGGATTTAAGTGACCAATAGGGTTGTCGGGTGTATACTCCTTTCTTTCTGACCTAGTGAGTAACGAGGCAGACAATCCCCCGACCCATTATGCCTTCAAGTGTAGAGTGGGAGTGCAGTTAACTTTCAAAAGATAGAAAAAGGTACTACTGTTTATGACAGTGAAAAAGAAAAGATGCAGAATTATAATCTATGTGTTTTAACATCTTTCTCAGTAATTACACAGGAAATTAACGGCCACGGTCTTTGAGTTTCCCCTCAGTTGCAGTACAAAATGTGAATATTTCATATTCACATGTGCAGTAAATCATTCAATATTTTCTGATTTTAGAAAGAACGTTAACAATTTCTGAAACAGAATATAGTCACTAGAGAGTAACTGGTTTTAAGCAGTGACAAGTTTACTTTATAAGTAGCATAAATAAGGGTGAGAGAGGTTTTTGATAATGTGATCTTTTCTTTAACCATGTCTGAATGCTTCCTGATTTTCTTATGAAAATGTGCACATGTGTGTATATGTGTGCATGTTTAGTAATTCTGGTATAAAGAACTGACAGTTGTTTAGGGAAGTATCATTAGAATCATTTAAAATGTCTATTTCCCTTTGAATTGTTTCATACATCAACAATTAACAGAAAACTCTACAGAATCTGCTTGTCATGGTTCATACTTCAGTATGTAAACAACTCCCTGACTGCCTTTGCAGAGAGTAGGGCTCATAATTTTCAGTCTGAAAATGACATATACAAATAAAGGAACTAAAGCATGGAAAGTAACATGTTTTGGTCTTGTGACTAATGGTAACCTCGCGCTATTGAATTACTGAACTGTGTCTGAGAACTAATGAGAAAATTTTCCCAGGGGAATCTTTATCCAGTGCACTTGGAGAGCACCTCAGGGACCTATTCCGAGTCTGTCACCTTCCCCGTCTCATTGACACTCCACTTCTTTACCACCATTACACTGTGCAACCATTTCACTTCACACCTCACGATTAGAATATTAAAAGGAGAGAATACTACACGACTTGTTCCAGATAGCAGAGTTGTTTTTGACACTTAGAATAGAAATTGTCACAAGAATATCAGAAAGACATGAGAGTCTCCAACTGAGTAGAACATTCTAAAGCTTAAAGCTATTTTATTTCGTAGCTAATGAAAACTTTCAAGAAACCTCTTAATGGCACATAATCCATTTACTCAGAGTTATTTAAGGGCTGCATAATTTTAACCAAAAAGGATAACTGAACTTTCAAAGTTACAAAAAATGATTCTGCCATAGAAATATAGCTTGGGTCGTTATTATACTGATCTTTTGTTGGTTACTGCTGTTTGATCGTATATATACTTGGATAGAAGGTATGGCCCTAGATAGAGGGTGGCATTCTTATACTGGTCAGTGGTTAAGATTAGCACTGTTACCACAGAGGTCTTACTGTAGTGAATAAGGACAATGTTATTACTTCTAGAACTAATAGTGACATACCTAACAGGATACTCCTAGTTTCTGACACAAAGGAACAAAGAAGATGGAAAGATAAGACTGTTTAAGAAGGTATTCCACTATTACAATGCTTTATATATGTACATATATTTTTTACATATATAATATAAACATTTATAAGTATCTGTTTTAGCAAGAAATTATTAATTAAGGAATTCTCTTATGAAAACTGGGAACTATTTTTTATCAGAAGCAAAATCCCTGCCACTAAAAAGACAAAACTGGTGTTGATCTCTTATTTTATCCTTTCTAAAACTGTGAATACTGCCTCTGTGGTTAGGCTTTACTACATCCCTATAGCAGAATAAACATTGTTATTTCCATTGCTGATGTCAGGCTATTAAATTAAGAGCATTACACATTCATGTAAAAGACCATCCCATGCACATTTAGGGTTGGAATTTATTAATTCTCCAATGACCTTAGCAGTTATCTGTATATTTTTCAAAATATACTTTGCACAATAAACTCCCCTTACTAATAATATTATTGCTACGTTTGCATTTGCCTCAAATTAGACAACCTCCACTCTTCTTAACAAATGGTTAAATTCATATGCTCCATGGCCAAATGTAGACAAATATTACTGAAGATAAAATTCTACAGAATAATAAACTTCCACAGCCATTCTCTTTCCATAACAAAGTATCATTTTTATTATATAGCTTTAGATGTTTCATTACTGGAGCTTGTTTGAGCTAGAAAAAAAACATAGTCCTGGTTTGGTCATTTAGGTTTTCACTATGAACATGCATGCTGGGATTTGGTACTTTAAAAATTTTCATTCCTGTATTGACCTGGTATATTGGTATTTCCCTTTCAGAACCTTATTGCAGACCACAGGGGATTAAAGCAAATTTTAAATTTTAAAGCAAATTTCCTTCCAGATACATCCAGAAAGATTTATCACTCTGACAAAAGTAGGACTGAAAAATTTCAAGTTCAGGGGACAGTGGAAAGTTTAAAGGCTTGAAATCCATTTGTAATGGTGGGATTTGGGATGAAATTATCTATGAACTATCCATCTTGAGGTAAGTTTATCAGTCCAATATACTAAGTCCAGGGAAAAGAAAGAGATAAATTAGACGTGAGTCCTGGTGTCACTCATGCTTTCAGTGTTCATTAAGCATCTATGTTTTTACTTCTTCAGATCCATTTTATATCATATGCTAGGATGAGAGCTCATCTTATCCTTCTGTCTCAGGGACCTTTCTACCCATTGTAAAAAGACATAAAAACTAAATTTTGTCTCTTTCCCTCGGATATGAATTCTAAAAAGTTATTCTTTTGATATGTAATGTAGATCTGTTACTGTGTCTGTTAATTTAATGTGATACAAGTCAAGAAAACCAGAAAGCTCTAATTTCTGTTATAATATTTGTATTTAAGTACTCAAGTATTAAAGTGGTATTTGCCCAGCGAGTTGAGTTTAGAATGCTTTTCCACACGGGTATCTTGAGCTTAAGTAGATGAAACCTTGTGACTCTTGAGTGGTAATGATTCAAAATACAATTCACATGAGGGAGTTAAACACACACTCATAATAAGCCTACATGAGCCATCCCGTTACAAGGGTTTTCTTCATTTTCTAGGCCAGAGTCACAGAATAACTTCAAACTTTGTCCCAGAGATGAAATCGAAAGTCCACCTCACATTCATGAAAAGAGCATCTCTATGGATTTAAACCAAGACCCGATTATTCGGGAGCAGTTTATTTGGCTTGTGGCTAAGTCAAAGTTTGCTACTTCTGGGCATGTTTGACTATAGGGAACTCACCCTCATTTTCATCCCTTAGCCTGTTCTGAAGGATGTGAAAAACACACAACTTCGTTTTTACTCATGTGGTTTTGAATGGGCACTTTAGAAGTGTGAAAAAAAAAATAAGAAAGCTTTGCATGTGCAGGGATTTGGGGATTTATTCTCTTTCTTCTCTTTTCCATTTCTTTTTCCCCTTGATAGAATTTCTGGTCTTTAAGCATCTGTAAGGTCTCTGTTTCATTCTTTCAAACCAATCCCTGATATATGGGTGGGGAGACGGGGGATATGGGAAACAGGAAATGTATTTCTATCCATAGGACAGCTTAGAACCTAGGGGACCACAGGTCACCACCCTGGGCAGAACACTTCAGCAGAAAGTGTTTCAACACAGCTTGGGTCGACATACAAT
Organism: Stenella coeruleoalba; assembly: GCF_951394435.1. Taxonomy (NCBI): domain Eukaryota; kingdom Metazoa; phylum Chordata; class Mammalia; order Artiodactyla; family Delphinidae; genus Stenella; species Stenella coeruleoalba. The sequence continues at coordinate 71,631,100 of NC_137155.1, forward strand.
GGCAGCATTCAATGGATGCGTGCTTTTTGATGGCAGTCATCCATCGAGGTACACAACTCCATCCTGGCACATTGCTCTTTCATGCATACGCTCTTAAAGCCTACTGCTTTTCTTTTTAACTTGTTGCACCTGAATCTCCCCCAGTCCATTTACTACTTAAGTTTTTAATTTTGGTATTAAACTAGTCACACAAATGAGACTTTCTGACAACCAACAAAAGAAGAGATGCACTCATCTCACCCAAGACCCAGATCATGTCAGAAAAACCGCTCTCTTCAAAGGGAACAGAGTGATAGAAAGCCATTGCTATGGAGCTCAGCAGAATCAATTCGGTATAACTGCAGAATGGTTTCTACAAAGGATAAAAATATGGGCCAGTAGAAAAGGTGCGAGAAAACTTTAAAAACTCTTTTGACCCAGGAGTGAATTCATGCAAAATGAGCCAAATTGAACTTAATTTATCAATCAGTTCAATTCACAGTAAGATAATATCATAAAAAGGGAGGGTCAGGCTTTTCATTGCTAAGTTTCTACTTTAGTATGTTTGGTATTTTATTTTCAGTGTCAAAGAACCTAGCTGACAGTTTGAATCAATTTATTTCAGCAAATATTATAAATTGATACCTGTTTTATATTTCTGTTGTTTTGATAATCCATGGCTGAACTGATTTCCCCACATTATACTCATAACTTTAAAGTGTCATTTGAGAACAGAGGGATTTTATTTTCTCATGATCTTATGCAGTTGAAGAAAAAATTCTTTGAGGTATTTTGGGAGAGATTTCCTTTGGGCTATGTCTATACAGTGTCTAAATAAATAGTGAAAAGTTGAAAAGTTCAGTCAATTCCCTTTGTTATTGGCTCTCTAGACACCAAATAAGAGTGTAGCTCAAAATGATATCTAACTTGTTCAATTAAAGTAACCTGTCATTTCAGTCCAATTAGTCAAAACCTTTGTGCACATTGTGGAAGTCTTTGCTACTCAGAGACTGTAGCAAATTTCCACACAGTTAGAGCCTACGTATGAAATTGAAGCACTACGGCATAGGCCTCAGTGTAGTATTTTTCCCTGTCTGATTTTTCTAGGAGTTTTCTCCATAAACTCCTAATACAAAATACAAAAAATGCAGAGTAACTGGATATTTTTCTCCACTAGTTCTCCATGGAAGTCTGAATTTTGGGCTCCTTTTTCTATTCAGATCACCAAATATTTCAAAGCTAGCTGCAGAGAAAAGTAGATAAATGAGAGAGAATCTGCTTACAAGGAGCTTTGCATCTGCCTCCAACAGACAACAAATACCTTGTTGAAGGAAATTAAGCCAAACAGAGGTGCAAGCAGTATTCTGAGAAAAGTACAAGGAGAATGAGGAAAAGAGTGTATGGAAGAATGAGCAGTACAGCCCAGATTTAAGGGATGAGACTTGAAATTTAGGGGAAGGGCATTTAGACTAAAGAAACAAGAGTGAAATATTAACTTAGATGAGCAATGAGTGAGTGTGCTTGTGTCCTAGTGTAGACTGTGTGGAGAGATACTGCGAATATTTCAGAGCCTCAAGGGGGACAATGCATAAAATGATTATATCTGAAATTATCTACCATAGGCTCTGAAGCAAGATATTTTGTAATCTTTTATTGTCAACAAGAATTCCAAGTTTAGAGCTAGCAGTGTGTGGCTAGTCGATTTAATTTCACTCTCAGGTATAGTGAAGTATTTGTCTGCTGTACATCACTCACTGGGAAGTCAAACTGATTCAAATGATGGTGAAAAAACTGTTAAGTGCCATAGCTACAAAAAAATACCTGTGCTAAAACTTGGTTGTTTTATACCTAAATAAAAGGGAGAAAAATTTATATTCCACCAAATATAGGTATAGATGCATTACCCATTATTCTTCTTGACAGTAAGGATCAGAAAATGGATTTTAGAGAGGATTTTAAAGAGGACTTTAGAGAGGAATCATTAAAGGTTCTCGTTACTAGCCCCAAAGTGTTTTCCAGCTCTCTGTGGCTCTGCTGGTGTTCTGGGACCATTTTGCTGGACACACTGAAAGCACGCTTCAGCAGTGCAAAGGCACAGTGCTTCCTGAATTCAGCCCATCTTCTGGGATTCAACAAGGAGAACCAAGGCAACTAATTTCAATCTTGGAACATCAGCTAAATTGTGAAGTCTTTGTTTATATGATTCTAGGCATGTAGTCATAGATGGAGATGAAACTGAATCCTTCTCAAAAAGTCCATCAAAGCATTGCTTTCATCTATGTGTGTTGCTTTGTTGAGAAGTTTCCAACCACAAGGATAATACTATAAGCATTCTTTGCCAAAATTTTTCGGGAAGTAGCATCCAGGTCATGGGATTCAATGCTAAATTAATACTGAAGTTCCTCAAATTTATTGTAATTGTTTTTAGGTTTCAAGTTGGCATTCTCTGGAATCCTCAATGAATCAGAGGTCTCTACTGATGGGGTTCCAAAATACACTGTAGAAACATCTCATCCTCCCGAGAGAGTATACAAACTGTCCATGTGATCTGGTGATCCAGTTTTATGATAAGACTGGAAGACAGTGCTACAGCAGGACAGAGAGTTGAATACACCCTCCAGAGAATACCAGAAGTTTATATGTGCTCTCTCATCTTGCAAACCAGGATTTGGAGTGGATCAATTACGAGATGACAATCTAGAAACTTACTGGCAGTCAGATGGCTCCCAGCCTCATTTAGTGAACATCCAATTCAGAAGAAAAACAACAGTGAAGACATTATGTATTTAGGCGGACTACAAATCTGATGAAAGCTATACTCCAAGCAAGATCTCAGTCAGAGTAGGAAATAATTTTCATAATCTTCAAGAAATCCGGCAACTTGAATTGGTGCAACCAAGTGGCTGGATTCACGTTCCCTTAACTGATAATCATAAGAAGCCAACTCGTACATTCATGATGCAGATTGCTGTTCTAGCCAATCATCAGAATGGAAGAGATACCCACATGAGACAAATTAAAATATACACACCCGTGGAAGAGAGCTCCATTGGTAAATTTCCTACATGTACAACTACTGATTTCATGATGTATCGCTCAATAAGGTGACCTTGAAATAGAACAAGTCATTAAACGTATCTTTATCTTGTCAGTAAATATTAAATCTGGTATCTTTATTGAAAAATGCATCAATTATTTTGCAATTTTTTAATGCATTGAAAAGTATTTTATTGTAAGTTTAATAAATAACTTTTGAGTCAAAAAAAAGTTTATACGTGCTGGCTCTCACTTTTCCTTTTTTTTTTTTTAATTTTATGTTTTGTATATGTAATTTTTTTGGTAATGACTTAATTGAGAGCTTGGGTATGCATATAGAACAAACTTGATTTTTAGAAATCCCTTTTCTTAAAAGATATTTAACCATCTGCCCTAAGGAATTTCCCACTTGCCTCTTTCCACAGGCTCCAATCTCCAACCATGGCACTTCCCTCCTCATTTTCTTCTTTGTTTTCTTCACAATTTTTCCTATCTTCTCTCATATCATATATATTCCCTTCAACACTGTCATATTCTTAAATAGAGAAGTCAAAAGAACTTTGTGTTTTGCTGTCCCAATCTAAATAATACTTAAAGTCTTCTTATTCCTTTTTTTTTCCTTTTTTCAGCTTTACTGAGGTGCAATTGACAAAAAATTATATATATTTAAGGTGTACAATGTGATGTACACACACACACATTATTTCACATAGTTAGTTACCTTTTGTTTCCTTTCATTCCCCCACTCTCCTCCCCTCTGACAACCACTTATTTGTTCTCTGTATCTATGGGTCTGTTTCTGTATTGTCATGCTTGTTCATTTGTTGTTGTTGTTTTTTTTTTTAGATTCCACATACAAGTGATATCATACAGTATTTGCCTTTCTCTCTCTGACTTATTTCACTGAGCATAATGCCCTTTAGGTCCATCTGTGTTGTCACAAATTCTCATTCTCTTCAAATAGGTCCTTCAAACTCCTTTCCTATTAAGACAGACGTCAAATATGTTTTGGTGATTTAGCTCAAAAAGAACTCTAAAAGTATGTACCATTTTGGAAATTTTTAAGTTTTCATTTGAAGCTTCTCATAATTTTAATAAGCTTAAGTAGTTGTAAATTATGCAATTTCTAGCATGTTCTAAACCACACTGTAAATAAAGCTTAAAACAATTTAAACTTAGAATAGAATAATTTATTTTAAAAGTAAATTAAGAGAAGCATGTTGGGAATGGTGGGAAAGGACTTCTGAAAAATCTGCTCTGCCACAGAAGAAATGAGACCACTGGCAAAAATCATCAAAATCAACTTTTTCAGAATCTTGGAAATTTAACCAAAGACTTGCAATAATCCAAGGAGAACTTATCAAGAAAAATGACTGAATCTCAGTATGAACAGTAAGCTTTGTGTCATTTAAATTTCCTCTATTCCTATCCCTCTCTTCCCAGGTCCATAGCATGCTTGAAAACCAATAGCCTCACAACTATGATGGCTATAAAAATTAGCAACCTAGTAGCCACTGGAAGAAACAGATGGGTTTGGAGATCCCCAAAAGTCCCATTCCCAGAGAAATATTGCCATTTGGAAGCTCCCTGAAAAACTCCATTCTTAGGGTTTGCCTTCATTTGATCAAACTCAAAGCTTGCCCTGTGTGAACAGCCATATTCCTAGAGCATTTGTTGAAAATAATCAGTGGCAATTATTCAACATCAAAGCAGCCTGAGGTGGAGTACTAGTCAGTGCTAAATAAGAGGCTGACTAAAAATCTCAAAAGGAATATCTGGGGAATGATACTTCCATAAGTAGTGCTGTAAAGCTCTGATATATTCTTGAGAATCTAGAATGCCAAGCACACATGCAGAACTGTGCACATTTCAAGGAAAAGCTGGAAACACCCCAATCGCCCACCTCTACCAGAACTTGAGGCTCTTCCCAGGCAGGAACAGAAGGCTAAGGCAGGGTTATAGACTGCCTGTTGGAGAGTGACGCATGCCTTCCAATACACAGAGAACCACTTGGCAAAGGCTGGGAGATTTATTAATTCAAGATACGTAAGGTAATCTCTGTCCCATCATTAATTGACCACTAAGCTTAATGAGTTTCCAACGCTTCCACATAACTAAAAATAGACTTTATAAACTTAGTGCAGTTAAGTCACTAAACAACAACAACAAACAAGGATATCAAGCAAATTCAATGAGGAAAGAACAGTCTTTTTAACAACTGGTGCTAAGCAACAGGAAATCTACACACAAAAGGATGAAAATGTACCCCTAATTCACACAATATATAAAAGTTAACTCAAGATATATCACAGATGTAAATGTAAGCACTAAAACTCTAAAATACTTAGAAGAAAACTTAAGAGTAAATCTTTACGACTTTGACAATGCTTTCTTAGATATGACACCAAAAGCACAGGTGACCAAAAAAAAATTGATTCGATTTCACCAAAATTAAAAACTTCTGTGCTTCATAAGATACCATCAAGAAAATATATATACAGCCCACAGAATGGGAGAACATTTTTTGCACACTTGTACCTAATAAGGGACCTGTATCCAGGACAAATGCTTACAGGTCAACAATAAAAAGACAAATAGCCAAATTAAAAAGTGGCACAGGATTTAAATAGACACCTCTCTAAAGAAGATACACAAATGGTCAATAAGTATATGAAAAGATGCTCAGTATCATTAGTCATTAGGAAAATAAAAATCAAAACCATAATGAAAGATCACTTTATACCCCCTGGGGTAACTAAAATTAAGAACACAGACATTAACAAATTTTGGCAAGGATGTGAAGAAATTGGCACTCTCCTACATTGCTGCTGCGATTGTTAAAGGTGCAACCTCTTTGATAAACATTTCAGCAGCTCCTCAAAATATTAAACATACAACTACTACATAACTCAGGAGTTCCACTCCTGGATACATAGCAAAGAGAACTGAAAGCAAACGGCCACACAAATGTTTGTACATGAATGTGCAAAGCAGCATTATTAATAATAGTCCAAAAAGTGGAAACAACAAATGTCCATCAACTGATGAACAGATAAAGAAAACATGGAAATCCATAAAATGGAACATTTGGCCATAAATATGAATGAAGCTTTGATTCATGATGCAACATGGATGAACCCTGAAAACATGCCAGCTGAAAGAAGCCAATATCAAAGACCAAAATGGATAATTCCATTTATAGGAAATGTCCAGAATAGGCAAACCTGATGAGACAGAAAGTAAATTAGTGGTTCCAAGGGGGAGAAGGAAATGGAGAATGATGATAATAGGCATAATTTTTCTCTTTGGGGTAATGAAAATGTTCTAAAATTAGATAGTGGTTATGGTTGTATAACTCTGTGAACATACTAAAAAGTGGATTGTATACCATGAAAGGAGGAATTTTATGACGTGAATCATGTCTCAATAAAGCCATTACTTAAAAAAGTAAACTAACAGACTTCTTCATTGACAGTCAGAAATCAGCCATTCAATCAGCCTTTTTTGAGGGGGGAGAGAATGCTGTATGATCAGTTTAGTGTTCACTGATTAAAAGTGAGGCTGAATAATTTTATAAGTGTTTATTAGACATTTGCATTTATTTTAATCATCTGTCTAGTGATTTGATTTCTTTTAATATTGTTTACTTTATTATAATTAATATATAAGAATTGTCCACATAATAACATCAGTCATTGATCAAATACATTGAAAATTCTTTCCCAATTTGTGGCTTACCTTGTTTCTAGTACTGATTTATATACAAAACTCCAAATGTCTATTTATTGAAATCCATTCATTTTTCTTTTATGATTTTTTATTTCATTTTTATAAAGACCTTCTTGTTGTGGAATCACATTAATATTTGCTTAATTTTTTTTGCTTTTTTGTAGATTCATATGCTGTATTTAATTCTTTAACCGATCCGGATTATATTTTGAAGTTCTGAAGTATGGCATGTTATTGGGAATGTAATTATGGTTAAAAATAATTGTCCTAGCACTACTTAGAAAATATTTCATCAATTTGCACTGACTTAAAATACCATTTTTATCACATACTAGTGTTTTCACTGATACTTAGGTTTGATGGTTAAGTTTCCTCTTCTGTTCCTTGTACTGATATCTCCCTATTAATTACTATAATTTTACAATGTACTTTAACATTTAAAAGCCAAGTACAACATTAAATAAGCTATATTTTTTATAGAATTATCCTGGCTATTCTCATAGATTTAATCTTACACATGAAATTTAGAATCATTTGATAAAGTTTCCCAACATTTTTAATAGGGATTTTGAGTCATGTTACAAAGTATTGAAGTGGGAGGATCTCAAATTGTACAGGCTGAGACAATGTTTAATTCTGTGTCATAAACACTTGACTTCTCAAAACCTGTTTCTTCATCTACAAATAATAATAATCCTAACCAGTAAACTACGTAAGTCTTAAAAAAGCATGCATACTTATACATCTATTACTTGACATAATATCTACCCCAGGGTAAAACATTTAAGAAAAGTTACACAATACTACTTTAAAATTTTAATTGGATTTATCATTTATTTAGGGGGATAATTGGTACTCAGATTTAGTATGTTTCTAATTCAGGAAAACAATTATTGAAGTGTTCTTTCTCTTTTCCTTTCCTAATCTTTATAGAGGTTCTTCAACAAGTCTAGAACATATTTTCACCTTAAAATCATTTGTATTACTTATTTTCATTGCTTTGTGAATGAGAATATTTGCCATTATACTGACTAAACTTTCATAGTGATATATTATAAACAAATTGATTTTGTAACTGATTACATTACTAATCTTGCTTGTTAGGGCTAAAATTTTTAATCAATTATTCTGAGTTTTCTAAACAAGTATGTTTTCTAGCAACGATAATTTTATCTTTTTCTTTCCAATATTAACATCTAAATTTTTTCTTCCTTTATTATATTCTCTAGAACTTTCAGAATCATCTTGAATAACAGCAATAATAGACATCCTTATGTTGTTCTGGTTCCTAATTTTAATTAAAATGTATTCAATGTTTCAAAATCAAGTAAAATGCTGATTATTGTTAAAATAAACTTTATCACAGCATTGTTTTATTTTTAGTTTGTGCCAATTTTTTTTAGAAAGGGATATCGCATTTCATCAAGATATTCTTTGAAATATGACAAAATATTTCTTTTTCTGAATTATTATTGATTCAATGACTTACTGAAATTGATCTATTTTGATCCATCCTTGTATTTTGAAGTAAAAATGTTACAACATAAGCACTGAAACCAGATGCCCTGTGTTTCAAAACTGGCTCTGAAACTTATTAACTATGTAATTTAGGGCCTATTAACCTCAGTTTCTTCATCTACAAAATGAGGATAATAAGGTTGCTTTCCTCATGGGATTATCTTGAAGCTTAAAGTGTTAATACATATAATGATGGTTTACTTTTTAATATTCTTTTGGGTTTTCTCTGAATTTATTTTGTAATGTTTGTATCTAGCTTTGGAAGTACACTGTACCATTTATTTTTGTATACTTCACTGGCCAGACTTTGGAACCATTTCAGGAGATTCTTGCATTCTTTCAGATTTTGAAATTATTAGCATTAAATTGTATTTAGTGATCCAACATATTTAATCTCAGCCATACATATTATTTTATAGTTAGCCTTACTTTTAATTCTCCTTATGAGCTTTTCCCTTTCAGTTGTTAGCTATATTAGTTTCCTATTGTCACTGTTACAAATTATCACAAGCTTAGAGTCTTAAAGCAACACAATTATGTAACAACTGTATTGTACATATAAAAACATGATAGTTTTTATAGTTTATTCTATATATTATATGCATATATATGACATATAATTATTTCAGAAGTCTAAAACATGTGCACAGGCTGTGCCCTTTTGGCAAGCTCTTGGGGAGATCCATTTCCCTGCCTTTCCCACTTCAAAAGGATACTCCTATTCCTTGGCTCATGGCCCCTTCCTCCATTTTCGAAACCAGCAGTGTAACATATTTTCTCCTTCTAACCTCTGTTGAGTCCTTGCAGCTCTCTGACTCTACCTCTACTGCCTCCCCCAGACTAGGAATCTTATGGTTACCTTGGGCACACTGGGATAATTCCGGATTATCTCCCCTTTTCAAGATCCTTAACTTAATCATATATCCGAAGTCATTTTCACCATTTATGATAACCCACTCACAAGTTCCTGGTTAGGATGTGACATCTCTGGGAGGCCTACCAGAGTATTACCAGATTAGCTATATTACAGATTTCATATTTTAGTTTTCTTCAAAGAACATTATCTTGGAGCGATTTGTTTATTTGGGGGTTTTTTAGTTATTTATAAGTTTCTGTTTTCTTCAACTCTGGTTATATTCATTTGTCCAACTGTTTAATACCTATTTATTTTTTCTTATTTTTAAATTTAAGCATTTACATCTCTGAATTCTTGTCAGATTACAGCTTTGGATGCACACCATACACTTTGTTTGGTGATGTTCCCATTGTCATTTTACAACTGGTAATCGCAGGCTTGACATTCTCCTTGATCTTAGCATTATTCAAGAAAGAATTATTTTTATTGCAAGTGACATTTTAAACTTGTCCTTTGTTATTAATTTCTGGTTATGCATTGTATTAAGATAACATCCTAAATACTTTATGCCTTTCGAGATTTTTTTAGGTTGTATTTGTGGCCTAATAAGTAACCAGTTTATATAAATTCAAGTTACTTTTTGATACGATATAGAATGTGATATTAATTAGCATTATTAACTATATTAACTTTATTTTATATCCACTATAGGGTTATTTATCTTTGCCTAATTTGTAGGCTATTACAGTCCATTATACTGCCATGGATTAGGATATATGGTCATACTACAAGAACACTGAGATGATGTTCTCAGAGAAGTTTTTAAAATTTTAGATAAAAATTGTAACAAATATGTAAGTAGAAAAAAATTTAGTATACATTTATTTGTGGACAATAAAAACTAACTGCTTGCCTGCATACTTCATTCATATTTTTGCACAAGTGCCTACCGAAGTACATTTAGGGAAAAGCAAAGCTAAATTTAAAATAGTAAACATATTCTTTTTTTTAAAATGTCAATTTAACGTCTCACTTTCTATCTTCTGATCTTTTGAGAAAGCTTTTGACTTTGCCCATCCATAGTGGAATTAGAAACAGCAAACACTGACATGGCATTATTGTAAAAAAGTATGAGGAACTTACTTTACAATAGGTAACTGCTGTCCCAGCAAAAGCCCAATGTTGGTTTTAGCTAGTTTTTCTTTAACCTTCTGGATTGCAGCAGAGAACTGATACTGAAACCATGTCTCCAAGTTCTAAACTAAATGAGTTTGATGGTGTCAGCTTAACTGGAGCCAAAATAAGCCTACAGTATATGTTTATAGTCTCTGTTTTATACATGTCTGGCGCACAGGAACAATTGAAGTTGAATTACTTCTCACCCCTGGAGAGTGCAGTCCTTCAGTGTCATGACAAAGGTCACTGACAGGTCATCATGGATAAGACAGCTTCTGGATATCAAAGTACAGTTTCTAAAACTTGTCTGTTTTCTTCACTTTCACAAAAACCAATTGTAAAAATGTTTTCATAAGAAATATATCTGTGCACATTTCCATGTCCAAATTTAAAATACTTATTTTCAATGTGGGTACAGAAAATTGTAAACTGTACCTGAGAACTATGGCTATATTTGGAAGCATTTTTTACTTTGAATTATACAGAATATGACTAGAAATAAGAAAACTTCACTGATGTATCAATGTCAAAAAAAAAAAAAATCATAGCTTTGCCCAGGTTAACAGTGAGCTTCACTGACAGGTGCCAGAAGCTGGTGAACCAAGTATGAAGAATATATTCCCCAGTTCAAAGGAACAGAACATTTTTCAAATCCTTCAGTACACATAAAGAACATTTATTTTTATATAAAGTGGTCACTATTGTAATTTTAAATTTCATTTCTTATTCTGCCCGCCACCCTTTTTGAGCAGAATGATTTTCCAAATGTTGATTTTCTTTAAATGTAAATGTTATAAAGACCAATTACTCAAAGGATATTCTATCCTAATTATGACAAACTTCATTTTAATATTCAAGATGGTGGTATGTATAAATAATAAGTTTGTGATCTAATGGTCCACTTTCAGCATTGATCAACTGATCCATGTGATGTCTTGTTGCTGTCGCTATACTGACCTCTGCAGGCTTCTGAAGTTGGGAACAACTGTTTACTCTGTGTAGCACTGCTGGCTATTGTACAAGAATAAAATGACGGAGTTTATAGTCATAAAGGACTTACACATTTTAAGAGTTACTGATGAGCTAAAATCCCTTTTTATTCTATCTTTCATAAAGAACTTTGTATAGATACGTTTTGAAGAACAATTTCAAAAGCAGTATTGGTCATTTTTTATTACTAAATAACTTTCTTGCCCAACAAACCTGTTTAAGATGAAAAATCTCCCTTTAAAATGAACACTTTAAAAGTCATTTTTAATGATTAATACAGGAAAAGACTCTTGGTCAGTTAGTAGGTGCAATGATTGTAGTTGAAAAAATATTCCTTTGCAAATAAACTATATGTTGACTCTGATTTTATCCCATGTGCAGTTTGGTTCTATTTTTCCATCTGTTACTATGTAATAAGCACTTTCACTTGCAAGTTAGGGAGTCACTTGCAGACTTACTGAAGCTCCAATGAGGCAGACTATGAATTCTAATATAAATATTACAACTAGAAAATAAGTTTTCTGAAATATCTATGTTGAATTCAATTTTATCAGTTAGAATTATGCATTACCTGTAAAGAACTAGTCAGTTCCTCCCAGCTTAAGTCTTCTTACCCCTCTAATAATTTGTCTCTAACATTTGTTCATGTCCAACTATAACTTCCCAATTAGTCTCTTACACTTCATATATGTATATTATATATATATATATAATATACATATATATTATATGTATATAATATATATATAATATACATATATATTATATGTATATATAAAACTTGTAACTCATGGTCCAGTCTGGTTGATTTGCAGAGCAGTGCTCCAAACTTTAAGTTAGCAACAAAAGCATGTTGAACTACAGCTCTGTGTATGCCTATTTGTGGTTTAACAAATGACAAAAAATTTGGTACTGGAAATATTTTTGTATGGTTTATGTTTTCCTTTGCTTTCTTTGCATTTACTGATTTTAGTAATCATTTCACCCATTTCCTATAGCTACCCAAACTATTTTCTTAAACAGATACAGGGGATATTCAAGTAGTTTCTGGCTCTCCGTCAAGTCAAAAAAAATCATTTATTAAATGAACTTTTACTAATGCATCTTTGAAAACTGAATTGTGCTATGTTCTGCCACCTTTCCTCTATCTGTAAAACTACAGGCGATACGGATTCTGTAGTAGTTCATCTCATCCTAGCTGCTGACAACTGAATCCTGTGTCCCAGAATTTAAATAGTCCAAAACTTTCATTATAAGCCACTATCATTTCAAACACTGTATGTTTTAGAATTGATGTTAATAGTACTTTGATTTGTTTAGCCAAGAAATATACTTTTATATGAAATATACAGACAAAGCCAGGCAAAAAAGTGTCCTTAATATATTATCCCTACGAATTTTTGGAAGAATAATTGGGAAAATTTTAACATTGACTAGGTATTGGAGAATCTTAGGGGATTACTATTAATGTTTTATGTGTGTTCCAGTTATGTTTCTAATAAGTCCTTATCATATAGAAATACATGCTGAACTGTTTGCTGATTAAATTATATAACTTCTGGAATTAGCTTCAAAATATTCCAGTGGTATTGCTGGGGTAGGGCAAGTAGTAGTTGGTGAAAATATAGATGAAAAAAACACTGCCTTCAAAAATCTAGGAGGTAAAAACTGGAGGTTCACGATACTATTCTTTGTTTGATTTCCCAACCCCAACTTGAAAATAACAGTAATTATTTCACACCTCTTCCTAATCATTCAACTGAACCAGCATCTCAAACCTGGGTCACTGAAGTTCTCCTTTATCCATATTCTTTTAATACAAAAAGTTACGCACTCTAGATCTGGCCAGTTCCACACCCACCAATAAGCCTACCTGTGCTCTCTTCTACTTTATAATGCAGCATTTGATTTCCTAAATACACTAGTACCACGTTCTATACCATTCTGTTTCATGCCTATACAACTTTGCAGGTATTGTTCCACCCTCTACTCCATGTGTCTACTCTTTCTCTAGTTTCTTCAAAAGTGAGGTCAGATACCACCTCTTCCAAAAACCTGTTTCATTTAGCTAAAACCTCAAAACATTCGCTAGTTATGCATTCAATTCTCTTTCTGTTACAGCTCTACTTTGTACTTTTTTTTTTTTTTTTTTTGTGGTACGCGGGCCTCTCACTGTTGTGGCCTCTCCCGTTGCGGAGCACAGGCTCCGGACGCGCAGGCCCAGCGGCCATGGCTCACGGGCCCAGCAGCTCCGCGGCATGTGGGATCTTCCCGGACCGGGGCACGAACCCATGTCCCCTGCATCGGCAGGCGGACTCTCAATCACTGCGCCACCAGGGAAGCCCTGTACTTTTTAATTATTATACTTAATCGTACATTGCATTTTATCACTTTACACATATCTCACTGAAAGTATTTAAGATTTTATTGCATGTGTATAATGCATGGATGTTATTTCTAATTACATTTTATTTCCCTAGTCCTGTTTATTCTCCCCTTCATCATTCTTACCTGTTTTTTATTCATATTATTTATACTGTTACAATGTATTTTTTAAGGCTGCCTTAAATAATTTTTTGTACATTTGGAGCATACCTAAATGAGCCAACAAATAATCTTCCTTACTAATCGTGAAACTCTTCAGGACACCTAATGTCTCTTGTTGACTTCCGTATACCCAGCAATAAAGCTGTGTTAAACTAAATTGAAAAAACAAAAAAATTCAAAAGAACAGTTAGTAGTGGTTTACTATAGAAGGAGGAGGACAGTGAGGGAAGATTTCTGGAATTATCCAGTTTAGAAAATGCTCTAAAATAAATTTCTAAAACTTTATTTTCCATTTTATATTTTTCTAATGTATGAAGTTGTTACTTTTTATTACATGAAACTGGATGTACATGATTGATCTGGAACCTAATTATTTTTTTTAATCATTCATTATAATTACATAGTATTCTTTTTGGTGGTGGTGTTGCCTTGCCTTAAGAAAACAACTATTTAATTGTTATAATGGCTAGACCAAAGTACATATTACTCTATAGGTTTGTTTGTTGATAAATCTTAAGTTATCATGAAGATACATTTGTACACATGTTAATTCACGAACATATTTACAAAGCTAAGTAGAGTTTTCATCTCAATTAAGTATCCTTTCATTTACCATGGTGAAATTAATAATCAACATATAAAAAGTAATGGGAAAGCTGAAGACATAATTCTGCTCTTAAGTGTTTTCATATAATTTCAATTCCCTTTAAATAATATTCCTGGATTATGAGCAATTATAACTGTGGGCTATACAATCTAAGCAACTTTATTAAAATTCATAAATTTTCAGAATAGGAGAAGGCCATATGCAAATATTTTTAATATAGTAGATGTTTATGGTAGCATTCAGTCTAAAATTCAGTAGAACTATTAGATCACATTTAGGGTGTTAAACTGTCACATACACACTTGTATAAATACCATTTGGAATAGGCAGAAACTTAGTTGTTTTAGCAAGGAATGGAGATATTACTATAATCCTCCTGCCCATGAAATTTACTTTAATACTAACAGTCTTTAACCTTGATTGTAAATAGAAGCAACAGGTGGGCTTTATCACCAGCAAGATCAAGGCGCCTTAGGACTAATACAGCTGAAGACTAATTCAAACATAGGTGTCCATGAGCTGCCCCTTCCCTCCCTCACCACTACAGTATAGGCACTGTGCTGTGGCTTTCAGATCAGCAATCAAGGGAATCAAAAATTCCAGTATAAGAAATCATTTTGCAAGTTCAAGTTTCTCTCTCAAAGCCTGCTTCCAACTCCTACAACACTGTCATGGAGGTAGTTATGGGTAAGACCAAGAAGGCTCCCCCTGAATGCCCTGCTTCTCTCCTAAACTGGTTAGGAGTGGAATGTAATAAAAGTAATAAAGACAACCATAACATTTATTCCCAGCTTACTGTTGGCAGACACTCTGCTAAGTCCAACTTTCAGTCAGACCCTTGTAATTAATTTGTGTGATTTCAGATTGCAAGGCTTTTATCTGACTCTTTGTCTTTTGACTTACTCATAACTATTGCTTGGATTAAAATCCTGAAGCTGGACAATAAACGAAAAATAATTTGCTTTAATTTTCTTGAACAAAAGACGAGGTAATATTCTTGTTCCACATTACACCTAAAACCTAAGCCAAGATATTTTGAGAGTTAAAGCATTCTTTAATAATTTCTTTAAATTTTTATACCAGAGATGGGGTATGATTTTATAACCACAACTTCAGATGTGCAAAATTTTTATTTCTCTATAACTTAACTTAGCTCATGGCCCTCCATTTTTACATAATCCTGTCATTTTAAGGTACACTCAGCCACTTTCAGTTGAAATTTGCCATTTCAAGATTATATTGCCCTTTCCCAAGTTTCGTGCCATCTCTCCATGAGTGATCCACGAGGGAGGCTGGGAGGAGTTAACTTGTCCATCACTATCCTCCAACTTGCTCTAACTTCTACAGTTTGCATAGAGGCATTCATTTTCGGTACCCAATCCTACTGCATCCATGCCCTCCAGTCACCAGGGTCATGAATTCCCTTTTCATTAAATGCTAATCAGAAACCCCTTCAGGTTCACTGGCAAATGGTCAGCTACTTCTGTGGCCCTTCCCCACCTCATGAGAGGTCTAGTACCTTTAATGTGATCTCCAGTGTACTGTATAGAATCCAAGGGATTTTGAATGGCTAGCTATTCAATCTAAAAAAAGTAAAAAGGAACAGGTAAAGTTAATTGATAATACACTGTTTTTAACTCATATATTCAAATAATAATAGAAAATCTACTTTAATTTTGGAAAGAAATTCCACATCCAATAAGCCTCAAAAAATCCCCAAGAAAATTTGTTTTTAGTATATCTTTATTCCAGATTTAAGGATGACTTTTACATAGCTTGATAGACTTTTTTTTTTAATTTATTTACTTTATTTATTTTTGGCTGCGTTCAGTCTTCGTTTCTGTGTGCAGGCTTTCTCTAGTTGTGGCGAGTGGCGGCTATTCTTCGTTGCGGTGTGCCAGCTTCTCTTGCGGTGGCTTCTCTTGTTGCGGAGCACGGGCTCTAGGCACGCAGGCTTCAGTAGTTGTGGCACGCAGGCTCAGTAGTTGTGGCGCATGGGCTTAGTTGCTCCGCGGCATGTGTGATCTTCCCGGACCAGGGCTCGAACCCGTGTCCCCTGCATTGGCAGGCAGATTCTTAACCACTGCACCACCAGGGAAGCCTGACAGACCTTTGTTTTAATGCAGGATTTGGAGATTCCTTTGAATCCCAATCACCCCTCCCTTCTACCCACGACCCACTTAAAAAAAAGAAAAAAACCCTGTAATGTTTTGATCTCGAGGTGGTATGGGCTACTAACACATGGATGCAGTCAAAATCTCACGAGAGCATATTCTGAAGTCTTTATAAAGGCAATATGACAGCTAGGGATAAAACTCAGAAGTAATATTTATTAGGATTATAGTAACGTTACTGTGTGATGTTTGTCCAGTATATTTTACCAACTTAAACTTTTTGAAAGTAATTTTTATTTTATAATTGTATTTGTGCAGATTCATTTGATAAATTAAACTTCTTACAATTCTATTTACTCTATTTATGCTAAATCTGAATATCAGTCCACTTCTCAGGCTAGTGCTGGATAACAAGCTAATATTAAGCAAGATACTATTCTATTATAGTTAACTATGACAACAGAAGCAACTTCTCTTTTCCCTTTTATAAAGTATATTTAAATTCATCTTCAATCTGTCTCCACACAAATATGACCACCACTGCTACTATATACACTGTGAACCACCTGTGTTAAAGGATCAGGATCTCAGGTATGCTATTTATTCTAAATATAATGCACTTCTTTGTCCAATAAGAGATCAGAGCATCATCCTGTTAATTCAACCTTAATGGAGATTTTATCCTACCAACATATGTAACCATTTAATTCTTTACCTTATTTTTACTGGGGTCAGAACAGCTTTACTAAGTGATCAAGTTTCTCTATGCTTTGGTCTACAATGTGGAAAAAAAAAAAAAAAAAAGATGGTCAAATGGCACACATCCAAAGCATTTTTAAATGTTGATAATTATGTTTTATAAACTGGATAATTTTATAAGTGAAAGGTCCTGTATTATTAAAACTTAGAACATATTTATCTAGGGGAGAAACATTTTCTGTTAAACCCATTAGACCGTATAAGTCAGCACAATATGTCTAAGTTTTTCTTAGCTGATCTGAAACAATTCAGCTGTGTCAGATGGAAAGGTCATAAAAGAGTTTCACATTCTGAGTGACTATGTGATTGGTAAATTAAAAGAAAAAAGTGTTAAACTTACATTCACAATATGTTTTCACATTTATATTGTTGCCTTTTCATAACTCTTTTTTTTCCTGTTTCTTGTGTTTTATGATAAAATGCAGAATGGAAGGAAAAATATCCATGAATCACAAGCCATGTGTTCTACCCACACCATTAACTAGTTGTCAAATCTGAGATAAGCCTATTAACTTCCTTGAGCTTCATTTTTCTTTATGTTTCATTTAAAACATTAATAATATGCACACTCCTTTCCTTTCTTTAATATAATGTAATTGACATCTCACAGCTCCTCAATAAAAGGAAAGGACCATATTGAAGGAGTATCCTCCAGGTTTAGATAAATGTTCAGATAGTTTCTGGACCTGGTATCTACATCACAAGAGCAGATAAATAATAACAATAAACCTGATTTAAATGATGAATTCAGTTCAGTAGAATGGTTCCTAACTTATGAAGATAGAACTCGTGTATCCCCAGAAACAATGACGGGATTCAGAAGACACCTGAACATTTACCTTAGATATAGCAAGAAATGGCTGTATCTTAATAAAACACTGTTGCTTCGTATAATAGGGAGAAATTATAAAAGGCATATTTGAAGACAAATAATTTGAGTTACATGGTATTTATACACTGGGCCATTTTTTTCAGCTATAAATCTAGGGAAAAAAATGTATTACCTGTACAAATTTGTGTTTGATTAAACTCTAATCCATCTTGTCTCTCTAACTGTAAAGGGAAACCTCCTCTCCTCTCAGCCAGAATAACATCAAGAAGAAGCAATGTCAAAGGATAGGAGGAACAGCAGTGGAAATATTAGAATATTACTTTTAGCTAAAGCATTATAGTAGAAAACAGTACATCTCAGGTGAGAATTAGATTGGGTAGAGCCTGAGAGAAAAGGATCTGTAAAAGGGCTTACACAGAACTTACTATGTGTCAGGCACCGTTCTAAGCACTTTACATATATTAACTCAATCAACTCTCACACTCAATAAGATAGGTTGGATTACTACCCCCCACGAGGCACTGAGGCACAGAAGGGTTAAGAACTATGCTTCAAATCACAAAATTTTTAAATTGGTTACTCACCCCAAAACAACTACATCTATCCTTTCACATGTTTTTCATTTTTTTCCTCTTGTATCCCCACAGTATCTGCTTAATTATTTACAATACAAAATTAATTTTTGTAAATCACTGTATTTTAATTTCGCCATATTTTACATATATGTTCTTTATAGAATTTCAGCGCAATTTTCCAGCAAGTCTCGTCATTGTTCTACTGCAATCATATGGATTGGAGTCATTTTAATGAACCTCAATCTCTAACTTCTAAAATGGACACTACTTTTATAAGAATTTATGGAAAGAATCAGACTGGTGTAGAATGCTGTAATTAGGTGTATAATAAGAGCATCACAATTTGCAATGCATCCTACAGAGGAATAGCCGCCTACTACGATTTAACTAGGATTGGGCAAATGTGCAGCCCTCAGCGCCATTTATGAATTAATCAGGTGCACAAGCACCTCTTAGGAGCCTTCATACCGAGTGAGGAAACCTCCTAAGGGACATCATATTAAAACAGCCCTACAAAACTCATTAGTAGAAACTACATCTTCCTATTTTTAATTTAAATATATAATAGAAAAAGAAACAATCTCTTTCAATCTATCACTGGACTTGAATTAGGATCATTGCAATGCAGAAATTACTAAAGTTTTGTGTTTAGTTTCTGAATAAATGCATATTTTATGTCCATGAAATTCCAAAACTAAAAGAAATATGAAAAAAAGCATTCTGATGTAGTTAATAATGTATCTAAAACACATATACCTTACAAAACTTCCAAACAGAGGCACACATAAATGCTTTTTTTTATTTCATCCTGAAGGCAACATAAAATATACGTGGTTAAAATGATCCCCTTGCTTAATTCAAGCCAATGCCAACTTCATATGACTTATCTATAAATGAGCTTTGAAATTGAACCAAAAATTAGGCAAAGTTGTAAAAAGTCACTATTTTCTTCTTTAGCTTAGCTATTACAGAAGTACTTTTTAATGCTTTCAGGCAGAGCAGGTAATATAAAATTTCCAATACTGACTTTAACTTGAGACAAGGATACACTTTAGGAGTTATTAGCACTCTGCAAAGCGTGTTAAGTCTGACATTCATGATGTCTCCGTTATTAAACAGATACTGGTACGTACTGATTTTCTTATAAAACTTAATAATGATAATGACCTTTCCTTTAGGAATTGGGTTTCCACGTTAAAAACACAGGTAGATATATAGAATTTGATACCAGATACAGACTGTAGTAGACTGCTGAGTTTTTATAAAGAGAGAAGTTGAAATGCATTTCTCACCTTGGGCTTTGAATACTGGTGTGCCATCATGGCCATCAAATGTATATATTTCAGTTCATAGTGAATATAATTAGTGTTACACTCAATTAATTACCTGATTCACTGTCCTTATGCCCCACTGCATCATTCTACTGTAGTGATTTGCACATCAGAAAATCCTATTAAAGGAAGAGCAGCTGATGGTACACATTTTTTCCATGTCATTTTGCTCTACTTAAAAAGTAGTATTCAGCCAAATTTTTATGACCACACAGAAGCTAGTAGCTTATAGAGATGATGCTACAATCCTTAACCTTACTCATAATCCAAGATTAAGGTTTATTCCAATATGATGTAATTAGGGATTCAATGATCCAATTAGTATTGTTTTGTTTTCCTCCAAAGTCTGAAATTCTCGTAAACAAAAATTAATCACATTATTAATATTTCATTCAATATTCAAATGTGTGAAATAGCCATTAATGGCTACCATTTTTTTTTTTGGCCCTGAGGCAGTAAGTTGCTTTATGACATGTTAAGTTGTATGTTCGTCAAGGGCCAAAGAAGGGAAATCAATTATAAAATAATGTTTGTACCTATCAAGGATAAAGAAAATTTAACTGTTTGCACTCAAAAACACTTTCTCAGTATTAAAAATTTTAGGTGCTTCTCTAAGCCTGTAATATTGGCTTGCACTATATAACTTGTATTTTACCTTAGCTCCAATCACTTGTACAAGCTGATTTTTATATAATTAGCAATTAGCAATCAACAATAAGACTCCCACACATCAATTGTTTAAGTCTTTTACAAGGGTATGAAAATTCAGCCCAACTAGATTTGAGTCCAACTCAAACTCTGGCTCTTGTTTTAGCTACCCATATTAATTCCCACAATCTTTTGAACCATCCGTTCAAACGTTTTTGAGTCCCATTAGTGTGTTTGTGCAGGCATTCTGCACAGCATGAAATGCTATGCAGATAATAAGCTATAATTTGAATGCCCATTCCTTTTGTAGATGCTAGGATCATTCTCTTATCACTGGTGAAATTCACACTCAAATATATTTTTAACACTGCGTTGACTCAGTCTTAATTAGTTTGCACATGGAGCGCCTTACTCAACTGACAAGAAAATATGAAAGTTAAAAATTATTTTTCTTTTCATATAGGCCATAATGATAGATTGGGATGGAAAGGCATTGAACTGTAGGAATATTGTTAGAAGACATGTCTAAAGTGAGACATTGGGATCACCTGGAAAATAAAGACTAAAATGTGTTTTCATCTTGCCCAGTAAAGGCTCAACCATGTGGGGCTTTGAGAGAGCCATGGGAGTAAGTGAGTGTGCAGTGGACAAGAATCCTTGGTTTTTAGCATTTGCTGAAGACTAATAAGCTGTGTTACCTTGAAAGTGAACCATTACCAACTCTGAGCATCAGTTACCTCATCTGTACAAGAAGGCTTTCATAAAAATCGGGAATTTTTAAACTTTCATCCTTAGAACCTCTGGAGTCTATGGCATAATTCAGAAGCCTCTGAGAGATGTAACCAAATGTAGCATGGGCAAAGATCCAGGCCTTCTGCCCCATTCAATAACATCAATTGTTTTCTATTTTGAGGTTCCCATGATTTCATTTGAAAAAAATTAAAAAGGTGTGGGAGTGGTAATGCTGTTAAAAAATCAAAAGGACTGTTTCTACATGATCTTGAGTTTCATTCAGTTTTAAAATGCCATACATTTTTTAACACTGGAATAATCATCTCTTATCTAAAGAGTTATAAATCCTCTTACCTAGTTATTTATTTACTTAAACACTTAGATGGTGACTTCTATGTGCCTGGTTCCATTCGGACTACCTCATAAATAATAACTCATTTACTCTTGTAAGACAGATATCATATAATGATCCCTATTTTGCAAATGAGGAAAACAAAGGCACAGAGAGGTTATCTCTCCAAGGTCACAGGGATAGCAACTGGTAGAACTAGGACTTGGACACAGGCTGCTGGCTCTAGAATCCATTGGGCTTAATCCCTACATTGCTCTATCTCTCATATATTTCAAATGTATTAGTGACATACTAGTGATACAAATGTGGATTGATTAATATCCTTTAACAAGTCTATAATGATTCAGATATATGAGAGCTTTTTATCTCTTCCCAACAATGTTAAAATTTGACTTTTCCCATGTAAAATAATGTAACATGGCCTTTGTGGGACTGTCAACTACAAGAATATAACCATCATTAAGGTTTGATGCTCTCATGGTCAGATTAACATAAATGAGTAAATATTCATATTATTTATATGAATTACTTTTAGAGAAGATTATATTTTGGAAAATATTGGTATATTGCTTGAAAATAGACCTTGAGGTTTAACACTTTCAAATTCGTTAGTAAATGAAAATAGAAAAACATCTAATTCTACTGTTTTAAAATATACTAGAGATAGACTATAGGAAGCTTATTTTAAGAGGCCCTTTTAAATTGTGAGTCTGAGACATAATATCCTTTAGTGTGCATTGCCAATTATTTTTAACAATAGAGGTATCCTCAATTGTGATATTAATAAATGTTAGGAGAATATATTCACACAGTGTGTCCTTTATCACTTATTTCACAAACTGTTTTAACACACTGTGGCAAAATGTAATCTTAGAAATTTAGGATTAATGAATTTATTACCCATTACTGTTTTTTCACTGAAGCAATCCATAAAATATACTGAGTTTGGTTAAGTGAGGAGAGTACATAAACTTTCACTTAGTTTGCAACTTGGTACAGCAACTCTTGACTATCTAGGATTATCTTCATAGATGGACACAGAGATGTGGAAAGGAAGATGTGAATAATTCTAGTGAGTAAGGTAGAAATATTAAAATGATTGGTTATGACTAGATGTTCACTATTGATGATTTAATTATCCATACTATACCTACTTTGCTATTGCTAAAGAACAGCAAGAATTTTTTATATCATCTATATTGGTGACTATTCATACAGTAATGAAGAGATAGGTGATCTTAGAAGGGAGCATGTTAATACACATTTTGTAATTTTCTTACACTGTTATCGTTAAGTTGTTAAGCTTTACTTAATTATTCTGACACTTCAGAAAACCCTTCTACTTCATCTTCACAAAGAATGTTTTTAAGTTAACACACAACACATTTTAAAAATAACTTAATAAGGAGAACACATACCATCAAAGCATTTGACAATAATATTATATTTTAGAGTCTCTACTAAAAAGATAGCCTCTTATCTCCAGATCTTTCTTCCAGGATTACTTGTTTCAATTATTTACCTATTCATTAATTCATTTCCGTCTTTTCCCCAAGAGGTTTCAAGACTCTTTTACAAAAAGAATAAATCAAACAAAAATAATATAGTAGAAATAAAAGGAGGAAACCAGGGCTAAAAACAGGAAAGCAAGCATTCCAACATCAAGGATTAATACTGCTGCTGTAATTGAGCATAAAGCCTGCATTAAGTTTCCTGGCAGGCAAGGTAAAAAATACAAAGCAGCAAGTTACAAATCTCTCAGAGAAAAGAAAACATAGCTGCAATTTGCTCCTGAAAAACAAAGTTTTTCCTAGCAGCAAACTTTGAGAAAAATGACTCATGGGAGGCAGTGTTTTGCAAATTGTAGGTCAGCCCATGAAATAATGTCACTGGATCCTGACCAAAATTTAAAATGCAATAGTCAATTTTTGTTATTTACAGTAGTTATATTCTATACAGTACCTGCAAACACTAAATTAGTAAATACTGATTCACTGCCACTGGAGAAACTCAGCATTAAGTACCTGTCTGGCCACATTTTTGTAAACCTATCAATACATAACCTTATTTTATGTTTGTTTCTGTTTAAAAGACACCTTATTTAATACATATTGTTGATTCATTAACATTGAACTCATGGCCAATAGCACTATAACTCATGCTTGAACAAAGTTTATCCAACACACATATTTTCTCAGTAAGGCACACCACGGCCCTCTTGTGCTTAGAAGCACTAGACAGAGCTTCAGCACTATGCTGGGGGCATTTAAAACAGCAAAATCACCAACGAAAAGCACGAAAGTGTGAAAAACTTTTACAGTATGAGAGTTAAACAAGAAAGCAGTGCATTTCACCATGTGTGACCTCAGCTGGTATGTGCCTATCTGGTAACTCAAACTTTTCACCATGCTGCACATACACATAGCTACAAAGGACTGTGAAAGGACTATGAGTGTAGAGTTTGGTCTTAACAAACAAACTTTAGGGTTTAGGCAAATCTGCAAATACAGAATCTACCAATAATGAAGACTGACTCTATACTGGAAGTGAATGGAGAGGAATAAAATAGGAAAAAAGTATTAGTGCTCATCTCAGGCAGTCAGGATAAATACTATTTCATGAAAGATTTTTCAGAGCTAATATATATATTGATATAGATGTACACATAAAAATCCATATTAATAGATACACCAAATCACAATGAAAAAATCCTTACTATCTTTTTTTTTTATGTTTAGAAATCACTGGAATAGAGGATACACAGTGATACAATGAACAATTCAATGGCAAATTTTGAAACTTAATTCATTGACTAGTTATTTCTGGGGAGTTTTTACTTGTAAAGACCCTCTGGAAACACTTCAAGAATCCACAGGAGAATTAATGATGGCCTCTTCTAAGGCAGTAACCGTGAAAATGAAAAGAACAAGGCTGATGTGAGACTACTGATAAAATCGGAGAATTCTTGTTGACTGTGTATAAAGTGGAGGAAGGGCGAAGAAGAAACAGGGATCATTTAGAAAGGGAAACCCAAACTACCTGAGAAGAGCGGTTCCATTTTTGAAGAACGAAAACACATGAGTAAAAGATTTTTTCATTTTTTGTTTGTTTGTTTAAGGAAATAATAAAATGAAAAAAATGAAGTAGAGTATTAAGAAAGGATTAAATAATATAGCTAAAATCTTTTGATTTCTTTCACTCTCTCCTAAAAGTGCAAATAAGAATTAACTAATAAATAATGTAACTTCAAAAAATATTCTAAATATTCTAATGGAAAAATTATTGCTATAACATGTCTGGCATGTTGCAAAGACCCAAAGAGATGTGAGCTACCTGTAAAGTCGTGTACTAACCGTGTCAGGTGAGGGTGGAGGGATGCTATATCACAAAAAGAAAAAAAAAATCATGTCAGGATTTAAAAGAAGAAAATAAAAATAGTATTTCTCTTTTTTAGCTCAGAAGTGACGTACCAGAGGAATGGTGAGAAAACTATAGAAGTAAAATGGTAATACCTAAGGCAACGAAAATCAGGTTGGCAGTTACATAGGGAAGTACCAATGAATCTCCCATCTGTCCAAGGTCAAATCACACTGCTGCCTTCTTCAGAATATCCCAAGGTGTTTTCCAAGATTTTTAGAAGTTAAGTCTTCAATGTAAGAAATTCTACCTCAATCAATTCATTTTTCTTCCTTTCTTTTCTTTTTTCATTCCTTCCTTCTTTTCTTCCTTCCTCTAAGACCAATGTGCTAATAGAAAATATTCTAAGGACAACATGTTGCTTTTCAATGTCTAAATACCCTGTATGTGTTATATCATCATCCCATAACACATTATGAATCTGCTACGGCTGACAGGAGTAAAGGTCCTTACTGTTTATTATTTTCCTTCAGTTACTGAGATTTTTGTCTCACTAGGTGTCCCTGGGCTTTTGTGTCTAACTCATGTCAAAAAAGCAAAACACATTCCCTCTGGCCACCAAAACCATATTGATGACAAATATCCAAAAGCTATAATCATAGTTCTCCTGTTAAGACTTCAATACATTTTGAGATGTAAATATCAATCTCATGTAGTTTCAGTTTACAAGGCTCTCAAAATTTGTTACAGTTTTGGTTTCAATAAAACACACCCAAAACATGTTTTGTATAACAGTACTAATATTAATTCTGTGTTTAAAGCTAAATTATGAAGCTGTTATTAATTTAGAGCTAATGAATATAAAAAGGTGCTATGAGGATAATAATTAAGATTTTAAATGTTTTCTCTTGGGATAAAGAATTTTATCAAATAAGGTAAACACACAAAATTTCTAGGCCTTAGTGGTATTCTCTATGCTTGTAAATTTTTGAGTGATTAAAAAGACAGCAATTTGTTCGCTAGCTTATGATAATTTAAGAAAACACAGATATAAACTGACTTTAAACATTTCGAAGTCTGCATTTCATGACATACTGAATCATAATAACAATAGCCCTTGTCTTTACCTTTTATAACTTTCATCATTAATCTTCACTGAGTTATTGAAAACAAAAGGTCTTATTTTTGTATGTCTAAAGAAAACCTATTGTTTTAATTCCACAGTAGAAGTATACTCAAATATCATACCTCACTTTGTTGAAAATTCAGTAAAGCAAAAGGGAATTTAAACATAAATAAAACATCCTTCAATACAAAACGGGAATTTTATTTTTCATTTTTTCCTGTGCTCAGTGTCAGTCCTAACCAGTACTCAACTCCCTCCTCGCCCTGACCCCAACCTTCTGCCCTCATCTCTTAGTACCTAAGATTGGCTTTGTCTGTTCTTAAAATTGAAATAGCACCTTAACATTATTAGACAGATTTATTTAATAAAAACCACATTATTTCTAAATGGCATTCACCCTCTCAGAAGTTTAAATAATCTGCCAGAAATTTACCCCAGCACTGACCTTGTTTTCTTTAGTAGAGTACAAGCTTTTAATAAAACACTCTGACAGTCAACAGCAAAAAGCTGTTTGTCTCACCTTAATATATAATAACAAGGATAAGTATCGTGGTTCTTTATATGGACATATTTATATAAGCACACAGACATGGGGGTTATTGGTTAGTACAAAAACGCATATTCCAAACGCTCCTTACATTCAAATCCAGCTAGTTATGGTTTGTTTTGATCTTTGAAAATGTGTTTGAAAGTTTTGTGGGCTTACTTCACGTATTATATCCAGTTAAACTTTAATACAAACTGACTTTTCCCCTCTACATAGTTACTCTCCGACTGCTGTCAGTCAGCAGGAGCTCTGCATACACAGACTCATGTTAACAGTGGCCTCTGGAAGGATGTGATTTCTAACCTATTCAGTCTCCTACAGAAAAGCTCAGATTGTATTTCAAACCAAAATAGAAGTTTCTCTGGAGGTGATTCTTTATTCCCCACCTTTACTACCTACTAGCACAAGTAATCAATCAAAAGGGAAATGGATAGTCAACTTTAGATTTGTAACCAATGTGAATGTTCCAACAAAGAGTATGTATGCTTGTATTCCAGAGAAATATGGGAATAGGTGAGTGGGCACTTATGAAATCTCCTTCAAAGACATCCTATGAAAGAAAGAGATGGTTTTAACATTTTTCCCTCCAGTGAATGGATTATCTAACATCTAAGTTTATCCTGGGCATATGTTTAGTTCATGAACTTTATTATATTTGATGTCAAGGTGGCTTAAAATGGTTTTGCATTCTTGCCCACTTGCTGAAGGCCTACCAACCTTTCAAGAATCAGCACAAACAACATTTTACTTTGAAACTTTCACTGAACTGACTCCACAAGCACATTTAGGTATTCTTCTGTAATTCTCTGTTTTCAGAGCAGCGTTTCCTTAAATTTCAATATTTAGCTTTGTGCACAGCATCCAGTATCTATCTTTGAATATACTGGGCAAGTAAAAATAGAACTGTTCGCTAATTATTTTAAAATGAAAATCTCCGCTCAGTGAAATCTAAGTTCTATTTTATGCCACCCCTCCTTGAATCTTCCTTAACCACCCAAGCCAAAACAGCTTCTTTCTCCTGTGAGTTCTGTTACATGTCCAACTCATTGGTTGTCCCCACTAATCTGTATCACATGCAGTTCTCCAGGACCTCATGTTTTCTACCAAAAAGAATGAAAATTTCTGAGAGATAGGGAGAGTCCAGCACAGCCCAGAGTCTAGTCCGTTGCGAGAGCTGTCCAAAATTTCTTAAGTAAATTCTAGCTATCCTGGCCTGACACTAGAAGGCTTTAAATTTTTTCAAACTTATTCTGGTGTCACACTAAAGTCTGTATCATCCTGGAATACTAGTGACCAGCTAAGTTACGTCAATGACAAAAACACCCTTTGTGCAGGTGAAAATCTTCTTTCCCACTCACATCATCTCTAAAAGCTAATAATGTCACTATAGTGTTCTTTCTAATAGGTGCTTCCAATGTGATATCTAAGGTATGCTCTGCTTCTAGACGTCAAAAGTTTAATAAACTAGCCAAAACTTTAAAACAGAATAACAGGAAAATATAGGTTGTGGTTTATTTTGGAGGAATTGCTATTAGCCTGACTACAAGGCTAATCTTCAAACATGACTCTAAAGAAAAGGTCAGCAGCCTGAACTCAAACAGAAATGGTTGTTAATAGATGAATGCAGTGATGAGGGCCCTCGTGGGTGGGTCAGCTCAGTGACTTCTGACCACCTCAGAAGCACAAGCTGTGAAAACACAAGCATTCCTTCATTTCACTTATCATTTGGATCCTAAGCTCCGATTCACTTTTTTCAAAACTTATTTTGGAGCCAACAGCGATTGGTAAGTGAAAGGCTACCTGGGGCCGATTGTCAGCAGCAGCAGGGTCCCGCGTGGAGGAGAATTATCGCTCTTGTTCACAAGAGCATGTTTATAATACATCTGAAATTGCCTGGCAGAGGGTCTTTGAGGAGACTGCAGAGCAAGGGTGGAAAGCGAGAAGAATATGGATTGAAAAAGACACTCCAGTGATTTAGAAAGTTCTTTGGGGAAATGTTTTCCCTCTCTATTCAGTCTTTTTCATACTTTATCAACTCAATTTTATTTAGTATCTGTGTATGATGTTTAATACTTGCTTTCTAATTTTTTTTCTATCCAAATAACTATGTGCAAGGTCTAGATAGTTCCTAGCAGCAGATCACAAACTTTGCATTTAATACTCATTCAGTCACCTAAGAACAACTTGCCTCAGACACCTGGACCTCAGCGGGCAGCCCTCAGGAAGCCACTGTCCAACCAGGCCTGAGGAGTGAAACGGTGTAGTAGGCTCACACAGACCTGGGTTGCTGTTCCTCAACTACTAACTGTGTGATGTTGGAAAGTACACTTACCTTCTACTGAGCTTGAGTGGTAGAACCGGAAAAGGACTTGGGAGGGATGGGTGTGACAGGAAATTAAAATGCAGGTACACGAATTACATTTCAGAACTACTTGTAAAATATTCTCACCAAAGAGCATCTTCACAATAGACAGATTGTCAATTCTTATGATGTGGACACGTACAAATGATTCTGTAGGAAAATCCTGTGGTTTTACTTTAACAAAAGTGAAGATTACATATCATTTAACGTATCATCACAAAGCTCTTTCTATTTGAAGGGGCCAAAGTCTAGACATAACTTGTACCACCACTGAATTCTATGCCTGAGAACAAAGGGTAATTTCTGCTCAGCAATCCTCAGTGGGTATGTAAATGAATGCTGCTGAAATATTCAGAAGCTGATACCAATACAAAGTGAAGTGTAATAATCTAAATGTGCCATTGCTTTCCCCTCCTACTAATTACTTGCTTTAGGCTGTTTTCACCAATATTTTGTCTCCTTGCCTTTTCTCTTCAGACTGAATGGACACCTAACTACGTAGGATCACTACAATTTCTTAACACAACTTTGAAGCATTGTCATTATTTTACTGGCTTTGTTGCTGCTCTGGCCGTGAACACTTAGCAGAGTTGGCTGAAGTGCAAAACGGCCGAAGTCACAATTTGTATGGGCTAAATTACTCTTCGTTCTATGGAAACAGATATCACTTAGACAACAGGGAAAATGTTCATGGGTTAAAAGAAACATCAAAACCAGTGCACCTCAGAAGGTATGGTCAGCTAAAGGCTAACGGGTAACTGCTGATTTCCTAAAAATTTTGAGGACACAAAATAAAATTGAATGGTCTCAAGTCGTCAATGCAATGAAGTTTGGTGGTGTTTTCACTCTGCATGAAATAATTCTTCCCATTGTTAATTTCATCCACTCTACCTCCATCCCAGTTTCCTCAGGACTCAGACTCACTGATTAAACTTAAAGGCAAATCCAAAGGATGTTTACCATGCTTATTCAGAGGAAGCCTCTCCTTTTGGACACAAAGGCCTTGTGTCTAGCTAAAGCTCACTAGCTAGCTTTCCCTTCCTTCAGAACAAGTTCTGTACTGAGAGGCTCTTCAGGCCCTCTTGAAAATTGGTTCCTTATAGACCCACTCCTCCAACATTAATTTAACAGTCGTAAATCCAGAGGTTGATTCAGCTTATGCTCGAGCCATACCTGGAGCCGCCAATCATTAACCATATGAATAAATGAGAATAAGTTTCCTGTTATTTATTTTATAGGGTTCCAATATGATTTTATATCAAAATAACCTTTTTTTGAATGACTCCCACTCCATAAAAATGATGACAGCAGACGTGGACATGGAGATGCATGAAAAGCCCAGAGCTGCCACCCCAACTCATCCTTCCCATCACAACCACGTCCCCTTTGATTCAAGGAAAACAACTAAAAACTGGACTACATCATTCTACTCATAGAGTCTCACTCTCTAAATTATGCATGATGGCAGGAATTATGAAAAGTAAAAGAATAAATGAAATTTGGGGAAGTACCTAAATATTATTAATTTATAATTCGTATTATTAATGAAGCAATATGGAATAAGAGAATTTTACAAATATCATTAATAAATATTGTACCTTGAACACCTACTATGTTTGCAACTGTGCTAAGTACATTCCATACTTTTTCTCCTTTAATTCTCGCAACTAATAATTGATAGGTGCTATTATTATCTTCATTTTATAGCAGAGAAAAGTGAGTCTCGGTAAGGTTAAATAATTAACCCAAAGTCAACCAAATAGTGAATGGAATAGCTAGAACTTGGATACAAGTCTCTATCCAACTCCAAAGATTCTTACTCTATTCTTTATTGCCATTTTCATTCATTCCTTTATTCCTTCAAAATATGTTTACTGAACATCACTTAGGTGAAGGGTTTTGGAGTTGATGTTATGATATATCTCAGAAACTATAATGACAGCTCTTATCTTTAAAGAATTTATAGTTACTTACAGTGCGTACGGTCTTCAAAGGACTCAGGATATAAGAGGTGTATCTAAATAATTATATAGTTATCCTGGGTTGCATAATTTTTCTGTACTTTCTACATATGAACACATTGGAAGAGATCTGGAAGGACTGACAGAGACCCCCACCCCCAAAATTATCATTCTGAACATAGGTGTAAAGGGCAAGCAGTGGGGGACTGATCCAGAACCAAATTGTGCGTGCCTTGAGTGGCTGGAGAAGTGCTCAATAATTTACGGAGCAGACTCAATTTCTGAGAGAGGGAACTCACTATTTAATAACTCTAGCTAAAATATAAAATAATTCAGACTTAGTCTATTCTATCTTTGTGAAAACATTTGTGGGAATGATCTAGAAGACAGGATGGTATCAGAGAAAGAACATAAACTGTGGAATCAAGAAAAATCTGTGTTTGAATCCTGGCTGATCCATGTTCTAGACAAAATACTTAAATTCTCTGAAGCTGTTCTCACATCAGTAAACTAGAGATGATAATAATGGCATCCATCTTAAAGGATTGTTGTAAAACAATCAAGAAACACTTTACATGAGGGAGATACCCCAGTATGTGTTACGGCTTTTAGCACTGCTCAATCTTATGTCCTTTTATTTCCAGGAATATTGTATATGTAGGTAGGTGTCCTTGTCTTCCCTCCCTACTGTAGATGAATTCCTCCTAAAACTACATACTTGGTCAATGAAAGAACTTTTTCATGATAAAAATAAAACAATTAAACAATTAATTATAGTATAAATTAGGTATTATTCTCACCTGATAGACTATTCAAACTCAAATTCAACTCCAAAACACTGGATTATCACTTTCAGAAAATAGACTTTCTTATCTTTTCTTCTTCTATTTTTTAAAACCAAGCTTATTGAGGTATAATTTAACATACAGTAGGATTTGTCTTTTTTTAGTGTAAGTTCTATGACTTTTGACAAACACATATAGTCATATAACCACCAAAATCAAAATACAAACTGTGTCATCACCCCGAAATTTCCTCATGCCTATTTGTGGTCCATCTCTCACAATGCCTAAAGCCCCTGGCAATTCTGATTTGGTGCCTATAGTTCTACCTTCTCAGAATGTCAAAACAGAACGATTACATATTACGAAGTAGTCTTCCGAATTTGGCTTCTTTCACTAAGCATAATGCATTGAGATTCATCCATTCACTGCATGTACCAGTAGTTGTTCTCTTTTTATTTTATGGTATTTCACTGTATGAATGCATCAGAGTTTGTCTTGTTGAAGGACATTTTGATTTTTACACTTTGGGGCAATTATGAATAAAGCCACCACAAACTCTGCCAAACTGCTTTCTATAGTAGCTGTACAATTTTGCATTTGCACCAGTAATGTATGAGAATTTCAGTTGTGTCACATCTTCAACAGCACTTTTTAAAAACAGGCATTCTAATAGGTGCATAGTGGTATCTCATGATGGTTTTAACTTGTATTTCACAAATGACACCCAATTTAAGTTTGAATGGTCAGCAACCCTGCCTTACCTGTTGTTTAATGTTTTTCATAACACAACTTTATGCTGCAGACAAAAGGCACTTCAGTAAACAAAGAACGCTGCTGCCATCAAGCCCTCAGCCACTGCAGCCACCCCCAACAGTGCACCCTGAGGGGAATCAGGATGGAGAAAAGCAGGATACTGGCCCTAGGTAGTTAAGGTGCACATCAACAGAATGATTTCTATAAACCCAGACTTGTATTCTTCCCATACACAGAAAAGCACTAAAATCATTAACTTGAGATGTTTTTTGTGATTAGCAGTAATCTTTTGATGTTTGACTACATTTTGTGTTTTGGGGGGGTTTGTTTGTTTTTTGGGGTGTTTGTCTCTTGGGGGGGTCTTTTTTTTTTTCAGCACAAACTCCTACATATCTTGGTTCCTCCCTTACCATTTTGGAACAGTCCCTCAGAGCTATCTGAGAGGTTGCCATTCTGGGTTATAATCCTTAATAAGGTCCCTGAATAAAACATTATTCTCATCTTTCAGGCTGTGCTTTTTTTTTTTTCGGTTGACAATGCCTTCCCATAATTTAAGGTAATGGGAAATATATTAAGATAATGTAAACCTTTGTGAGATAAACAATATCCCACTGCGGTACTCAGCTACTCAACTGCACCTCAACAGTTGTATGTACAGCTTGTACCCTAAAATTTTACATTTCTATACTGTTCTGTAGTTTTCCTCTGATTTTTTTAAATCTGGGAACATTGTATTTATCAACTAGACTTGAGTCTTCACTAAGACAGTGAGTTAATCATCTCTGTCCTGACATTATTTTTTTTTAATATGGAACACTTCACAGATTTGTGTGTCACCTTGCTCAGGGGCCATGCTAACCTCTCTACGGTTCCAATTTTAGTATATGTGCCACTGAAGTAAGCACTATCTTAAACTTACATTATACTAAGAGTCTTATTCCACAAAGGCTTGTGGAGTGAATTGAGAGCATTTAAGTCATAATTTTGTCCTGCCCTTCTCCAAGTTAAATGTCATCAGTTGCTGAGGGTCGACACTGAACAGAAGACAGAGAAGGAAGTGTTAAGAGCATGAGAACATTTGAGAGCTTAAGTGGGGATTGGTTAGCGCTCTAAAGAAAGCTGAAGAGAAAATGCAAAGTGAAGTATTATACAATGTAAATAAAGAAGCACAGGCAAAAGTAAGAAGAAAATAAGCAAAGGGAATATTGAAAATATAAGTAAAGGAAATAATTCACCATATAAGAGGGTAGGACTGAAGATCAGGAATATGCCAAAAATTATTATACATGAATACATCTATTTTATTGATAATATTGATTCTCTTGGTCTATAAGTTAAATCAACCCTCCTGACAGATGTAGGATGAAGGATGAGTGATATATTACTTGCTATATTTCTGGGGATAATGCTTAAACAGGTTTTTTTTCTATTAACAAATCTCCTGAACTTTTATTAAAATTGAAAATACTAATACAGACTCAAAACAGTCAAGATACTAGCATGTGAGTGAGACTGGGGAGAAGATGGGGGAGACTCAGCATCTCCCTGATGACCATCATCCTAATACTGTATCTTTAAATGCTACCGAACACTGACAACAGCCCAACCACTACACTGAACTCTGTGTATTCAACTGCTCGCTCAGTATCTCCCTTTGAATTTGAAAATTTTTTCAAATTTCTCATGGTCAAAGTTTTTCATGGTCAAAACAGAATTATTTATGCGTTCTTCATATGTGCCCCAGTTCCAGTTTCCTCCAACTCAGTAAATGGCAACTCTAGTCTTCCACTTGCCAAAACCTTAGTCATTCTTCACTTTTTCTAACATGCCACTCCAATCCATCAGCAAATCCAAATAGCTGCATCTTCAAAATACACCCAGAATCCTACCACTTCTTATCACAATATAGTCAAAGCTACCATCCTTTCAACAGAATTATTGCCACAGCCTCCTAACTGGTCTCCCTGTTTCCACCCTGGTTTCTCTGGGCTTATCTCTTACCAGTCCCCGCCTGGCTTATCCTTTTCTAGCCATACTGCCTTCCTTTCTCTCCTTGGAACATGCCAAGCAAGCTCCCCCCATAAGCCCTTGGTACTTTTTCTTCACTCTCTCTGAACCGTCTCCCCCCAAGATATATGCATGCTTCTTCCTGTTCTTTTCAATCCCTGCTCAAAGGATATCTTCATTCTCAAAAAGGCTTTTCCTGACCATTCTGCAGAAACAGCACCCTCTTCCTGTTTTCCTCCATCCAAATTATTCTGATTTACTTTTCTCAAGAGCACTTGCCACCACCTACCATTTTATATATTTGTTCATTTACTATCTATTTCATCATCATCTGGGTCCCCCACAGGAACCTAAGTTCCATGAGGGATTTAGCCTACTTTGTTCACTATTGAATTCCCAGTGCCTAGAAGAATGAGTGGCTCACAGAATGTGGCAACATGGATTTGTTAAATGAACGAATGAATGATTTATCAGCCTGAAGTAAGGTCACGCCAAGTGATAGAGTGTGCATATGAACCCAGCACCTTGATTCCTGATCAGTGCTCTTAACCACACTGCTTGTTCTACTCATCCTGAGACAGCTATTGTAAGGACTGAAAGACATAATTTAGGTCAATTTTCCATCATCGCATTTGATACACAGTTATTACTGAATGTATGACAAACATCTTTTTATTTCCAGGGCTTTCTCAACTTCAATCCCCTCAAAGGTTGGTAACAGATGAAATCTGTCAAGTCTTGGTATTTGGCATAGTAGAGAATAATTGATGTGACTGTCCCCCAAATTTTAGTAAAGGGAGGCCTCTACCAGTCATTTTCCAAAACATATATAGTGTCCCTCCCTTCCTGACTCTGAGGCCAACTTGACTTCCTTTTCAAAATTCTGAATAAAAAAAGAGGGCAGAGTATGAGGGAATAAAATGTATAGAATACATCAAGATAGACAGATAGATAAAAAGAAAATCCTATGTATCCCTCACATAGACAGAATTTACCAAGCATAGGTTGCTATCATTTGAACAAACAAACTTCAGATTCCCTGGGGCTGACTTGAAGGTTAAACAAAACTATACACCCAGAGCCAGGGTGATGTTGTCTTCAGTTCTGCCCCCTTCCTCAGTGCCCCCTCCTTTCCTCATCCACACTATTGAGCGTTTAGTGGGGTCTGGTCAAGGCCAGCAGCAGATGGACATCTGGTACTTTGCACAAATATTAACAATATGTAAGTTTTAATATGCAAGGAATTTTTCAAACTTTTTTATTGAAGTATAGTTGATTTACAATGTTGTGTTAGTTTCCGGTACAGAGCAAAGTGATTTTATATATATATATATATATATATATATATATATATATATATATATATAAAAATATATATAAATATATATATACACACACACACATATAGTCTCTCTTCCATATTCTGTTCCATTATGGTTTATTACAGACTACTGAATAGAGTTCCCTGTGCTATACAGTAGGGTCTTGTTGTTTATTTTATATATAGTAGTTTGTATCTGTTAACTCCAAACTCCTAATTTCCCCTTTGGTAACCATAAATTTGTTTTCTGTGTCTATGAGTCCATTTCTGCTTTGCAAATAAGTTCATTTGTATCACATTTTAGATTCCACAATAAGTGATATCATACAGTATCAATATTTGTCTTTCTCTTTCTGACTTACTTCACTCAGTATGATATTCTCTAAGTCCATCCATGTTGCTGCAACTGGCAATATTTCATTCTTTTTTATGGCTGAATAATATTTCATTTTATATATATATATATATATATATATATATATATATATATATATATATATATATATATACACACACACCACATCTTTATCCATTCATCTGTGGATAGACACTTAGGTTGCTTCCTTGTCTTGGCTATTGTAAATAGTGCTGCTATGAATACTGGGATGCATGTATCTTTTCAAATTAGAGTTTTCATCTTTTCCAGATGTATGCCCAGGAGTGGGACTGCTGGGTCATATAGCAACTCTATTTTTAGTTTTTTAAGGAAACTCCATGCTGTGTTCCATAGTGGCTGCACCAATTTACATTCCCACTAACAGTGTAAGAGGGTTTCCTTTTCTCCACACCCTCTTCATCATTTGTTATTTGTAGACTTTTTTTTTTTTTTTTGCAGTACGCGGGCCTCTCACTGTTGTGGCCTCTCCCGTTGCGGAGCACAGGCTCCGGACGCGCAGGCTCAGCGGCCATGGCTCACGGGCCCAGCCGCTCCGCGGCATGTGGGATCCTCCCGGACCGGGGCACGAACCCGTGTCCCCTGCATCGGCAGGTGGACTCTCAACCACTGCGCCACCAGGGAAGCCCTGTTATTTGCAGACTTTTTAATGATGGCCCTTCTGACTGGTGTGCGGTGGTGCCTCATTGCAGTTTTGATTTGCATTTCTCTAATAATTAGTGATGCTGAGCATCTTTTCATATGCCTCCTCACCTCCTTCCTCTTGTGCAGATAACAGCAATACAAAGAGCAATATTTGTTCTTTTGTTACAGGCAAATCTCTGACCTGCTGTTGCCACATTTGGGTCTGTTTTAAAACTTTCGTCATTTCAATTCACATAAAGCAAAGAATAAAAGAGGAAGTTTGCCATTTCTCATTTGATCAGCTATCCAAGAACAAAGTGAATTTCTTCAATATTGTAAGGTTCACATGGTGAACACTAAGAGATCTTTTCAGGAAAACGAAGTGTTGGTTAAGTCCTTTGTTATGAGCACATTTTAAAATAATAAAAATGATCTTTAATCCTGATTTAACATAATTTCTAATAAATTCAAACATATATTTGTTCCTCACGGAATTTTAATGTCAGTATTTTGTAAATGAAATGTCAGTATTTTTCTAATTGGTTCTCAGCTGATTTTTTTTTTTTCAGTCATCAACCCTGTGATACATTTTGGGAGTTCAGTGTAGGGAGTACACACACACTGCTTTCTGTCAGGGTTTTTTTTAAGTCTTCCTTAATGAATTCTTAATTACATTATTCAAAAGATCTATTATTCAGCATTCATCTCACTGCTAAATGAAAGTCTTTACCTGACATGTGAATGAAATGAGTCTAAATGCTTTCCATGCCACCTAGGGAGTCTGAATAGACTTTTAGCTTCATGGCAGCAAGAGGCTTCATTTCTGTTTTAAATTTGTATGGATTGTTTTTAGAGATGGGTAACTATGCAATAGTACACCAATCTGAGCAGCACTTGACTTCCAGTGTGCTCTCAGACTTACTTAGGGCCAGAAAAATGCAAACAAGGTCAGATGATAGCTGAAAGTGGAAGAATTCCATACAAGATTTGATAACCTGTACAAAGATTTCAGATGAATGCAAGCATCACCTAAAACATGGACTAATTTCAGATGAGGAGAGTGAACCTTCCTGAGAGCTCCTTATAAATGTCCCTCCTGTCATTTCTTTATCAGGAAAAAAAAACAGTGCTAAGTTGTAGCAAGAGAAATTCAGAGACCCTTCATAAGATAACAAGACTTTTTTTTAAACATACTTTTCGTTGCTTTCAACGAACTAATGCATAATAATAAGGAATAGTCTCAGGCTTTATATGCCCCTCTTATAGTCATATCTAAAACTGAGCCAGTTACTATCTAATTATCAAGCAGTTCCCACATCTTCAAATGATACTCCAAGAAGGTATCTACGAAGAAGGTAAACTGGAGTATGAAATAGTTCTAACTGGGCTCTAGAACTCCCTCTGGTTCTACAGAATATAAACAAACCTGCTGGAGACTGTAAATTTAGTGAAAGCAAAGTTCATGTTCTAAAGAACTGAAAGCAACAACTTCAGAATCTTGGCCCTCCCTAACCCAGCTTCAGAAAAGAAAAAAAAAAAAAACCAAAATTAGCAAGAGCACCTAACAAGACAAGTTTACTTTCGTTTCGCTAGTCTTGGTTTTATTCTGGGTTTTCTAGTGTAAGAAACCTGGCTGAAAACACTGTTACTTGCTTTGCTAGGTTCAGGGTATGTCTGTGTGCAAAAGTGTATAAGAACCAGCCCTATGCCACATTCAGCTATGCAGAGCTGATTGAATAAATGACTTCATAGGCTTGCATCTTATATTGAGTTGACAAAAACAATGAAATCTTTTGGATCACCAGGTTCATCTAAGCATATTCTTAGAGAAAGCGTAAGTTGATAGTTAAGATTCAGGACTCTCTTTGAAGATAGGAGGAAATATGTCTGGGCAGAAAAGCAAGAAATTTTTCTTCCATGATTGTTTTTATAATAACTGCCATTGTAGCCAAAATTGGAGAACCACTTGTTCTGCAATTGTTGCGGAGAGTGGAGAAGGTATATAGAGGAGAAATTTCAATATGAAATTACGCCGAACACAGGAGCGTCGCTATATCTTCAGGGGAAGATATATTTAAATGTTTCCATATTATTAACTAAATATCTTGAAAATCAATGATAAATATACACATTTTAAAATTCAGTGTCTACACATTGTTAAAGAATACAGAGAAAAATGGCAGTCCATAATAAAAGAACACGATGTGTCAGAGAAACGGAACATCATTAATTCAGTAGAAACCACAAATGGAGATTTCTTTCTTTCCAATTTTTGATTTAAATCAAAATTTAAGATTTTAAGATAATCAAAGTTTAAGATTATTCCAACAACGGAGGATCCAATCTTAAAATATATTTCTCATGGGCCAGAGGTGACGCTAAAGGTGTGGCCTTGAAGATGCTCAGGCTCTAATCCCTAACTGATTGGAAACAGAGAAAAGGTTAAGATCTTCAGAATCAGCCTCACTATGTGTACTTCTTGCTAGAAAAGAATGCCCACTTTAAACTGGTCAGGTATTACTTAATGAAACACCTGGCATTTTCCAGCAGCAAAGCAATACTCCCTGGCTTTAAAAAAGGAAAAAAAAAAAGTATCCTTTAGAATACATAGGAATATTAGCGGAAAGCCCACATTAATCCTCTCCTGTGTGGGCAACTCCTAAGGACTGCAGTCCCCCATTCTCACTCAATGGGTTCTACCAGTTAAGCATCCTCTGCTGAGGCCCCCGGTCCACTCTAGCTCCTGGGATTAGGAACCCTCAGGGCAAAAGGCTAAGTCAATGGAAGACTTCTGGTGTGACATAAGCTAGAGATTTTGAAAATTAATCAAATGAGTCTAAACATAAACAAATTTACATAAGGATGAAACCAGTAGGTAACTTAATGGAGCATCTGGGTACTCTCAGCTCCTGAGATCAGCACAAATTCTGTTTTCAAAGTAGGTGCTGCATTTGTTAGGAAATAAGTTCCATGGTAAAAGATATGATTCTCTGTCATGAGAGCCTCTTTCATTTTACAGAAGAAAACATAGATCAGACTTCTCTCCCACGGAGGGTTTGTACCCACAGCCTCGCTAGACTGTTTTATGTCTTGCTGCCCCCATTTCAATGCAGGTGGAAAAATAGACCTTAAAATAAAAGAAGCAGACAAAGAACTTGCCAAGCTTTAGCCCACAACCCATGCACATTTGTAGAAAATAAAAGGTGTATTTAGGGGGAAAAATCAAGACTGTTTAAGTTAAGCGTGCTGAGGGAATGAGTAACCCTGTCTTGGTGTCTGGCACTTGACAAGGTTCTCCACAATTATTTTTTCATCTGTAGTGTAAAAATCCATATTTATCTCTGCTACTGCCAGGAAAAAATATCCTAGTGAAGC
The DNA here is from genome assembly GCF_951394435.1 of Stenella coeruleoalba. NCBI lineage: Eukaryota > Metazoa > Chordata > Mammalia > Artiodactyla > Delphinidae > Stenella > Stenella coeruleoalba. The sequence continues at coordinate 71,671,493 of NC_137155.1, forward strand.
TTATGAATAATATTTAAAAGTGAAATAAGCAACAACTATTTAATTATCTTGTTACTTATAGTTATAAAAAGCAATGTTACTTAAAATCCCAAAAGCTCCTTTCCTCAGAGCCATTGTAAACATCAACTATTGTTTACCAGATGTAACTTATTACTTCGGAAATGTCATTCTATTATACTTAAACAAGGTAATTTGCAATTCCCTGTACCATTCATAGGTGTCTCTTTCTGAACCCCTTTAAAAAGGAAATTCATGAAATAATAATACAAGTGTTTTTTATGTGACAATTTCATTTATTTTTAACCAATCTATTTTGCACTTTAACCTTCTGATTGTTTACCTTTTAAGTATCTATTAGATAGAGTGACTGCACTGTAGAATATTTTAACTCTGTACTGATAATGATAAGCAGGATTAAGAAAGAAAATGCGACTCCTTTGATGAAGGGCATTTCTTCACAATATGATTAATGCTTTTTCCCGTGTTAAAAATAACAGCAATTTCCTGTTTGTCCCTTTTCATTTCAATTAAACAATCCTTAGTGTTTCATATGGGGAAAGGTTTCTTTTCTTTCTTTTTTTTTGCCACTAGCGAACATTTGAACTTCCTTCTGATATGATAATACTGGCCTACAACAGGCTAGTGTACAGCAAACTAACATCGAAGACTGCTGCTTATTTTGGGTGACAATTATTCCAAATTAACAATTCTTATACTTAGGGCAGTTAAAAATTATTTCAAACAGGCTAAATATGTTTAATTAAATGATTTTCTAGATTGTTTTTGAACCCCAGTCCCACCACTCTGTGTAGCACCAGGGGTATTTACAATCCCTTAAAAATGTCTGCTCTTTATTCTGAATTTTGTATGAAATCATTAGGAGTGTGAGTTTCTCACAGTCATTAATGTGTTAAAGGAGACGTACATGAGAGGCAATCCTTAAAGTTAGAATTATTGATAGCTATAAAAGCACTAGCTCAAAACCACGTAACCTTCTTAGCTGGTCAAAAGAGTATAATCCTCTCAGTTATTAGAAGACCTCTGAAGTGAAACACAGAAACTCAGCCCTTCTGCCTGTTTTTTAAAAAAATTCTCCTAGACTATAGACTAAATCACAGGGCAGTGTGGGCTCAGCCCCATCTGCGTGGCAAGCAGCGAATTACTTTACTTGAACTTTGCTCCAGTCAGGACATTTCAGGGCTTATAAATCTTGAATCCATCTAAGTTCACCTTAAATTAGCCTTGCAAAAACACACTCTAAACTCCAGTTGTCAGCCTGGTGGCTTTTGGCCAGATGCCACTCAGCAGCTGAAACACTGTCATCTTCTCTTTCACTTTTTTTTGTATTAGACACAATTTTTAAGGGAAAAAAAAAGAATATGCAAGCTAATATGATGTGGAGAACAACTATAGCTGAATAATGGTACTGTTAGCAGGTACATTTTACAGTTAAAATATATGTGATGAAAACAGTGGTCAAGGCAGTCTAGCTGTGCGTACAATAATGCCATATACGGCACAAGGAATCTGGGACTGGGCCAGGGGCTTGGCTAAGCCATGCCAAGATACAACAGATTTTTCAATTTTCCAGCAAATAGAAACAAAATACTAGTTTCAGAAGGTGTACTCAACAAACACTTCCCAATGTGTTTCTGATTTGCGGTCAGAATGTTTTTACTGTTGGTGCCCTGCACTTTTGAGACATTTATTTCCTAAAAGAAAGATTCCTTTCTATAAAACTCAACTGTCTGTTTTTCAAAGCAATTTAGAATCAAACACACAAATAAAATTCTTAACATATGGAAACCTTCATATAGGGCCTTACGTATCCAGAGTTAAAATTGTTTTATAAACTGTAATGCTTTGCAGATGAAAATACAGAAAGGATGACTGTTTTTAGCACTAATGCTTTTTGACAGCGTTAAACCTTGTTTTAGTAATTGACATCAAAATGTTTGGTGGTTTTAAATGGACCATTAATAAAAATGGCATGTTTTAAGTTTTTTAGAAATTGTGCTTAATACTGTGAAGTGGGATAAAATTGCAAATGTAATACTGTATTTTTATTATTTAAAAAAATTCTTATAACAAAACAACCCTCATTCCACCCCATGTCTCCAGAGGAACTTCTGAAGCTCAAAGGGAGAAAATATTTCCTCAGCATCTCTATAGAAATGGACCTTTTGCCAGTTCCCAGTTTGGAAAAAGACAAAATAACAAAACAAAAACAAAATTGGCATGTTCTGCCACTAGGACTCTAGAAGGCTGCTGAATCAAGCTGGATCCCACAGAACCATGAAAATATAAACAAAGGTGTCTACATGAACTAGGAAGTATACATCAGAAGACATGAGTTTTAGTACTACCTCTGTCACAAATGTTGCATCCAGAAAACCACATAAAATTCTGAGCCTCAACAAACTTATCTGCAAAATGAGAACAGTAATATTTACATTACCAAAGTAGAAAGACAATTGGGACAGCTCATAAAATACCATATGTAAAAAATCTTTGTAGTAGGAGGCAAAATTATTCAGTTCCATTTAATTAAACAAGCATTCTACTTAGCACCTATTAGCTCTTATCCACAATGAATGGGAGAGAAGAAATGGATATGAAAGTTATAGATCTTATCCTTGTGGAAACTGTAAAGAATGAATTGGATGAAAGCAGAAAATGGGATGAAGTTGGGGCTAGAGAGCCATTTGGTTCAGAGAGAACAATTTGAGAAACAAAATGAGGGCAGGAAACAGCACAGCATGATTCTGGAACTTCAAATGATCCAGCATTGCAATATGAGGATCGACTGGAAAACAGGAACAAATATGTTTGGGCTAATAGTATGTAAAGGAACCCTGTAAAAGGCTGTCATTCATTTGTTCATTCAATATTTTTTGAGTGTCTGTCATGAGACAGGACCTATACTAGTCACTCAGTTACACAGAGGTGAAATAGAGAGACCTATATATAGGACAGGCCCTAACTTCACTGTACTCATACTCTCCAGTTAGAGACTTTGGACCTAACTAAGCTAGAAACTGGCAAGTTGTAATTTACATCTTATGGAGACAGTTGTGCCATCAGTGTAGGAGGAGGGTTCCAAGGAAGAAATTTATGTAAGTGCACCTGCATTTCTTTCTGCTGCCTCTGGGTCCCTCCCAGCCTCCTTCCTACCTAGTTCTTAAGGCCTTTGATTATGTTAATGAGAATAATGAGGAGACAGATCTACCATAGTGGATGTGATAAAGGCAACAAAAAAGATTTACTTTGGAAATGAGTAGAACTACTAGGTAGTTCTACAGGAAGGAGAGGAGAAGCAAAGGTGTTAAGAACTGCTAGGTTTTATTTTGAGAAGTTTATGTTAGTAATTGAGATTTGGGAAGGAAGAAATTTGGGGATGAATAGCTGCCATCCATGTAAAGACTACTGAGAACAGAAAAGATGAAAATACATATTTAAATGGTATGAAGAAATGCAAACAGTAGCCCTGATTACTCCTGAAATTTTACCAGAAAAACAAAGCAACATGCTAGAAGCAATGCAGAGATTGGAACTGTGATTTGGGGGTAGGGGGTGTATGGCTCAGGAATTGGTGTTTCAGGCTGAGACCCAGAAATATGTGTTCACTAAAATGAAAAGAAGTATAAAAAATGTCCTCAGGAGTTTACAGCAGTCAGCAAACACTGAGGTCCTTTAGAGACACACAGACTCTATTCTCAAGGAGCCTACATTTCAATAGGACTGACAAATGTAACAGTTTGTAAAAATAAAAAATAATTTCAAGTACTATTAAGTAAACAAAACAAAAATATGGAGTCTCCTCTAGCTGAAGTAGTTGGAGAAGACTTCTCTGAAGACATGCTTTCTGAACAGAATGGTGAATTATGAGGAGATTAACAGTAAAACATCCCACACAGAGGAGCAGAAGGACACAGGGCTGGGACAGGAAAACCTTGGGCTATTGAATATTTGAGGAACACAAGACAGATTGTGTGGCCAGAATGTACTGAATAAGAGAAAACAGTAGAAAGTGAGGTCAAAAACATAGGCAACAGCCAGATAGTACAATCTCAGAGGCCACAGAAAAGAGCCTGGATTTCCTTCTGGCTATAATGAGAATCATTAAAGGGTTTAAGTGAGAAATGACACCTATTTTACGTTTTAGAAAGATAAATCTGGCTGCTCTGTGGATAAGCCTTTGGTGCTGGCGGTGGCTGGAGTGGAGGGCAAGGGTTGCGGAAACAGAGCACATTGTCAGGAGGCCATTCAGTCAATACAAGCTGCTGGTGCTCAGGGAAGGAGCATGTGTTTGATGGGGGAGGAGACATGTGAAGTAGGGAATCAAGAGTTTCGTGTTGGCCATGATAAATCAATATGCCTTCTGGACATTCATATGAGGCGATCACAACCAGAGGGAAAGGACTGGAGAGAGATATAAATTCGAACACCATCTGCACAGTGATGTTATCTGAAGCCAAGACTACACAAAAAGAAAGAAGGTGAAGAACCCTGGGCAATTCTAACGTTTAGAGGCTGGTATAGAGAAAGAAACAAGGAAAGGAAATTGAGATAAATCCACCTTGAATAGAAAATGTATTAAGAGTAAAGGAGAAGTCAAATAGTATACTGGCAAGAGGCCAATAAAAATAAAAACAGAAAAAATTATCATTAGTTTGGCAAGATGAAGAAAATTGGTGACTTTGATAAAAGTCATTTAATACTGTGATGGGGATGACTGAAAAGGGCTGAGTGAGTGGCAGAAGTAATGACGGTGAATATAAGCTCCTTGACTGACATTCTCTAATTACACGGGGTTTTACTCCATTCTAAAGGAAATCCCTCTACTCATATGTCCCCTGGATGGCATTCCCTCTCATCTTCGCTTGGACTTTGCTCCTATAATGTTCCCCCTCCACTCCTGGGACGTCTCGTTATTATAACTAAACTTCTCACTGATGCAATTAAACCTTCCTATCAGCAGTATGTGGCTTAATTTTCACCAATCTTAAGACATTTCCCTTAGTCCTACCTCCCTATTCCAGCCACTGCCCAAATTTTCTGCTTTCCTTCATATACAAATTATAAGTTTAAAAATGCTTTTCTTAATCAACATCAAAGTTATGAAGAAATCAGTTATCCTTAGAAGGAGGGCAGAGATCCAGGATCCCCTGGAGACTTAGTATCCACCGTGGGAGCCAGGCAGGCTGCAGAACGACTGGCACGGATTAACTGTTAGCATAAACATGGGATCAGGAATTCAGAAGGATCGCCATGCCAGAGGTCAGAGAAAAAACAATATACTTACTGACTAGAACATACTGCTGAAATTCTGTAGGAATGGTAGGCATCAGAGACAGAGGAATGCTGGCACCTGAAGCAAGCATCCAAGAGACCCAGCAGTGGAGACTATTCGGACTCAAGTCCTCTAGAGTCTCCATTATGATGGCAGACTGTCCTGTGCTAACTAAGTCAGGGCAGAGAATGTCTGTAACTCCCGTGTTAAATTCCTAACTATGCACCAACCAACAAGAAAAATGTTCCACCTTTTAAAATCAGTTTTGAAAGACAACCACTGTGGTCCACACACCAGGGAATTAGAAGAGTCTGGAGCAGGCCATTCTGTGAGGATCTGTAGTAAAAAACTGAACAGCCTTGTCTTTCATTTTAAAGCTGAGCAATCCCTAGTTTTTTCGCTCCTGGTAAAGTTCATTAATCAGAATTATGGAGGAAAAAAAAAAAGACAACCACAGCTGCCCTCAAGAATGGAAATGAACTCCATGGAGAGCTGCAGATATGCTTCAGCCTCCTGAAATAAGCCCCTCAGCAGCAGAGTTTGTAGGAGGTATAAGTAGTCAGGTGTCTTAGTCCTTTCCAGCTGCTACAGCAAAGTACTATCAACTGAGTGGGCTCATAAGCAACAGAAATTTATTTCTCACAGTCCTGGAGGCTAAAAGTCTAGGATCAGAGTGCCAGCATGGTCGGGTTCTGCTGAGAACCCTCTTCCAAACTGCAGATTGCTAAGCGCTCCTCGTATCCTCACATGGTAGGAAGAGAGTAAGAGAGCTCTCTGAATTCCTTTTATAAGGGCACTCAACCCATTCATGAGTGCTCCATTCTCACGACCTAATTATCTCCCAAAGGCCCCACCTCCTAATACCACCATTGGGGCTTAAGATTTCAACACAGGAATCTGGGGAGGACACAAACATTCAGTCCACTGCGTCAGATTTTCCATTCTCTGCCAGGAAAATTCCCCAAACCAAACTAAACCAAGTTTGGAAAAGAAGCCTAGCAATTTTCTTCAAGTGTGGCAGGGTAGGTCACAAGCAGGATGGCAATGACCACAAGTCTAACCCTGGCTCTGCCCAGACATCAGAAGGTCCATAGAGGTGGCTCATATTTATATTAGCTGTGGAAGAGGCACACTGCATGGCTAACTGAACCCGTAGGAAAAAAAATAACTCAGTGAATGAGTCATCATCTTATCCCAGGCAGAGACCTTTTAAATCAAAACACTGGCATATTAGCTGACCAGTGTACTAACAGGAATTTGGAAGAACACAACAAAGTAGATTTAAGCAGTTCCTCCACAGATACCAAAAGTAGTGCCATCCGACCTAACAGAAGGGAGTAGGCAAGATGTGTGTGGGGAATGACAGGATGCTGAGAGTTACGGGATGAAAGGAGCTTCCAAACAGAAGGAATAGGCGTGTGGCTCTTCATCAGTTCTCTAGAGGAAAATGTATGAGTCTTAACAAACTAACGCTTTGTTGCTCTGCTCTACTTCCCTGATTTCTCCTTTTCCTCTAATTTCTAAGGAAGAGTCTATGTTTTCTTACATAGCATCAAGGCCTAGTAAAAGACAATCAGGATAACTGGGAAAAGGATTGTCTCAATAAAAGAAGTGAGAGTATTTAAAAGATTTATATTGGAAAAAGGAGAAATCACAAGCAGGAGAAAGATATAGTAGAGCTGAGCTTTGTGAAGGGGTACAGTGGGAGGAACAGCTGTTGTCCACATGGAGGGTGGAGCAAAGAGGCAGAGATGGGGTGGGGAGGCTTAAAGTACAATCACTATTAGTACTGTACTTCCTCCCTTTGGGTATTTTCTAAGAGAAAGATTATAAATTAGAATTCTGATTCTAGTTTTCCTTTCCACTTTTGTTTCTTCAAATATGATTCAAATTTTCCAAGGACTGTTAGGTAAGGAAGTAAGTATCAAGACGTAACCCAGTGATTATCCTGAGTTCTAAACATTAGTCCCTGTTCTTCTATTCTGGAACAGCAACCTTATTTCCTCTTGTTAACTGTGATAATTCACCCAGGGCACTATTGTGATCTTCACCTTCTCTACCTGATGGTTCAGCAGCACGAGAAATTCAAAATATCCAGAGAATAGTCTGAGCTTCCAATTTATTGGAAACATGATGATGTTTCCTTGTGAAGTATGCTTCTCTTAGGCACTGTGACCTTCAATCTCATTGAACCATACTCTTGGGGGCAGGAAGCAAAAATTCTTCTACTGTATTAAGAGTAATTGCAAGAGGGGCCACTTGCATTTCCATGCCTTAACTCTCAGATCTATACATTCCATCTAGGGAGCCTACACTGGCATTGACTACTGATTTAAGAAAGACATCTCATCCTATAGGAATATCACTCCCCTCTCACAAGGTGTTTTCTCCTTGTTTGCACTATAGCTGAGGCTTCAGAAGGCCATTTCAATGTTTTGTCAAGCCAGCTACTTCTGGACGAGGCATGTGGTAAAAACTAGTGGGTTCTGACGTTGTGGGCCCACTGTCAAGAAATGTGGCCCTAGTCACACAAGATATATATGGAAGAAAATGAGAGCTGATAAGTCATTCTACAAATTCATGAATAATGCTGCTTGTGGAAGCACTGCAGACACTGAAGACAAATTCCTAACCAGAACCAGCCTTGGCAGAAAATCCATGCCTCTATCCCTGATGCTATAGTCACTGTATACATGATACAATGAGCAAGCACTGAGTATCTAAAGAAAGATAACTGTTATCTACTGGGCAGGTCATCTTACCTAGTTATCTATTGAGAACCTCTTCAGTAATGGATTACCTCTGCCGAGCATTACACAAAATACAAATAGTGCCACACTCTGTACCTTTCCAGAATTGCCATCACACATATCCAACCCCCAAATCTTTTTCAATTTTTCAATTTTCCATTAAAAAAAGTTTTCTTTCCAAGTCCCTGACAAGCCAAGTAACTTGTTAGCCACTACCAACACTACCAGTGTAGATCTGTTTCTCAAGTCAGCTCTCCTTCCACGTGCAGTGGAAAAATAGACAAATATACTAGGATGTTCTCTCTGCACCTTGAGTGGGACTGTAGTAAAATATCTATCCATTTCCTTCCATTCTTGCGCTGAAAAATGGTGTTTCTGTGCATCAGAACAAGCAGGACTGCCCATCACCCAGTCACTAGAGATTCAAAGTAAAATATTAAAACATTAGAATATTCTAAGCCAGTCATGGAATTGTGTTTTCCTTACCAGGATAAGTAATGAAATTTTAATTAATGAGACTTAAGAGAATTACGTTAGGGACTTCCTGGAAATGAATCCTTCTCCTAAAAAGTTATATGTAAAAAGAAAAGACCTTTTTTGCCTCTGAATACTGTTGTATGCATGTGACATCTGAGTCTAAAGCAAATATCTTCAGAAACTAAAGGACACTAGCTTAAGACTACAAGCTAACAAACTGAAGATCGAACAGTGGAAAGACGGAAAGAACCTGGTTCCTAGATAATGTCCTTGAGCCACTGAATGATCCATTCTTGGAATGGCTAAATGTAAGAGTAACTCTAGACTCTTTGCTGCCACCGTGACACTGGCATCATCTGGGATTTTATTAGAACTACAGAATCTCAAGCTCCACCCAGTTCTACTTAACCAGAATCTGCATTTTAATAAGATTCCCAAGTGATTCATAAGCATATTAAATTTGAGAAATATTTTCCAAGACAAAATTTTTAGATGTAGTTACTAGCACATGGAATTGACCAGAAGAAAACAGACTGAAAGATTATTAAATTCTTAAGGGAATTGTATTCCCATTAGGTTCTCTATTACTTGCTACTCACTGATAAGGAGGGATAACTTTTGAATGAAAGAGGCTTAAACATATTTATGATCTCTTTTTTCTTTTTTGGTGTAGTAAATGTATTTGGATTATACAGTATGAAAACTATAAGCATTAGTGTTCAAACTTTGAGCACTGTAATTCTTAAGATGAGGAAACACATGTAGAGGCTTTGGAACATACAATGTTTAAATAACTGCTTAAGAAGGCAATAAATATCACACGAAAGGGGGCATGATTAACAAATGAAAGCAATTCAGTGTCATTCAGGTACTAATAGGTAGTACTAGGGATAAAAATATGAATGACATAACCCTTGCCTTAAGGAAACACACAGTCTAAAACAACTGTAAGCCAGGTCACAGATCAAAATAAGTAGGACCAAACGAAGGATATGCTTTTGATAGTATTTGGCATATACATCCCCAAACAATAAGCAGAAGCATCACGGTGGGCTTTTTTTTTTTTTTTGACTTTCCAGCATACTTTCCCCTTCTGCTAACAGCACCCCAAATTTCCTTTGAGGTGCCAACTCTCCCCCATTTTCCATGCATGCGGTTCAAGTTAAGCTACACCACTGCTTCAGGCAAGAAGAGAGAGATACAGGCCTGGCCAATCAGAGCTCCTATAAAAGATTACAGTATTGTTTCCAGCCAACATCTCCACCCTACTCCCAACTCCCACAAGAACAGTATATGTATATGCCTTTGCCATAGTATTGACAGCTGAGGTGTTGCCCTGTAAGTGGAATACACTGGAGTGGAATAAATCACTATCCAGAGTTTTAAATCTGGGAAACCAGAAAAATGATTCCATTCGTAGTGATAGAGATGTCAGTAAATGAAGAGCATTTGGAAAGGAAGATGAAGAATTCAATTTTGGATAATGAGATTTAATTTAAAATAATACTTATTATTTTTTTCGATTATAAAAGTAATGCTTGGTTTTGTAGATAATTCTGAATATCAGGGAAAATGGAAAGAAGGCATTTAAAATAACCTGTTAACATTTTGATATATTTCCTTCCAAACACATTTTCCCCCTCATACATAAATATATAAAACCAAAGTGGAATTCCATTTTACACACATTCTTGTATCCTGCTGTTTTCATTTGACCTTGTGAATATCCCAATGTAAAAAACAAACAAAAAAACAACTTGACTATGTAACTCTTCACTTAATGACAGGTTTCTTCTATTTTTACAAGTACAAATATAACAATAATAAGAATATTTATATTGAAACCTGAATATATAACTAATTTCTTAAGACAAAAGTCTAGAAATTAAATCATCAGGCCACAACAAGTATGAACTACTCTAAGGCAATGTAGATATGCACAGTGATTTCTCGAGGTCTTTGAGGTAAAATGTCTACAAGAATATAGGTATGTAACACCTTTTTCTCTCACAGTAAATATTTTCTCAAAAAGGACATATATACACAGACATAGATACTCATGTGTGTATCGGGGCAACTCCATTAAAGAGTCTTTAACACAATAGTAAGCTTTCCATCAGGATACAGAAGCCGAAAGTCAGCATAAGTTTTCTTTCTGGACCAGGTGGTCATTATAGGCAGAAGGCCAGCACAGTGAGGTTTTGTACCATGTAAGCAAAGAAACATTACTCAACACATGTAGAGAAAATGCAGCCAGAAAAGAGGACATTTCTTTTAAGACAAGAGTAAACTTCTTTCAGGAAAAAAATAAGTTACTCTAAAAAACTAAGAGATTAACTAAATACTCTTATGCATTTCTCAAAAGGATACTGCATCTATAAAACTATAGCACGTAGTTATAAAAAACAAAGAACCTGCGCGTCTGGAGCCTGTGCTCCGCAACCGGAGAGGCCACAACAGTAAGAGACCCGCGTACCGCAAAAAAAAAAAAAAAAGAACCAGGGGGCTTCCCTGGTGGCGCAGTGGTTGAGAGTCCGCCTGCCGATACAGGCAGTCCGGGAAGATCCCACATGCCACAGAGCAGCTAGGCCCGTGAGCCACGGCCGCTGAGCCTGCGCGTCCGGAGCCTGTGCTCCGCAATGAGAGAGGCCACAACAGTAAGAGGCCCACGTACCGTAAAAAAAAAAAAAAAACACAGCAATTTCGTACGGACAAAGAACTGAAAACCGAGAAAATAAGTATTAAGACCAACTCACCAAAGGTGTGGCGTGCGGTACCAACTCTCAGGTTCCACGGAGTCCGAGCCTGTGCCGCGGTGTATGCTGGGCCGGCAGTGGGCGGGGCCTAGGCTCCCATCACGCCTGTGCCCGTAGGCTTTTGGTTTCTGACTCTGGGCTTCCCTGCGTATCTGTGCAGCTGCTGTCTACAGAGACCAAGCGGGCAAGTTTGGAGACAGCGGTATTTGGGGAAGCTCAAGTTTGCCGTCTTGGAATTTTTCCTGGATCTAAAATGTTGGTTTTAGCCACAGAGAAGAACGAAGTTGCAGCGTTGATTTCTCAGACTGGGTAGATAATCTGGTGCTATGTTGATAAGGGCACCCCAGAGAGGACTCTGGACGCCAAGCTGCTCCAAGAACTGGATGCAATCACTGGATTGGATGGAGGCCGAATCCCGCGTTGTTGGGAGGCTAAAATTGGGAGCCCGAAGTGGGAGATTATCTTGGACAATGGCAGTTTCTAGGCAGTTGGGCTGGTGGGTCTGCAGGAGTCAGTGAGGTCCCTTGCAGTTCTGAAGACCACTCTTGCCCACCATCACCTCTTTGGTGGGCACTTAAAGTAACCGAAAAAAGAAAGAGAGGGAAACAGGGAAGGGGAAAGAGAGAAATATTAGAGTTACAGAGAACAGAGCTAGATGAGTCAATATTTATATAATAGGAATCTTCGATATCAATAAACCAACAAAACAGACTCTCTGAATCAAGAGAGTTCACTGGGAACCAGAAAAACCTTTACTAAACAGGATAGTTAAATGCATGGCATGAGCCCGGATTGGATATTGAATTAGAAAAGTTATAAAGGACATTTTTTTAAAATTAGCATTTGAAACAAATATTAGATAATATTATTGTATCAATATTAAATTGTCTGCATTTGATAATTGTATTATGGGGATGTGAGAAGTCCTTGATCTTAGTAGACATGTACTGACATATTTAGGAGTGAAAGGTCATGACGTCTGTAACTTTCAAATGGTTCAGCAAAAAACAAACAACTGAGAGAAAGAACCTGCAAATATGGCAATATATCAATTGATGAATTTAGGTGAAAGGTATAGAGTTGTTTATTGTATTCTTGCAACTTTTCTCTAGGCTAAAACATTTTAATATAAAATTTAAAAACATGAAAAAAAATTGAAAGATAATGCTGGGATACCAAGTGAAAAGCTTAAAAGATTAAAAAAGAAGGTTCTGTAAATATCTAGGAAGAAAACAAGCAAACAGAAGAAAACTCACAGTGATTAACATCTGCCATATACAAGGAGAAAAAAATTGGAGCATCATATCAAATGAGCATACAGAAGCTTAGAAAAAAATATCCTTCCTCAGATGGGGGTGGGAGAATGTCTCCAGCCAACTGAGAAGTAAATGATTACAAAATAATTCAAGTTTGAGAGTCAAAGAATGGGGAAAAATACTTTTAACAGAAAAGATAACATATAAAACACTGTCTAAGAATCTGTTGGTCTTGTCTGATTTTCTAATTCAGCTGGGTTCAGTATAATTAATTAACATTTCCTGAAAACTACCTTTCTTTCCACATTTTAAATTATTTTGCTTAGAAACCACATCTGGTGTGTATCCCTCAAAGCATCCTCATTTTTTGTGTTTGGATTTTGTGTCTTTATTTGGTTTGTGAAAGACTGCTTAATTCTTAGCTTTTTCAGATACTCCTATCTCCTGAATAAAAGTGGTGATAGTGGGCGCTGTTATCTTTTTCTGAACATCAAACGTAATGCTGCAAGATTGGCACATTAAATATAGCATTTAACAAAGTTATTTTCCATACCAGCTCACTAAAACAGCCAAGACAACTTCTCAAAATATGCAGTATTTTAAGTTGTTTTCAGAGGAATAGTTAATGAGATTATACATTTCTTATTTTGTGGTTGTAGATACTTTAAAATTTTTGAATTATTTTCTGTGTAAAATGTATGTATATGACAACATTCTGAAATAGTTTGCTTAGTACTGTTGCTATATTTTATAACTTTTCCATGAAAATAAGACATTTAGTTTGAAGAAAATAAGACATTTAGTTTGAAGAAAATAAGAAAAATTCAGAAAATTATCATCTAAATAATGATAGACTTTTTTGGATCATTGTGTTTGATTGATGATTCCAATGACTTGTTAGCTTTAAACAAAAAGTCCATTGTAATAGAAAAATAAATATTGTTGGAAAAAATTTCTAAGCCCAAGATGGAGCTGCTCTTGCTCAGGGTGCCACATCAACCAAGTGAAAGATAACTTTCATGTCCCTGTAAATACTCCACTTGATCATAAGTGCAGTATACTCAGTCAGCCAATCCCCAAATACGAAGCTAACTCTGGGCCTTCTCACCCCAAACAATGTTAACTATGTGACCCCAGCCAATCAGATATTTTCTATTTATCTCTTCCTCATTCTTTATTACCTATGCTATAAAAGTTTTTTTCCTTCTGCCCCATTTCGCAGTCTCCCAAAAGGTGACTATCTGCTTCATATATAAAGTTTGTTTGTATCACCTAAATTGCTTTCTTTAATCATTTTTTAACAATACCTATACAAAAAATTTTTTATGAGAAACGTAGGCCTTGAGACTTCAGAAAATAAGATTTTTTTTAAAATAGTTGAGGCTGTTTTTAAGACTGATGACATGTTTAATATTAAAAAGAAAATGTTTAAAGTTAAAAAATATAAGATGCAGAAAGTGAAATAGAAAATATTGAAATATTAATTTTTATTTAAGATTAACATTCAGAAAGTGATAAAATATTCATATTAATTACACTCATGTATGAGAAAATACTTTGAGAAATTGATATTCTAATACTATGTAAATCTAATATTTTATGATTGAATAAATTCCAACCTTACCAGATAGAGCATAGCAGATGAAATAGAATAGAATAGTGTCTAATCTGCAAATGCCATGAGTAATACCTCACACTTCCAAGTTGTAGGTATCAGGATCTTTAAGATCAGAAGCACTTTTTATGGCATAAAATAAAATCTTAAAATAAGATAAAAACAGTGAAAACAAACTGACCAGCATTAACTGTAAACTTTTCCTGGAATAGAGTTTGTACATTTCTTAAATATTCCTGTGATAGGTAGAATAATTTTCCCTCAAAGATGCCTACATCCTAATCTATAGAACCCGTGACTATGTTAGGTTACAAGGCAAAGATGAATTAAGATTAGAATGGAATTAAGGTTTTTAATCAACTGACCTCTAAAATGGGAGATTGTCCTGGATTATCTGAGTGGAGCCATTGGAAATACTGAGGTTCTGAAAACATGGAAGAAGTCAGAAAAGGGACCAGAGTCAGAGAAAGACTTGATGATGCTATGCTGTTGGCTTTGAAGATGGAGAAAGGGGCCAGAAGCTAAGGAATGTGGTGACCTCTAGAATCTGGAAAAGGGAAGATAATGGATCTTCCTTATAGCCTCCAGAAGGAATGCACCCTGTTGACATCTATATTTTAGCCCAGTGATACCCATTTCAGACTTCTGACTTCCCCAACTATGTAATAAATTTGTTTTCTTTAAGCCACGAAGTGTGTGATAAATTGACACAGCAGCAATGGGAAACTGATATAACTCAACTTCTTTAAATGTATTAAGATATCCTGCAAAGACCAGCTAATGTTATAATTAAAGACATTTCAAACTGGTAAATTTGTATATAATGGAGGCATCAACTTTCTGCATTCAAATCAAATTTACTTGGTTAGATATTGTTTTCAAGTTTGCTTCATAAATTACTACCTATGCTCTCTTTCCATATGAAAATCTAGTCAAGAAAATAATATTTTTTTCAGGCTACTTCTCATGGGAACATCTTAAATGGGTTACTGCTGGTTAAATTGGACATGAGCCCTTTAAAAGAAGGTAAGAAGAGTGCATCTAAAGAGCTATAATTTTGGGATTTCACCATGAAAATTTGTCATTAACCAAGGAGTCAAATAATATATTTTTTAAATAAATTTATTTATTTATTTTTGGCTGTGTTGGGTCTTCGTAGCTGAGCGCGGGCTTTCTCTAGCTGCAGCGAGCGGGGGCTACTCTTCATTGTGGCGCATGGGCTTCTCATTGCGGTGGCTTCTCTTGTTGGGGATCATGGGCACTAGGTGCACAGGCTTCAGTAGTTGTGGCTCGCAGGCTCAGTAGTTGTGGCTCGTGGGCTCTAGAGTGCAGGCTCAATAGTTGTGGCACACGGGCTTAGTTGCTCCGCGGCATGTGGGATCTTCCTGGACCAGGGCTTGAACCTGTGTCCCCTGCATTGGCAGGCAGACTGTTAACCACTGTGCCACCAGGGAAGTCTCAATACTTTTAAAAAAAATAAAAAATTTCACTTAGTTTAAAATTTCTGAACCAGAGACTTCACTATTCTACTAGGTTAATACTTCTGAGAATTCAATAAATTATTTTAGGAAAGAGTAAAATGGTCAAAATTATGTTTTAGAAAAATAAGAAAGCAATATAGGAAACAGTTTGGACTTCCAGACAAGATGATTCTGTAAGTTCATGCTTTTGGGTAACTCCATGGTTCCAACCACAAAAAGATGATGTATAAAGTTAAAAAAAATAAGTAAAGATTCAACCTGGCACAGAAATAAGATACTCTTCCCAACTGACCACACAAACAAAGCAAAGAGTAGGCAGAAGCAATTAGCCCACTGAAGTCAAATTCCAGAGAAAGCAAAGGTAGCTGGGATTCAGCTTATGCAGGGAACTGGGATTAAAATGCTTCACATTTGCTAGGAAGATTTCTTGAAAACAGAGGATATTGTGGATTCCAAGATGTTGATGATACAGAGACTGGAACTGTGCTTTACATACAACTTCAACCTTTGAGAGGCAGCTGAAAATACACACAGTATCACAAGAAAACTGGAAAAAATTGTTTGGGGACTGGAATGCAAGGACCCCAATAGAAACTTGGTGCAGAAGGCATTTCAGGATTTGGTATCACAGGAAATGAAAAACCATTAGATAGGGGTGAGGAGAGAAATTGTGAGAGTGAAAGCAAGAGCAAGAGAGTGAGAGCAAGAGTGAGCAAGAGAGTGAGAGCAAGAGTGAGCAAGAGAGGAGGAGGAAGAGGAAGGGAGGGGAGGGAGAAGGGGATGGGGGGGGAGGGAGGAGGAGGAAAAAATGAAAGAGAGAGAAGAGGAAGAAAGGAAGAGAGTACACATTAAAAAGATACCCAAAAGTATACTACCAGAAGTCAATTCACTGAGATTAAAATAATGACTAGAATAGTATGAAAAAAGTGTTTTTTTAAAATAAGTTGAGGATGCTAAAAATCTCATAATGTCCATACAAAAATAATTAGCATAAGTATACAAAAAGAACAAACCTTAAATTTTACACGAAAAAGAGTTATAAAGATACAAAAGTCTATACCTAGAATAAACTTCATATTGAACTCAGAGGAAAAACAATAGGTGTTTTTCCTATTGAAAGGTGAAACAAAAGGCTTCTGAGGGGTTAACTCAGAATAACACCCAGAGAAATAACACCCAGAGAAAAAGAAGAAAAGATATTTTTAGAAAAGAGAGAGGAAAAAATATCGCAAGACATGGAGGATAATCAAGAGCCTCCAATAAATAACTAATAGGTATTCCAGAGATAAAAAGTGGTCCTGGACTGATGGTGCCCTCAGATGGCTATCAAGAGCAAGTTCAATTTGTTCTGGAAAAGTCGATTTCTATCTCCATTCTTATTGAATCACCACAGATAAAAGTTACAAGAAAAGTAAGCTACATGGAAAAGACTCTGACAAGTACAGGTTTCTGGTAACTGTACTGCTGAACTGAATGAATAAGCATTTTCAGAACTTTAATGGAAAACTGATGATTTCATAAAAGTGCTAACAAAAGATCAAGATGAAAAAAAATTAATTACATGGGACTGATTGAACTGATGAGGATGATTATAATTTTTGTGACTTTCTGTTTGAATTTAAAAAAAAAAGAAAAGAAAAGTAAGCTAAATCTTTAATGTGAGCCCTGTAAAAATATCCATGAGGGCTTCCCTGGTGATACAGTTGTTGAGAGTCCACCTGCCGATGCAGGGGACGCGGGTTCATGCCCCGGTCCAGGAAGATCCCACATGCCACGGAGTGTCTGGGCCCGTGAGCCATGGCCGCTGAGCCTGCGCGTCCGGAGCCTGTGCTCCACAACAGGAGAGGCCAAAACAGTGAGAGGCCCGTGTACTGCAAAAAAAAAAAAAAAAACCCAAAAAAAACTATGACTTTTTTTATGGAACTAGAACCAATAATCCTAAGATTTATATGGAACCACAAAAGACCAAGAATTGCCAAAGCAATCCTGAGAAAAAAGAGCAAATCTGGAGGTATAACCTTCCCAGACTTTAGACAATACTACAAAGCTACAGTAATCAAACAGCATGGTATTGGCACAAAAACAGACATCTGGAACAGAATAGAGAGCTCAGAAATAAACCCATACACCTTCGGTCAATTAATCTATGACAAAGGAGACAAGAATATAAAATGGAGAAAAGACAGTCTCTTCAGCAAGTGGTGCTAGGAAAGCTGGACAGCCTCATGTAAATCAATAAAATTAGAACACTCTCTCACACCATATACAAAAATAACCTCATATACAAAAATAACCTCAAAATGGTTTAAAGACCTAAATATAAGACATGACACCATAAGACTCCTAGGAGAAAACATATGCAAAACATTTTCAGACATAAATTGCAGCAATATTTTCTTAGATCAGTCTCCCAAGGCAAAAAGAAATAAAAGCAAAAACAAACAAATGGGACCTAATAGAACTTAAAAACTTTTGCACAAAGGAAACCATCAACAAAGAGACAACCTACAGAATGGGAGAAAATATTTTCAAATGATGCGACCGACAGTGATTTAATTTCCAAAATATACAAGCAGCTCATATAGCTCAATGTCAGAAAACAAACAACCCCATCAAAAAATGGGCAGAAGATCTAAAAAGATGTGTCTCCAAAGAAGACATACAGAGGGCCAACAGGCGCATTAAAAAATGTTCAACATCACTAATTATTAGAGAAATGTAAATTGAAACTACAATAAGGTATCACCTCACACCAGTCAGAATGACTATCATCAAAAAGTCTACAAATAATAAATGCTGGAGAGGGTGTGGAGAAAAGGGAACCCTCCTACACTTTTGGTTGAAATGTAAATTGGTATAGCCGCTATGGAGAACAGTATGAAGGTTCCTTAAAAAGCTGAACATAGAGCTCCAGAAATCCCACTCCTGGGCATATACCCAGCAAAGACAAAAACTGTAATTTGAAAAGATATCAATACATGCGCCCCAATGTTCATAGCAGCTCTATTTACAATAGCCAAGACATGGAAACAACCCAAATACCCATCAATGGATAATTGGTTTAAGAAGATGTGGTGTATATATATATATATATATATATCTCATTACTTAGCCATAAAAAAGAATGAAATATTGCCATTTGCAACAACATGAATGGACCTGGAGAATATCATACTAAGTGAAGTAAGTCAGACAGAGAAAGACAAATACTATATGTTATTACTTATTTGTGGAATCTAAAAATAATACAAATGAATCTATATACAAAACAGAAACAGACTCACAGATAGAAAACAAACTTAGGGGATAAATTAGGAGTATGGGATTAACAGATACAAACTACCATATGTAAAGTAGATAAGCAATAAGGATTTACTGTGTAACACAGGGAATAATATTCAATATCTTGTAATAGCCTGTAATGGAAAATAATCTTAAATATATATGTGTATATGAATCACTTTGCTGTACACCTAAAGCACAATATTGTAAATCAACTATACTTCAATAAAAAAAAAATAAGCTTTCAGTCAAAATCTATAAAACAAACAAGGAAATAAGATACCATGAGCAAAATAGAACAGAAACAAAGAGGCAGCTAAATAAAATTCCAAGCCTTCAGAAATAAGAGTAACCAGAAAACAAAGTACAAGCATATATAAAAGGTATTAGACACATGGCTGAAATCAAGAAAAAAGAAAATTATCTGGCAAAGAAATGAATAGAACTTCTAAAGAGGAAAAAAATACAATTATTTGAATGAAAAATTTAATGGGCAGGAATAGCATTTTAGCAATAGATTGATAAAAAGAAAATTAGCAAATGGAAGATACAGATGAAGAAATTACCCAGAATGTGGCAGAGAAAGACAGAAGTAGAAAATATTAAAGCGTGGTTGAGAGACATGAAGGATGAAGTGAGAAATATATAGGTTTATATATTGGCATATATATGTTATATATATATACTCAAATATATATATACATATATATACAAATATGTGTATATATATTTATATTTATACCAATTTAGGGAAGCAGATAGCCCAACAAATTCCAAGGAGAGTAAATTGAAAAAACTACAAATTATAATTCATCATAGTGAAATGGCAGAAACTAATGGCACATAAAAATCACCTAGACGGGGCTTCCCTGGTGGCACAGTGGTTGAGAGTCTGCCTGCCGATGCAGGGACGTGGGTTCGTGCCCCGGTCCCGGAAGATCCCACATGCCACGGAGCGGCTGGGCCCGTGAGCCATGGCCGCTGAGCCTGCGCGTCTGGAGCCTGTGCTCCGCAACGGGAGAGGCCACGACAGTGAGAGGCCCGCATACCGCAAAAAAAAAAAAAAATCACCTAGAGAAAAAAGAGGGATTATCTTCAAAGAAATGTTAAACAAAACCATAGAGAACAATTTATATTAAAGTCTTGGGAAAATATATGCCAGCCAAACAATAGCTAAATAAACTGGTTTAGTCATTTTGACATCTGGCAAAGTAGAATTTAAGGAAAAAGACAACATAAAATGTCAACATATAATAATTTTTAAAAACCCACCAGGAAGTTACAGAAATCTCAAAACTATATGGAGCTACAAAGTGGATTTGAGAATGGATTGGAGAAGGAAAAGACTGCAATGTGAAGTTCAATGAGGAAGATAAGAAGATTGTGGGCTGGATGTGGTTTTAGAGAACTCTGTGGTGACCTTCAAGAGAACAGTGTTATTGAACTGATGGAAGAGTGAACCAGATGCAGTACCAGGAAGAACGAAGGAGAGGTAAAAAAGTGGAGACGTCAGAATTGTGTCTGGGACGTGACAGGGAGAGCCATCACAGAAGCTAGAGGGGGTACGTGGAGCCGAGAGGTTTATTCTTTTTTTTTTTTTAATGTGGACATATTTTTAACAAAAGCTTAGATTTTGTGATTTTTGCTTGGCAACGTGGAACATTATAATGTTTTTTTCTTTCTTTTGTCCTTTTCTTCTCTGACCACACAGGAGGAATCAGAAAAAGAAGCACTTTAGGGTCATGCCACTTTGTTGGTGTGAGTACAAGAGAGAAAGTAGAGAAGATGTTGAAGAACCACACCCACAAGCATGGCCTCCTACCACCCTCTGATGCCACCTAGCAAAGTGGTTTCATCAGTGTCAGAGCTGAGCAACCAGGTAAGCAACTCTTCCTTCACAGGAAGTGATGGTGAAGAAGTGAGAGGTTGCTATGGGCTAATCATGTAATCTCAAAGTTCATATGCTGAAGTCCTAACCCCCAGTATCTCACAACATGACTGTATTTAGAGATGGCGTCTTCAGAGGGTGAGCCCTAATCCATAGGACTGGTGTACTTATAAGAAGAGGGGATTATAACACCAACACACATGGGGAGAAGACATTAATCTGCAAGGAAAGGGAAAAAGCCTCAAAAAACCCCCAACCTTGCTGGCACCTTATCTCAGATTTCTAGCCTCCAGTATTATGAGAAAATAAATTTGTTGTTCAAGCTAAGTCTGTGGTGCTTCATTATGACAGCCCTAGCAAACTAATACAGAGGTATAGGATGAAAGGTGGAATCCTGGACTCATTCCCTCCTTAAATTCCCAAATCTTTTTATTTTTATTTTTTAAATTAAGATGTGATAGGACATTGCAGCCAAGCTTACGGTCAAGCCAGTGATCAGAATCAGAGAGTCAGATCAGTATATCAGAGAGTTTGACCCTAATAGTCCCAGAAAGAATTAAGTGCAAAGCCACCTTTGAACAATTATCCCTTGATCTATTTCTTAGTCTTGAACTGCATTCAGATAATGTTACTCAACCGAGTACACCAGGAATGGCATATTTTATGCCCAGGTCATAATGTAGCCCAAATAATACCACACCAACAAGTTTTAAATTCTCAAGTTGAAGAATAGCCCCATTCCATTGTTAAGAAACCATAGAAAATAATTGATGGAGAAATTTAAGTTCACACAGTGAACCCTCCCCACCTTGTGGTCACATCGAAATATAAAACACTGCATAAGTAAAAGCGATTCGAAAAATAAAGTCAAAATCTAGAAAGCTGTATCACTGTTTATTTGGTCAGAAATACTAAAGTCTAAAAATATAAACTTCCCTTTTACACAAGCTTGTGAGATTTCCAATAGTTTCCAATATACTTGGAGACAGTTTTCATAATTAAAATAAATTAAAAGTTTTAGGTACTTAGTATGTCCTAAACTTTGGAATTAAATCTCATGTGTTAGAATAATGAACATGAACTTATTAATGGCATAGTATTTTGTGAAATACTTTAGTTCTTTGGCTTCCAGTGTTCTCAATGTACAAATAAGAATAATAAGGCAAACCATCCACTATGTTATAAAGATCAAGTTTAGATAGTTTGTGGGAAAACATTTTGTTAACTCTAAGGCATGCTATTAAGAATACGATCTCATTATTTTTTAAATTTACCCTTCAGTAAAAAAGGGGCCTATGGGATTTTTCTTTCTGAAATTGTTCAGCAAAACTGCTCTTTCTCATATAGAATCTAGAATTTGAGTCTCATCTAGAATCTTATGGGTTAGTCGCTGTTAACCATTATGTTCTGAATCCTGTTTGCTGCAAAAATGTCATGAAATCCAATTTTCTCCTTTTCTAAGCACCTCAGACTATCCAGGTTTTACCTCTCAACTGTATATTTTTAAACTAGGTAATAGGAAGCAATGGCCATTTGGACTTGCTGCAGTCAGAACTGTACTGTAAACACTTATCACACCCATTCCTCACAGGCCAAAACGAGGGACCCCTGGAGATCAGCCTCCCTTTCAGGCTGTGTCCAATTAAACATGGCAACAGGCCAATGGAAAACAAAATATCCATTTTTAAAAAGAAAAAAATGCACTTGATTTATCTTTGAACCCAAGAATGTGTGACAGCATGTTATAAATTGTGCTTAAGGTGGGGAATTTTAAAGTTGAAGCTCTAAGGACTCCCTCCCCCAAAGATTTGAAGCTTCTTGTTCTTCTGAGTGTCAGATGGGTACATATGGTGTATTACTTCTCTGGAACTTAATGATCTAGGTTTTCTACCTTTTAATATTTATGATGCTATATAAAGGCTCTGTGTACTTGACATTTCCAGGGCCAATTTTTGCAAATGGTCTTAACCCAGGCTCTAAATTTGCAAACACAAATTATTTGGGCAAATATTTCTGGCAGTTAGATAAAAATGCAGTGTTTGAGGATGTTATCTGATGCACACAATTTTAGAGACCATGCTGTTAGAAGGTAGAGTAGCCTCCCTAAAAAATTTCTTGAAAAACCTGAAAGTTTACTTATATCCACAAACTTCATCTTAAAAAGGAAAAGCAGGATAGAATTTTGAAATATTTTATGGTACATACCAGATGATCTAAAATCTTTACCCAAGTCATTATTATTTGCAATTAGCTTCACAAAAGAAGGCAGGTAGCATAGCACCTTCTATTTCATTCCTGGGGATTTGACTCCCTCATCTCATCTTCCCCATTATAGACAATACAGTAAAACACCAAAAACTAACCAAGAGATTTACAGGGACCAATTAAGTAGAAGGGGATGCTCTCCTTCTCCCAGGTACTTGAATGAAGGGCTCAGGGGAACAATTTTTCCATGATCAACTGCCCAAGGTTCTAAATTGTCTCTTTCATTTCACCCATTACAACATTAGCTTAATACAGTCACAAGGTTTCTTTCCAAATTCTAGTAATAAAATCAATATAAAATGGAATTTTCCAATCCACATTTGTGATTTTCCTTTATTTGTGTTTTTAAAAAATCTTTTCTAAAGCTCCATGAGTGGTCTGCCCAAAGTGTAAGTGCCTGATTGATTGACAGATTATTTTACAGCTAGTACTTACTATTTCTTTTTATTAAGAGCTGAGTGGCTTTTAGAGAAAAAACAATAGGATAAAAAAGAAAAAGGTCTTTGATTCACTTATTTCAAATAGAAAATTGTAGAGAAAAAAGTTATAAAGTTAGCAATTTTGACAGTATATGCATTTCTTGCATCTATATTAATTGGTAGTCATAAATTGTAACAAGTGGACATACAATGCAAAAGTGAAAAGGTAAAGATGTAGAATTTTTAAGGTATTATGCAGTGGGTGATAATTGATCTTTTCTTAGTTCTTATATGAGTGAGTTTTTAAATATAAAACTAAAATACATAGAATGTGAGGACTGTGACTCCAGTGTATAGTTTAAGAAACTATGGGGATTGTTCTTACGTAAAAAAGCAGGTGCTGCTTTCTCCATTACTGTCTTTATATTGTTTTTATTTTTCCTTTTAGAATAGTTGGATATTTTTTAGAACTATAAAAAATTTAGATGACTTTTCCAAAATTTTGTTGATATCCTTTGTCATACATTTATATGCCACATATAGCTTTCCTACGTTATTTCCTGTTTTATTTACCCTTGGTTGATATTTGACGAAAGAAAAAAAAAAGCAGTTGGTAAAATTCTTATTTAATCTCCACAGAACCAGTAAAACCTATCACCTGCTTTCTGTTCTGATTGGGTTAATTTTAAACAATTATGAAATATCTAAAGAGACAGAAACCCTGTATAACTTTTAATGAAAATAAGTCAAAAATTTAGCAACTTTGAGCAAGATAGCCTTCTGATTTAAAACATGCTTTTCAAAAATCAGTCCTTTGAAAAAATTTTAATTACCTGATATGGATAGCAACCTAGAACTAAACAATCATATATACTCTGGGCCATTGGTTTATAATGCTTCATGTATTTCACATGTCCATCTGAAGTTTGCTACTCAGCAATGCATAAAACATAAGAGAGATGAACAGATTAAATAAATCACCCTGCTATTGGCCAATCAGTTGTATTTTTTGGTCATGCATCTCCAAATGGTAAGTACTCTAAGAAGGATATTCAGACGGCAAGGTCTATCTTCTATGTACCCTTACATGAATGATCACTTCTAATGTGGTGGTGGCTAGAAAAAGTTTAGTACAGTTGTTGCCCATTAGGCTCTAGTCTCATAAATGGGTTTTTAAGAATTCCTTGGGCAAATGGGAGAGCTGAGCATAGCAAGCTGGGTCTAAATTCAATATCACCATATACAGCAAACTTTCCACAAGTGTAAAATCACATTGTTGGGCTGCACCCCTCAGGCCTGCAGGCTTGTAATTGCCCAGCGGCAAGACCAAAGAAAGAGCCCAGAAGCAGTGACAGGGACATCAAGGACTTATTGAATAGGGAAACTTACAAGTCAGAAGTCCTGGAGCGACGATGTTTAGCAGACAGCAGGCAGGACACAGGAAAAAACTTGGCTACCTGAAGGAGAAGAAGGCTACCATTTATAGGGGGAATTGACTTCAGGTTGGC
Organism: Stenella coeruleoalba; assembly: GCF_951394435.1. Classification (NCBI taxonomy): domain Eukaryota; kingdom Metazoa; phylum Chordata; class Mammalia; order Artiodactyla; family Delphinidae; genus Stenella; species Stenella coeruleoalba. The sequence continues at coordinate 71,696,483 of NC_137155.1, forward strand.
TCATAAGTTACCGGGGAAACCAGCGACTGGGCGGGGGGCAAGCACGAAAGCAGTTCTGATTAAGCCCTGTAATTAAGAGAATTGGATACTCATGTGAGTGAAGCAGGTCCTGGTTGAGAAGAGGATGGACAGAGAGCAAGAGAACAGCCATCTTGAATGGCCTGACCATACCAATATCCATGACCAAATTGAGCTAACAGACAAGAATAGGAATCAATAAGTACAGCAGAGTATTATTTATTTTTTAGTCATTCAAAGACCTACTTTTAGGCTGAAGCTGTGAGTGTCTTTAAAATGCTTTTTTGGGGATTTGTGATTAATTTTAGCCTGGGGAGACTGGTTTAGAGCTCCAAATTTAGATGATACCGCTGAGCTCTTGGAATTGACTGAGGGAAGTTGTTGAATGTTTGGCCTAGAAACAGAAGCATGTTACATAAAGAGACGCCACAGCACTGAGGTAACACTGCAGGAGGCAAAACCAAAATGAGGCTGCATCTGAGTTCAGCACACATAGGGGAAAAGGACCGAGTAAATTATGCACCTGCACCAAACCAGGTTGATGAATGAAAGAGAGTGATTGATGAACAAAAGCGAGGGCTAAAAATCACATTAGTCTCTTAGTAAGTGAGGGAGGGAAATGTGATTCTTCTTAGGAAAAACTTATATAAAAGTATGATTCCATGTTGATTTTTAAACAGAACCCATTCAGAGTAGGCAATTCCTGACGGCTCCCTGGCAGCCACTCTTTCTTTGTTCAGTGTCTGCCTGCCAATCAAGGCTTTCAGGCATTCACCTACTGTGGATCCCAGTCACCTTGCAACCTGCCTTTATTGTTCTATCCACATTTGCATTTGTCTTTGATGCCTCCTGCTTTCCCCTGCTTATTCCTCCTTTTCCTTCTAAGGCATCTTGTCTGTTCATATTTCTTTTTGTCTTTTCCTTATCAATAGCCATGTTCGGCCCTTATTCTGGGTTCTATGATGGTCATTTCACTGTTTGAAAGATCACCCTATTAAAATTGGGTAGGGTGGGCCCCCATCCAGTTGTTAAGGGAATTATTTTTTCCATTAATTTTTTTTTTTTTTTTGCGGTATGCGGCCTCTCACTGTTGTGGCCTCTCCCGTTGCGGAGTACAGGCTCCAGACGCACAGGCTCAGCGGCCATAGCTCACAGGCCCAGCGGCTCCGCGGCATGTGGGATCTTCCCGGACCGGGGCACGAACCCGTGTCCCCTGCATCAACAGGCGGACTCCCAACCACTGCACCACCAGGGAAGCCCTTTTCCATTAATTTTGCACACTATTCCAAGATAGCCTTTTAGAAGGATTACATTTTTCTTGATTTTGCATATCTAGGATGAAATGGATAAAAAGACAGTCAAGAAATAAGAGGAGGCAAAAAGTAAATAATTGGAGCTGCCATTCATTGCTGATGGTACAAAGACTTTGTAAACTGGCACCACTACTTTTGGTGCTTGAGAGGTTTTAATAAAGCTTGATACATGCCTACTCTATGATACAGCAACTCCATTGCTATGTAGACCTCCCAAAGGAATGAGTGTTTATATCTTTAAAAAATTGTACAAGAATATTCATAGAGACTCTATTCAGCATAGGCAAAAAACTGGCAACAGTGTAAATGTCTACCAATAGGAGAAAGAATTAACAAACCACATATACACACAATGATATGGATGAATCTCAAAACAATTGTATTTAGTGAAAGAAGACAGACATAAATGAGTACATAAAAGTATATTTCCATTTGTATGAAGTCCAAGAATAGGCAAAACCTAACCAGTGGTAATAGAAATCAGGATAGAGCTTCCTCTGGGAGGGGGGATCATTATCTGGGAAGGAGTATGAAGAAATTTTCTGGGGAATGGAAATATACTAATTTGCTCTGAGTGATGGTTACTTGAGTATAAATATATATTAAAAATTTCCAAGCTATACACTTAGGATTTATTCATTTTACTATATGAAAAGTATACCTTATTTTAAAAAGGAAGGGGAAGGGATAAAAGAAGATTTGGTGAAAAGAGCACAGGTTTGGAAATAAGATGAACCTGGATTCAGAATCATAGCTTGAGTTTAATAATTCTACGATTTGGGGCAACTTATTTCATCTCTTTCAACCTCAGTTTCCTCACCTGTAAAATAGGAAAACATCACCTATCTCATAGATGTGTTAACCACATTAAATTATTTAATGGTAGTCAATCAAGAAATACTAGTTTCTTTCATGACCCCTTCTTTTCTGTTTTGACTAATTATTAGCAGTGGCAAGAGTCCTAACAAGTATTTTTTCTACTATGCCGCCAGATAGGTTTGTATGTACATTAAGTTTGAGGAGTGCTGCTCTAGAAAATTCCCAGTGTATAGCAGTACATTCAAGGCTCTCATAAATTATGCTTTAAAGAAATCTATTTCGTACTGCTTGAAACCGCATCTCCCAATCTTATTAGATCAAAGAACTGCCCCTGCCCCTCCAAACATGTATTTTTTTCGGGAAAGACATAACCATTATCCCTCCACAAGATTTGGTTCTAAAGAAAACACCTTGAGAAACATGTTAGTGTAGCACATCTCCCAGTGATGAATAAGAATTTGGGGGTATCCTCTGGCACATTTCAGAAATGTTGAGTTCAGGATTAGTCTGCCAGATACAACTGCAGCTCTTAGAACCACTTAATTTGCTGCTTTGACTCTATTAATACATATGTGCTTGGACAAATAACCCAAGAATGTGATTCTCAAATGTAAGTGAAGGGCACATCAGAATCATGTGGTGAGTTCTATAAAAATACACATAGATATATCATTCAGATTCTACTTTGGATAAACAAGAATGGCAATACAATCTGCAGGGACTGTTGAAAATACTGTCCCCGACACTCCCACCCCACATTCCGGGCGTTCTGGAAGATACCGTCTAGTGATTACAATGCGCACCCTGACCCAGGTGAGAACTATTGGTTTAAATAAATGCATCTCAACTCTGATTGCCCATTAGTATCACTCTGGCTTAAAAACATCAATTCCAAAGCCCATGGACTGACTTAATTGGCCTGGGGTTAGACTTGGAGATTGGCATGTTTTAAAGCTTCCCAGGTGATATTAATATGCAGCATGAGTTGAGAACCACTGGTCTAAGAAAAATAACGGTGTTTCTTTGACCCCATCACCAAAACTACCCATCATTTTGTTCTTAAGTTAAAAATACAGTCATTTCAGTGGTGGGTATTAGTCAAAAGAATGTCTGTGCTGAAATTTCTTATGTGGGGTCCCTTGTCTCTATATGGAGAATGGTGAACATCAAAGTGGTGTTTCAGAAAGTACAGGACAGTGAGGTGGGTGAGAATTGCTGCTGAGTCATTAAGATAATATGAGATCTGGGCAGTTTGCACACTGCCCTCCATCCATATTCATTCAGAGCTTTAAAACTGGATATTACATACAAGCAATTTGTAGACATCTGGGTGTAGAAAAACCTCTAAAAGGCTTTTTTCATTGTCTTTAAAAATAATCATTTTATAATTTAACTTCATTTGAACAATTTTTAAGTAAATGCAGTTATTATCAGAGAACTAGTTTTTCCCAAGTCACCTAATTCATACTAAGTAAAGGCCATAGCAAGGCTTTTAAAAATAAGCACTATTCTTCTTTTTGAGAAAGAATCCACCATTAACAAAGATGTTTTTAAAGCTTCCATCATCCAATACCTTTAAGACTTCATTTCAATATTTATTATAAGTCAAAACTGGTATTCAATTAAATGTGTAAGTAGTAAATGATTTTATTTATTTACTTTTATTTTTTCAGTAAGGAATGACTTTATTAAGAGGGACTATTGCAGCAGGCGGAAACGCCTAGTGTTAGCCAGAATTGTTTCAGGGAAGGAATGGAGGAACAAAGCTCTGATATGCCGCGGCCAGTGGCTGGGGAGGGAAGGAGGGACTTGTTAAAAACTGCTTTGTGGGCGGGGCTGGGGTGATAGTATGGGTGAGGGCAGGGGGGCAAGTGCAGGATGGTGGAGGAGAGGGGAACTGTCTTGAAACTTAACAAACTGCTTTAAATAATTGCAATAGGGCTTCCCTGGTGGCGCAGTGGTTGAGAATCTGCCTGCTAATGCAGGGGACACGAGTTCGAGCCCTGGTCTGGGAGGATCCCGCATGCCGCGGAGCAACTAGGCCCGTGAGCCAAAACTACTGAGCCTGCACGTCTGGAGCCTGTGCTCCGCAACAAGGGAGGCCGCGATAGTGAGAGGCCCGCTCACCGCGATGAAGAGTGGCCCCCGTTTGCCGCAACTAGAGAAAGCCCTCGCACAGAAATGAAGACCCAACACAGCAAAAATAAATTAATAAATTCCTACCCCCAACATCTTCTAAAAAAATAATAAATAATTGAAATAATAGGAAAAGAGCAGGCAGGAAATGTTTGTTGTCAGGCACATGGAGGAGAGGTGGGGATCTGGGACTGACGCAGAGCAAACAAGTTATAGTGCTGGAAGTTCTCACAAATAAACGGTCTCGCTGTCCTAAGTCAATCCAGCATCGGTTATGTCAAGCAACGTTTTTGATCAGCCTTGTCAAGGGCTCGGCTGGAACATTAGCTCCCCAAAGAGTGCCTGTGTTCAACTACTACCAGTCATTCAGGTACCCCATTGCCATTCACGTCTCTTCTAGCATTTGCCATTTGCTTTTTCTTTCTTTTTTGTTTCTAATATTTATTTATTTATTTATTTGGCTGCGCTGGATCTGCCTTGCCACGTGTGGGATCTTCCTCTCGACATCTAGTTCCCTGACCAGGGATGCAACCCGGGCTCCCTGTGTTGGAAGCACGGAGTCTTAGCCACTGGACGACCAGGGAAGTCCTGCCATTTGCTTTCTTCCTTATTTGATTTTTCTGTGTATATGTTGTGTTGTTTATTTTACATTCCTGGTATTTAGAATAGTGCATGGTATACAGTAAGTACTCAATAAACATCAATTCAATGAATGAAAAATTACCCTGTAAAAATACACAACAATTTAGACTTCCATAGGCAGCGAACCACTCTATGGATATTGCTGAATGCAGTCGACGCTGGGGTCAGTAGATCCGCGATTGGCTGAATCCGCAGATGCGGAACCCGCTGAATAGGAGGGCAGAATGTAATACTACACCATGTTACATAAGGGACTTGAACATCCATGGCTTTTCGTATGGGTGGGGCGGTGGTCCTGGAACCAATCCTCCACAGATACTGAGGGACGACTCGTAGTAAATGATTTAAAAAAAACCTTAGAAGTGCCTTATCTAAAGGTAGCTTTGAGGGCATATTTCTTGTTTACTTGTCTTCCTTGTGCATTAATATCCCTCTTTTTTACCATTTGGAAATAAACAGACTCATTGGTAGAGGCGGGAAGTTTTGTGGAAAAAGAAATATTTACTTAAAATGTACCAATACTATCTAATGGGGCAGGGGAAGCTTGAATAAGCCTTCTGGGAGATGAGTTAATGTGATTTTATTAAACCAGCCTTCCAAAGGGTGTGGGCATGACCCTAATAGAAATCTGGGCATTGATGTGTTTTACAAAAAAAGTTTGTGTTTTGGGGTTAACTGGATTATTAAAACACACACACACACCTCCTCTAATTGTCAAGTGATAGATAATAAATGTTTACTGAAGTGTGTGATATAATATTTTTTAGTAATAGTAAATATAAATTGAGGCAGTCAGGTCTTTTATCAACTGAAGGCATTATAGTATTGCTATTGATATAACTTTTCTAGTCCTTGCCTTATATAATTTAAACAGTGCTGGTCATCAAACCTTTGCAAGGTTTAATTGCTCTTCAGGGGAACAGTGTGGAGCAATTATATGAATGATACCAGATCTCGACGATTAAGTTATGTGAAAAGATGGGGAAAGTTGAGCAAATTCTCAGTGGAAAAGGAAAGACTTCATGTAACCCAACTGAAGTTTTAAAAATTATAAGGTGGATTGATAAAATTGATCCAAGCAAACTCTTTATGTTTCAAGACCAGAGAAGTGAGTAGATATGATCTGAAAATTAGAAAGTTGGGAACAAGGAAAAAAGAAGGCAAAACTCTTTTACACAAAGGATAATAAGCATATGGAATAAATTACTATAAAGGGCCCCTGAAGCAAGGAGCATCATTGAATACAGGAGGGAATGAAATGAATTTCTAAATGAAAAGGGAAGATAGAGAAGAACAGGAAGAAAATAGGCTGATGGAAACAAGGGAAACTTTAAAAGGCAGGTATGATGAGCAGAGAAACCTTTCATTGGGGTCCCTTCACTTCTTCCTGATAGTGCTGTTAAATGGCTTTTGGCATAGCCTGTAATCTAAAATAATGTCACAGCGTGGTGCCCCATGCTGTCACATTTAACCAAATGCTACATGGCATTTAACATTCGTCTACCTTCAGGGATGTCTAAATACAACTCTATGTAAGATAATTCTACTCTGCAAATAGGTGGTTTGAGAATACTACCCACCTTTTTGACCAATGAAGTTCAACTCTTCTATGGCTGTTGCAGATTCAAGGAACTCCTCCTTAGTCTGTTGCCTTAAAAAATAAATTGTTTCCCATAAGCACCTATAATCTAGTGCATGTCAATAATAGATGAGATGATTTTCAATAGGACATACAGAAAGTATGAAAGCATATTAACCATTTGTAAACTATTCAAAATGGGACTGATTGTCTCTCGTTGAGCACACTGTCTTCTGTTATATCTGAAAGAATCCCCTGCTTTTTTAGCTGGAAGCATGAATCTTTTTTTAGGAAAGTGTGCTGAGGCTGAATACAGGATTTCGAGTGATGGATGATTTGAAACATTAATATGTAAGGTATTGCTAGCTAATTATTCAGCGGTTACTTCAGTGACTTAGATGGGGAATAGGTTTCCTTTGGGAGACAGGATTCTGCTTTCAAGTGGTGCTAACTAAAGTATTAGTACTAACAGTTATATAGTACCTGTTACTGCTAATTCTCTCCCAAAAAGTATAGGTACATCACTTTCTAAAATATAAAATGCTTAATAGGAGCATAGTCATTGAGTGCTTGGAAAATATCTACTTGGTTAAAACAGACAAGAAAGTTTTCTTTAATTTAGGCTTAATTGTGAGTTTTTAATATTGCTTTCGTAGGTATAGTCTTTTCCCCACACTTGGGCAGCATACTCTTGTCATTTTCTGAATACCAACAAAAACCATGAGAGGACATTGAGCAGGGCGATGGCTTCTTAGTGACTAACTTAGAACTTTTTGAACTTCTCAAACATAAAAGGGCATTTTCAGATGGAAAAGTTCATCAATAACGCATTGAGACCATTATCAAAGTCTGTTGGCCTAGATGTCTCACTTTGAGATTCAAGTCAGATGTGGGACATGTCCACTATTCACAGGCAAGGTTAGTGTATATTAATGACAGACCGTAATCTGCCAGAATGCCCAAAGGAGGTTGTAGTTTTAAGAAATGGAATCTAAAATGCCATGAGTCTCTCCAGAGAGGCACATAGGTAGGACAGGCTCCACTAGATTCCTAGATTTGGGCATGAATTCTATGCACTGTAAAAGAACTCTAGGTAACTGGCACAGTGGGCACATTAGGTCTAAACCTTTGACTCTTCAGTCCAGTGCAGAGCTGACAAAATCATGGAGCTGATCTCACCACTCCTGTGTTCTCTGACTCTCACTTCACCCCAAAGCAAACCAAGGAAAGGCATTGGTAAATAACCATGGCATTCTTTCCCACTAATACACAATCTTTCTTAAAACTGTCCTCCCAGGAAATCCTCACAATCTACTGGGTTCGGCACTGTAGATGAAACCTATTTAATAATCCTTGCACCGATCCTTACATAGACGCAAATTCAGAATGGGGCTTGAAAAAATATCTGTGCAAAGTGTCAGGGTAACTCTGAGCAACAGGACAAGCCACTTTCCTACAAAAACAATGTCTTTCCTTTCTGATTTCATAATGAATAATACAGGGCATGCGGGGCGGGGGGAGATTTTTGGTGTCAAAGGGCATCGAAAGTTAGTTAAGACGTATTCGTTTTGTGGAGACAATCTCAGAATGGATTTTTGGTTTTTTTTCATTTGAGGCTTTTTGGCTTCATTTTCTCAAAAGTTAGATACAGATTGGTAGACAGGTAAGTAGCTGGGTGGACATATAGGTACATAAGGAGGTAATAGCACTGATTAATTTTGGTTAATTTTGGTTAATTTTGGTTAATGCTTTGCAACATTTTATTTTACAACCTGGTTTTGTGTTATAGAAATATAGAGACAACAATACCACAGAGAAATATTTGTCTTATGTTTAAATTTTAGGGGCACTGAATTTACTGTGTATAGTTAAAGAAACACATACTAGTATTTTGTGTATGCTGAGATTAATTTTCAATATGCAGTCTCCCTTGGGACATTTATATTCTTCCAATCAGCATGGAACTGTCCATCAAAACTAACATTATAAATTTTTTTTTAACTTGGCACTGAGAAATGTTTCAGGGCTTTCTTTAAAGAGCCCTAGACAGATTAGCAATCTTCCTGTAAAAATGACCTCTGTCATTTTCCCCGTGCTGGCTACTTATTTCAATGCAGTTGAAGTCAGAGGAGGAGAGGCGTTTCCCCTCTTTTTCCTCCCTCTCCCTTTTAGATAATTTTAGAACCATTTGTTTAAGGCATAGAACTTATGGCTATTTTAAGAAAGTACTGATATTTATTTTAGAATGCAACCTGCATTTTGGTGTAAAGTTTATTTTAATTAGACCAGCAGAAAATAGTTTCCAAAAGGGAAAATACATTTTTTCTCACAAATTGCTTCCATAATTTTTGAACCCTGCTAAGCATTTTTAATAGATATGTGCCCTTAGCTCATCTTTTGCATGCTAACAATTTAATCTGAATACCAATATAGACACAAAATAAACGATTGTTTCCTGCCAGAGGTATCTGCAGAAGAAATCTTGGAGTAAAACATTGTCTTTGCAGCTCATTGTGTCTCTAATTAGAGTGGAAGGAGGCAGAAGCTTGCTGGTGTCAGTCTGTGTTTAGCATGCCCTGGAGCCTCAAACTCCTGTGGGTATCAAAGTGCACTAATTAAATGAGGGGTCCACAATACGGCACTAAACATCAGAGTGCGAGAAAGAGTCCAGTGTCCTCAGTGCCTTTGAGAATCTGTGGCCCACGCTAATTACCCATTGTTGAATTGACTTTCCATTCTGTGAGGAATGAATGGTTCCACTCTCCCTCCTCCCTCCACCCCTCCCCCTTTCTATTTTACCATCTTTGCTTTGGCCGCCTAATTAATCTTATGGAAATCTCCCGAAGCCAGATTCCAGCAAGGTTGCCCCGATGTTTATAATTTGATTTGTGATGATAAAAGTGAAGGCACCCGGTGATGGAACAGTGTCATTTTCAACGCTCTTGAGAATCGAAGAGGCTATCAATCTTTCCCACGTGCATGGCAAACTGATATCCTAGAAAATTAACTTCAATTAATAACAGAAATCCCCAGACACACGAGAAAGCGAAGCTGCTTTGAAAGAGAACCTTCAAAGATGTCTCTGGACTGTCTTTTATATGCAGACCTTTTTTATATAAGAGATCCTCAATGAGGAAATATATATATGCGTGCTTGCATATGTGTGTGTCTGTGTGTGTGCCTTTTTTTTCAGTACTAATTTCAGGGGGGTATGGTGTCATTCATACCTAGTGTAGAAAGAATTTAACCAAAGTTCTCTAGGTTTAATATCAAAGCATTCCTGTCTTTAAGCTCCAACATTTGGTGTCTTTTTTCTTTTGATTTGATGAGCAATGCAATTTTAAACATCATTTGAAAACTTTTCTTCTTATCCATAAAGCCTTTCTGTGGGCAATCAACATCTTAAATGTAATCACAAAATATACATACATGTACAAACATACATACACAGTAAAACTCACTAAAATTTTTGACAGGAAAGGATTCAACAGAACCTGTCCAATATAGTAAGAGTTGGATTGAATAAGGAATAAAAAGCCTCTTTCCCACAAAGTTTTATATCAGATATTACTTGATTTAATACAAGTCTACTCTCTAAGTATATGCTCCAATTCTGGATTATACCTCAAAAAAGAGAAAGAAAGCAGTTATTCTTGGACAGCACAATTTCAGTTTATTGATTAAAAGATTTATAATATTTTATCACAACAACTGGAATGAATGCACCATCCAGAATAATCTCAGAGATAAATGCCTAATTCCTTCTCCCCCTCTTCTCCTCCTTCTGCTTCTTTTTCTGCTTATATTTCTACTTATTTTATTTCTAAAAGCCATTAGGTTATTAAATCATAATTCTCAAAATATTAAAAGAAACCTAATTCTCACCAATAAATAGTGAGCACCTCTCAATGTCTTATTTAACTTAATAATGAGAGAACCAGCAGGATGGCAAAGCTAGTTCAAAAAAGATGAGAGGAACTGGGCTTGTGTACAGCCCTTGAAACAAGAATGGTGAAATAAGATTAGGAAATTACAAGCTTGATTAATCCTTTGGCTCAATGAATATGTAATTTTTAGAGTTAAATTTTCTACTGGACAGAAAAGAATGTTATCACACCTTAGTTTTTAAAGTTAACTTCCAACTTTTCAGAGTTGTCAAATGCCTGGGCTCTAGTCAAGCATGAATTCTAAGTAAAACAAAGTCATTCCCAGAGAAAATCAGGTGACCCTCAGACTCAGGCAACCTTGTTAGATAATTCTCTAGCATGAATTAAGGAAACTCAAATTTTGGATAATTCTCTTTGACAAGGTAAATACACTCACCAGCTTTGCAATTAAAACAAATGACCAAAGTTAATACTGTTTTTACAAGTCAAAAGCAGGGGGACTTGGAGATTTTAAATTGGGCAAAACAAACAAACACACAAAAATATGGTTTAGTAACCAGATCCGGTAAGTTTGTAGAATTTTAAATTTTTGTTGGAATTACCACATGATTGAATTCATTTTGTATCATTTCTTGTTCTTTAAAATCTTTTTTTTTTTAAGTATTTATTTATTTGGCTGCGCCAGGTCTTAGGTGCAGCACGCGGGATCCTTGCTGTCTCATGAGTGCAGGATCTTCCTTGCTGGGCACCGGATCTTTAGTTGTGGTATGTGGGCTCTCAGTTGCAGCAATTGGGATCTAGTTCCCTGATCAGGGATCGAACCCGGGCCCCCTGCATTGGGAGGGCGGAATCATAACCGCTGGACCACCAGGGAAGTCCCTAAAAACTTATTAAAAGGCATTGGGAATCTATGAAATTAACAGGCATGGGAACCTCATGGAACCTACGAGTTGTGTTATTGTATCATACCACCTCGACCATTTATGTATGCTGATTGGCTGAAATTTGATTTTTACCTTTGATAGCTAGGACCATGTGTTTAAAAATGAGAAATTGCAATTCAGTTAAAATCCCAGGGACTTCCCCAGTGGCACAGTGGTTAAGAATTCGCCTGCCAATGCAGGGGACACGGGTTCAATCCCTGGTCCGGGAAGATCCCACATGTCGCAGAGCAACTAAACCCATGTGCCACAACTACTGAGCCTGCACTCTAGAGCCCACGTGCCACAACTACTGAGCCTGCGTGCCACAACTACTGAAGCCCCCCACACCCTAGAGCCCGTGCTCCGCAACAAGACAAGCCACTGCAACGAGAAGCCCGCGCACCGTAATGAAGAGTAGCCCCCGCTCGCCTCAACTACAGAAAGCCCGCGCAGCAACAAAGACCCAACACAGCCAATAATAAATTAATTAATTATAAATAAATTAATGAAAAAAATATTTTAAATCCCACATTTTAAAGTAGGCAAATGATATATCATGTGTGTTTTCACTTACTTGTTGAAAGTAATATTCTGAGATCTCTAGCGAGTAATTAAAAATTACTTTGACAACAAAGAAGTAGTAATATCAACCTTAATGTTTTAAATTTCATATACTAATTATATGTCTCTCAAGTCATAGCTGAATGCTGAATTAGGTATTAGAATTGACCATTCTTATGTCTTTTCATTAAAAAAGATCATGTCTTCCAGAAGTCTAGCAATTTGTTGACAAGGAAAAACATTTTCTGCCATAATTTACTTGTACTCATGTGTCTTCAGTATGTGTAACATCAGCAACATTGCTTTTTAGAAATGACTTGATAGACCTTTTATTTATAGAAAATACATATTTTAGAGAGATGATTTCATTCTTAACACACAGAAGCATTATTCCCAACACATTTTTATTGTACATAATTCAATTATAAAACACCGCTTAATCTCACTCAATATGGTGTGCCAATAATTATAGATAGGATTTTTTTCCCTATGAAATAAACATTTTCTTATTATGATTCGTTTTAATAAAGTGGAAGGAACCAAGACTGAGAATAAACCAGAAGTATCATGCAGATTCACGAATACTATTAACTTGACTATGCAAAATCTGCCCTGGACACCCTTACATAGAAAGAGACAATGAAATATAAGTGTTTATATATGTATTGTTATGATCAATACAAACTTTATCTGAACAATTCTATTGTGAAAGTTTAAAGGTGATATTTAAATTATCAAAGCATTGTACAAAACGTCAAGGATGAGGGAACCCGAATTCACAATGAATGTCAAAAGGATGTTTACTCTGGGTGCCATTAGGTCATGCAGCCTGTCATATGCCAAACAAAACATTTTGCTTATGTACAGGGTGGTGCTTTTTTTTTTTTTTTTTTTGCGGTACGCGGGCCCCCCACCGTTGTGGCCTCTCCCGTCGCGGAGCACAGACTCTGGACGCGCAGGCCAAGCGGCCATGGCTCACAGGCCCAACCGCTCCGCAGCATGTGGGATCTTTCCCGGATCGGGGCACAAACCCGTGTCCCCTGCACCGGCAGGCGGACTCTCAACCACTGCACCACCAGGGAAGCCCCAGGATGATGTTTTAAAACATGTTCTCACAAAGCTACTTCTTAAGTCATCTAGGATCCATTTTTCTCAACGATAGATATTTCTGGCTGCATTAATACTCCCCCATACCCAATTAAAGATAGGACATATATTTTGGCCAAATATATATTTAAAAAGCCATTAATTCAGTTTTTGCAGAACTATGTGAAAATCCTAGCATCCCAGGTAGGGTTGTATTATTGTACCGTACCTCCTTAGTACTAAAAGGATCATTTCCAGATCCAGTGGGTTTCCCACTTTGCCAGCACTGGACTACCTCCACATAGCATGATTAGCTCTCATCTTAGAAATTGTTTAACACATTTCATGTTAAATAAAAAGAAACTGGATGATGTAATAAATGTTTTATATTCAATAAGATAATCATCATATTTCATACATTCATTCTTAGAGAGTGCCTGTTTCCATCCTTCAGAAATGACCTGCAAGTAGCCTAGCAATAATGTTAACTCTATATGGGCTTTATTCTTTGCTCAGTTAATCACACATTCAATTTACCTATCTTCCTGCCCATGTGCATTATAATGCAAATCAATTCAAGTAGAGATGTGAGAGCTTAGGAAGGCTGGCCTGGCGAGCCAGCATCCTTTATTTCTTGCCTTAGAGCTAGCCAAGCTCCTGAGATGAAAATGAGCTTAATTAGAATTGTAGAAGGATTTAAAAGTCAGTTAAAAAAAATAGAAAACTATTCAAACTGAATATTCTATCCGCAGCAAAGTGAAAGAAAATGTTCACTGCCTATGTCCAAACATCTCAAACCTCAAAGGGTCAGAGGACAGTCTTCAAGAGAAAGCTATTCTTGGCATTCACTGCAGCCCTTCCCCAGGAAGAAAAGTATGAAAGAAGTTCCGTGCTGTTTACCACCCAGGAGTCAGGCCAGTAAACAGAGCACACCTTTCACCTGTCTTGCTGTTCCAGTTCTATTCCCTTCAGCCCAGATGCAATCCAGGGCCCTGTACACAACACTCGAGGTTGTAAAGGCCCAAGAGGCCCAGGAGATAGATACAAGCACAAGTGCTGCAGAGTCAGTCTTAGAGCTAATAAAGAAAACAATTTCTAATCTCACAATGCTGAAATTTTCTTAAGCCCTGTGCTCCAAGAAAATAGTGAAGGTTAAGAAATCCCCTCACTCTTTTGTGCTCTGAGGACACCCTTCCCCATATGACGTAGTTAAGACTCATGATACATCTCTGTCCCCACCTCATTTACCTATAACAAAGCCAGGCACAGACCCTCCACGTTCCAATTTTTTTGCCTCATAAGTAATTAGCTGAACTGCTTGTTTCAACAGATCAATCAGGACAAAATGCTGGTTAACCGAAATTTGGTTAAGTTTGGCCCCTTCTCTCAGAGACCTGAATTTTGACCCACCCTCATCCCGATCCAGCATACAACTCCTCATGAGACCAGACTGGCCTCATAGAAAAAGATTCTCTGATTTACTCTCAGACCATGCCACTCTTTCATCCCACTTCCACACACCCAGTTTTTTCCAGTCCTGTTTATCCCTCTTGATAGAGAAGAAAATTATTTTCACCGAATGCTATGGTTGCCGTGTCCTCCCTATTGCAATAGTCCCTTTCCCTACTTTTGCAATAATCATTTGAATATATCCTTTCTTTACTAAGACTGGATTTGATTATTTGACAAATCTTATCAATGTCCAGGAATTTTGGAAAACTTTAGGTCTGCTCCTAACCTGGGGGTTGAATCTTCCTTGACTTCTGGCAGTAAACCCCTAAATGATCCTATGGACCTATGTTTCCACAAATTGCACACACATTTCTGTGGGGTAAGCTTCATATGATCAACCCTTCTAGAGAGTAAGAGTAAATCAATGATTTGGCAGGAGGAATTGTTTTTTCATTTGTTTTTAAAATCACATTTTCACAAAAACAAAAGTTACAGAATCCTAATAATATAGGCCTGTCTTAAGAATTTTAGTAAAATAATTAAAACATTCTAAACTATCATGTATGAATGAAATGATCTATCATGATAGAAACTAATGATATAAGTACTATAATCATTTCAAAGTCAAGGGATCATCAAAATAGAGGCAAATTCCACCAGGCTGATGTCAACTTTTCAATATCATACTCATCAAAGGAACTGGAAGCTGGGACTACCATGGTGGTCCAGCAGTTAAGACTCCGTGCTCCCAATGCAGGGGGCCCAGGTACAATCCCTGGTCAGGAAACTAGATCCCGCATACCACAACTAAGAGCCTGCATGCCGCAGCCGAAATGAAGATCCTGCACGCGGCAGTGAAGATCCTGCATGCCGCAACTAAGACCCAGTGCGGCCAAATTAATTAAAAAATAAATAAATATTAAAACAAAAAAAAGGAGCTAGAAGCTGGACCAATCTGAGCATCTGGTTTCTGATAACTGAGTTTGTAACTTAATAAACCAGCGGTTTTATTCATTTGTCTTATTTACACACATGCATGTACACACAGACACACACACAAAATCACTGTCTCTCCCAAATTAGTTTAACTTCAGTCACAATTGTCCTGAAAGCACATTCATAGAGTATCCAAGGCACAATATAATTTTAACAGTACCAATAATTCTGTTTATATAAATGTACTTATGTCAGTCTTTACTTACCCTATAAAATGTATGATATGTTTAAATTAAATTTCCAACAGTGAACATATGAGTTCATAAAAACAATAAATGCTATGCCATTATTAAAGTATATAAAAAATAAGAGAAATTCAAAACAACTGAAAAATCTAGCGTTGTATCAGATCAGATGCTCTCTCTTGGCTCCCAACAATGAACTTGACAATGAAGATGAGGTTAAATTGCCCCAATAATAATTAACTTATCAATAGCAAACAATTGCTTCAACTTAAAAAGATGTGGGATGCAATTAGACACCTATTTAAAATATGCATTTTATTATTTTGAGGCTAACAAGATGAAACTTTGGTATTTTTCATGTGACACTGTCCTGAACAACAACAGCACTGAAGCATCCATCTTTTAAAGGACTTTCAAGTTTGGAAGAAAAATCACTAAGATGTTTTATAACAAGAAAGAGAGAGCTTGATTGGAGAAATGACATTAGAACACAATCAAAAATGCAGGTACAGCATTGCTTGGCTATCTACAAGGGAGAGGGTTTTAAGGTTATCGATTGAGAGCACTGGAAGGTAACTGCTGCAGCTGAGGAGAGGGTTAGAGGGCGGGGGGCGGGGACAAGGCACACCCCTGAGACACAGACACCCCCGTGCAGTCCAAAGACTGAGGCTTATATTAGAAGATTCAAAAATACTCCCCTTGCCCCACATCCTACCACCAAGCTAATAAGACTTCAGTAACAGTAACAGTCGAGTACAAATAGGAGAACTCTAGAGGCAGACTTTTTCTGAGGATCAGCACAAAAGGAAGCACCAAAGCCAAGCAGGGAGACAAAAATAAGGTGACAACGTGACGGGAGGAATTTGAAGCCTCTGATGCCCATAGTTACAAGAAACATCAAATACAGCCCAACTATTGGACGGAACAACAGAGACTAAACACAGATGAGAAAACCATCAGTGAGCTTTAAGGTAGATCCACGGAAATTATCCAAACTGAAACGCAAACAGAAAAACAATGAAAAAAAAAGAAGAGAACATATCTTCAAAAACTGTGACACAATATCAAACCCAGTAACTTTAGCCTGATTGGAATACTTTGAAGTAGAAGACAGAGAGAACAAGGCAGAAGAAATATTTGAAGCAATATGGCCCAAACTTTTCCATTGCAAGGGGAGCTAACTCAATCTAACTTGAAAGTTTCATCATCTAGCTTTTAGGCAGATGCTTGGAAAGCTGGATGCCACATCCTATGGTGTGGAAGGGCAACCCAGCCTAGGTAAGATGCTAACCAAGAGAAGGAAGGAATAGTCAGGAAAATCTGAGACGGTGCTCAATGTTTGTACCTCCAAATGCTTGTATAACTGACTTTTAAAAAAACCACTGAACATATATTTATAAAATGTACATTTTTAGTAAGTATAGAATTGACTTACTATATTTCTTACTATTTCTATAGAATGGAAAAATGTAAGTGTGGTCAAGAACTGTGAAGGGTTTAAGATTTTACCCTACTTGCAAATTAGCGAGTTAGGCTGACACATTTTCATGGATGCTGGCAGAAAACACAATACCTGAATCACACAGAAAAAAGATGTCATAACTCATGGCACAGCGAGCAGTAGGAGCACCATGATGTGTGTATCAACTTCCCTTGCCTCCCGCATCTCACATGGGTGAAGTGGAGGCATCAAGTGAATGTTGCACACACAGAGGGCTTGTGTTACAGCTGAGGAACCCTGAGCTTA
Source organism: Stenella coeruleoalba (assembly GCF_951394435.1). Classification (NCBI taxonomy): domain Eukaryota; kingdom Metazoa; phylum Chordata; class Mammalia; order Artiodactyla; family Delphinidae; genus Stenella; species Stenella coeruleoalba. Next base: position 71,713,827 of record NC_137155.1, read on the forward strand.
GGGGATCACAACCTTTTATAACAGTCTGCAAGGAAGCAAACATGCCTGACCTTTTCCCAGAGGGTGGCATTATCTTTATTATACTGGACAGTAAACAAATCTGCCTTTTGCTCTGACAGACACTATCTCTTATTCTTCCAGCGTTGTTCATTATACAAACATCCTTGAAAAGATATTCCAGAACAAAGGCTGTCACTCTGCTCACAAGTCATGGGGAAACACGGGAAACCCCTCAAGAACTGTCTCCCAACTGGGATCTACACATGAAAGAGATCAGATATGTGATATGTCATAATCTAAAAGAAGGACACGGACCACACTAAGAGCACCAGCACATTGATTCAAAGCATTTTCATACTCACGCTTAGGGTGCTGAATGGAAGAGAAAAGTTTGTAAAAAGAAGTTTTAAAAAGTAACTTAAGTAGGCATTATATTTGTACATGGTTTTAATGAAATAAGAAAGATTTTGAAAGATTGTTCGAGAGTTTTAGAAGTCACAATTTCTTCATGGGGAAAAAAGAGGAAAATGTGAAAAGATATCTTGATAAGGTGAATGACTTCACTGTTTTCTTTAATCATAAGGACTGTCTTTCAAAATTACTTATTTCACAGCTTTTCAAGGCTAAAGAGGAGGCAAAACTCTTGAGTTTTATGTTCATAATTCAAATAAGAACACATTTTTGTCAGTTGAATGACTAGAGTTTACTGTGAAGATTGAGTCATTTAAAATCCTAGTTAATTTCCATAGGATACAAATTACAATATTTATAAAAAGAACAAAAACAATATTAGTAGTAATTATTCTTCATGGAAGACCACTAGGGTATTAGAACGCCCTTTCTTTCTACCATCTGACATGGGCAACTTAATCCAGCAATAAAAACATACTCACCAAACTGTCTACCAAGAGCCACTAGAAATAATTCCATGTAGCCCTTTGGAGGATCTCTTCTCAGTGATGCCAATTATTATGCTAAATATCTATATACTGATGTGAATTCAGGTTCCCCATGTGTTTGATACCAACACAGAGAAAATAAATTGCCTGGATGTTATAGCTTATATATAGTGTCAATCATCTATCCATTGTCCAAAATAAGAGCTTCCACTCTTCAAAATCTGTTGAAATCTGGAATTTTTTAACCACAGCAAAAATGGTTCTAAATCATATTCAGGCATACTACTTATCAAGGAAGGAGTCTGTAAAAATTAAAATACTAAAAAACTCATTCAAATAAAAGTATAAATGACTGACAGCTGAGCAATCATTCACTATATATTTAGCAAAAACTAGTAGGTTGTGGGTACTATGCAAAGAGCTGAACAAAAAGTGTACACTAAACCATTTACCATGTATGAAAGATATTACCTTGTGCTTCACTTAATATCACTGAGATTCAGTTTCCTTATCTACAGAGTTCAAATTAGAAAAAGGATGCTATGCTTCTTCCAGGTCTAAGGTTCTTTGCATCAGATACCTACTTGGCCTGAGCTTATGTGCCATACTGGTCTGTTTAAATTAAATGAAGTCATCAGTGTTTGTATTAGTACCCTTTCACCCACCCATTCTCCTCTCCCATATTTGGTACACCCAGCCCCTTCTTCTCTCAGATGTCCAGGGCCAACATGCTGTCTAGGATGCTCTGTGTTTCTCCAACCCTGTGCAAGAGTTGGGACTATTCCAGTTTCTGGACATTTCTTATACCCACTTGCTTATTAAAATTTTAAAGTACAGATTTCCCTATATGCTGAATATTTTGTCTTCATTTGCCAAAGTGATGAAAAATTACGAGAAATATTAGTCCAGCTGTAAGTTTTAATACCTAATATGGAATTTATATATTATACTTCCCAGAGGAATTTTTATTTTAATGGTGGAGTCTTGGAAATACACTTTTTAAATCCAAAGGAATATGAGTCATTTTATCCATTATTACCATCTATCTGAATTTAGGGGAAAGTTTGTAAAATTTCCAATATAACAAGGTAAAGAAAAGATATGTTTGGAGTTCATAATGTATACGCAGCTGTCTTTATGCCCAGGACTGAGTCAGCGTGAGATGATGTTTCCCTTACTCAGTAAACTTTGCTGGGAGCTGGTACTCCCTTTAAGGGGCAGAATGAATCCTAATTAATTAGAGGCAACAGAAAATCCAGGAAACGTACTATAGTAGAAAAATCATGGAATTAAAAAAAAAAACAACCTCAACAAACACCATTCACTATCGGTATGCCTTAAATCTTACTTGTTTTTACCCTTCTCTCTCTCATTTCTCTCATAAGTAAAGTTTAGAAAGGAATAATATTTGAACTATTATATGAATCAAATGTGATAAGTCTGGCACATCATACAGAAACCCACGGGAGTGGATAGTGTATATTACTAAGGGGAAGAAAGTTGGAGATAAAAACACAGAGTATGGTTAAGAAAAAAAGACAAAAAATGATACAGAGAAGTAAAATGAAAATGTTTTCCAGATATATTTTCCCTTAAGAGTAGGGGAGCATCCACCTTCTCATTCTAACCTCATTATGGCAGTTCTTAACCAAAGATGCCCCTCAGCACCGCTGGGGAGATTTTCCATAATGGGCCCCCTGGCCAGGAACAGCCCTGGGGCACATCAGGAATAGTAACTCAAGAGCTGCTGCTGTACATCTGTCTTCAGTTGTACCTGTTCCATGCTGTAGGCACACACCATGAGACTAGAACAATATTGGCAGCAATGTGGAATTGCAGTGAGGAAAATTCCTAGCAAACTTCAAATCTGCTTCCCGTGGATTAAATATGGTTCAAGTCACAATATATGTCAAAGGCCTGAATGACTAATGGACAATGAGTTATACATAGGGATTGGTGCTTCATTAAAAGGAGTATCATACATTTTAACAATATATTTTTGATATCTGCTTTCACTCCCTTCATCCAAGGTAAATCTTTCATTGAAATATTGTTACGAACTTTGCTTTTGTTAAGGAACTTTGCTCTCAGGAATCATGTCATGTGGGATATTAACTTCTGGTGGGTACAATTTACTAAACCACTCAATTGCAAAGCCTGTCACTTCACTGTTCAATAATTATGGCTTTTCCTATTCAGCATATAGTTGATAGTTTACTTTCAGAATGTGAATTGTTCACCTTTTGTCTCCAGCAGCTATAGCTGTTGAATTTTCCATTATAATCTAAACCTAAAGGACCAATTTTTTAAAAATTCTTAATATCCCAAGGCACCTTGCTTCTTTAGACATGAATATTAAATAGGGTGAAAGCTTAAAACCCTTGGTGGCAAGTCCCGTCAAGAGAGGCCACATGAGGACATTCAAAATACAACTAGCCAACTCACATTCTATTGTGGGATTAATTAGCTGTGAGCTACAGAGTCAGTGTTGTAGTAAAGGTACTTTTCCGTAGAGCTTTTGTCACGTGCTTCTGCCAGGTCCATTTATTTTTTTCTCAGTCTCAAGCCATAGTTTGAGGAAAAAGCAGCTGGACGTGGTGGAAAGAGCAGGAGACAGAGTAGGAGGGTTCCGGATGATCCCACCCTCTTTACATTACACTTTGCCCACACAGCAACTGACTAGCTACTTCCTCTGAGAAAGTCTTTCTCTTTCTCCAGATTGACACCATTAGAGGAAGCTATTCTTAACCCCCGGATCAAGTAAGCTGGCTAAAAATGAAAGTGAAATCTTTTAAGTTAAAAAAAATTTATATCATTGTCAGTTTGGTAAGAAAAAAGAAAAAAAAAACCACTCTCCATCTAGCAGAGAGAAAAAAACTCTCTCCTTTTCAAACTCTTATGATGTTTTTTCAGTATGTTGCTCAAAATTGAAGAAAGGGCTCATTTCTTGACTATCACCATGATTTTCACTGAGATTTATGTTCAGTGACACTGGAAGATTACACATAAACCCTGACAGTAGTGTAGGCTAGATCCTGCCGCCTGAACTATAAAAAAGGATGATTGTAGATGCATCGGAGGGCTAATTAGAAAGTCTTTTACTCCTCTGCCCAGCCAGCTACTCTTGGTTTCAGTTACTTTCTTTGGGGGGCGGGGGGCATGTCTTCCTTTTCTGTTCTACACCTTGCTATAGTTTATAAAATGTTGGAAATTTTTAAATGCATTTTCTCCCAAATAAAATAATGTAATACAAGTGAGATTACTGAAGAACTATGTGTTTTCCTGAGCCACCAATTAGCATTATTATTTTTTAATGGGCACATTTCTATTTCTATCAGACCATGCCAATGAGGACGATTGCACTGTTTGAAATCTTTCAGTAAAATTGTTAAACTTTTTCTCCTTTGGTTAAGAGATTTAAATTTGTGGTTTTGGGGTTCCATAAATCTCTGCATGTTCTGATTTTGTTTGTTATAGGGTACATTATTTCCCAGGAGTCTTTAAATATTATCTAACTCCTAAATGACTTTACTTGTAGCAGATGTTGAGGCGTTTTGTCAAAACCTACTCCAGCAGGCATTCATCTCTAAAATCATGTAGTTTCAAAAAAGTACAGTAATGAGAATATATGGTTCAACTGAGGATCCACTGACAAAGAATTAAGTCAAACTATATTGTCACTTAATTGAATATATTATAATGGCTAACTTATGGTCATCGTGTGGCACAAAGTTATTGATTAAAATAGAATCATGATTGTGAAACCTGCCTTTTTGAAATAATTTTTACTGAGACTAATGTGTTTACTATAGGCATTGAAATATATCAGATATGATATTCACAGCTATTCTGTGAATATATCTACATTGACCCCTTTTCTCTGTTGTACATGAGTCACAACTGCCTTCAAAGTTCTCTCTCCCTCTAGTGTTCTGAAGGTAACCAAGACACTAATAATGATTTGAATACTTCACTTTTGTGAAAGGAATATTCAGAAACAATATAAAGTAAATAAGAAATCGATTTGTACAGATGCGACAAGGCCCGATTTGCCAAATGAAAACCACAAGAGTTATTTAAAGGAAACAAAAAAAGCAAGGTTAGCAAGTTTACCTTAGTTTGTTCATGTTGCAAAAGGAGGCATATTTCCTCTAAAAACAGCCTTGCAGAAGTCAGTGATAATGTTTTTATTACAGAAGCAGTAATTTGCAGGAAATGCTTAAGGTTTCAATTTGGGGACTAAAACTAGGTAGGGCAATCCTTTTATTTTTTGCTACCTAAAGGTACAAAGTGTGTGTTTTTTTCTGACTCTTGGACATATTGTGTGTTTCTGGGCCTACTGCCTCAGAACCGAGGGTCAGCCTTCTTTCCAAGATCTCTCACTGTAGGCAGATCTCTGTCCCTAAGGAATGAATTTGACCACACACATTTAAAAAAAATTAATATTGTTAATTTGGTATTTTATTTGGTCAGTTTTATTCGTGGAAGTTGAGAGATATTAATTAATTGATACAAAACTCCTTAATATCTAGCTTTAAAAACAGACCCAGAGGATTCTAAAGCTTATGAGTGAAAAACTATCCATGTGGAGGATTTGTAAAATCTCTAGGATTATAATTTACTGTTATGTATCAGAAATATTTTTTGTCTTCATAAGCTTATCTATTGTGATTAGGAATCATGAATCATCAAAATTACATTTACCAGGTTCTGTCTATAAAATCTATAATCTGTAAAACCTATTACCAATCCTTTCTCAGAGAGTCCCAAGTTTGGGAATGTACTTTTTGACCTAGTTGTCAGAGTAACATTCTTGACTACCTGTGAATACGTGTCACAGACAAGACCTTCAAGCCATTTTCCTGGGAGAACATTATAGACATAGTTTTAACATATGATACATAGTTCTCATTTCTAACAAAGATATTGTCATATCTAATTAAGCAAGATCTTTGTTGTGGTAGGGTTGTAAATTTTAACTTTTTGGGGGTGTGGGGGAGAAGGATAGAGTCTCACTGAAACTATATGTAAATAACTACATAGTCAGGAAAAGTATAGGAACTCAGTAGAGACATTTGGTATAAGATTTAATTATTGGGCTTCCCTGGTGGCGCAGTGGTTGAGAGTCCGCCTGCCGATGCAGTGGATACGGTTTGTGCCCCGGTCCGGGAAGATCCCACATGCCGCGGAGCGGCTGGGCCCGTGAGCCATGGCCGCTGAGCCTGCGCGTCCAGAGCCTGTGCTCCACAGCGGGAGAAGCCACAACAGTGAGAGGCCCGCGTACCGCAAAAAAAAAAAAAAAAAAAAAAAAGATTTAACTATTGTTTTAAGTAGTCGTGCAGACAGGCCCCATGAATATATGTCACTGTTGTTGTTTGAGGTAATACACACACAAATTGCCTAAACCACTCTAATATTATGTATACAGTTAATATGAATTTTTAAGTAAATACCGTGTAACCACCACTCAGATAAAGTAGACCCTTTCTAGTACCTTCAAAATTTCTCTGATGCTTCTTCCCAGTTAATGCCCCAACCCAGAGGAAATGAATATTCTGACTTGCATTACCATGTTTTTCATATTCTTGACATTCATATAAATGGAGTATAGGCATAAAGTTGTTCACAATTTCTCTTTGTTATCCTTTTATTGTCTGTAACTCTTCAATGTTCCCCTTTTTACAGCTTTATCAATTTTTTAAAATAAATCTTTTCAGAGAACCAATTTTCAGTTTTATCAAGTTACTCTATTTTTTTTTGTTCTCTGTTTCATTGATTTCTTCTCTTATTATTTCCTTCCTTCTAGTGTTTTTTTTAATTATTATTATTTGTGTAATTTTCTCTTCTTTTCCAGGCTTTTTGAGCTGGGAAATTAGATAATTGATTTCAAAACCTTTATCTTTTTTTAATGTATGTATTTAAAGTTACCTCTTAGCATTGTTTTAGCTACATATCACAAATTTTAGTATGTTGTGTTCTATATTTTCATTTATATAAATTATATTCTAGTTTCCTAAGTGATTTTTAAAAATCAATTCAATATTACATGTGTGCAGCTTAATTTCCAAATATTCGGGGATTTTCAGGCATCTTGTTACTGATTTCTAACTTAGTTCCATTGTGGTCAGAGAACATGTATCTGAGAAATGCATAGGTGATGGTTCTTTTTAGGTGATGTTGCCCTGAAACAATCAGCCTGCCAGATATTTCTTCAGCAAAGATGGATTTGGGATCAGCAGAGAATTGCAATTGGGGGTCTGCAACCATGGTGAACCATGTGCAAGTCTCAGCATGGAAAGGGAAGAAAAACTCTTTTATAGAGGGAAAAGGAAGTTGGGAGCGCCATAGTGAACAAAGAGTCCATGATTTTTCATTGGTTGAGTCCTCGTCAGGAAAGAAGAGGTGTCTTTCTTCTTCCTGTTGGGCTCTGCTATCATTTTAGGGCATGAGAGCTCCCTGTTCTGGTCTTCCGATTCTATCTGAGGTTTCTGTTCATTAATTTTTCACAGTGAGAGAGATGCTGATGAGAAAAGGAATAATTGAAATGAACCCACTGATTTTATCAGGGTGACAAGAGTGACAGAGGCTAAATAGTGGCACTGCTTCTTCTGCCTTCGTTTGTTTCTAATTTCAGTTCTTTGAAATTTATTGAGACTTGTTTCATGGCCACCACACGGTATATCTTGGTGATTACTCTGCATACACTTGCAGAAAAAAATATTTATTTTGAAGTTGTTGTGTGTAGTGTTCTCTAAATGTCATTGAAGTTTGTTAATACATTTGTTCAAATATTCTATACACTTAATGAAATTTCTTTTTCCTGCATGTCTTATAAATTGCTGAGAATGGAGTGTTAAGTTCTCCGACTATGATTTGGGATTTATCTATATCTCCTTTTATATGTGACAATTATTTCTTCCATCTTGCTCTTTGTTAACTGCCTTCTCCATCTTTTTTTTTCTATTTTCCTATTTCCTTTGGTATTAGTTGAGTATGTTTTAGTATGTTCCATTTATCACCTTTTTAGATTTTTAGCAATAAGTCTTTGTTTTAGCCTCTGGAGATAATAATGTACATACTTAATTTATTACAGTCTTACTTGAATTAATTTTATACTAATTCACATATAAGAAACTTACAATACCCCCTGCCATTTTCACTACTGTTGTCATGTATTTACATCTCCATAACTTATAAACCCATCATACATTACCAGTATTTTACTTTAGAGAGTTAATATCCTTTTAAAGAAACTAAGAAAAATATTTCATATACACTCACTTATTTTTGGTACCCTTATTCCATTCTGTAGATCAAGGTTTCTGCCTGGTGGTATTTTCCTTGAGCCTATAGAACTTCCATGGTGTCATCAAGGTAACAGAACATGATAAACCCTTGTGGTAAGGTGAGAAGGTCATGGCGTCTGTGTACTAACTTATGAAAGAGCTGAAGAGCTAGCCCAACCCTACAGTAAGACAGGAAAAGTGTACTTCAGTCTCCATCAGGTAAATGCAAACTGTTTCTGATGGTCTGTGCTCATCAATAGAAAGTGCGATACATATATACAGTGGAATATTACTCAACCATAAAAAGGAACGAAATTGGGTCATTTGTAGAGATATGGATGGACCTAGAGACTGTCATACAGAGTGAAGTAAGTCAGAAAGAGAAAATCAAATATCATATATTAATGCATATATGTTGAATCTAGAAAAATGGTACAGATGAACTCGTTTCCAAGGCAGAAATAGAGACACAGATGTAGAGAACAAACGTATGGACACAAAGGGGGGAATGTTGGGGGGGTGGGATGAATTGGGAGATTGGGATTGACATGTATACACTAATATGTATAAAATAGATAATAACCTGCTGTATAAAAGATAAATAAAATAAAATTCAAAAAAAAAGAAAAAAATGCATTATCTTTCAAAATTACTAATGCACACAGTGGCAAAGGGCAATAATGATTTTCTCCACTAAAGAACCCATATCTGAAGCAGCAGCTGCATTTGGAATTACCATCTGATTAAGCTCACAATTATCCACTGTCATTCTCTATGATTTATCCAGAAAAATTAAATATGATAGTAGGAATTACTACCCCTGTGTTTTCCAAGTCTTTGAGGACAATACTAATATCTCTGACTTACCCAAGAATGGTATTGTTTTTGGTTTACTATCTCAGCACCAGGAAGCAGCTTCTGCTTCCTATGATGATGATTCTGACTCTATGGGTCAAGGAGTCAGAGTAGGGCTTCTGCTAATTTCTAATTGTCCCTTTTTCAATCTAACATTCAGGGTTGCAATAGTAACCGCAGGGTGTGACAGATCCACTGAGACAATTACAAGACAAACACAGAGCGAAATTCCATTCTTCCTTTGACCCCTTAAACCCTCACGCTGAATAGTGATGTTTTCTGTCTCGAAGGATTAGTGCTGGTTAAGAGCCAATGTCCCATAATCCTAAAAGGTCTGGGTATTTACCCTTCTCCAGTGCTCAGTCACTTTGGCAAATAGTTGCAATTGAAGGAAGATGATGTAAAATATCATTGTGGGATCTTCCCCCAACAATAACCACTTTCCCAGTAATTCAGTTCTGGGAATTGCACGGGGGATATAACTCTTTCATGGAACTTAGGGCAAGGTTTTTCACACCAAACCTAGTTGTATTCACTGAAGAGATCAAGCAGTGCCTTAGTGTACTTTTCACCTATTTCGTCTTAGAGACCCCATGATCCATGAGCCCACAGCAAAGATCCTCACAATTCTCACTCTTGTTCCCACGTTGTGTCTGTCATAGTAACTCTGCCTTCATTGTCTCAGACAGCAAAACGCCAGGATTTCGTAACTCCCATTGAAATGAAGGAGGTGAGGACAGTTAGAGGGTGAGTGAATGGACTGCACGATACTCCCCATCTCTCTATGTATTTGGCTTCCTTCTTGTACATAATTATCAAGGAGTGTTCATTTCATTCACTGTAGAACACAGTTGAATCCTGCTTTTAGTTAACCAACTAAGAAAATGCTAACTGCTCAGGCTAGCACACTGAATCCAGCATCTTAGGTAAATGCCCCATGTTAATAAATTTTGCCCTATCTAAAAGTTTGTTGTTTTCTCCATGGTCTATCTATCACTGAAGAATCCACATATATATTCTTCAGGTTTCGGATTCTTTTAATCTCATATTTGAATTCTTTTGATATGTAAGCTTTCTATCCTTGGTTTTACTTGGTAATTGGCTTCCTTGGGCATGGTGAAATCTGACTCTGGCTGCGAGATTGGAGGTCGTGGGGCATGGTTGTGGTAGAGCCTAAGGATAACTAGCAATATCCTTGATAAAGTTATTCTAGGTTCTCCAAACAAGGTAAACAAGCCTCTTCAGACTGGAAGGTGGAACTGCTTTTGTTCAATACAGTTTGGAGCTGGGTCACTCAGAGTCATCTGAATCCTTCCAAATGTCACTATTCTAATTCTCAGAGCCTCATTTTTCAAATGGAAACCCTAAACTTCACATAAAAATGTAGCTGTAATTCACTTGGTATTGTAGGTTCTCCAACTTGTAGAATCAGATTCTGTATGTAAATTTGGGTTATAAGAGATGAAATGTTCTTTTCCTCTGACGTTGCCTTGAGCTGAGATTGTTCCGCCCTGAGCCTGTCGTGTTCTTCCTTTAACTCCCAAGTACAGTTAAACACAGTCAGGCCATCCAAAATTTTTGTATTCTTCATGCTCATCATTCTATGATGTGACAGTTACCGTGTGATCTGCCAAAGGTATGCCTTTAACTGACACTTTATTCCAGCAAGACATTTCTTCTTAAGGAACTGTTGCCACTGGTTGACAAAGACTACTATTGTTCTATACTCTACTTCTAACCAGACCCTTGTGCCTTCAAATTCAATTAGGTCAGATGACACATTCTTCAATAACTATTTATTGAGGATCTATTATATTCCAGACATATAACCATAAAAAAAGGGATACAATCCCCAACTCCATAGGACTTATATTCTTTTCTTGGAATATAGGTACAAAATAAAAAACAAGTATATAATACAATACAGTATGGTATAATAAGAAATATGGCATGATGTGATGTAACATTACAAATCATATTATCAGGTAGTGTGATAATTAAATGTGCCTTTGGATCCATTTTGTTCCTAAGGATGTCAGGGATACTATTTTTTAAATAGAAAAGTTTCTTTCAGAGGCAAAAAATTCTGAAAGTATATTCCTGTTGGTTGCTGATTCTATATGCTTTACTCCCCTTTAAAAAACTGACATTTATAAATCTTACTTCATATTTAATTGCTTAAACTCTTTTGCAGTAAACTTAAAGCACATTAGTGTGTTGTAAGGTCAAACGACTAAGCAGAAGATAAATATCAAAATCTTAAAACAAATTAATAATTTACCTGCATTCCCTGTGAACTTTAAATAGTTAATAATGCCCAGACTCCATGCCTCATGTCAGAAAGCGCATCCCCTTTTGAGAGGTTGGGCTGGTCATACCACCCACACGCTTTTGATCATTACCTAGATATGCAGTGGTCATGTCAGTAGCTAATTGCCCACGTTACCTTCTTCATTTTTCTTGTTAAAGAGAGATGTTTAAAATGAGCTCAATATATCAGCCTTTTTAGCAGAATTATTAATAATACGTAACCCTCATTTATTATTTGGTCTTTTTTTTTTCCTGAGCTCTTCCTTCTCTGATAAATCTGTAAAGTCTCTGAAAGACTGTTGGAAATCATCTCACTTTACCTTGCTAACACTTTTACCTAAAACGACAACAAATTCATACCTTACAATTTATTCTTTCTTAGTTATTCTGATTTGAAGTTGGCTTACTTTTCCAAATTTATTCACTTGAATTTTAAACCTTAAAATAAAGCACATTTTGACCATAAGCAGAAGAGATAAGACTTTTTAAATGAGGAAAGTTTGAAAATGTGAAATAAAATAAATAAAGCGTAAGGATCAACAACAACCAAAAAAATGCAGTGATTTAAGTGGAAACCTGGCTATAAGTTTCTAAAGCAAAGCTCAAGAAGGAAACATAAACTTGAAAAAAAAAATCATGTTCATTATATTTCCCAAGCAGACATTTTTCTCCTGGTGCTAAAGTCTAAAAGAAATTTAAGCCACTATATACAAACAGTGAATAATATAAGTATGTGATTTTCACCAAGTTACTTAACATTCCTGCCTTATCTTCCTCATCTGCAAAATGGCTTAAATATTGTATATCTTGTATACCTTCCAAGGTTGGTGAGACAATGAATTACAAAATTGATTTTTAATTCAACAAATGTTTACTATGCTGCTTAGTATTTCAGGCACAGTTCTAGGTATGAATATAAGCAGTGAACCAGACATTTAATGTCTGCCCTCATGAGTTTATGTTCTATATGAAAAGGGAGAAAATAAACAAACGAAAAGATTATAGCATGTCAGATAATGGTAAGTGCTTTGAAGAAAAATAGTGAGAGCTAAGGGGAGGATAGATGCACATTTTGAATAAGCAACTCAGGCAAAAACTCTTCAAGAAGGTGGCATTTGACCAGAGACTTGAATCAAATAAGGGAAAGGGCCACAAAAAGATAGGAGGAAGAAGAATTTCTGCAAGAGGGAATGGAATGAATCAATGAAGAGAAGACTGGACTAGGAGAAAGGGTCAGAGATATAGGCAGGGGTTAAATCAGGTAGACCATGTTTGTCTATGGCAAGTAGTTTGGATTTTATTCAGAACAGAATGGAAACCAGTGGTGGGCTTTGAGCTGTGACATGACTTCATTTCCGTTTTTAAAAAAGGTCACCGGGATGGCTCTGTTGAGAACTGACTATAGCACAGCAAGAATACAACTGTGGGGTGTCAATACATTAGCTTTCAGTGTAGTTTAATAGGCTTAGCCTGGGGAGGTTGCCTAAGATTGTGGGAAGGGGTTGAGTTTAGGCTGTATCTTGAGTGCAAATGTGAGATCTGATGTGGATGGGCCAGATGTGATGTGTGATAGAGAGGATCCAAGGATGACCCCATGGAGAAGCAGATTTCCAGAGGGAAATCCACAGTTCCAGTTTAGACATTTTAATTTAGCCATTATTCATTCGAGTGCAGACGTCATGCAGGCAGATAATACCAATTTGGAGCTCAGGGAGGAGTGACAGCTATAAATGGCATCTAAAGCCATAGGACTATGTAATATCAGCTAATGAAAAAACAAACATAGATAAGAGAAGAGGGCGAAGGTCTTAGCATTGGAGCACTTAAACATTTAAAGGACATAAAGAAGACGAGAAGTCTGAAAAAGTGACTGAAAACTAGTATTCAGTGTAATAAAAGGAAAACCAAGGGAGTTAGATATCCTAGAAGACGTGAAAAACCTTAATTCAAGAACAAAGAAGGTGATGGTTAATGTCAAATGCTGTTGCGATAAGGTAAATAAAGGTGAAGAATAGACCCTGGATTTGGCAAGACAGAGACCATTAGTGACCTTGATAGTAAAGTGGTGAGGTTGAAAGGTTAAGTGAAGTACGTTTAGAACATGTGAGATGAGGAAATGGAGACACAAAGTATACATAACTCTTATGAGCTTTACTGGAAAGATCTTCACACCTAATTTACTTCACTCTCTCATTTTCTGTCTCACAGGTTTATCTATATGCTTTTTTCCTAGATTCCCTTGTTCTTAATCTTCTACTCTTTCTCTTTCTGGGTCCCTGACCAACCAGCCAATACAGGTCACCACAGCCTATAAGTCTATATATATCCTCGTCTACGTCACATCATTTCCCATACAAGGTAGATGATCAGGCACATCATCCCCAAAGTTCTGCCCATTGGGAGAAGTTCCCCTCACCTCTATATTTCCAGGTTAGCCTTGAATGAAGCAGCAGTCCAAACATAAATTAAGCATGAAATTTATTCTCTCCATCAGCTGGTTTTATGGTACCCTTGCAGCCATAGCTGTGAGCAACACGTATGAACAAGAGGCCCAAGTACAACAGTGGTGGATGACATGATAGTCTACCCTTTGGCCCTGCTCTTGCCTGCTGCCACTTGTACCACTTCTGTCTTACAATAAATTGCTGGGCCCCCTGAATCTTATGTTTTGGAAAGCCTAACAGAGCCCAGCTCATGATGATCAGCTCTGGCTACGTGGTCAATTCATGTCCCATGCTCATTTACTATTAGAGCCCAGGAGCATCCAGCTGCTTTTTTTTTTTTTTTTTTTTGGCCATGCCTTGCAGCTTACGGGATCTCAGTTCCCCGACCAGGGATTGAACCCAGGCCCCAGCAGTGAAAGCCTGGAATCCTAACCACTAGGCAACCAGGAAACTCCCAGCTGCTATTTTTTGAGTGGTGTAAAATTTTCTGCTGAATATTTTGGTCTAGAAGTCAAGGGGTCTAAATTATGATTATTCTCCTGGGGCTTGCTATAAACTCTACATGGCTTCATTTTCAACCACAGATATATCTAAAACCAAAGTCTGTGATCCTTGTCTCAGAGGCTGCTTCCTGAAGAGCCCAACTGTAACAGGTATCTAATGTCTTTCAACTTTTAAGCAAGTTTTAAAATAACAGCTATGCTACAACAAAACCATTATTTTCTTTACATAATAGAAACTAGACAAGAAGTTGAAAGAACTTGCTAAATCAAATATAAACAATATAATGCAGCCTAACTATGATAGCATTAACTTGCTATTCTTTATCAGAAATATTACCACTGAGACTTCATCAATATGTAGTATTTTAGGGGTATGAGCAGATAGGTTATTCTGATAAATGACAATGGTGAACAGTAATAAACAGTTAGGGTGTAATCAGTTTAGGACTACAACAGTCAGTTTCCAGATATTTTATTGCACTGCTTGCTGAGAAATACCTCAAATATGCCAGCATGCAGATCTGGGATTGAATCAACCTTTCCATTTTTAAATCACATAATCTCAAATCTAGAATCTGTCATCTGGGCAATGTAAAAAGAGAGCTTTAGAAGCTGGACCCACAACCTTGACATGTTTCATCTCTCTTCTGGAGGGAAAACTACAATCTTTAATTACATCACAAGTCAATTTATTTAACATAATACTATTTTGCTGTAAAATTCATGTGACACAAAAGAAATATTTACAGAATAAAAGACAGTCATTGAAAGTTTAATTATAGTATATCTAGAAAATATAACTGAAAGACACAATTTAAAATCAAAAGTTTCCAAAAGAAAGAATTTTGCATGAGTTCTCATCTATAGAGCTGACACTGTGAGTCTTTAAGTTCAGGAAAAAAAATATTTCACTTCCAGTTAATCAGTAGATTACTGACAATAAAATTGCTAAGGATACCTTGAGCCCTAAAATTGGATTTCTTTATCTGTTAGACCAACCAATGGTTTGCAAAATATGCTGTAAAGAGAAGGTGAAAGTACACTGGTCAGAGCCAAATTCAACCCCAGCTCTATCCTAGTCTCTATAAACAAAGCAGCTCGGCTTTTGCCTACTTCACATTGTAGGCTCCTGAAAATGAGTACCTTTGGAAGACGATCTTGGGGAGCAAAGGACTAGCTTGTGTATCATCATCTTAAGTCTGCTGCATTATACATACAGCTGAGTTGATCTGTGCTGATATTGTAAATTTGTACAAACCTATTCTCCAAGCTCAAAAACTTATATTAAAGATTTGAGATTTATAATTAATGTCTCTATGTTAGTTGACCCTCTTGATTACATTGATGAGATTTTTTTTTTTTTTTTTTTTTTTTTTTTTTTGCGGTACGCAGGCCTCTCACTGTTGTGGCCTCTCCCGCTGTGGAGCACAGGCTCCGGACGCGCAGGCCCAGCAGCCATGGCTCACGGGCCCAGCCGCTCCATGGCATGTGGGATCCTCCCGGACCGGGGCACAAACCCGTGTCCCCTGCATCGGCAGGCAGACTCTCAACCACTGCACCACCAGGGAAGCCCCAATGAGAATTTTTAGTGGAGGAAAACAATGGCATCCAGAGGTGGGTTTTGTATGCACAAAAGACTATTCAGAATTTCATTTTGGGAACAAGGGCTGTTATTCAACTTAATAAAGTTGCACATTCAAATCTCCTGTTTTCCCCTAATAGTTAAGTTCAAGTTGCGAAGTTTAATATTATATTTGTGATAGTACAGATTTTAATAAACTTTTTGAAGATAACTTTGAATAATGTTTGGTCTTATTTACATGTATGGATATCTACACACACACATATACATATTTTGACATATTTCAAATGGCATTTATAAACTTATACATTCTTTTTTACTTTTACATATTTTAACCCAATTAATAAATCAGATCTTGCCAAATACTAGATATGATTTTATCAATTTAAGAATTAAACATAAAAAGGTAGTATGCTTTACATTTTCTTGAAAGTTCTTGCTCTGTAAAGAAACACTATGATTTCAACTTGAAATCATTTCTAAATATATTGCTCAATTATACATTTTAAATTGGAGTTATAAGGCTTTACTTTAAATGCCAAGATTCTCTTAAATGTCAGAGTAAATAAAATGTCAATCATGCATACATTCTTTTCTAACAAAATATTTATACTATGGTTTTCATTTCTTTTTATAGTAGATTCTGGGATGTGCTGCTGTGGCAGATTATATTTTCCCAGAATGGTCACAGAAAGATGGTCACACCTCACTCTCCATCAAGTGTCAGAGTCTATTTCTCTACCTCCTAAACCTGGGCAAGTTTTTGTCTATTGCAAAAAATAGAATGCAGAAAAAGTGATACTGCCACCATGTTGTGAGGAAGCCCAGGCCACACAGAGAGGCTGACAGCAAGTTCAGGTCTTACCTGACAGCCAGCATCAACCACCATACATGCGAATGAGCAAGTCTTCAGATAATCTCAGCTCCTAGCCTCCAAGCTTTTGCAGTTGATGTTGAGTGGAACAGAAAAGTTATCTTCACTGAGCTTTGCCCAAATTGCAAATTTGCAAGCATAATACATGTTGTCATTGTTTTAAGCCACTAAAAGAGGGAGGTTGGTTAAGCAGCAGTAGATAGCTAATACAGCTGCTCAGAAACCCCCTTTAGGACTGTGGCACCCGTTTCCCCAGCTGGTGAGAGTATGGGCAGCTGATGGGAAGGTTTTCAGCTGAGTCACTCTCTGGAAATAGCCCTTAGCTAAAGAGATTTGCCACACAACACCCTAAGTAACTTGCCCTCTTGGAGTCAGCTCATACCACATGACTGGTTGGTGTAGGGGTGCTAACATCCTCTTGTCCTAAACACCATGAAAGTGGAAGAGTTTGAATTGCCTGAGCTCTGTGAGATCCTAAGAGACCTTCTTTGGGGTATATCGCACATCAACTCCTCTTTTTTCCTAATGCTACTTTCTTTACTCCCCCACAGGCTTTGATCCTGAAAGCATTCCCTAAAAGTGTTCCTATACACAAGTCTCCATCTCAGACTCTGTTTTCCTGGAATCCAACCTAAGATGCTTTTCTATATTTAAGTTAAAATTTTCCCAGAGTTAAAAGATGCACTCTCACTAGTGAAGACAACTATCTAAGCTTTTAAATGGGAGGCTGACTAGATCCTTGTTGGCCATCCTCTGAACCCTATTTATATTTGTTGTGTCAATAATTTCATTACTCAAAGGAAATGATCAGGTAGTCCAAACCTTTGAATCAGTACTAATAGAAATCTGTAAAACTTATGCAAATACATCATTCAGGGTCCAACCAGGAGACAGTAACCATAGTGGTTATTTGAATTTAATAAAAAGAATTGTTAACTAGTAGAAGGTAGACAAAAGGGGTAAAAGAAGACTCAGAAGCAACAGATACAAGAAAGCAACTACTACCTCTAATCTGAGGGTGTGTGGACAATAAAACTGAAACAAAAACAGACCAAAACCAGACACATGAAAGAGTGGGAGAGCCCTGACCTCAAGGTTGAGATTCATAACTTTTTAAATACAGTGAACATGAAGACTACCAGTGGAAAAGAAACTTCCTGAGGATGGGAATGGGGACTAGTCTGTAGAAGTACCCTGCAGTTGCTGTAGGATGTGGTCAGGACAGAGCTGCTCATAAGTGACCACTGATAGGAGATCATAATCAGAGCGCACAGCTGGATTGCTTCTGTAGGAGGCTGCTGTGCTCTCTCATTGAATAATAATAATGCAAGACCAGAGCCCCAAAGGAAGGTATCTTCCGCTGTTACACGCTTGGAGCATCTCTCCAGTGCCCTCTACTGATGATGCCTAACATTTTGCCAGTTGGCAAAGTAAATATATTAACAGGGCCCAGTTTCATTATCACATAGCATGGGAAAGAGATGGATTTGGAGCTGAAAGAAAATAATTGATTACTGGAACACCAGGTTAAATACTTGATTGGATTCTGCATTCATTTTGCTCCTTATACCTGTCTAAAAGCTTAAAGACTTTTGAACTTGACAGAATTCTGCACAATTTCAAATTCTCAGCATCATATAATTCCATCTACATTTAAAATGCTATCTGATTGAATTCTGGCTACCTCACATGGCTTTTTATAACCGGCTTTTTCACCTGAAGAGATCAGCTTATAGTCATGCTGCATATTACAGTACTGTTACCTCAATTAATAGGAAATCTATTTCAAGGAAGTACATGAGAATAAGTAGTACAGAAATAGGAATCTTATCCATGTGATCAGTCTTCATAAGAATGTATTGTAGGAAAAATCATGTAGTTAGTTGTCTCTGAAATCAGAACACACTTCAGGTAGTAGAACAATCCAATGTTGAACTAGTAACAGTATTACCTCATTGTCTCCTCAATGGTGGGAATGATTCTTTCACAATGTAGTTTCTCAGGTGATCTCTATCTTTTCTTCTGCACCTACCAACCAAATACTTCACGTTTTTACTCTGCCATGATTTGTTTTGACTTAACAGAATATTCTAATTTAGAATTTATCCTTAACTTTAGCTTCTTCTCCCTTTGATTGGTTTGACTTTGATTGGTTTGGTCAATTAATAATATCTCTTCTTGAAAGTGACTAAACCTCAAGCCTCCTCATAAGACCCTGAACATCCTTATAGATTGGCTCTCATTGAGTTAACAGTCAATTTCTAATTCAGTCACCTATAATCAGTGGCATGAGTTCATATGGTAGAGAATATAGTCACCACCTCTGTGTTAGAAATCAAATAGAGTTGTTGTTCTCAGCAAAGCACTGTCCACATGAAAGGGAGATATTGAATGGTGGAGCAGACCAGAGACTTTGAAAGGTCCTCTCTGGTACGACACTCAATCTAAAAATCCCGATTAAAGGGAGTTCCCCAAAGAAGTTCCAGTCAATGGTTCCCAACAGTGGCTTTTATCGCTTTCTGTCAACACCATCAGCTGCTTCTGTTGACTGTGCTAACAGTGATAGGGTGTCCCATGGGTTTCTCTTTCTGACAGTGCCCTGTGTGCCTTGCCAACAGCTTGCAAGCCCCTTGGAGAATGAAGAGTGCATAATTGCTCTCTCAGCACAGTTCACAACTGAGGCATTGCTGAGGCACAGCTTTTTCCAGGTTATTTTGTACAGCTACCTAGTATTGCAGTTGGAATTGGGCCATTTCTCTGAATCTTCCCTGGTTCACAGTCAGTTCACTGTCCATAAAATAAAATATGACTTTTTAAGGGAAGGGTTTTGCTGTATGGAGCTCCCCCCAACACACGAATTATAAAGGATGAAAACTGCGGTGATGGAAGGAACATATTGGTTTAATGTAAACCCAATTTATGTGAATTTGGACTTGGCTTTAATTTTTATCCTGGCATAAAGTATAAAAATGGCAAATTTAACATAGATGCTGGGAGTTTGAAGGTCCCCTTTGGATTACATGGTCAATACTTCTAATTTTATAGATGTAGGGAAAAAAGAGCCAAAAATAACTCAGAGAGTTATTCTCTTTGTTGATAATTTGAGATTAGAACTCAGGCTCCTTGAAGTTAAACTCTGTTCTCTTTCTAGATATCATGCTGCCCCCTAGTGTTATCTAGATTTTCCTAAGAACTCGTGATTTCATTCACAAGAACAAATTTCCATTAATGTAAAGATTTGCAAACCTAGAATACATGAGCTAAATTAAAATGATCCAAAGAAGATCTAATATAAAACTCCTTTTCACAGTATTTTGTCATTTATTAGGATTACTGTCCTTACTAGAACATATGTTTGTCTTATCTTCTAAAATAAGTCTTCTAAGATTAAATTAAGGCCCTAACAAGAACAAAGTTGTGTATGGGGTGGGGGCAAGGGAAGAGACTCACTTAAAAACAAACAAACAAAAAAACCCCAACAACACTATCTTTAATTAAAACTCAATCTTTCTCAATATACCAATGAGTCCATTTTCTCTTGTTATAGATAGGGTTAATTGGCATCCTGAGGCAACTTGGGGTCTATGAAAAAGTCACAAAGTAAAAGGAATCAAAGAACCACTTTTATAGTAGGAGGAATTAAACATTGTGAAAAAATAGAAAAAAGAAAAAAAAAGCCAAGTTAGAGTATCATAGTAAGTTTTACCATACATTTTCATTCGCCCTCTTCCAACAAAAGGATAGATATATAAATAGAAGAGCAAAACAAATCAAATAGAAATAAGCAAATAAAAAATACTGACGATACATTATGAGAAGAAAAAATGAAAAAATGTGTAACAGATGTATCGGGGAAAGACAGAAACAGAAGAGAAAATAAGACAACTAATAAATGAGAGGAAGCAAAGAATTATTACACTAAGAAGGCAGATATATTGAGCCCATTTAAAGAATGTCTTTAAAAAAGAATGAAGACAAATAAAGGGGAACTAATGAAGACAATGAAAATGCTAATAAAAATGTTGAGAGGGAAAATGTGGAATGTATTGCAAAATAGAGAACAGCGATTCAGAGAATCTTAAGTAGGATTATGGGATCCTTAAAAAAGAAAACTCTGTGATGGATACAGAGTCAAACATATGAGCACTGTCTTGGATTTAATATATTTAATTGAATTAACTGTGAAATTCCAAAAACATGGAAATCACACTTTAAAATATGTATTATTCAAGAAGGATTTCACAGGAGATGCAGAAGCAGCACACAAGTCTCTAGTGTCTTCCTTTTCCTCTTACCTCTAAGTTACTATCTGATCATCTTTCAAGAGATTTCTGCCATAAAATGGCATTTGCCCAGCACTTTGCAATGCAACCCATTCTTCTAATGCAGTCCTTCTCAGTCTAACATCACACTGAATGGTGAAAGCTTGAAGGATGCCTACTTTCAGCACTCTTTTTCAACACAGTACTGGAAGTCCTGGCCAGAGCAATCAGGAAAGAAAAAGGAAAAAAAAAAGCTTCCAAATCAGAAAGGAAGAAGTAAAAATATCTGCATTTCCAGATGATATGACTTTATATATAGAAAACCCTAAAGACTCCACCAAATAACTGTTCTAACTGATAAAGGAATTCAGTAAAATGGCAGGATACAAAATCAACATACAAAATTCTGTTCTATTTATATACACTAATAATGAACTATTTGAAAGAGAAAGAAGAAAATAATTCCATTTATAGTAAAAGCAAAAACAATAAAATAATTAGAAATAAATTTCACCACGGAGATGAAAGATCTCTACACTGTAAACTCTAAAACATTGATGAAAGAAATTGCAGACAGAAGACACAGATGAATGGAAAGATATCTTGTGTTCATGAATTGGAAGAATATATATTGTTGAAATGTCCATACTGCCCCAAGCCATCTATAGATTCAATGTAATCCTTATCAAGACTCCAATGACATTTTGTACAAAAAGAGAAAAAAAAATCCTAAAATTCATATGGAATCACAAAAGACCCTGACCAGCCAAAGTGATCTTGAAAAAGAACAAAGATGGAGTCATCACACTTCCTGATTTCAAACTATACTACAAATAGTAATCAAAACAGTATGGTACTGGCATTTAAAAAGACACATAGAACAATGGAACAGAACTGAAAGCCTGGAAATAAACTCAGGCACATATGGTCAACTAATCTATGACAAAAGAGACAAAACTATACAATGTATGATCTCCCTTATATGTGGAATCTAAAAAATAAAAAGAAAAGAAAGAAAGAAAAAACCAAATTCATAGAAACAGAAAGTAGATTGGTGATTGCCAGGGGCAGGGGTGGGGTGGGAAAAACGGGTGAAGGTGGTCAAAGCGTACAAACTTCCAGTTATAAGATGAGTAAGTTCTGGGGATGTAATGCACATCATGGTGACTTATAGTTAACAATAATCTATTGTATACTTGAAAGTTGCTAACAGCATAGATCTTGAAAGTTCTCACCAAATAATGGTAACTATGTAAGGTGATGGATGTGTTAAGTAACCTTATTGGGGCAATCATTTTACAACATATATGACATTGTACACCTTAAACTTATACCATGTTATATATTAGTTACATCTCAATAAGAAAAGATGGAAGCTTATAAAAATGATCACTCTCAAGATATTTTTGAAACAGAAAATGAGAAGCATTCTCTGTCAAAATTTGTAGTTAGTTTTGACAGAGAATGCTTAATTAAATTAATCAATACCTTTAATGAAAATATAAGTGAAATATGGTAGACAGAAAAGGATTTAGAATGCCGAAAATTTTTTAATTCATCATTGAATTTATTAGAGCATAAGTGTGTGTATATGAGTGTGTGCACGTGTGAGTGAGTTAGAAATGGAGAGCAGAAAAGGCAATTTTGAAGTAGGAAAACATGGAGAAAGAAGGCTCTTTCTCGGGCCACATTCTCTGGATGTTAGTCCTTCTCATCCAGGTAATAAGGGTAGGGGCCAATTAGATAATGGACTCTTTCAAAATACCTATGTACCAAAAAATACAGTGATCATCTATTGCTACTCAGAATCCATTTCTTCTCTGAGTGAAGAACCATTCGTTTTCTGGGAAACACTTGACCCAGCCCTGAGTCCAAGCTTGTGTTTTGAATGGGAGATGACATGGTGTTACTGGCCTTATACCTCAAAGCAGAAAGGAACACCTGACTCAGGCTAGACCAGTCAGAGCCCTTCTCTGGATTTTTTACTTTGGACCATAGGTAATGTTAGCCAGTACTTTCTATATGTATGAGAAGTATAACACTGAGTGGTTCATTACCATGTTCCCAAACTCTGCAATGTCAGTTTGCACCAAAAGAAGATAAAGCCAACATAAAGAGGAAAGCAAAGACGATTATGGACCAGTCATCCTGGGGATTAGTCCTGCACTTTCTTGAACTTGGTTATATATGATATCCTGGTACCTTTCCAATAAATTTCTTGCTACATTTAAGCTTATTCAAATGGGTTTCTTATACCTGCAACCGAGAGCTCGGTGAACACATGTTTTCAACAACCAGACCAATTCCACTAAATCAGTGTAATGGTCAGCGGATGATCGGTGTGGTCAATTTAGACAAGAATGATAGTCTAAACTGTGTGGTCAGAGAGAGTAACAAACACCCAATAGATTTATTAATTTAATGGGAAGAAAGCCAGGATGGACTCATTTAGGAACCACATTTTTCTATAGGAAATCATCATATACCTGCATCATATCCACTTAGAGTGACTGCTAAAGTGCACATTCCTGGGCCCCACCCTGGACCCAGGACATCAGAATCTCTGGTGAGTGAAGGGAACGTCCTTAAAGTGGCACCCCAGATGATTCTAATGTGGGTTAGAGATTGAGAGCCACTGCCTTAGAGGAATGGTTGTCATTATTAGGATGCTAATAAAATGCAGTGTTGAGAGGCAATACATGCACATTAAGGATCCAGTTGTGTAGAGTGCAGCAAAAACAGTGTAGGAGAAAAACCCAGGCAGTGTTTTCCTGTTGTCATTATGTTACAATGACTGGAAATGGAGAAAGTACAGATAAAAGCATAGGACCTTAGAACCACATATCAATAATAAAGCAGACTAAAGTTTTCTTTTTTATATATATGAAGGGAAAACATTGACCTGGTTTTCTTACATATGAATAACAAAGATGATTTCTACATTTATTTATGGTTAGTATATGAATGTGTTTTGTGCCATTGCAAATAGCCAACATATGAAAAATTAAAAGTCCATGTGAAACAATGAAGTATTGGCCTATTGTAAAACAAACACCCCAAAATGTCTGTTCAATTTCCTCTCAACTGTATCAAATAAATTTGCCACTGAAATGGCAATTTCAGCTTCCATTAAGACTGCCCATCTGATTTAACCAAATTTTCTCACCTTGAAAATGAAGTCATAATTTTATGGCTTGTACTGATTTGAAGATATTAAATCAGAGACCCAAATCCAGACAATTTTCAGAGGAAAACTATTTGCTCCAAGTGAATTTCAAACCAAATGAATAAAATATCAAATGGAGAGCCAACGTGTACATGATCATTTACTCAATGCAGTTCATTTTTGTAGCTAGCCAGCAAGCATTTATTTTTAAGAAATGCAGGAGTCAATGTCTCTGAGAAGAACAGCCACAATCTAACCATCTTGTCATATCCATTCCCTGGAACCTCAGGGGTAGAGCCTTCCTACCAGCTTCAGGGAAGCCCTATCAGCCTTTCCCTCCATTCCTCAATCTTCCATTGTCAGACGGTGTCAGTAATTGGTTTTTAATTGGTTCATTTACCCGAATGATTTATACTGCCTCAGGTAGACAAGATTTAATGACACCCATTACAGGGCTTTAGATTATTTCACAGATACATATGCTGTTGTCCTTCAAGACTGAAGATCGTGCATATGAGTATTATCATTCATACATCTCTGATGTAGAAAAGTCCAATGCAAGGCTAACAATGATAAAAAATAATAGTTTATCAAGTGTGAACTATGGACCAGGCATTTTGCTAAGTACTTTATACACATTATCTTATTTAATTGGCATTTCCATAAGAAGAGAAATAAACAGAAACAATGTCCAAAGTGTTGCATTTGTTTTGAACAGAGACTGTTTACAACTGTTTCTCTTTAACTGTCCAGATGAGAAACTAGGTAAGAAATCTAGATTTGTTCTTGATTCTGATAATAATTGTGAGACTTTAATCCAGTTACCTAACCGTTGGGTTTAGATCGACTCTCCTGAGAGGACTCTTATAGTTCTGAGATAATGTGGCTGACTATAGATTCCTATTTCTCATTTTTATTGACTAGCTGCTTGGGGTGCTGTCAAATCTTCTATTGTATAACCTATGTTTGTACTTCAATGTTCTCTTGAAACATAATTTCTGCCTAATAGGAACATAGTTAAATATTTTTAAAGTTTTTTATAATTAGTTTGCATATACACACACACACATATCATCATACATGTGAACTGAGACCTATTGATATTTAGATATAGATTCTAATGTTGTTTATGTAAAACAACAAATTCAAATGGACTCTTCTGATTGAGTCTGGATAAATTTAGAGAGGCACATTTTAGGATTGGGGCTTTGTCCAATTATAAAGATTTGCACAGAAATCATATAACAAATAATTGGGCGTGTCATAAAATATCTCGCTTTAATGAGAAACAATCTTTGGCAAACCTAGATATTTTTGCAAGAATATTTCTCTTACTTGGTTAAAAATTTTTTTAGTATTTACTTTGTACTTATGGTCATTGACAGACTTTTGTTTAATATCCACTCCTTCAACATGTACAATTTCTAAGGATAATGTTGCATTTTTCTAATTGTTTCTCACAGTATCCCAAGTTTAGGGAAGCAGATTTACAAAGATTTTACTCAAGTACTGTTATGTCTCAACTCTGGATTAGTGCAGACATATTTAAATGTAATAAGATCTTTACTTGCACTAACATGTGCATGACTTGATGCTTCAAATAAATTCAACTCAGTTGTATATAAATGTAACTGGAAAAAAAATAAAGTGGAGAGGGGAGCTTACCTCAGAATTTATCTGTTCTAAGGATGAGAAAACAGTCTTAAAATGTCTGTTGTATCTTTTTGTACCCAGATGACAAGCATGAAGGGGCTGAAAGCTCTGTTGACTGAAGAGAATTTAGTGGTAGTAGATTTTTTTATGTACTTAAAGACATCTGGGGACTTCCCTGGTGGTGGTTAAGAATCTGCCTGCCAATGCAGGGAAAAGGGTTCAATCCTTGGTCCAGGAAGATCCCACATGCCGCGGATCAACTAAGCCCATGAGCCACAACTACTGAGTCCATGTGCCACAACTACTGAAGCCCGCGCACCTAGAGCCCTCGCTCTGCAACAAGAGAAGCCACTGCAATGAGAAGCCCACACACCACAATGAAGAGTAGCCCCCTCTCGCTGCAACTAGAGAAAGCCTGCGTGCAGCAACAAAGACCCAACACAGCCCAAAATAAGTAAATTAATTAACATAAATAAATAAAGTTAAAATGATACTTAAAAAAAAAGACACCTGGGTATATTTCTCTGAGCTCTGTGCTGTCCAGTACAATAGCCAATAGTCACTTGTGGCTACTAAACACTTGAAATATGCCCAGCCTGAATTGAGAATGTGCTGTAAATGTAAAACACACACCAGATTTGGAAGACCTGGCATATAAAAAAAGAATGTAATTATATCAGTAATAATTTTTATATTGATCACATATTGAAATCATAAATTTTAGGTATGGTGTTAAGTAAAATATTTATTAAACATCATTTGTTTCTTTTTACTTTTTAAAATGTGGCTCTCAAAAAAATAAAATTATATTTGTGGTTCATATTATGTTTCTATGGGGCACTGCAGCTCTAGATTCAGACTGCATTGTCTCTGACGATTATTTCTTGTCATTGAGCTATGTGTCTGTGAGGTTTGATGCAACAATTATCTGATGAAAGATTAGGAATAACACAGGGCTTTGAGTTTACCCAGGCCAGGAGTGGTCAACTCTTCCCTGAACTGTCTTGCTGAAACCAGCCCTTGCATCTTACCTCACCACCATCCCCTTCCCCACTCCTAGTCACCATGGTATCACTCTAAATTTAATAATTTGGACTCTGGGAAAATATATTATGTATCACATCTAACACTGTGTGCCAGGCATGGGTCTCAACTCTTCACATATCAATTTATTTAGTTCTCATAGCAATTCAACGAAGTAGGTTTTATTATAACCCGCATTTTACAGATGAGGAAACTGAGGTACAGAAAAGCTAATAAAGTTGCCCAAAGTTCACAGAGCTAATTAAAAAGTAAAAATGAGGCGGTCTGGAGTCAGAGCCTGAACCCGAGCACATATTTTTCACTCTCGTTCATTTTCATTAACCACAGATTCCACACCCCTCCTACACCCCAGTTGCTGGGTTCTTCATACTTCATAAATCAGAAAAGGTCCATCTCTTTTTCCCAGAAATTTCACAATTTTTACTTTTTCATGCAGAGCAATTTAGGATTCTTCTCCCTACTCTATAGAATCCTGGTCTTCCCACACATGTCCTCAGGCTCAATTTTTTACAACCAAATGGCGAAAGAGAAAACTTTTTTAAGGGGAAAAAAAAAGTAAGCCCTTGGAAGATAGCAGCATCTGTAAATATTTGTGAATTTAAATGACATTTTGTTTCTTACCATTACCCTTATAAGGACTTTGTGTGAGAAATATTGTTATCATTAAGCAAATTAGAAAACTGGGTCACAGAATGTAAATAACATTCCCAAGCTCACACAGCCACCAAGGGGGTTAGTAAAGGGATTCCTGCCAAACAGAATTCATAACTCACTGTACTAGTCATGCCTCACATCTGTTCACATCAGTTGAGGTTCTTCTGGACACTCTGTCCTGGGGCCTTGCCTTTACCGTAGCTCAAACCTTGGTCAATTTAGACGGTCATAGCTCTGTCTGCCATACACGAGTTATCACCACACTGCCACCAGACACGGCGAGGATGCCTGAGCAACACTTCCTGACAGCATGGCATTGTGCCATCAAATAACTTTAAGAACACCCCTTCCCCACCATCTGTGTCACTGTCTTTCACCAGGTTATGGGAAAGGAATCTCTAGTCATGTTTTATTGTGAGCACAAATGGTGTCTTTGGTCAAAAACCTATGCATCTTAGAAAAAACCAGAACTCCTCAGTTTATAATTGTTATCCCCACGTAGATAAAGGGAAGATGAAGATCCGGAAGTACCATTTTCTCTATGTTAAATAAGGAAATAAAAAAACGCTTTCCAGTTATAGGAAGATGGAAAAATTGAAGCTATTAGAAAGAAATTATTTGTGGATCAAAAATAGTTAAAAGAAATGTGAGTGTTCAGAACTTGACTGGAGAGCAAACTAATCAGCCAATGAAACCCTTTTAAGTTAATAATGAATGTCTCATCTCAACTTGAAACAAATCTGTCTGCTCTACTGGAAACATTTAATATCAAAGGAGAGGAAGGCTGTCCCATAAAGCCATGGTAGCATTTGAACATCAATTTGATAGGTAGTGTAATTTTCTTACTAAGGACTGAATATCGTATTGAAGCCTACTACAGAAATACTACTCAAATTCTCCACATAAGTCATCTGAATAGGAAAAGTTTCAGCAGAAGTCAGAGGAGATATAGGAAAAAAGGCCGAGGGTGATGAATTTCACTTATGACCAAAAAACCATGACCTTGACTTATTTCCATTTAATACTAATCTATTATTATTATCTCTAAACCAGGAACAAGTGAAACTGAAATCAGTCAGAAGCCAGAGTTATTTCTGCTCCAGATTTACTCTAAGTAGTGCTGTGTCACCTGTACATTTGTATGCAAGTGACAAGACTTGGAGAATGTTCAGTTCTGATCTGTGCTTTTTCTACTATTTTAAGTCCCAGGGAAAGATGATAGTGATTTGAACCTCTGTGTTTCCAGCATATAGCACATGGATGGCATGTAGAAGATGAGAAAAACATTTTATTAGTCTTCTCAGTGTTATCTTGTATAATATATTCAGTTTTTTATTACCCATATAGGAAAAAGTTTTGAGAAATGTCAACCTAAAATTTCAATTGTTTTAAAATATGTTTTTCCCTAGGCATCCCAGAAGACTGTCACTGTGCAGAGTATGGGAAAACCTTGACTAGTTATGTCTTTCCGTTTCAATGTGATTTACCAGAATACAGGAAACATAACAGAAACTGTGATGACATCCCAACTCCCAAATGGTCTCTGGATTCAGGTTTGGTTACAGCCAAGTCATCAAATGAAGTTCTTTAAATATTTTCTGAATGGTGTCCAAATCTTGGGTGAAACTTTATTCTGTTAGGACTAACATATGAATGGAGTATACGGAACTATAAAAACAATTGTTGATTTTATATACAATTAGCCTCTGCAAGTTCACAAGGAGAGTCATTTCAAGTACAAGTCACAAACTAGGGCTGTAGGTTATTTATGAAATATAGTTTTGCTTTTAAAGAGCCAATATTTTAAAATTAGACTTTATGTTAAAATCTGCATTTCCATTCTATTTTGAAAAATTTGAAGATCTGATATCTTGTGACCCAGGCTTCCTCATGGCAATAATTTGCAGGGTCCACGTACCTGAAGCTCCTTTAAATTTTCAGTTCTTCACAGCTCCATCTTCCCCAGGGAGCCAATGGCCAAGTGCCTCGAATTTTAGTTGCCTAGCAAACTCCTATAAGCATTTCATGTTACGACCTTGACCTAAAGAGTCCATGAAAGTCCCCCAACAGAGCAAAACTGATGAAATACAACCTTCATGAGTGTATTCTCTCTTCTGCTCTCAGAAGGCAAAGATTGCTGCAGAAAACCACAGTTATGAAAACTGGTACTACTGTTGAGGTTACCAATTCCCATCTCCACAGGGTCCAGCAGTGTTTTACTTTCTCTGGAAAAGTCCCTTTCACATTCTAGATAGCTTATTCCCAAAGTATACCTTATTCATGAATTCTCTTTTTCCACATTCCAGTCTTTACAGAGAAAATAAAGTCTATGGAAGAACTCACTCAACTTACTATCCTTCTGCTGCTATACTTCCCTATTGCACCTCACATAGCTGTGTGATCCTGGGCAAACCTTTGAAGATTTCTTAGCTTCTAATTTCTCCTTAGGCAATTGAAACCCCTGTGCCTAACTCTTGGGGTGACAATGACTAAATCAGATCAGTGATTAATAATCAGTAAATAAACACAGTGACTAGCAAAGAAATTGTTTTCCTTCATGGGGCCACTTACCTTCCCTGTGCCTGCCTCAGAGGATGGAGATGTTTGATACCATCCACCTTGACTCTCTCTAAATTTTTCTTCCTGAACAATCTATCTTGTTTCATCTGTCACCTCCTTGAACTCCTGAAATACTGTTCATTCATAGGATTCTGTCTTTGCTCCTTTTCTAATCCTGTTCTACTTATTTTTCCAAGGTTATCCCAGACATCCCCATGGATTCTAAACTACTTCCTTTATTCTGGTGTCTCCATGTCTGTACATCAACTTCCTTTTTCATACTTTAGTCATAAGATTCTCACTCCTGACCTTTCATCCTCCACTCTACTGCCTAAGTAACATCGCTCAAGGCAAAACTGATCCTGCCAAAAACATCTCTTTTAGTTTTGGGCCAACCTATAGGATAAATTCCAAATTCTTTAGATCACCATGCAAAGATCTTTATAACAGGTTCACACCCATTTTATGTGCCGTCTTGTATCATTCTGCTACAACACACTGTGCCAAACTGAATTTCTCACCTCTTGCTGGTTAGTTCAGCCACTTGCT
The DNA here is from genome assembly GCF_951394435.1 of Stenella coeruleoalba. Classification (NCBI taxonomy): domain Eukaryota; kingdom Metazoa; phylum Chordata; class Mammalia; order Artiodactyla; family Delphinidae; genus Stenella; species Stenella coeruleoalba. The sequence goes on from NC_137155.1 coordinate 71,744,467, forward strand.
GTTCCTTCTTCCTGGTAATATTCCTCTCTCTGCCCCCTGATATGAAAATCTCATTTTTTCTTTAAAATCTAGGTCAAAATGTACCTCAGTCTGGAGAATTCTTCATCTCCACAATTAATGTGGGTTCCCAAAGTAATTATCAATTCATTGACATCACTATACTGCCCTGTTTCTCTCTCACACCCAAAATAAATAGACCCATGCACTCATTTTGAGACTTCTTAATGGCAGGAATGGTGTTTCACATGTGAATCTTAAAGCCCTAACACAATACCTGTTGTATGATAGGATGGAGAAAATGATAAGTTAGTTCAACAAAACTTTATTTTGTCCTGACTTTACTGTGTTATTCCTCTCAATCCACGCAGCAACCATATGAGTTAGGGATTATTAATTAGAGAAAAATGAGGTTCAGTGAAATTATTGGGTTAAATTAGTAAATGATAAAACTGAAATTTTCTTCACTAAATGTTTGTTGAATTAGTGAATGATTCAATAAATCAGTACAGGGTGTCAGGTAAATCTTTGCCAGTCTTTACATAGTTAACTATCAGGATAGTATGCACTATATATAGTACTCTTTAAAAACGTTTGAGATATTTTAGTGTTTATTCATCACTACATCAAATTAAATTCATTATCCGTTATTTTGCCGAATTAAACAATGCCCAGGAAATAGTTTCCAAAAAGTAACTTAAATTTACCTACTGAACGACATATTTCACACTGTTTCTTAAGTAACATACCAAGTTTCATTTGTACATGCTTTAATATACTATGAAACTAAATGTTAAAATAACAAAATTTTAAAATTAATGCCGAGTAAAGCAAAGACACATAGATTGTTGTGCTATGTGTCTCCTAAGGTTATTGTTATAAACCTAATTTAAACTTTAATTATTTTGTTGTAAAGCAGGGTCATTGAAAATCCAGGCAATTATTAAAAACAATTTATGGGGATTATTTTTAACAAGAGAAATTCCATTAGTGTACTATGTAGTATCAAATGTCTTTGGTAATCTTTTCATATTTCACGTAGTTACAAGCTTATTCCCTTTTTAGCTGCATTATGAAATGTTAATAACAATACCATTAATTAGTAATACATATTCATTGAAATTTAGTGACTTAAAGACCTGTCTAGCTTCATATTTGTATTGTCCTTTGGGACACATATTCCAGACCTAGCATCACATCCAACCATAGATAGTGAGAATAAGATGATCTAGCTAGCATAATGTTTTTACAAAAAGATGAGGACCAGAAAGTACACACATCCTTTTTCTAACATGACCAAACAAGGAGGATGACCAAGGACTACAGCTCAGTCTTTAGACTCCTAACCCAGTAAATATTTTTTCTATTACAATGAAACCTATTTTCAATTAAACCTATTTTCAATAGTGAAAAGATAGAACAATGATTTGATAAAGACAATTCACTCTACCCTATTGTCTTGTTTTCCTTTCTAAGGTTACTTACTAGCCTTTACTACATTAATGCCACATATCCAGTATATCTATAAATTGATTTGTTTAGTCAAATCTGTTTGAGCAATTAGTTTGACTAATTATATGACTAAATTATTGGTTAACAAGAGCGGCTAGTAAGTTTATGCTAAAATAACTAATCAAACTGGTTGTTGCTTATAAATAAATACATTCAGTGGCTGAGGATATATTTTATTCTTTGTTCTATTGTTTTAGTGCACATTCAGCTTCTGAGTGAGGCCATAGTCAATTGTTAAAGGTTGTAATAAACTCAAGACAATTTTTTTTTTTATACGACATCAAATAATCACTTTGACTTACTTTTCATCTTTCTTCTAGTAACTCTGGCATCATGTTTCCTAAGAAGACAGTGTGTTCTGGATTTCGTTTTTTCACTTCTGGAAGTCATCATGAGGAAGAAAAGTTGGTATCGTTTGCCACCTGGGAACTCAGGACTGGAGGAGACAAAGGGAAATTGGGGTAATAACTCACATGAGAAAGTAAACAGACAAAGAACAGATACAAAAAGTCTGAGAGAAAAAGTATGAAAACAGAATTTGGTGAATGTGAAGTATCACCTATATAATTGTAATAAAAGTTTCACTTAGTTATGCTGCTTTGCTCCAAAGCTTAGAAACAATTTCAACAACTAAAAGATATTTTTGCTTCCATTTAAATGTTGATCTAATCCTATCTGTGTTAAAGAGTCACATCATATGAAGTCAATGCCGAAACAAAGATATGTTACACAAAAGAAACTCATAGCTTCTAGCTAGTGTTTTACTGCTGAAAAATGTCCAGAAATTGTTATCAGTCAATTCTCTCTGCTTCTCTATGGGGCTGCAGCTCCCCCACTTTATTTCAAATGCTCACTTCCCTGGAGATTATGTGACAAATGAGGTTGGGGTGGATAAGAAGTGATTTAACCACCTCTAAAGATTATTTTCTCTGGTGCATCCAAATTGTCTAAAATAATTTTTTCCTAGGAAATAGATTTGGGTTTATTTTATACAGAGGAGGAAATTCTGAAAAAAAAAGAAGAAAAAAGAAGCACATGTCAAAAGATAAAATAGTGCAGCAGAAGGATTCATTGCCTAGGTAACTTTCTTCTTCTCTCATTTTACTTTGCGATAAGTTCTCAATGGACTGATTCATTTAAGCTATGATTTTTATTCATATTTTTAAGCTGTTGGGCCGGATGTTGAAATCTCCCTTGTCACCAGTTAGACTTACTAGTTTTAATGATTTGGGTTTTAAATGAAGGTCATTATATAATATCCTGCATTGCATGCAGATTATAAAGTTCCTGCTAGCTTTACCTTTTAATTAAATTATTCTTTCAAGTGGAATATAGAAGTAGAAAAGTCCATCTTCTTTTTATATTGAAGAGACTCTATAGCCAAACTTTTCATTTATTACTAATGAATATTTAAAATAATGTTCTTGAATAAACGTTGATTGGATCTAAAAGAATTATTTGTTTAATAAATCTCTTTCCCCACCCAGTTCAATTACCTACATTCTGCAGATAATGTAATCCAACATATGACTCTCTTTTTCCCCATACATATATAGAGATATACAGAGATACATATCTATATATCTATCTCCTCTATCTTGTCCTTCATTTTCCGATATCTCTGATACATAGCTAAACAAAAAAAGAAATAAGAGAGATAAGACTTAAGAGTGAATTTGTTGATTAACACTCCAGAAAAAGTGATGAACTACAAGTCAGGGAAAAGGGAAGAGAAAAGTTTACTGGAAGGAACAGAGTGATGGGGGAAGCTCTGTGGGAAAAGCCCATTACCCTGGGTAGGTCTATTCCATCCAGCAGTTCAGCTCTCTAAGATGGGTATCTACCATGAGGGGAGAAGGGGAGAAAGTTACTGACTCTGGTTGGAAGGCGAGCCTAAAATTCACTATCTGGAGTAGTATTTGCCCATCAATGTGCTAAGTCATGGAGAGCCAACTGTGACAGCCAACTTGACAGGGGCATAGGGGAAACTGACAATTCTTGGTTTGGAAAGTGAACCAAAAAAGCCACCAAAATGAATCATGATACCAGGAATAACCCATCCAGTAAGTCACATTTTAGAGTCAAAATTTAAAAATCATCCTGAATAGACCCATTGTCTTAGAAAAGTTGAAGGAAGGCTAAAAGGAGAGTTAGAAAAGTGAATTTCTGGGAGAAAGTAGGACAGCAGGAAAAATCGGTCTTTTTTCTTATCTATTGCCACCTAGAACTGTGTCATAAATCTTGACCAGAAATGTCAGTAGATGACATCTGAATGCTTTTTAAACCTCCCATTGCTGAAGGTTAGTGCTCTAACCTCTCTGGATGGTCTCTGCTATCTAGAATAATAAACAGTTGTTGGGTGGCACCCATAAGTCAATGGCCTGATTAGTCTATCAACTTGCAACGTCCCTGCAACTCTCTTAACTAACACTATCTGCTGAACCATAGGATTGACAGCCTGAGCTTTATTCTAGAAATTGGGTACCTCTGCAACCATTTGATGACTAATGATGCACGGCCCTTTGTTTATTTGCTTTCTCTGAAATCTGATCCTGTTTTTCGTTGCCCCCTTCTAGGTTTGATACAGAACTAATTGTTGGCAGATGTGGCGAGTATTTTGAGCTAAGATATAGTATTTGTTTGCACTGTCTGAGTTTTCAGCCTGAACCAATGTCAGGTCATTGCAGCTGGTTTCTATCAAGGCTCTGTATACCGTAGACCATCCACCTGACAAAACAAGATTTGCTCATGTGACCTTCATCTGAAAGCCTTAAGTACAGGAATTCCACCAAAATAATAGGGAAATTTTGTTGGAAATTACTAATCAAATTAATGAATGCCTTAATTTAATTTTTATTTACATGTAAACGACGATCTTACAATATACAGGAAAATGTGTCCTTTAAAAACATATTCATTAAGATTTATGGTTTAGCTCACCATGAGTACCAATTTTAGGCTTAAAAATTATATTAAATCCTTACTCTCTATATAGGCATCACTCATAAAACAAAGCGTACAAACCACTTTTTAGCCTTCATGAAAAAGAGAGCTCTCACCATCAAAACTACAGTAAACAACATGAGCTGAATCCAGCAAACTAATTTTGTATTAACATTCCTTTCTTTGCTGACAGGGTTTTCACTTTTCCCTTACATGCCAGAATCAGTATGGTGAATTATTTTCATGACCTTCCTCGTTGTTTTAAATAAATAAAAGATTAGCATTTCAGCCACCCTGTTTACATTAAACTACAAATTCCATAAGCCACAGTAGTGTTTGTGTTTTCAACTTTCATGCATTTTTTTCCCATGGGTGCATGAGTTCATTTGATTTGTTCAGACAACCCCAAATATTTTAAGAGTGCTGCACTGTGAAGAAGTATTTATTTGAAGTAGCTGTGGATAATTTGCAAACTCCGTGATAATACAGTGGTCTTTACTAATGAAACAGAAAGGCTTTTATTCTGTAGTCTTCTTGACACTGCAGGAAATAAAGCCTCAAAGAGACCTAAGCTTTTATTAAAATGATTTTATTTTTGGATTTTATCTACTCCTTGGGTTGTCATGCGTCTTACATAATGTGATTCAAAGGCAATTTTACCTGTTTTTATGCCATCTATGTAGTTACAAGATACTTTATAGTGCTGTGGAATAAGAGTTGTCTGAATCTGAAACAGTACATTAAAAGGTATATGGTTAGAAAAGCACAAAGCAAAAGGAATCTCACTTTCAGATTTGGAAACTGTTGCAAATAAATTTATTTGGGAAAGTTCAAGATATCTTACATTACCAAATATAAGGTGATCATGAAATAAGGCAATTCCCCACTTTTTCAAGAGAAGATCCAATCAAAGATTCTTTTTAGTCAATTTGAACACACAAATATTTACGGATGCAAGTGAGGTAGTCAAATGTCTACTTACAATATTAAAATAATTACCTTATTTATGCATATTAAAAACTTATGTAAAATAATTATTAATATTACTTTATTCCACTCTAATTTCATGATTGTTTTTAAAAATCCTTCACTATATCTTTGACCTCAGTCTCTTAGTCATCACTAGGAAAGTTTTAAAGTTTTTAAACAAATTTTTTCCAGAGAATATTATTTTTAGATTCACCTATGATTGTACAGCACTTTTTTCATTCTTGTGTGAATTGTCCCTGGAAAGTATATTGCAAAAGATAAAGAACCCCTGAGCTTAACATTCAGACATATTTTTCATTGTTGTTTTGATCTCCAAACCATAAAGTACATCATTTTTAAACCAGATCCAATACCTATTGAGAAATAAAACTTTGTTAAATTTCCATTTCTTTGTTTATAAAAATCCCATCAGTTAACCTCTAAGGTCATGCAACGATAGCATTGATCTTTAAAAAAATGAAGCGACTTGGCAAAGAGAATGTTGATGTTCAAAATAAGGTAACTGGGAAAGCACCTATAGTGTGAGATATTTTATAAGTGCTTACATGTAAATCAACTAATTTTCTCCTTTAAAAAGATAACGGGGGAGATGGGAATCTCTTCTTATATTCAGGCATGCACAGTGCATTCTTCCTCCAAATCATTCAATTATCCAAGTATTATTTTAGCTACCTAATTACTGCCAAGATGAGTTACTTCAAATTTTGTTTAAATATATATCTATTTATCAAATAGGCAACACATTCTTGTATTTAATACTCAAAAGGTATTTGAAGGTATATGGTGAAAAGTCTCCCACTCATCCCATCTGTCCCATCCAGTTCCCTGTCCTGAAAGCAGCCAATGTTATCAATGTTTGTGTATTATTCCAGAGATATTTTATGTGTATATGAACCAGTATGTATGTATACTATTTTCTGTCCTTGTAAATACTAATTATCACAGTCTGTGCATATTATTCTATACTTCACTCTTTTACTCAGCATTGTATTTTGGAAATAATTTCATTTTATAGGTTGTTTCCAATATCTTGCTGTTACAGATGATACTACAACTAAAAATAATTGACAACAATCTTTTACATATGTTATTTTGCAGGTAAGTGTGTATACCTGTAGAATAAATTTTTGGAGGTACAAATCCTGTGTTGAAAGGTAAAAACATTTGAACATTTGATAGAAATTGCCCTAATGCCTTCCCAATTAAGATTTTTTCCAGTAACAACAATTTTAGTGCCTTTCCCCTCTCCATGGTCTGGTTAAATTCTTTTAAAAGGATTAAATGGTTGCAGCTACATTAAGTGCCCATCAATAGGTGAATGGATAAAGAAGTAGTATATATATACAATGGAATATTACTCAGCCATAAGAAGGATGGACTCTTGCCTTTTTGACAACATGGATGGACCTAGATGGACCTAAGTGAAATAAGTCAAACAAAGACAAATGCTGTATGATTTTACTTACATGTGTAATCTAAAAAACAAATGAACAAACACAACAAAACAGAAACAGAGTTATAAGTACAGAGAACAAACAGGTGGTTGCCGGGGAGTGGGGGCGGGGAGGAAAGAAATAGGTGAGGAAGATTAAGAGGTACAAACTTCCAGTTGTAAAATAGATGAGTCACGGGTATGAAATGTATAGTGCGGAAAATATAGTCAATAACTATGTAATATCTCTGTATAGTGACATATAGTAACTAGACTTATAGTGGTGATCATTTTGAAATGTATAGAAATATCAAATCACTGTGTTATGGAACAGGAACTAACATGGTGTTGTAGGTCAATTATACTTCAAAAAGAAACAAACAAACAGACAAATTCATAGAAAAAGAGATGAGATTTGTGGTCCCCAGAGGTAGGGAGGTGGAGGGAGGGGAATTGGATAAAGCAGTCCAAGTACATACTACCAGTTATAAGGTTAATAATTACTAGAGATGTAATGTACAACATGATAAGTAAAATTAAAATTGCTGTATTTTGTAAATGAAAGTTGTTAACGCTCCTGAGTTCTCACCACAGAGAAAAAAAATGTTTCTATTTCTTTAATTTTGTATCTATATGAGATGATGGATGTTCAGTAAACTTAGTTTGGCAATAATTTCAGAATGTGTGTAAGTTAAATCATTATGCTGTACTTAAACTTATACAGTGCTGTATGTCAATTATATCTCAATAAAACTGTAAGAGAAAAATTAAATTAAATATAATTGAATTGTGGAGATGAAATTGGAGTGAAGTAACCGGGAAAAAAAACACCCATTTCTCTGAATATTTAACAGTTAAGAAATAGCTTGAAGTTATAAGACAACGATGAGATGATCAGGGGGTGCAATGAGCATTGGCCAATAGGATTTTGGTCAATAGTTTACACACAGGGAGAAATAACACTTTGAAAATATGAGTCAGAAAGTGACTAAAGTATCAGGAGTAGATAACCAGCACTGTCCAGGCTTCAAATCTTACTTAATCACTCAGAATAATTTTAGAGTTTTCACATAGGTGACAGCATGTTTTATCATTGATATAATTTCTTAAGGCTTACCAAAGCAACATCTAAGTGACTAAAGATTCAAATTGGCTAATAGCATGAAAAATTTGGAAACATAATTAATCAGAATACTATTTACATCATGAGTTTCATCATCTGTTATAACTCTTGCTGCTAAAGGTAATCTGTTTGAATTTCTACAAGTGTTTTGTTTTTTCTTAATGTTATAATTTAATAGCACAGCTAACATATTATTATATACAGATATCTGCAATTAAGTTACAGAAACTTACACAGCTACTTATTGTTTTTGTTTCCTTTCACCCAAAATATAAATTAAATTCTACACAAATAATTTTCTAATAATTCTTCCTGCTGTGAATATTACTTTAGCCCCATGGTGAACAATAACATTTATACACATATCTTATTCATATTGTTACTTCAGTGAATAAATTTAAACTAGCAGTTGATCAGTTAGGTCTGTCATCATGCACAAACTGTTTATAAGAGTCTACTGCACAATGTTTCTCTAGTCAAAATGGTCTATATGTTTGGAGAAAGTGAAGAAAAGGGAGGAAATATGCTCTTTCCAAGGTGAGGAAATAATCAGTTACCTGACGTATTCATTCCTTATCCAGTTAGTGTAATAAAGACTGTTTCAAAACATGTACAATTTGAAGTCAGATCTTATTATTATAATAGTAAGTGTTCACCAAAGGTATTTTAAGAAACAGACACGAACAAAGAAAGTATAAATCCTGGACAAACCCATCCAACACATGCACTGCTGAGCAGTCTGTAAGTATTGCGGTTACCTCTAGTCTTTCATTGTTTACTTGGCTGAGAGGTTTGGCTCTGCTCCTAGTCTGCAAAGTAAATAGTTCATCAGGGTCTCTGATAAGTGCTATGAAACCTCCAAGTCACCAGCTTCCACTCCCACCTGACACGGCTCTGCCTTAGCTTTCAGCAACAAAGACTTGCTACCTGAAAGCTCCAACTTTGCTCTTTCTCTCCCAGGTACCCACTCTGAACCTTGTAGCTCTTTCCTACTAGTGACAGGGATCTGAACTTGTGTCCAGAACATCGAAGTGGAACTGTGGGCTATATACTTCCTTCCGGTTCAGGACCAATGGTGGCTGGTCATTCTCACCTGGTCTCTGGTTTTGATTCTATTCCAATTGCCTGCTAGGGCTGTAGGTTCTTCAACTGGCCCTCAGGCCATTACTAGTTTCTTTAACTTCTGGGTCTTGATCACATTTTAGAAATGCTTCACATAATCTTCTGCGATTGGTTCACTCACCCAATGTTGAGACATTTTGCCACTGCTTAGAAATCACATTGCCATGCCCCATCAACTAATCTTCGGTTAAGACTCTTCAACATCAAGCCTACATTTGAGTTGAATTTTTCTGCATTAATTTTGACGTGTGGTTTGAACTGTTCCAATCCTTTGTGTCTGTTGGCTTTCCCCAATGCCTGGTCTTAAGAGCCTTAGGCAACTTCTCTTTGAACAGAAGCTTTTAAGAAGCCGGGGGGCCATGGCAGCAAAAAATATGAGTGGTCTCTGCCTAAATACTTACATCCTATAGACTTCCACACTAATCAGTCATGGAATACAATCTATCCTAGAAATTAAACACTGCATATATGCATCCCAGTTAATCTGTCCATTCTATGCTGTAAGCCAGTAACTCCAATTCTGGGATTACTGTGGTGGATTCTTATATGCTATAAACTTCCCACTTTCTGGAGCTATACCCCAATGGACAATTCCAGAGTTTGAGAACTTAGCCCCCAGGAAAGGTCCTTGTTTGTAGAGGAAGTGGAATGACCTCTAGATATAGGGGCATAAAACTTTTGGACTGAAGAATACACATCACAGACCTCTGTAAGATCAGAATGGACAGATCTGAGAGGATAGTTAAGTGGCTGCTAAAGGAATTCCTCAACCATCTTGCTAAAGAAGACATTAGGCAAAAAGCCTCTGTTAGCTTAGTTAGTCCATTGGGAGCTGTCTTGGCCTTTGCTCTAAGATTGATCCTTTACCTTTATTCCCTTTTTTTCCCTTAGGTATCCTTCTCAGTCAGACCAACGTCCCTGCTCTCTTTGTTCTATCCCTGATTTTCTATTTTATCTCTCTTATATAAGTTCTGCTTGTTATTTTCCTTTTGTGAGTAGCCTCAGCCTATCCATACAAACTAAAATTGCAGTTTCCACCTCTGGTTGCCTGGCTCTCAACCAAATCTGCTACTTCTGATTATTGTAGGTAATTGTAACACCTACAACAGACCTTGGCTACACCCCTCACATCAACTCTGACTTGGCCAAAACTTTCTGGGCATTTAGGATAGTAGGGATGTATTATTACATATATACATTATACATAATATACATATATACATATATGTATATACATATATATGTATACATATATATGTGTATACATATATATGTATATACATATATACATATATATACATATATACATAATACATATGTATTATTATATATACATTACATATATACATACATATATATACAAAATATACCTCTATATTTGGAGGTAATTTAACCTACTGATGGCAATAAGCATATTCAAGGAAAAATAAAATTTTGTCAGATATCTTAGTTTTTTTTTTTAAGCTACCATTTTGTTCAGATGATTCCTTAGTTCCAGTTTTTTTTTTTGTTTCAAATTAATAATTCTCTCATTCGACCGTATTATTTTAATGCAGCAGAAGCCATAGTTTTCAGGATATGGAACAATTATATGAAACTAAGTTCTTCAGGAAAATCAAATATTTTGATTGTTTTTCGTAACTATGTAGAGAATGTGAGGCTTAGACTTTAAAAAGCAAAATGTAGAGTTGTTTGTATAGCAATCAATAGAAATTAAGAATTCTCAACCCTTTTCATTCTTTTTCCTTTTCTCTTTGATGAAATTGTTAGGTTAGAAGCTCCACTATGAATAAGAAGACATTCTGAGCATTCAGAGGACTGACCTACTAGACACTTTTTTCCTTTGCTGTTTGGTCCAGGGTCCATAAAAAATTGATGTTCTCTTCTCAGGTAACATGCTTATTTTTATCTACATGAAACTCATTGATCTCCTTCCAATTTGGTGTTAGCCTCTTTATTCCACTATCATTCCCGAGGTAACAAATGATATTTTCATAGGCATGGCTAGTAATCAATACAGACAAGCTCTGCTCATTGATCTGAGGAAGACTTTGATCTAGAAAATCACCAATTATGGCTATTTAAAGTAGATTCAATTGGATTAGGTAGAACAAAAAAGAACTGAAATGTACAGTATTTAATAGTTTTAAAACCTAGAAAGACATAAAGTTAAATATAAGTCCTCTTAATGAATAAGGGTTAATTTTCATTCTTTCAATTTTAAATGAAGATTTTCCTGCACATTCCACTTTATTTCTGAATTTTTTATGTCTGTATAATGTGATACTCTTATAAGGGACATCCTAGGTACTAGGTAATTGACGATTTGCAGTGAGTTTCTGACAACCTTCAAATCCTAATTAATAAAAATAGATTCAGCTTAAATATTGATATGCTAAGCATTAGTCTTATTTTAACTGAAAAAGGTGGACTTCTGGTCCCAGCAAATTAAGTCTTTAATGGTATGCAGGCTACCTGGTTGATTGATCTATTACATTTTCGAGTGGAACTTGGAGTTACTATTATTTTCAGGCTATGGCCAAATACGAATTCGAAATGAGAATGTGGATTGTTTCTTGCCTACATAAGACTAATTATTCCCCAGAGTACAATCTATATTACTTAATGTACAGTGGCCTATACTGCTTCTGAAGACCATGAATCATGAAATATACTGAAAGTAAAAGGTAGAGAGCCCAGCTGTGTTTTCCCCTCTGTCTCCTCCTGTGTGCAAGGAGTCCTGAATTCTGGCAGAAGATATATCCTAAAAGGCATTTAATTTGTGGTTTACAATGCAGGTTATATAGGAGAGAGACCTGGATTCTGATCCCAACTCAACTCATCTCAACTTAATTTGCTGCCTATGCAGCTTGAAAGATTATTTAAACTCTTTTTCTCTAGTTTCCTTGTTCATAATAATAGTAGCCATCTCATAGGTTTTGAGACTTAAAGAAATTAATACTTAATAATAACAATACTTAATGCTTATAATTATTTATTCAGCAGTTACTATGTGGTGAGTAAAGTTCTAAACCCTTTAAATTATTTAATCCCCTCGACAACCCTATGAATGACATACCCTTTCTCTCTCCATTTTATAGATAAGGAAATAACCATAGAGAGTTTAAAGTTTTCTGCACAAAGTCATAAGCTAGTAAATTGTCAAGTGATTACTAAAATACAAATAGTTTCATCTCAGAGCCTGTCCTCCTAATCATTACTAGATGCACGCAGATATTTAGGACAGGAAGTAGCACATAGTAAGCTCTTAATATATGAAGAATACTGAATGTTAACAAATGTAAATAATACATGCCCCAAATTTCAGAAACTATTTCAACGTTCAGATTTAAATAAAAATAGCTTCACACCTAGCTTTAAAACAATTTCTTATTTCTGTAGGTTTAGAATCCTGCAGAAAAGTCCAGAGGCTTCTCTCCTTTTAGTGCTTACTATGGGCATTTAATTTGTAAGTTAGGTTCTTTGTCTTTGATGCTCTTAACCATCTCCATCCGCCATCCACTTCTTCCTTCTTGTCTGTTTTCTTCCCTAGATATCTACTTTCTTTCTAATCTTTGCGTTTTAGAGTTCAGCTAATTTTTGATAAAGTGTTAGGGGGGCATCTGTTTATTTTCATTCCCAGCATTCATTCACCTGTTTTTTTTTTTGTTTTTTTTTTTAACCTCGGCCTAATTCCATCTGAGAGAATATCCTCTCACCCTCTCTTAGTTTCTGGGCTTCTTTAGTTGGGTTGACCACACTCCAGTCTCCAAGAATGACTTTGTGACATGTCAGGGTAGATACATTACCCAGGTCAGGTCAGTGGGAGGTTCAGGGATGGGTATATGAACTAATCACAGCCAATGAGATATTGTTGGAATATCTGGAAACAAAGTAGTTTGATTTTTTTCTTTTACTGGGCTTGAAGTTGTGAGGACATAAAATATGGAGCTGCTATGCCATGTGTAACCATCAGAGGGATGCTTCTCTGAGACTGGAGTCAAGAGAGCAGTAGAAATAGATAAACACAGCCCTGGTGGTATCAAGCTGTGGTTAACATCTCCTATAGACATTTCCATAGTGTGATCCAATAAGTTCTCCTTTTGCTTAAGCCAGGTGAATTAAGTTTTCTTTCACTTACAACTGAAAGAGTTTTAACTGAGACAGTTTCTTGATGCTTTAATAGAATATTTTTTAAGACTCAAAAGGATAAAGTTATAATATTGGTATGTTAGTGGGTTTGGATAGTTTCTGTGGGGTACATGTTGGAGCCCTATAGGATAATTGTAGAGGTAGCAATAATAGATAATGAAATTATTGATCCCTTTCTCCATCTTCCTTTTGGTCGGAACCCTTTTCAAGAATTACTTCATATCAATAAGTAGTCCTAGGGGCTTCTGCAGGCTTCTTGTTATTGTTCCCCCGGGGTTCAAGCAGTAATAAAAGAAGAACAATTTTATCCTTGGAGACTTTACGTCTTGCTCACTCACTCCCAGGGCTGGCACTTTTAAGTGAATATCTTTCAAGTATATCAAATGTCTCTCTTGATGCTACAGGCTACCAATCTAGAAAACTTCATGCTTTTAAGCCCAGACAGTTTTCTCCCTGGCTATATTCCCTGGGCCTGGAATACAGACTGATTTAGAAATTCTGCAGCTGCCTTAGGAAACTTATGGGTAGATGAAGAAAGACAATTAAGGAAAAAAAAAAAAAAAAAAAGCAAAGACTAAAGGCCAACTTACTGAGGACTGCAGAGGGAAGAGATGGGAAGAATCTAGGTTCTTACTGACAGCACGGAGTTAAAAAATTATCAACCTAGAATTCCTCATCCACTGGACTTCTGATTCTATGGGAGCAGTAGACAATTGTCTTTCTTTTTAACTATCAAAAATTTTAATCCTTTTTCTATGCTAGGACGTCCTCCTTCTTATTAGGTAGAGCCAGCCCTATATTAGAAAACTAAAGTTGCTACATACTCACTTTCCCATATTCCCTTGCAGGTCAGACTGCAAGCTAGACTCTGCACTAGATCTTAACAAGAGCCAGTGACATGAACGAGCATGGACCATGAAGAAAGCACTTTGAGTGAGAGTAGTGGAACCAGCAGTGGATATGTTCACTTTCCAGGGGCAACTGGGCAGCATTGCTGGCCTCAGTATCCCAAGTTCAGTTTTGGTGGTGCCAGTGGTGAAAACTGGACTGTCTATGCCCACCGGCAATGACAATGGTGTTTTCATGGGACAAGGTTTGCAAGGTTTGGCTTCGAGATGTTTTTTTCTCTTAAATCATCTAGAGTTGATTTTTATCACCTACAACTAAGAACCTTCTGTGATACAGAGAGGTAATACATTTTTAGTATTCTTTTCAATTGTTTCTTATTGTTAAGCAGTTGGCTTCCTGTTATTTTTGCAGCTAAATAAATTTTCTACATGTATCAACTAATATCTCAACAAGCATGAGTCTCTAATATCTACACGGCACATGCTGTTACAGTTACCAGGAAAATAAAAGACAGAATTTCTAATCAGGAAACAAACTTCCCAGTTCTGGTAACAATAAATAAATAAATAGAATGATTACTAATTTCTCCACATAGATAGTCACCAGGTTTACTTACATGATGGTATCTTAGGCAGAAACCATAATGTATTTCTTAATACAGTGGAAGAGTTATTTATTATCACTTTCTTTCAAAGTCTTATCTAACTAAGACTTAATGCTCCTGGTTATAATATGTCTTTAATGAGTTCTTTTATTTTATTCTAATTTTGAGACACTGTACTCTCTGACTTAACCTGGGGCTAAAATTGAGTATCGAAATCCCCACTGTGGTTTCTGGCTCATCAGAAAAAACACTGATTCTATGGGAGCATGATGATTCTTAATCTTCACAAGAGAACTACAATTTCTTGTCAAAGTTTGTTAGAATTAATAATATAATAATAATTATTATTAATAAAACTGTGGTTCAGAAATTTTTCCTTCATGGTCACTTTTTTCTAAGATAAGTTCCTTTATTATTTATTACCTAAGAAAAGGCCAGGAAGATGGTAAATACAGTAATGTGAAATGAAGAAAAGATCCTGCCGTCTTTTAGGCTACATTGATTTAAAATGCATCACTGACAATATCACCATCATTCAAAGTACTGTACTTTAGTCAGGTGGCAGGCACTATTTGCAAATGCAGAGCTCATCAGAGAGGGCTTCTTCTTCTTTTTTTTCTTTCAGTCCCACCAAATTCTTCTATTCCATTAAAACAATGAATTAGAAAAATTAAGAAAAACAGCCTGAAGCTGCCTCTTTTGTTCTTTAACATACAGTACTTCTACTGAGGGTTTCAAATGGAATTTATTCACATGTCAGATGTATGGGATTGGACTAACCTCATTTTGAAAAGTTATGTATTCTTCATTACTCTTCTACCCGTCTCTGAATGCTTTAACTGGTATGTTGTTAGGTTTTATTGGATGATATCTGATCAAAGTAGTTCTAATTTATAACTTTTGTTTTCTTTTTCATATTAGGGCTTGTTTGAGATGAGCTACTATATTTATCCTGGGCCATTCCTTTTAAGGTTAAGAAAAGAATTTTTGCCTTTCCCTTTGTGCTGTTTATTCATGTAAATTCAATAAAAATAAAAGATACAGAGGTGAGTTTCTTGAAATAGTTATGATGTTAGAAAGCATATTTTATGAAATATTTCTTTTGATTATGAAAAAATAATCTATAAAAGTTTAAATATAATTTGTAGTTTATACATATAAGCAACACACATGCATAAAAAAGTATCGGAGTTATGTATCGTATACTTACTTTAGAGATGTAAGAAACAAAATGATGCACCCTATTTAACATTTTAAAGCAAAAGATAAAAGAGCAAGCTATTACTTCATTACATAAAAATGGAGTTAACTAGTACTGGGAATGGCAAACTAAGGTCCACAGGCTTGTTACCTGTTTTTGTAAATGTAGTTTTATAGGAACACAGCCATGCCATTTGTTTACATGTTGTCTTCAGCTTTTCCATGGCTGCATTCTCCTTAAAAGGGCAGAAATGAGTAGTTGCAACAGAAACCATAAGGCCCCAAAACCCTAAAATATTTATTGTCTGGCCATTTAAAGAAACAGTTTGCTGGGCTTCCCTGGTGGCTCAGTGGTTGGGAGTCCGCCTGCCGATGCAGGCGACACGGGTTCGTGCCCCGGTCCGGGAGGATCCTACATGTCACGGAGCTGCTGGGCCCGTGAGCCATGGCCGCTGAGCCTGCGTCCGGAGCCTGTGCTCCGCAATGGGAGAGGCCACAGCAATGAGAGGCCCGCGTACCGCAAAAAAAAAAAAAAAAAAAAAAAAAAGGAAACAGTTTGCTGACCTCAGACCTATCTAGCACATATATTGGTATACCAACATTCCTTAAATTTATAGGTGGAATGTGGTAGCTGTCACATTTTCTGAGGGTAAATTATAAATATATTTTATTTTCAGATTACAAGGTGTGAGACTGCAACGAGAGTCAATGTGTAAAAGAAAGTAACATTATGTGTCAAAATGCTCCACGTCGATAGTATAAACCTCTACCACTTGAGATAAACTATAGGAAACTTTCTGTTAGACACTGAAGGAGCTATTCATCATCTCTACAAAAGATCTAACTTCATACAGTTGAGAGCACAAAGTGTCAGCCATTCCACCAAGAACCTTATTCTAATGTAAAAAGGCAGAAAGACCCCTGCAAGCTAATGGGAGGTCTATAGACTGCTCTTTCATGAAACTCATTCTCTGGAGGGATGAGTCCAGAGAACCAGGGAAAAGTGAGAACATTTTTCAGTTAATCTGCTTTTTACTTTCATACCTTGCTTTGGTTCTGTATTCATCCCATGATTTAAAAAAAATTTTTAATTCATCAAGAGCTGTATACAGTACCATTAAAATAATCTTTCAATATTTAGATTTCCTGTAAATAGCAACTTCACCCCTTGAAAAACCAGTTCTATTAGTTATGATTTTACATTTGCTTTGTTATCACTGATTGTTTGAAATATTATTCCATTATCTCCATCTCTTTTTTACTCAGTGTTTTAGACTTCATTGTTTGGAATTGTTCAGATATATTTTTATTCTAATAGCCACTGACCTTCATCTGGGCTACTTAACAGGTATTAATAAACATAGTTGTTCTTTTAAAAAAGAAATCCTCCTTCAATTAGGCATCTATGTCTCTAATGAGAGCATGAAATTTGCAAAAATATGATATTGCTATTTTCAATATGTAACTGTCTGCCCTGGTTAAAGATCTAATCTCTATGTTTCTTTGACCTCATAACCTTTTACCTCAACTTTAAGTCTGTGTTCCATTTAAAAATGTAAATATTATTAGTGCATATAGGAAAGATCATCTCTGTTTGAAAATTGCATATAAATAACTCCAGAGGACTGGAAAGAAGCCTATGCTAGAATCATTGCATAAGGATTAGATCTGTATTACATTAACTGCAGAAAGAGGGAATTTCATATATTAACATATAGAGAACTGGTGAGGAGGTTTGAGCCAAAATTTATAAACAACACAGAAGTGAGCCAGTCAATGAAGCTTATGTTGAAAGATCTTTTCTCCATCCTTGCCTCTCTGAATTTTAAGTATCATATGAGTTGTTAAGTATCAATACAGTCAAGTGATTAAAACAAAATGAAGGTTCTGCTTATGCTTTGGAATACTGAGATAGCTGACAACTTGAGTCCATGGGTTTAATTTCCATCCTGTTACATATCTCCTGAAATGACCAAAGGAATATAAAAATAGACACTAATCTGCATCAGTTAAAGGACCAGAGAAGGGTTATCATTTCCATTGTCAGAAATAGCAGCGTATTTCTGCTAGATTTAGTGCAGATGAAATGACAAGGCACTGAAGTCTGGTTCAAAATTCCTCTCCGGAGAAAATGGTTCAGACTCTTAGGAAGCAATCAGTGGATGGGCTGGCAGACCCCCCTGTCACCTTTTTAAATTGGAAGCATGAACATTGGAGGCAAGGAGAATCTATGGGGCAGATGGGGAGTTTAAATTTGGGATCATTTTTACTGTTTTAGAGGAAAAGCATTTCCATTCAGTTGTTTGAGGGAGGCCTGGCATGTCCTTGTTTTCCTAGCAGAGATAATAACAATACTTAATAATTATAGAGAGTTTATTATGTGCCAGATACTTTTCTAAATGCCTAATATGAATTATCACAATTAGTACTCCTATTGACCCTGGAAGTAGGTACACTTATTAGACCAATTTCATAAGAAAGTAAACTAAAGCATAGAAAGCTCAAGTATCTTACCCAAAGTAAAACAATAAGTGAAAGAACCAAGATGTCCACTCTGGCAATCTGACTCGAGATGATGCCCTCAGATATGATTTTATATGGTCTCCTAGAAAGTCAAGAATGCCACTAGCTATATTGGCTTCTCAATGATGCACAGAGAATTTCACTGGATATAGTATGGCTAGGTTTGCCAGATGTGGCAAACAAAAAAATACGGGATGCCCAGGAACATTTGTATTTCAGATGAACAATGAAAAAATTTTTACTGCAATTGCATTTTCCCATGTACTTTGGTTCATACTTGTTGTTTATCTTACATTAAAATTTAACTGAGCATTCTGTATTTTATCTGTCAACCCGAGGCATGGATCTTGCATGACAAGGAGGCAGCCCGGCCAGGAGGAGCACAGGAGCAGCTTCATGATACACTTGGCCAGGAGGTTGGGCAGAAACACCAAAGGACTTTATCCTGGTGCACTAGCTTCACCAAATAGAGAAGAAACTACACAAGAGCTACTTCCTTTGCTGTAAAGTTCTGTATTTGAATTGCCCTTTGCTTCTCTCAGGAAGCAAGGTTCTACACTGCTGATGTAAATTTGCATTTACCAGCCCTTCATCTGAACAGCTAACAGCAGAAATCTCGGAACAACCAAGAAAATAATACAGGGGACCCAAAAAGAGAGGTTGTCTTTATGGAAAGACTTCCAGCTGGATTTATCTCTCTTCTTTCAAGAATAAGCGAACTTCTGGGAAGATGGCGGAATAGTAAGACGCGGAGATCACCTTCCTCCCCACAGACACACCAGAAATACATCTACATGTGGAACAACTCCTACAGAACACCTACTGAACGCTGGCAGAAGACCTCAGACCTCCCAAAAGGCAAGAAACCCCCCCACGTACCTGCGTAGGGCAAAAGAAAAAAGAATAAACAGAGACAAAAGGATAGGGACTGGACCTGCACCAGTGGGAGGGAGCTGTGAAGGAGGAAAGATTTCCACACACTAGGAAGCACCTTCGCGGGCTGAGACTGCGGGTGGCGGAGCGGGAAGCTTCGGGGCCGTGGAGGAGAGCACAGCAACAGGAGTGCGGAGGGCAAAGCGGAGAGACTCCCGCACAGAGGATCAGTGCTGACCATGCCACTTACCAGCCCGAGAGGCTTGTCTGCTCACCGGCCGGGGCGGGGGGGGCCTGGAGTTGAGTCTCGGGCTTCGGTTGGAGCTCCGGGAGAGGACTGGCGGCGTGAACACAGCCTGCAGGGGGTTAGTGCGCCACGGCTAGCCGGGAGGAAGTCCGGAGAAAAGTCTGGACCTGCCGAAGAGGCAAGAGACTTTTTCTTGCCTCTTTGTTTCCTGGTGCGTGAGGAGAGGGGATTAAGAACGCTGCTTAAAGGAGCTCCAGAGACGGGCGCGAGCCGCCGCTAACAGCGCGGACCCCAGCGACAGACATGAGATGCTAAAGCTGCTGCTGCCGCCACCAAGAAGCCTGTGTGCGAGCACAGGTCACTCTCCACACCTCCACTCCTGAGAGCCTGTGCAGCCCGCCACTGCCAGGGTCCCGGGGTCCAGGGACAACTCCCCCGAGAGAACGCACGGCGCACCTCAGCTTGGTACAACGTCACGCCAGCCTCTGCTGACGCAGGCTCGCCCCGCCCCCCGTGCCCCTCCCTCCCCTCAGCCTGAGTGAGCCACAGCCCCCGAATCAGCGGCTCCTTTAACCCCGTCCTGTCTGAGCGATGAAGAGACGCCCTCCGGCGACCTACACGCAGAGGCGGGGCCAAATCCAAAACTGAACCCCGGCAGCTGTGCGAACAAAGAAGAGAAAGGGAAATCTCTGCCAGCAGCCTCAGGAGCAGCGGATTAAAGCTCCACAATCAACTTGATGTACCCTGCATCTGTGGAATACCTGAATAGACAACCAATCATCCCAAATTGAGGAGGTGGACTATGAGAGCAAGATTTATGATTTTTGCCCCTTTTCCTCTTTTTGTGAGTGTGTATGTGTATGCTTCTGTGTGAGATTTTGTCTGTATAGCTTTGCTTCCACCATTTGTCCCAGGGTTCTCTCCATCCTTTTTGCTTTCTGTTTTTTTTCCTCTTAATAATTATTTTTTTATTTTAACAACTTTATTATATTTTATCTTACTTTATTTTATTTTACTTTATCTTCTTTCTTTTTTTCCTTCCTTCCCTCCTTCCTTCCTTCCTTCCTCCCTCCCTGCCTCCTTTCTTTCTTCCTTTCTTTCTTTCTTTCTTTCACTCTACTTCTACTAATTCTTTCTTTCTACTTTTTCTCCCTTTTCTTCTGAGCGGTGTGGATGAAAGGCTCTTGGTGCTGCAGCCAGGAGTTAGTGCTGTGCCTCTGAGGTGGGAGAGCCAACTTCAGGACACTGGTCCACAAGAGACCTCCCAGCTGCACATAATATCAAATGGCGAAAATCTCCCAGAGATCTCCATCTCAACACCAGCACCCAGCTTCACTCAATGACCAGCAAGCTACAGTGCTAGACATCCTATGCCAAACAACTAGCAAGACAGGAACACAACCCCACCCATTAGCAGAGGCTGCCCAATCATAATAAGTTGACAGACACCCCAAAACACACCACCAGACGTGGACCTGCCCACCAGAAAGACAAGATCCAGCCTCATCCACCAGAACACAGTCACTAGTTCCCTCCACCAGGAAGCATACACAACCCACTGAACCAAACTTAGCCACTGGGGACAGACAGCAAAAACAACGGGAACTACAAACCTACAGCCTGCAAAAAGGAGATCCCAAACACAGTAAGATAAGCAAAATGAGAAGACAGAAAAACACACAGCAGATGAAGGAGCAAGATAAAAACCCACCAGACCTAACAAATGAAGAGGAAATAGGCAGTCTACCTGAAAAAGAATTCAGAATAGTAATAGTAAAGATGATCCAAAATCTTGGAAATAGAATGTAGAAAATACAAGAAACATTTAACAAGGACCTAGAAGAACTAAAGATGAAACAAACAATGATGAAAAACACAATAAATGAAATGAAAAACACTCTAGATGGGATCAATAGCAGAATAACTAAGGCAGAAGAACGGATAAGTGACCTGGAAGATAAAATAATGGAAATAACTACTGCAGAGCAGAATAAAGAAAAAAGAATGAAAAGAACTGAGGACAGTCTCAGAGACCTCTGGGACAACATTAAATGCACCAACATTCGAATTACAGGGGTTCCAGAAGAGGAAGAGAAAAAAAAAGGGACTGAGAAAATATTTGAAGAGATTATAGTTGAAAACTTCCCTAATATGGGAAAGGAAATAGTTAATCAAG
This sequence comes from Stenella coeruleoalba, assembly GCF_951394435.1. Classification (NCBI taxonomy): domain Eukaryota; kingdom Metazoa; phylum Chordata; class Mammalia; order Artiodactyla; family Delphinidae; genus Stenella; species Stenella coeruleoalba. The sequence continues at coordinate 71,766,210 of NC_137155.1, forward strand.
TCTAGGAAGCACAGAGAGTCCCATACAGGATAAATCCAAGGAGAAATATACCAAGACACATATTAATCAAACTGTCAAAAATTAAATACAAAGAAAACATATTAAAAGCAGCAAGGGAAAAACAACAAATAACACACAAGGGAATCCCCATACTGTTAACAGCTGATCTTTCAAAAGAAACTCTGCAAGCCAGAAGGGAGTGGCAGGACATATTTAAAGTGATGAAGGAGAAACACCTACAACCAAGATTACTCTACCCAGCAAGGATCTCATTCAGATCTGATGGAGAAATTAAAACCTTAACAGAGAAGCAAAAGCTGAGAGAGTTCAGCACCACCAAACCAGCTCTACAACAACTGCTAAAGGAACTTCTCTAGGCAAGAAACACAAGAGAAAGAAAAGACCTACAATAACGAACCCAAAACAATTAAGAAAATGGGAATAGGAACATACATATCGATAATTACCTTTAATGTAAATGGACTAAATGCTCCCACCAAAAGACACAGATTGGCTGAATGGATACAAAAACAAGACCCATATATTTGCTGTCTACAAGAGACCCACTTCAGACCTAGAGACACATACAGACTGAAAGTAAGGGAATGGAAAAAGATATTTCATGCAAATGGAAACCAAAAGAAAGCTCTAGTAGCAATTCTCATATCAGACAAAATAGACTTTAAAATAAAGACTATTAGAAGAGACAAAGAAGGACACTGCATAATGATCAAGGGATCGATCCAAGAAGAGGATATAACAATTGTAAATATTTATGCACCCAACATAGTACCACCTCAATACATAAGGAAAATACTAACAGCCATAAAAGGGGAAATTGACAGTAACACATTCATAGTAGGGGACTTTAACACCCCACTTTCACCAATGGACAGATCATCCAAAATGAAAATAAATAAGGAAACACAAGCTTTAAAAGATACATTAAACAAGATGGACTTAATTGATATTTATAGCACATTCCATCCAAAAACAACAGAATACACATTTTTCTCTATTGCCCATGGAACATTCTCCAGGATAGATCATATCTTGGGTCACAAATCAAGCCTTGGTAAATTTAAGAAAATTGAAATTGTATCAAGTATCTTTTCCGACCACAACGCTATGAGACACTATCAATTACAGGAACGCTATCAATTACAGGAAAAGATCTGTAAAAAATACAAACACATGGGGGTTAAACAATACACTACTTAATAACGAAGTGATCACTGAAGAAATCAAAGAGGAAATCAAAAAATACCTAGAAACAAATGACAATGGAGAGACGATGACCCAAAATCTATGGGATGCAGCAAAAGCAGTTCTAAGAGGGAAGTTTATAGCAATACAATCCTACCTTAAGAAACAGGAAACATTTCGAATAAACAACCTAACCTTGCACCTAAAGCAATTAGAGAAAGAAGAACAAAAAATCCCCAAAGTTAGCAGAAGGAAAGATAATCATAAAAATCAGATCAGAAAAAAATGAAAAAGAAATGAAGGAAACGATAGCAAACATCAATAAAACTAAAAGCTGGTTCTTGGAGAAGATAAACAAAATTGATAAACCATTAGCCAGACTCATCAAGAAAAAAAGGGAGAAGACTCAAATCAATAGAATTAGAAATGGAAAAGGAGAAGTAACAACTGACACTGCAGAAATACAAAAGATCATGAGAGATTACTATAAGCAATTCTATGCCAATAAAATGGACAACCTGGAAGAAATGGATAAATTCTTAGAAAGGCACAACCTGCCAAGACTGAATGAGGAAGAAATAGAAAATATGAACAGACAAATCACAAGCACTGAAACTGAAACTGTCATTAAAAATCTTCCAACAAACAAAAGCCCAGGACCAGATGGCTTCACAGGTGAATTCTATCAAACATTTAGAGAAGAGCTAACACCTATCCTTCTCAAACTCTTCCAAAATATAGCAGAGGGAGGAACACTCCCAAACTCATTCTATGAGGCCACCATCACCCTGATACCAAAACCAGACAGGGATGTCACAAAGAAAGAAAACTACAGGCCAATATCACTGATGAACATAGATACAAAAATCCTCAACAAAATACTAGCAAACAGAATCCAACAGCACATTAAAAGGATCATACACCATAATCAAGTGGGGTTTATTCCAGGAATGCAAGGATTCTTCAATATACGCAAATCAATCAACGTGATACACCATATTAACAAATTGAAGGAGAAAAACCATATGATCATCTCAATAGATGCAGAGAAAGCTTTCGACAAAATTCAACACCCATTTATGATAAAAACCCTGCAGAAAATAGGCATAGAGGGAACTTTCCTCAACATAATAAAGGTTATATATGACAAACTCACAGCCAACATCGTCCTCAATGGTGAAAAACTGAAAGCATTTCCACTAAGATCAGGAACAAGACAAGGTTGCCCACTCTCACCACTCTTATTCAACATAGTTTTGGAAGTTTTAGCCACAGTAATTAGAGAAGAAAAGGAAATAAAAGGAATCCAAATCGGAAAAGAAGAAGTAAAGCTGTCACTGTTTGCAGATGACATGATACTATACACAGAGAATCCTAAAGATGCTACCAGAAAACTACTAGAGTTAATCAATGAATTTGGTAAAGTAGCAGGATACAAAATGAATGCACAGAAATCTCTGGCATTCCTATACACTAATGATGAAAAATCTGAAAGTAAAATCAAGAAAACACTCCCATTTGCCACTGCAACAAAAAGAATAAAATATCTAGGAATAAACCTACCTAACGAGACAAAAGACCTGTATGCAGAAAATTATAAGACACTGATGAAAGAAATTAAAGATGATACAAATAGATGGAGAGATAAACCATGTTCTTGGATTGGAAGAATCAACATTGTGAAAATGACTCTACTACCCAAAGCAATCTACAGATTCAATGCAATCCCTATCAAACTACCACTGGCATTTTTAATAGAACTAGAACAAAAAATTTCACAATTTTTATGGAAACACAAAAGACCCCGAATAGCCAAAACAATCTTGAGAATGAAAAAAGGAGCTGGAGGAATCATGCTCCGTGACTTCAGACTATACTACAAAGCTACAGTAATCAAGACAGTATGGTACTGGCACAAAAACAGAAAGATAGATCAATGGAACAGGATAGAAACCCCAGAGATAAACCCACGCACATATGGTCACCTTATCTTTGATAAAGGAGGCAGGAATGTACAGTGGAGAAAGGACAGCCTCTTCAATAAATGGTGCTGGGAAAACTGGACAGCTACATGTAAAAGTATGAGATTAGAGCACTCCCTAACACCATACACAAAAATAAGCTCAAAATGGATTAAAGACCTAAATGTAAGGCCAGAAACTGTCAAACTCTTAGAGGAAAACATAGGCAGGACACTCTATGACATAAATCACAGCAAGGTCCTTTTTGACCCACCTCCTAGAGAAATGGAAATAAAAACAAAAATAAACAAATGGGACCTAATGAAACTTAAAAGCTTTTGCACAGCCAAGGAAACCATAAACAAACCAAAAGACAACCCTCAGAATGGGAGAAAATATTTGCAAATGAAGCAACTCACAAAGGATTAATCTACAAAATTTATAAGCAGCTCATGCAGCTCAATAACAAAAAAAAACAAACAACCCAATCCAAAAATGGGCAGAAGACCTAAATAGACATTTCTCCAAAGAAGATATACAGACTGCCAACAAACACGTGAAAGAATGCTCAACATCATTAATCATTAGAGAAATGCAAATCAAAACTACAATGAGATATCATCTCACACTAGTCAGAATGGCCATATCATCAAAAAATCTAGAAACAATAAATGCTGGAGAGGGTGTGGAGAAAAGGGAACCCTCTTGCACTGTTGGTGGGAATGTAAATTGATACAGCCACTGTGGAAAACAGTACGGAAGTTCCTTAAAAAACTACAAATAGAACTACCATATGACCCGGCAATCCCACTACTGGGCATATACCCTGAGAAAACCATAACTCAAAGAGTCATGTAGTGAAATGTTCATTGCAGCTCTATTTACAAGAGCCCAGAAATGGAAACAACCTAAGTGTCCATCATCGGATGAATAGATAAAGAAGATGTGGCACATATATACAATGGAATATTACTCAGCCATAAAAAGAAATGAAATTGAGCTATTTGTAATGAGGTGGATAGGCCTAGAGTCTGTCATACAGAGTGAATTAAGTCAGAAGGAGAGAGACAAATACCGTATGCTAACACATATATATGGAATTTAAGAAAAAAAAATTGTCATGAAGAACCTAGGGGTAAAACAGGAATAAAGGCACAGACTTACTAGAGAATGGACTTGAGGATATGGGGAGGGGGAAGGGTAAGCTGTGACAAAGCGAGAGAGAGGCATGGACATATATACACTACCAAACGTAAGGTAGATAGCTAGTGGGAAGCAGCCGCATAGCACAGGGAGATCAGCTCGGTGCTTTGTGATCGCCTGGAGGGGTGGGATAGGGAGGGTGAGAGGGAGGGAGACGCAAGCGGGAAGAGATATGGGAACATATGTATATGTGTAACTGATTCATTTTGTTGTGAAGCAGAAACTAACACACCATTGTAAAGCAATTATACTCCAATAAAGATGTTAAAAAAAAAAAAAAAGAATAAGTGAATGAGAAACACCCAAGTGGAGATTGCCAAGAGATTCTGCAGTATGAAAGAAACCATCCCTATGAAGTGTCTACTTTTATTTTTTTTTTAATCTACAGAAAGTAGAAATGTTTGACAGAGTCAGCTTTGAACTATCAAAAATTCAATGAAACCAAGTATTAGTTGATCTCCTACTATGGATGTGACATGCTCTGGTGATATTAAACTGAAACAGAGGCCTTGCCGTCAAAGAAATTTTTGTAAAATAAATTTTAATAAAATTAATGAAATGTCAAGTGCTGAGGAATGAATGAATGAATGGATTGATCAATCAATAAATCAGTAAACCAACCAAAGGAAAGGAGGAGGAACTTTATGTAGGAGGTGGCTGTAAATAGGATGACTGCTTTCTAAACCCCTCTACTGTGCCTAGAAAGCTGAAATCAACTCCCAGACTCTTTTGCAGCTTAAATTCTGGTTATGATTTAGGCTTCAAAAGTTTAATGGCTCTGGGTAATATTTAAAGGCAAAAATGTGGCAGTTGCCTCAATTCTACTGCAGGCAAGTCCATAATAGAGATATCTGGGTTTTGGCAACAACATTAATAGACACCCTAGTGTCTGGATGATATCTTTGTGGCTGTTGAGAGGCAGGTGTGTCCATTTTCTTCAGGCTGTCCGACAGTTCTATGAACAACTTAAGATCCTATAATAAATCTCTTTGGCTTTAACTACCTGGAATGCTATTCCATTTTCCACACTGTACTGTGATGGATGCAGTCACTGGTACATGAAACACTCAGAAAATTACAATATGTGATTAGCTCCCTGAAGTAGTTACATTTGAAGGTGACAGTGATCTTGTTAGCCTTAGAAGGAGGACACATAGTGACGAAAATTTACTTAAATCATAATCATCATTAAGGGAAAACATGAGTCTCTGTTGCTGGTCATTGGCACTCAGCAACCTACAAAACCATTGCCAGGGAGGTGCAGCCAGGAACTGGGACAGGTTGATTATATTGGATTCCTCCAATATGGAAGAGGAAGTGGGTGTACTGACTAGTGAGTGTACTGGCTGATTTTGGATATGGATTTTGCTTTACTGCCTACTTTGTAAAGCAGCATTTTTCATTTACTGAATAGTTTACTTTTTAAATCATGGTTTTACCACACAACACAACTCCTGACTGGCCATGACATTCATTATATAGAAGAAATAGGAGAGAAAGTGGGCTGACTCCCAAGGGATTCACTATTCTTAGCATGTGCTCAGAAACAAGGGGCGTTTTGTAAAGATAGAACAGACCATTGAAAACAAGTCAATATACCTTGTTAGAATAGAATGTTTCCCTACAGGATGACATGTGCTTTCAGCCAGCAAATGATGTGCATTCCTTTTTCTCTTATGGTTGGAACACACTTGTCTGGGCACTAAGGGGTAGAAGTATTGCTGCTAATGGCATTTCTGCTCTGGTACATTTAATGACCTACTAACAATATCTTTGTTCCTCATTTCTGTGGCTTTGCTTATGATGGTTTAGAGGACTTGGTACCCAAGAGATGAATCCTTCCACCAGGAACACATCAATGGTTTTTTGAATTGAAAGTTGAGATCGCCACCTTTTAATACGGAGCTACACATGCCACTGGGCCAATAGAAGGGGGATTGTTGTGTTTTCTGGGGTGATTAATTCTGACTACTAAGGGGAAATGGGGTTGCTGTTATTATGTGGGGCAGGGAGAAGCATACCTTCAACTCAGGAAATCCTCTAGCACTCATTATGGTTCTGCCAAGTCCAATTTTAAAACTTAATGGAACAGCATGTAGGATCAGTAAAGGCTTGTACACCTTAGCTGTGAAGGTTTGGGTCACTCCACCAGTTAAAAATCCCAGCTCGTTATGTTGCCCAAGGAGAAAGAGACCTGGGAAAGGGTTTTGGAAAGAGGAAAGTTATAAATAAAAATTAAAACCTGGTGATCAATTTTAGAAACAAAGACTAAAACAACTACTCATATTATCTTCCTTATGCGCTTGTATCTATAGCATTTTCCCTGAACAATTTTATTTTCCTCACCATTTTCTCTTATCATTTTATATAGGGCATACTAGGGTTAGTTTACTTTGTAATTTTGTCCATAAGTTAATGAATATCAAGGTGGGACTGTGACTGAATGTGGGAAATGAATATCACCAGTTTGTGGATGCGGTGACTAATGGGATTTTAGGCCTCCTTTTGTAAAGAGAAGGTGAAAGCATTTTCATTTGTAAATTGAAAGCTACAGTAGTGCAGGATGTATTTCGCTGTTCTCTTGCTGTCATCTGAAAGGTTAAGTTGGAAAGAAGGACTTGATGAAATTTGAGTATCCAAAGCAGTAAATTGAGGTAGATATGGTGGCTCAGTATTCAACATCCATCTAAACGCCTCTCAAGGTTTTTTCTGATACTGCAGATACTAGAAAACTAAAAACCACATTTTTTTTTTTTTTTCCTCACAGAGCCACAACAGCTAAGTTGCTGGATATGAATAAGATTCCACCACTCAGATACACTCTAACGAGATTTGGAAGGTAGAAGTGAAACAGAATATTTTTCTATTTTTACTGACAAGTATGGTCAGAGGCATGTGCTTTATTTTCTGCCGCACCATTAGCAGAGTCCCAGGGCCTGGTCACAAGATTTGTGAATGTCAAAGCAGGATGTATGGCATCTGTTTTGCTGTACAGACTGCAACATGGATAGCATTGGTTTGGAGCTGGTATCAGGACAGTTTCCTCATGGTGGTGCCTTAATGATTGATCACAGTGGTTTCTGGTTTGTTTTAGTGGCAGCGCAGTTCTGCAGCAGCAGCAGCCATGATCCACACTGGAAAATGGCTCTCTGATTAAACAGGAAGTTTCATCTACCATGGTGACCAGGTTCTTCAGTGTGGTTACAGAGTCACTCCTGAAATCTCAACCTGAGATTTGTTTCTTCAGATATTCAGGCAATTCTGTAAGCCAGATACACTATAACACATCCATTTTGACTTAAGCTAGGTAGAGTGAATTCTGTTTTCCGAGACAGAGCCTAAACATGCAAAAAGCTTGACCACAGAGGTTGAGATGAGAAGCAAAGAGACATAAGAACAGGCTGAAAAAAAGACCTGTAGAGGAAATTAGGATTGCAAGGTAAAAATATAAAATTTAAAACTTTAAATTTTCATCAAATGAAGTAAAGATTAGAAGAAACACTGTAGAAAACTGAATAGGGATGTGACAGACAGACTTAAGAAACCCTCCTGAGAATAGAAAAGATTAAGACATGAAAACAATAAAACAATGTAGTAGACACAAATGTCAGGAGATATTAAATATGTGGATATTAAGTTTTACATAAAGAGAAATCATAATTAAAGAGAGGGAAAAGATTACTACAAATGGGATAAGACAGGGCAAACAACAAAAAAAGCAAATTTAATTCAGAATACTATAGACCTGGCTGTATAGGACACAAGGTCTCCTCCAGAGTTTCAGGTAAAATTTCCTGATGACATGTCTGAATTTATTAAATATTCATTAAAGATGAATAAACATTACACAAACATCCAAGCTCAAACAAAAACCATCTTCCAAATACCCCAAAAGGAATAAATTCTATTTTACACAAGAAGACAATAAAATAATCTTTTGCTCTGTAACATTCAGTAACAACACATAAAGAAATAATGTGTACAAAATTTTGATGGAAACATTTTTATGAATTAAGAACTATAAACCTAACCAAATTGTGTATAGTCATTAAAAGGAGTTCATAATAACTCAGAGGTATGCCACCTACAGACCTCTCCTGAATCTTGAAAGTAGTTATTCAATGATCAATGGCAGTCAACCAAGATGAGCCAAAGTAAATAAATGAAGACTATGGTAGGTATAATATAAAAGGTTGGGGTCGTGAACATCAAAACCCTGATTACAAAATAGAAATTAAAGTTGTAAAAAGCCTTACTTGAAAGTAAAGATAAATAATGTAAAAACCGGGCTTCCCTGGTGGCACAGTGGTTGAGAGTCCACCTGCCGATGCAGGGGACACGGGTTCGTTCCCCGGTCCGGGAAGATCCCACATGCCGCAGTGAGGCTGGGCCCGTGAGCCATGGCCGCTGAGCCTGCGCGTCCAGAGCCTGTGCTCCGCAATGGGAGAGGCCACAACAGTGAGAGGCCCGCGTACTGCAAAAATATAAATAAGAATGTAAAAATCATAGTTTAATTTTAATAAATGTGATGTTTATGTGTCCATAGAGTTAAGTGGATAATATATTAGGATATAAAGTTTGGTTTAATATGTTCCAAAAAACACCCTTTATTAGACCACATTGCCATAAATTAAAAACTAAGTACTTTGACATGAAAAGGGGGGAAAACTTCTAAATAACTCCTTGTACAAAGAAAAAACTTAAAACTTTTATTATATAATATTCAGGAGAAAAAAGAAATGAAAACATTGCAAACTAAGACATATGCAACCAGAAATATGTATAGAGATAAATTCATCAATTTAAAAGCTTTAATTATTTAGCAAGAAAAATAAAATAAGTAAACTGAACACTTTTTCCAGAGGTTAGAAAAAACAAAATCAAAGTAAAGAAAAACAAAAGAATTGGATTAAAAAGTACAAAAGCAAAATTTACAAATTCATAAAGGCAACAGTAGAACTGTCATCCACAATTTGGATCTAAAAGTAATACACAAACTCACAATAAAATATGTTTATTGTAATCAAAAAAGCAGGTGATACAATAGAGGAAAAGGAATGTGCAAGTCACAAATCTGAAACTGGGAAAACAAAGACCTAATTCTATTTTATTCTAAAGTGATCTATTTAAAAGCAATGTTAAAAATATTTTTTATTTAATCTATTTAAAAAGCAATCATTAATTACTATACTCAACACTAAAATAAATTGGAAAGATATATGAAATGTGACAGAAACTTTTAAAGATTGGAATAAACAGGAAGATAAATCATATTCCTGGGTAGAAAGACACACAATTATAAAAAGTATAATCTTCCTCAAATTAATTGCTTATATAAATTAAAATATCAATTTTCTTTGTGTATGATTCTAACATTTTGTCAAGAAAAATCAAGTAAAACTATACAAGATTTTAAAATGAAGACTAATAAAGGCTATAAAGTGCATTATAGGCACAATATTTATGAATATAAAGCATCAACATATAGATAAAATACAAGTGTTTTATAAAAGCAACTGTTAAGTGGGTGGAGAAATAAGCATTAGCACACACTGAGTGGGACTGAGAATTGGTGCAACATTTCTGAAGATTAACTAGAAAAATATTTATTTTAAAATTATGTATTATATTTATCTCGGAGATTCTATGCCTAGAAATTTTCTTAATGAATATACTTGTATAATTACACCAATACATGTGTATATAAAGTTGATCATTACTTATTAGTAGTAATGGCAAAATTATAAGGGAATAAAAAATATGAGGTAAATAAAAGTAAAGTTCAAGGAAAGTAAGTAATATAAAACACATTTGTAGGGAATTGTTTAAATAAATTTTAATTTATCCATACAAAGGAGTATAATATAGCCATTTAAAAAATGAATCTGAACTATCTGTGCTAATAAAAAAATCTTTGATATATATTCTGAAGTTGAAAACAGCAAAATTCAGAACAATATTTTAGTGTGATTTCATATGTATATTAAAAAACAATTTGTATTATATCTCTTATATAGTGATGTAAGGCATGAAAGTTTATAGGAATGAGGCCATTCTAAGTCCTTGAATCTTATGCCTCTTGTGCAGGCAGTGACAGAAGTTCCTGTCTGATATTTTCAACATGTATATTGCGGCATTTATTAAAAATTTTTAAATAACATTCTTACATGACTTAAAAAATAGTGTTTTACATGTATTGAAGAAATTAGAGATTAATACACAGACTATAACACCCAGACACAGATTGCTTCTATCAGGATCAGGTGTTCTCAAATACTCTTAGTGAAAATAGCAAAGCTTTCTGGAGTACAACTTGGCAGAATTAATCAAAAGCATACAAAATGTTTTTACGCTTTCATCCAGTAAATTTACATCAAGTAATGAAACAATAAATTACTAGATATTTGTATAATTATTATTCATTTAAGTGTTACTTACAAAACTGAGACATAAAGACAACAAAAATGTACAACAATTAATTAAATGAATTATGGAATGCTCCTATAATATGTTATTAATAATATAAGAAAATTCTCCTCATATATTGTTTTTAATAGATTTATTTACCTGTAATTCACATACATAAAATTTACCCGCTTAAAGTGTACAATTCAGTGATTGTTAGTATATTCACAGAATTGTGCAATCATCACCAGTATCTAATTTAAGAACATTTTGTCACCTCAAAAAGAATCCTATACCCACTAGCAATTATTCCCTATTCTCTCTAACTCTCCCACAGCACTAGGAAACCAATAAATTACTTTCTGTCTCTATATCTATAACTGACTATTTTGGACATTTCACATAAATTAAATCAAACAATATGTGGCCTTTTGTATCTGGCTTCTTTCACTTATCATAACATTCTCAAGACCGATCCATGTTGTAGCATGTATCAGTACCTCATTCCCTTCTATTACTGAATAATATTCCTTTGGATGACTATACCACATTTCATTTGTTCCTTCATCCATTGATGGACATTTGGGGTTTTCTACCTTTTTGCTATTATGAATAATGCTTCTATAAACATTCACGTATAACCTTTTGTATAAACATTATTTCTAGGAGCAAAATTACTGGGTCATATAATAACTCTATGTCTAAAATTTTGAAGTACCGCCAAATGTTTTTCCAAAGTGGCTGCATCATTATACATTCCTGTCAGCGATAAGTCCCATCAGCAACATGTGAGATATGTGAAGGTTCCAATTTCTACATATCCTTGCCAATGCTTGTGTTCTTTCTTTCTTTTAATTTTTTTAGTCATCCTAGTGGGTGTGAAGTGTATCTCATTGTGGTTTTGATTTGCATTTCCTTAATGAACTAATGACTGTTAAGCATATTTTCATGGGGTTATTGGTCATCTTCTATTGTCTTCTTTGGAAAAATGACTGTTCAGGTCCTTTGCCCATTTTTAAATTGGGTTGTCTTTTTCTTACTATTTAGTTGTAACAGTTTTTTATACATTCTGGATACAAGTCTCTTTTCAAGTATATTCTCTCATCCTGTGTGTTTTCTTCTCATTCTCTCAATGGTATCATTGGTAGCAGAGAAGTTTTTAAAATTTGATAAGATCCAATTTTTTTTTTTTTTTTTGCTTTAGATATCATATCTGAGAAACCATTGTCAACCTAAGGCCACAAAAATTTACTCCTATGTTTTCTCCTAAGAGTTTTATCCTTTTAGATTTTACACTTAGGTCTATGATCCAGCTTAAAAAATTTGGTGTATGCTGTGAAGAAGAGGTTCAACTTCATTCTTTTGCAGGTTGATATCCAGTTGTACCAGCACTAATTATTGAAAATACTATACTCTCTCCATTTTACTGTCTTGCTGTCCTTATCAAATATCAATTGACTATTATAGATGTCAATTTCTGGACTCTCAATTCTATTCCATTGATCTATATGTCAATCTTTGGACAGGTTCCATGTTGTCTTGATTATTGTAGATTTGCAGTAAGTTGTGAAATTGGGAGATGTCAGTCCTCTAATTTTACTCTTCTTTTTCAAGATTCTTTTGGTTTTCCTAGGTCCCTTGCATTTCAATATGAATTTTAAGATTAGCTTCTCAAGAAACTTATCTTAGGTGGCTAAGAAAAGCCACCTAAAATTTTGATGGGGATTATGTTGAATTTGTAGATCTATTTGGGAAGTTATTTGCCAGCTTAACCATTTTAAATCTTTGGTTCCATGAACATGGGATATATTTCTATTATTTAGAGTTTTAATTTCTTTCAACAATATTTTGCATGTTTTAGTGTGTTACATTATTTTGTTAAATTTATTCCTAAGTATTGTATTCTCTGATACTATTATAAATGAAATAGTTTTCTTAATTTCACTTTTGGATTGTTCATTGCTAGTTTTTATAAATACAATTGATTTATATATTGATCTTACATTGCACAAATTTGTTCAACTTACTATTACTAAAAAAACTTTTTGTGGATATTTTTAGAATTTTTTATATATGAGGTCATGTCATCATCTACAAATAGAAATAGTGTGACTTCTTCCTTTCCAATCTTCATGCTCTTTTTAAATTATTTTTCTTGCCCAATTATCCTGGTTAGAGTGATCAGTACAATGTTGAACAGAAGTGGCAAAAGTAGATGGTATTAAGTTTTTCCCATTAACTGTGGGTTTTTTGTAGATGGCCTTTAACATGTTGAGGAAGGTCCCTTCTATTTTTGTGTTGAGTGTTTTTATCATGAAAGAGTGTTAGATTTTGTGAAATGCTTTATTCTGCATTTACTGAGATGATCTTGTGCTTTTCCCTTTTGTTCTATCAATATAGTGCATTACATAAATTGATATCCAGATATTAAACCAACTGTGCATTCCTTGGGTAAATTCCACATAATCATGGTATACAATCTTTTTTACATATTGTTGGATTCAATTTGCTAGTGTGTTGTTGAGATTTGTTATATGCATATTCATAAGATGTATTGGTCAATAGTTGCATTTTCTTGTGATGTCTTTGTATTGTTTTGGTATGAGAATAATATGGTTTTCATAGAATGATTTGGGTAGTCTCTTCTATTTCCTTATTTTAGAAGTTTCTGAATGATTAGTATTTTTAAAATATTTGGTAGAAATCTAAAGGAAAGCCCTCTGGACCTGGCTTTTCTTTGTGAGAACTTTAAAAATTACTAATCCAATCCCAGTTACTTGTTTTAAGTAATTCAGATCTTTATATATCTTCTTGAGTCAGTTTTGGCAGTGTGTGTCTTTTTAGAAATTTGTCAATTTTATCTAATTTGCCTAATTTTTAGGACTACACTTGTTTATTGTATTCCCTTAATAAAATTTTTTATTTCTGTAATGTTAGTAGTGATGGCTCATACCTCTTTCACTTCTGATTTTATTAATTTGAGTTTTCTTTCTATTTTTTTTTTGGTCAGCCTAGCTGACGATTTGTCAATTTTGTTAATATTTTTAAAGAACCAACTCTTGGTATCATTGATTTTCTCTATTGTTTTTCTATTCTATAATTCATTTATTTCTGCTCTAACATTTATTATTTCCTTTCTCCTTTTTACTTGAGTTCAGTTTGTTATATTTCTGGATTTTTAAAGTAGAGGGTAAGATATTTTATTTGGGATCCTTCTGTTTTTTTTTTTTGTTTTTTTTTTTTTTCGGTACGCGGGCCTCTCACTGTTGTGGCCTCTCCCGTTGCGGAGCACAGGCTCTGGATACACAGGCTCAGCGGCCATGGCTCACGGGCCTAGCCGCTCCGTGGCATGTGGGATCTTCCCGGACCAGGGCATGAACCCATGTCCCCTGCATCGGCAGGCGGACTCTCAACCACTGCGCCACCAGGGAAGCCCGGGATCCTTCTTTTTAAATATAGATTTTTGGGGGTGGAGTCAAGAGGGCAGACTGAGAGGACGTGGAATTCACGTCTCCGCACAACTAGGGCACCTACCAGGCAATGGTGGGGGACCACGGACACCTAAGGGGACAGGTGTGACCCCCAGCAACCAGGTAGGACGTGGGGCATGGGAGGAGTGAAGGGGGAGGAGAAGTGGAGGCGGGACAGGACTGGTGCCCCTGAGGAGCGGCTGGGGGAGGGGAAGAAATCCCACACACGAAGGGGGAAATTGGGGAACCATTGGAAGGCAGAGGATCAAAAGGGAGTGTGGTCAGGTTTTCCCTGCCCACCAAGGCCCCCTCCAGCCGCACAGGTCCTGAGGGAGTAGGAGGGAGGGAAGGGGGAGCAAAAGTAAAGGCTGGACCTATGGGACTGGCATTCCGGGGGGCAGCTGGGGGAGGGGAGGAGTTCCTACACCTGGTGGGACCCATCCACAGTTAGGGGTCCAGCAGTGAAAGGGAGACCCTGGGGGGAGACCTTGGGGGGTGCACGGAGGAACTGACGGGAATGCGACCAGTGCTTTCCCTGTTCACTTAGGCACTGGGGAGCCTATTGAGCTCCCGTGCCTAATCCTCTGCCCTCGGAGCCTCCCTCCTGCCGTGCAGAGCCCAAGCCCCGCCCCTAAACACCAACCCAAGGCCCTACCTCTACACTTGAAGACCCCTCCGAGACAACTTCCAACTGTGCTGGGCCTAAACCCCACCCACACACCCTCACCCAGGGCCTAATCTCCAAACTCTGGAACTCCACACTCCAGAGCCCCCCCACTTTGAACGTGCTGCCTCTCCCCTTGTGCACAGGTCCTAAGCAGAGGTGCTGTGCCACAATTGAATGTTGTCCACCTAGGCCCTGCCTTCAAGGCCTTTTCTGGCTGCATGGGTCCTGAGCCTATTCCCTACTGCAAGCTCAAAGGTTATCCCACCCACCCTGCCTAGGTCACACCCCACCCTAAACCCCACCCCTGCCTAAGTTCCACCCCCATCTAATCTCTGCCACCCATAGCCAAGCCTTTTTGCTTTTTTTTTCTTTTAGGTTGGGGTTCTGTTTTACCTTGTTGTTGTTGATTCATTTATATTTTTATTTTTTCTAATAAATGTTTTATTTTTCTCATTTTATTTTATTCCTTATACTTTGTTATTGTTCTTTTCCTTTTGGCTTGTTCCCCCTTTTATTTTTTTCTTTTGTGTGTTGTGGTTTTGTTTTACCTTGTTGCAGTTGTTTCAAATATATTTTTATTTTTCCTAATATAGTTTTTATATTTCTAATTTTATTTTATTCTTTATACATTGTTATTGTACTGCTCCTTTTTTTTCCTCCTTTTTTTTTTTTTTTTGCCATGCCATGCAGCTTGCAGGATCTTGGTTCCCAGGCTGAAGGTCGGGTCCAAGCTCTTATGGGGAGCACCGAGTACAAACCACTGGACTAACAGAGAACCTCAGACCCCAGGGAATATTAATCAGAGTGAAGACTCCCAGAGGTCCTCATCTCAGCACGAAGACCCGGCTCTACCCAACTGCCTGCAAACTCCAGTGCTGGATGCCTTAGACCAAACAAACAGTAAGACAGGAATACAGCTCCACTTACCAAAAAAAAAAAAAAAAAAAAATGAAATGACAAAAAAAATACGTCACAGATGAAGAAGCAAGGTAAAAACCTACAAGACCAAATAAATGAAGATGAAATAGACAACCTACCTGAAAAATAACTCAGAATAATGAGGGTAAAGATGATCCAAAATCTGGGAAACAGAATGGAGAAAATACAAGAAATGTTTAACAAGGATCTAGAAGAACTAAAGAACAAACAGTGATGAACAACACAATAACTGAAATTAAAAACACTCTAGAAGGAATCAATAGTAGAATAACTGAGGCAGAAGAATGGATAAGTGAGCTGGAAAATAAAATGGTGTAAATAACTGCCAGGAGCAGATTAAAGAAAAAAGAATGAAAAGAACTGAGGACAGTCTCAGAGACCTCTGGGAAAACATTAAATGCAACAACATTCGAATTATAGGGGTCCCAGAAGAAGAAAAGGAAAAGAAAGGGTCTGAGAAAATATTTGAAGAGATTATGGTCAAAAACTTCCCTAACATGGGAAAGGAAATAGTCTATCAAGTCTAGGAAGCGCAGAGAGTCCCATACAGGATAAACCCAAAGAGAAACATGCTGAGACACATATTAATCAAACTATCAAAACTTAAATACAAAGAAGAAAACATTAAAAGCAGCAAGAGAAAAAAAACAAATAACATACAAGGGAATCCCCATAAGGTTAACAGCTGATCTTTCAGCAGAAACTCTGCAAGCCAGAAGGGAGTGGCAGGACATACTTAAAATGATGAAAAGGAAAAATCTATAATCAAGATTACTCTCCCTGGCAAGGATTTCATTCAGATTTGACAGAGAAATCAAAAGCTTTACTGACAAGCAAAAACGACAAGAATTCAGCACCACCAAACCAGCTTCACAACAAATGCTAAAGGAACTTCTCTAAGCGGGAAACAAAGAGAAGAAAAAGACACGTAAAAATAAACCTAAATAAATTAAGAAAATTGTAATAGGAACATACATGTCAAAAACCACCTTGAATGTAAATGGATTAAATGCTCCAACCAAAAGACACAGACTGGTTGAATGGATCCAAAAACAAGACCCTTATATATGCTGTCTACAAGAGACCCACTTCAGACCTAGAGACACATACAGACTGAAAGTAAGGGGATGAAAAAATATATTCCAGGCAAATGGAAATGACAAGAAAGCTGGAGAAGCAATACTCATATCAGATAAAATAGACTTTAAAATAAAGACTGTTACAAGAGATAAGGAAGGACACTACATAATGATCAAGGGATGAATCCAAGAAAAAAACATAACAATTATAAATATTTATGACCCAACATAGGAGCACCTCAATACATAAGGCAACTGCTAACAGCCATAAAAGGAGAAATCAATAGTATCACAATAATAGTAGGAGACTTTACCACCCCACTTACACCAATAGACAGATCATCCAGACAGAAAATAAATAAGGAAACACAAGCTTTAAATGACACAATAGACCAGATAGACTTGATTGATAGTTTTAGGGCATTCCACCTGAAAGTGGAAGAATACACATTCTTCTCAAGTGCATACGGAACGTTCTCCAGAATAGATCACATCTTGGGTCACAATTCAAGCCTTGGAAAATTCAAAAAACCTGAAATCGTATCAAGCATCTTTTCCAACCACAACATTATGAGATTAGAAATCAATTACAGGAAAAAACAGTAAAAAACACAAATATATGGAGGCTAAACCGTGTGATGCTAAATAACCAACAGATCACTGAAGAAATCAAAGAAGAAATAAAAAAATACCTAGAAACAAATGACAATGAAAGCACAGTGATCCAAAACCTATGGGATGCAGCAAAAGCAGTTCTAAGAGGGAAGTTCATAGCAATTCAAGCTCACCTCAAGAAACAAGAAAAATCTCAATCTAACCTTACACCTAAAGCAACTAGAAAAAGAAGAACAAAGAAAAACAAAGTTAGTAGAAGGAAAGAAGTCATAAAGATCAGAGCAGAGATAAATGAAATAGAAAGGAAGAAAACAATACCAAAGATCAATAAAACTAAATGTTGGTTCTTTGAGAAGATAAACGAAATTGATAAACCTTTAGCCAGAATCTTCAAGAAAAAAAGGGAGAGAACTCAAATCAATAAAATTAGAAATGAAAAAGGAGAGATTACAACTGACACTGTAGAAATACAAGATCATAAGAGAATACTACAAGCAACTTTATGAAAATAAAATGAACAACCTGGAAGAAATGTACAAATTCTTGGAAAAGTACAACTTTCCAAGACTGAACCGGGAAGAATTAGAAAATATACCAATCACAGGTAATGAAATTGAAACTGTAATTAAAAGTCTTCCAACAAACAAAAGTTCAGGACCAGATGACTTCACAGGTGAATTCTATCAAACATTTAGAGAAGACCTAACACCTATCCTTCTCAAACTCTTCCAAAAAATTGTGTAGGGAGGAACACTCCCAAACTCATTCTACTAGGCCACCATCACCCTGATACCAAAACCAGACAAAGATATCACCCTGATACCAAAACCAGACACCAATATCACTGATGAACATAGATGCAAAAATTCTTAACAAAATATAAGCAATCAAAATCCAACAACACATTAAAAGGATCATACACCATGATCAAGTGGGATTTATCCCAGGGATGCAAGGATTCTTCAATATATGCAAAACAATCAATGTGATACACCATATTAACAAATTAAAGAATAAAAACCATATGATCATCTCAATAGATGAAGAAAAAGCTTTTGACAAAATTCAACACCCATTTATGATAAAAACTCTCCAGAAAGTGGGCATAGAGAGAACCTATGTCAACATAATAAAAGCCATGTATGACAAACCCACAGCAAACATCATTCTCAATGGTGAAAAACTGAAACCATTTCCTCTAAGATCAGGAACAAAACAAGGATATCCACTCTAGCCAGTATTATTCATCATGGTACTGGAAGTCCTAGACACAGCAATCAGAGAAGAAAAAGAAATAAAAGGAATACAAATTAGAAAAGAAGAAGTAAAATGGTCACTGTTTGCCAATGACATGATGCTATACATAGAAAATCCTAAAGATGCCACTAGAAAATGATGAGAACTAATCAATGAATTTGGTAAGTTTGCAGGATACAAGATTAATGCACAGAAATCTCTTGCATTCCTATACACTAACAACAAAAGACTGGAAAGAGAAATTAAGGAAACAATCCCATTTACCATCACAACAAAAAGAATAAAATACCTAGGAATAAACCTACCTAAGGAGGCAAAAGACCTGTATTCAGAAAACTATAAAACATTGATGAAAGAAATCAAAGATAATGTAAACAGATGGAGAGATATACCATGCTCCTGGACTGGAAGAATCGATATTGTAAAAATGACTATACTACCCAAAGCAATCTACAGATTCAATGCAATCCCTATGAAATTACCAATGGCATTTTTTACAGAACTAGAACAAGAAAATTTACAATATGTATGGAAACACAAAAGACCCCGAATAGCCAAAGCAATATTAAGAAATAAAAACGGAGCTGGAGGAATGAGGCTCCCGGACTTCAGACTATATTACAAATTTACAGTAATCAAGACAGTATGGTACTGGCACAAAAACAGAAACATAGATCAATGGAACAGGATAGAAAGCCCAAAGATAAAGCCATATACATATGGTCACCTTATCTTTGACAAAGAAGGCAAGAATATACAATGGAGAAAAGACAGCCTCTTCAATAAGTGGTGCTGGGAAAAATGGATAGATACCTGTAAAAGAATGAGATTAGAACACACCTTAACACGATACACAAAAGTAAACTCAAAATGGATTGAAGACCTAAATGTAAGGCCAGACACTATAAATCTCTTAGAAGAAACATAGGCAGAACATTCTATGACATAAATCACAGCAAGGTCCTTTTTGACCTATCTCCTAGAGAAGTGGAAATAAAAACAAAAATAAACAAATGGGATCTAATGAAAGTTAAAAGCTTTTGCACAGCAAAGGAAACCATAAATAAGATGAAAAGACACCCCCCAGAGTGGGAGAAAATATTTGCAAATGAAGCAACTGACAAAGGATTAATCTTCAAAATACACAAGCAGCTCATGCAGCTCAATATCACAAAAACAAAAAACCCTATCCAAAAATGGGCACAAGACCTAAATAGACATTTTTCCAAAGAAGACATACAGATGGCCAACAAATACATGAAAAGATGCTCAACATCATTAATCATTAGAGAAATGAAAATCAAAACTACAATGAGGTATCACCTCACAACACTCAGAATGGCCATCATCAAAATATCTACAAACAAAAATGGTGGAGAGGGTGTGGAGAAAAGGAACCCTCTTGCACTGTTGGTGGGAATGTAAATTGACACAGCCACTATGGAGAACAGTATGGAGGTTCTTTAAAAAACTAAAAGTAGAACTAACATATGACCCAGCAATCCCACTACTGGGCATATAACCGTGAGAAAACAATAATTCAAAAAGATATATGTACCATGCAGCACTATTTACAATAGCCAGGACATGGAAGCAACCTAAATGTCCATCAACAGATAAATGGTTAAAGAAGATGTGGCACATATATACAATGGATAAATGAATAAAGAAGATGTGGCACATATATACAATGGAATATTACTCAGCCATAAAAGGGAACGAAATTGAGTTAGTTGTAGTGAGGTGGATGGACCTAGAATCTGTCATACACAGTGAAGTAAGCCAGAAAGAGAAAAACAAATACCGTATGCTAACGCATGTATATGAAATTTTAACAAGCGGTACCTGGGGCTTCCCTGGTGGTGCAGTGGTTGAGAGTCCGCCGGCCGATGCAGGGGACACGGGTTCGTGCCCCGGTCCGGGAAGACCCCACATGCCGCGGAGCGGCTGGGCCCATGAGCCATGGCCGCTGAGCCCGTGCGTCCAGAGCCTGTGCTCCACGACGGGAGAGGCCACGACAGTGAGAGGCCCGCGTACCGCAAAAACAAGCAAACAGACAAACAAACAAACAAAAAAGGTACTGGGACTTCCCTGGTGGCACAGTGGTTAAGAATCCACCTGCCAACGCAGGGGACACGGGTTTTAGCCCTAGTCCAGGAAGAACCCACATGCCACAGAGCAACTAAGCCCGTGCAACACAACTACTTAGCTCACGTGCAACAACTACTGAAACCCGCGCACCGAGAGCTCGTGCTCTGGAACGAGAGGACACCGCAATAAAAAGCCCGCGGAATGCAACGAAGGGTAGCCGCTGCTTGCCGCAACTAGAGAAAGCCCATGGGCAGCAACGAAGACCCAATACAGACAAATAAATAAAATAAAATAAATAAATTTATATTTAAAAAAAAGCGGTACTGAAGAACCTACTGGCAGGGCAGGATTAAAGACGCAGACGTAGATAACGGACTTGAGGGCACAGGGCGGGAAGGGGAAGTTGGAATGCAGTGAGAGAGTAGCATTGACATATATACACTACCAAATGTAAAATGGATGGCTAGTGGGATGCTGCTGAATAGCACAAGGAGATCAGCTCGATGCTTTGTGATGACCTAGAGGGATGGGATACGGAGGGTAGGAGGGAGGCTCAAGTGGGGGGGGGGGGATATGGGGATATATGTATACATATAGCTGATTCACTTTGTTGTACAGCAGAAACTAACACAACATTGTAAAGCATTTATACTCCAATAATGATGTGAAAAAAATTAAACTAAAAATAAATAAATATAAATTTTTCCAGTTTTAAATTTCCATCTAAGCATGGCTTTAGCTGCGGCCCATAAATTCTTATGTGATGTGTTTTAGTTTCATTCATCTCAAAGTGTTGTCTAATTTTCCTTTTGATTTCTTCTTTGATCCACCAATGGCTTAGGAACATGTTGTTTAATTTCCACATATTTGTGAAATTCTCAACTTTCCATGTGTTACTGATTTCTAATTTAATTCCATTATGTTCTGAGAACATGCTTTTTATTATTTTAATCCTTTTAAATGTATTAACGCTTGTGTATGACCTAACATATGGTGCATTCTGGAGAATGTCCCATGTGTGCTTGAGACGACTGTATATTTTACTGTGCTTGAGTAGAATGTTCAGTAGAAGTCAGTTAGGTCTGTTTGGTTGATAATGTTCTTCATGTCTTCTATATTCTTGATCTTCTACTTATTTGCTCTAATCTGTAATTAAAAGTGGAATATTGAAGTCTGCAAATATTATTGTTGAACTGTCTATTTTTCCTCTTAGTTCTGTCCATCTTTGCTTCATGAATTTTGGAACGTTGTTGTAAGGTACATATATATGTATAATTGTTAGAACTTCCTGATGGATTGAGATCTTTATTATTATAAAATATCTTTCTCTATCTCTAGTAACATTTTCTTTTGTTTTGTCTTAAAGTCTATTTTGTCTGGTGGTGTAGCCACTCCAGCTCTACTATGGTTGTTGTTTGCATGGCATATATATTTTTTCATACTTTTACATTTATTCACATTTATTAATACTTTAATGTTTTCTAATTTCTGTAAATGAATATATTATTTTATAATAAATGAGTGTGCTTTAAAATCCAGATTCTAAAGTGGTACTTTTTTTTAATGCCTTTTTAAGTTTTCTCTGAATAGCCCATTCTACTCACTTAATTTCAGGAATATTGGTGAAAGCTGCAATGTCTCTGGACCACAGTGGAATGTGCACAGGACACCACAAAAATCTTATCATTTATAATCATCCCAGTCAAAGAATTTACTTTCCTCAAAGAAAATTGTTGCATCTTGTTAAGAAGAAAAATTTCTCCAGAGAATATGAAAATGGGAGAACCATCTAAATTGGAATAAGTCAGCCTCTCATATAAAGATTTTGAAAATTTTTCCTTCTTATTCTTGAATTTTTAGTCATTAAGAAGGTTTATTTGTAGAAAACAAATATCAAGGCGTGTCATACAGTTGAGCTGGCATTCTCATGGATATATACCTAAAATGATGCTAAGGAAGTTGACCAAAGCCATTTAATTGTACCACACTCAGAGGTTCCCTCATTTCTCCTTGGAATAAATAAATGCTACTGAACATTTTACCCTAATAGGGGATAGACGTATTTTAACTATCTAGATCTAATTTAGTTGTTAAGTGACACGTTAGACCTTTACCTGTTTATTCAACTTTCTTTCTTTGAGGTTCCAATACATTTTATTTTATATTGTTTTAATGTATTCTAAAGGGTTTTTAAACAGGTCTTATTTGTGGATCAGCCTTTTTTTTAACTCATCATATTTTCATTCATTTCTTAAATACATTACTATACTTGTGTTTCAACAAAGGCAATTAACTGCCTTAATTACATTTTTTCTCCTTTTTGGTGATTTTAATATGCAAAATGAGTTAAATAATAAGTTCACCATGAAACTTAGACCTCAAAATGAGAATACTGTCAATTAGAGGCCATGTAAGATATAGGAACAACGGAGGAACCATTTAAGATGATATAAGTATATACCCAATTATGGGGTTTATTTTTAAAAGGAAGGACCTTAGTAGAAGAAAAACTAGAAGCTCTCATCAGAACTCAAGTAAATTAGACAACTGTAAAAAGCAGTAATTGGAGCAAAAGTTAAGCATTTTGCTTTCCAAAATATTAATTTCATAGTAAGTAATAACTTCATTGCTCTCTGATTATTGGCAAAGGCAAGATGTGCATGTTCTCCTTTTGAACACTGTATTAATGAAATTGAAGGTTGTGTGCTTTATGCAGTGTATGTTCTGCAACATTTTGAAAGCTTAGTTTGGAATCCCTGTGGTGCTGACTTAAGGAAAAAAGGAAGCAAAGTCTTCTCCAGTTTTTAAAAACCAGAAGCATTTTTCAGAAGTCATGTATGAAATAAACTGCTTATGAGAAAATGACTGTAATGCTGCCTCAGTTTTCAGTGATAGAGGGATCTGTTTAAAACACTCTGACATAAAAAATAAATCAGCTTTAACTTCAATTATTAAGTGCTAAAGTAGCATTCTTTGATAGAAAGGGGTGGGTTTCTGGCATTTCAATTATAAATATGTATGAAAAGAGTTGTGTCACCATGGAAACCGAAATCTCACCATATTTTTTTAGACAAGGCAAATAGTATAATAGAAACTAGGAACCTCTAAAAACAATGTTGAAGACCAATCACCGTTAGGTTTGTTTTCGTATTCTTAAGTTTTAGCATTCCTTAGTTTATAGCACTCATTTAAAGTTCTGAGGAATACTTTGGGATTTTCATCAAGTCAGTTTTGAAATTTCAAGCATTTTAATGCATATTTCTAAATAAGCATTCAGGCAACTGTCTATATGGTTGCATTATTAACTAATGTGTTTTACGAACTTTGAACATCCCTCTGAAGAAATCAAATGTATATTTCTTCAGCGTAACACAGCCTCTTTTGTAGGCATTTAGGCAGATAAGTTTTATATTTCTCCTTCCTATGAGGAATATAAATTTTGTTTCCTATGAGTGAATTCTGGACTAGAAGTGAAGATTAATATCTGAATCCAGTGATTTTTTTTTTTAACATCTTCATTGGAGTATAATTGCTTGACATTGTTGTGTTAGCTGACACAAGAGGGAGGGGACATTGGGGATATATGTATACGTATAGCTGATTCACCCTGTCACACAGCATCCAGGATACTCTTAAGTGAAACTGGCCATTACAGTTTGTCATCCAGTGATGTTTTTCCTGTGACACATTTTACAAATACTTTCTGGAGTTTCTGATAGAGTGCCCCCTGGCTCTTTTAGCCAGGACTACCTCCCGCTAGGAGCGAATACATTTCATATTTCCTCTTTCCCTAAAATTACAGAGTTCAATTATTTTTAATGACAATGTTAAGTATATGTATATTTAAATGAAGGCTACGGTAAGCAATTCAAATATACCTTCTGATGTAAGAGACAATATTTTTAATAGAAAAGAGCACTGGTTCAAGATATCTCAATGTCTAAACCCAGTTCTATTTTTTAAATAGCAGTTTGGCCTTGGAATAGCCATCTCATCTCTCTGAGCCCTCATTTCCATGTTTATAAAATGGGACTCATTATATATTCACATGATCATGATTATTTTGAGAATCATTGTTTATTTGAAAACTCTTTAAAAAACAATGAATTATATTTCAAGTGTAAAGTGAAATTAGGTTTTACTGTAGGTAAAAAAGCACCTGGGCTAAATCTTGCATATATGATAAAGTAAGTTAAGTTTATAGTTCATAAAGTAAACATAGGCTGTGCTTATGCAACACCAAAATATCTGGCTCGAAAGTGAAAATTCATGTAAGATATATTCTCAAATAAAATTTTACCTGCTTAGTTGTTTTCTGTATTTATTTTGTCAGCCATCAGAATTATTAGTGATTATGTAGTTACCAATGAGTAGTTCAGTAGATACCTTCAAAATTAAAATCACTGTGGTAACCTCTTACCACAAGAGACATCATCAACTTTTGTTATGTTTATGTTTACCTAATCAATAACTATGTTACTTCAATGAGCAAGGAGAAATATTTGATATAGCAGGACAATGGATTTTTTAAACACATAAGTGAAATGTATACACACGATAATGAACAACAAAGAATATTCCAATCTTGCAGAGCATGACTCTACCAATGGATTTCTTCTATAGAGGTTCCCACCTCTTCCACAACATTCTTCTCATTCTCTAAAATTCCATAGTCCAGGGCTGCTGCAGACGCAGAAACCTTGCCATGGCCCCTACAGTTGATACCACATACTTGGTTTCATGGCTGGTGTTGCTTTGTAGGAGTTACCTAACTGCTCCTGTGAGGATGTAAAACCTCTCCAACTTTGGGTGAGCCTTATAGTCAGGAGGCCCATAGCCTGGCTTTCTGCACACCCCACAGTGCACTGGAATGCTGTCACACCTTCACACTTAAAGGCACATTAAAACACAGACAATACATTGTTTATGATAGCAACTGGTTTTTTTTTTCTGCATAAGGAACTTTTTTTTCTTACATAGAATTCAAAATAATTCTCATTATCTTAGTGCCAAGTCTGAGTACTTGAAAAGCCTCAGAGTTTTAACATGGTTAAGGACTAATTAGGTCTGATTCACAATCTCAGTGACCACTAAAAAAATGTTTATGGAACAGACCATGACAAGAAACATGCCCATCTCCAAATGGAATAACTAATCTTACTACACTCATTTTTTATTTACTCTTATTTACTTCAATGGGGAGTATATATTTAGTAATTTCCTTTAACTGGACAAATTTATGTTTTTAAGTTCTTTACATCTTTAAATAAGTAACAAAATTTCTGGCTTCATAGATATTCTCATATATTTTCTGAAAAATGGACATTTATTTTCAAAATAAATTTTCTTCTATGTTTTCTAGTATCAGAACCTATTTTAAACAATGCTGTGGATTATGAGGAATACTTGAGAACAAGAACTGATAGAGTAGCTTTCTACTGAATGAACACTTGAGTTATAAAACTTTGTACCTATAACTCTCCATTTATATCTTTAAATATCGTCCTTATTTATTATAAAAATTTAAGTCTCTGCCACTTTTAATTGCAAAAAATAAGGAGCTGTTTGGGCACATTCTTCCATTTTTACTCTAACTGACTGGAATATTATGGTCAATGTATACATAGAAGTAAGCATTTAGACAAAACAAAAACAAATCAGAATTATTCCCAAATCCAGATTATTCCCTACACAATGACTAACATCTTGAAATTTCTAATTACCTAAAACTATTTGTTTTACTAATACCATCAAATATCATACAGACACAGCAGTCACTTAGATAGTAAGATTCTACAAAGAGCGTCACTATCCAATATTGCTGCCAGCACTTCTAAAAGTTAATTTCTTACTGACAAGAAAGAGATCTATTTCTGCTTTTTTCCCCTACAAGTACATACTTTAAGGCTTTATTTTAAAGTTACACAAAATCTTTGGAATCTTATTTTCTTGTGGACAAAAAAAAGCACTAACTTTTCTCATCAAGTTTGATCAATGCCAGGTTTTCAAGCTAAGTTCTAATGATGATTCTCGTAGTGATTTGGCAGCATGAATTTAAGAAAAGACATTAGGTTTTAACAGATTGAAATATCATAAGGTAAGAAAGGGTTAACAGCCAATGTAAGTTTTAAAAAGTTCACATAGACCTATTTACTGACAAATTTTAGGTGATAATTAAGTAGTGTGAGACATAAAATTGCAAGCCTTTTTCAAAAAAGACACTTTTAGATATGCTATTGTTAAACTCAAAAGAAATCCTCATGTTCATATAACTAATAACCAATAACCTATTTACCACAAAATGCTTTCATCCCTACCTCTTCTATCTAGCTGTGTCTCATGTGTGAACAATTTATCACGAGGTGAAAAATAAGAGAAAATAAGGTGAAAAATAAGACAGTGAAAAACTTTTCTTCTAAGAAGAAGAGACACTCAAAATATACTACAACATTTTGATATCTACGTATGCCAGCTACCTTTAGACACTAATTGGAGAAAAAGTGACTTGAACTGTAATTATGAAATTATTACCTGTTTATCAGTTAGTAGCCACTTCTTTAAAAGTTGCATTTTAAAAATATCATACTATTTATCATGGTTATTGATTATTTAATAAACATAGAATTAAACTAGTCAAATAGAGATCTAGCTTTTTATATTGTATTTGAAAATACATGTATGTAGGCAAAGTGAGCTCAAACAGGCTAATATATGGGTAAATAATCTGTGGTGTGAATTTAGGGACAGGAAGTAGGTAAAATTTTTCTGAAATGTCAAAGACACATTTTTACCCCATTTTATTTAACAATTTAATGGCCATTAAAATGCTTTGAAAATAGTGAGTGGGATCAGGGAAAATTATGTAAAGAAGGAAAGAAAGCATAAGAATGCTTAGGGTTTGAAGTTGAAAGAAGGGTATAGAAGAGGACTCCGAGGTCCTTAAAAATAAATTTTGCTCAATCCAAGCTCTTCTTAAACTTGACTGTCTCCTTCCTTCTCTTTCAAGAATCCATATATGCCCTTCTTAATATTGCACATGTTATTTTACCTTCAACAAGCAAGGTTTACCTCAACCTGCATGGAATATACAACCACAGGCATATTCTTTTATATGACTAAGTTGTCAACCAATCATGCTTTGGCATTTTGAGTTGAGAATTAGAAAACAGAAAACTAACCAAAAAGAGATTTTTTCTGAGGCCAGATCCACAAGAAACCAGGAGCAGAGAATCAGTATAAAAAATAATACAAACAAGAAATTTTAATGAAAACTTTTTTTGATTGGAATTGAGCTATAAAACTTCAGCTGTTTGATAGCATCTATTGAATAAAAAGCTCAAAAATTTTTTATTCATTCTTTAAGTTGTATATTTGAAACTTACATTTTTCTTTCCCATTTCTTTTCAGATATTTTTTTCTTCATTTATGAAACTTTCCAGGACAGAAACTGCAACTTGTAAATAATTCTGGCTTGGCAAGTCCTCATATGTACTTGCAGATTACATACTGTTCTGATTAGGCACACCAAACATGCTACTCAGTATGTAGACGTGTTTCAGCTCACTATGACAGCTGATGTCTGATTCACTATGCTGACTGCTCAAGGCATTTGTACTAGTTCAATATTCTTATTTATTTATGTCAAAATTTTGCTGTAAACAAAGCAATTGAAATGATGTATCAGATGGCTACTGACAAAAAGTTTTTAAAAAACTACTCACTTGTACTTTAAAGGAAAGAGAAATCACATAAATATGTCAAAGTCCTATGAAAATAAAGTAGCTCCTTTTAAAAGTAAAATAAAGCCAGTGATATTCCATCATTATTTGTTTCCTGTACCATTTTAGTTACCTGCCAGACTGAAAGAACTGTCAATAAGATGGTTTGAAACATTTGCTTCAGAAAGATAATTTCTCCATTAAGAAAAAGTCCTTTAAAGAAAGAAAAGACAAATTCTCCTTTTAAGTTCACCCAAGTCAGAGCTAAATCCAAGTGCCTGTTGCTCTTCCCTACACAAACTTCTGCATGATTTAATCAGAGAAAAGTCACTGGGCAGGCAGGATAATATGCTATTTTACCTTAACAACCAGCTGTAAATCACGTCATCAAGTGAAAGACTTGTTAAAAGCTTAATGGGCAGAGAAAAAAAAAACATGCAAATTTCCAAAACAAGAACCTATTCCTGGGTTTTTCTAATAAATTGCACCCACACCCTGATTGGCCACACAGCAAGAAGGCTCAACTTATTGCCTAGGCAGTAAACCCAGTTTTCTCAGTGGAGGGAACACACCGTTCATCCATATCTTCCTGGCATTTTTATCTCTGATCAGGGATTACTACAGTGTATAATTTAATACTGGGAGGGAGTACCTGAATAGTTCTATTCCCGTGGTAGACAAAAAAGGGGAAAAAATCGATATATACACATGAATTAAGAAGTACATCCTTTAAAAATCACCAAAATGAATTTACGTTGTCTTCCAAATGGTTTTCATTGACCTCATGAAACTCATCAAGGATTTAAAATGGAAGTGGGAACAAAAGTTAAGCAAATAACTTTCTAAAATATCACAGAACAATGAAAGAGAAAGGGATTAAAGAAGGATTAAAAGAGGGAGAAATAATGAAAAAGGAGGAAGAAATGAGAAAAGCATTTGAGGGGGACGGTTCTAGGTTGTTTTTCTCTCACTCCATAACATATTAAAAGTAAAGCCTTCGGGCTTCCCTGGTGGCACAGTGGTTGAGAGTCTGCCTGCCAATGCAGAGGACATGGGTTCGTGCTCCGGTCCGGGAAGATCCCACATGGCGCAGAGAGGCTGGGCCCGTGAGCCATGGTCACTGAGCCTGCGCATGTCTGGAGCCTGTGCTCCACAACGGGAGAGGCCACAACAGTGGGAGGCCCGCGTACCGCAAAAAAAAAAAAAAAAAAAAAAAAAAAAGTAAAGCCTTCTAATTATTAAGATTGCATTGAAGTCTGAACCAATCTAATTCAAACCAATTGCATTCCTTTATAATTCCCTGGTAACTAACAGAATAAACACATTATTTTTACCTAAAGGGCTACTAAGAAAAAAATTTAATGTGACTTTTTAAAGTTTGGAAATTGCTTATAATATTTTTCTTCCATAATATGTTCAACACCAGAATGTCAATAATTTGTCTGAATAAAAGTGACTTGACAAACACACAGAAATATAGTTGTCAACTACCCTGCTTAGGTAGATTTGTGGAAAAAAGATCTCATAAAGATGCAATATCATATTTTTCAAAGAAAGAGCCTGGTTTGTTCCTTCACTTCTAATTTCTCTTGTAGAGATTTTCAGCTTCGGTATATTAATGACAATTTATTTTATTATCCCTTTTTCAAAATTGTACTTCAAAATGCACAAGTTTGACTATGGACTAAATTCAATGACAAACTGGCTTAGGAAGAGCAAAAAAAAATAAAAGAAAGAAAAAGAAAGAAAGAAAGAAAGAAAAAACAAACACTTAAATAGAACGCTTCTTCATTGTTCTAATTTGCATCATTTTGTTGTTAGTTCTATTGGGTGTGGATGATTAGGTCAATCTATCCGCTTATTAATTAGAATTTTCTGAATTAAATAAAAAATAAAGAAGATCTGCCTGAAACCAGAGATAATAGTTCATAAGTTAAGAACAGAAACATACCTTTAGGGGCATAGTGTCCTCTGATAGATAAAAAACCCTCCTGCATTGAATGCCTATCCTGAAAAACCATCTTTCTTAAAGATAGCGCTTATTTTACATTCCGCTAAAATGAGCCAATTAATATTCAAAAATAAGTTTTTCCATAATAAGATGCTATTAACATGTCCTTAACTCTCAAAGCTTTTAGAATCTGTATTTCTCTGTGGTGTATACCCTTTGTCTATGATGCTACCAAGCTACTGTTTATTTGTTTTCCAACAAATTAGGTCTTTTTCTCAACTACCAGAATAATCCAGTCATATAAGGGTCCAACAGTAGTCACTTAACCGATCTGAACAATCTCTTCAAATGTAAAATAAAAATTTGGTCTCCAAGACTCCTTCCTGTTTGTCATGCCTATGCTATTATTTCAGCCATCTGAACAGCTCAAACTGATCACCAGCATGTGCTTTTTTTGGGGGGGGAGGGGGACGGAGGGTGAATGGGAGGGCTGTCACTACCACAAAGAGACCAAAACTTTGTAAAAACATCTGTTCAATCTAGTCACTCAAGTTGAAAAATGTACCAACCTTATATTTAATTTCACCATTTTTTGGGTTATTAATTGACCAGTAATTCAGTTATAAAATACATTGATTGATATGTCTGAACTGGTGTTGAAAGAAAATATGTACTTAAACTGGTTAATAAATCACAACTGGAGGAAGGGGTATCAGGTAAACTCTTTGGGTAGCAGAATAAAATTTCAATAATGTAAATAGCACATTATCTATTTTCTGCTTCTGTTATAGTATAGTTTCTGATTCTCCAAACTATTGTCTGACAGGTCTGTGTTCTCCCGGCCAGGTGGTGGTACATTTTTCAGCTTGTCAAATTTCCCCGCGCCCTTTTTCATTATACAGCATTGCTCTGTGCTTAGCCACTGTATCCATGCATGCAGACACACTCTACCTTCAGTGTAACACTAAAATTGATTTGCTAGACTTTCCTTTGCTTCTTCACATTTCACATCTTCCCATTGAATTTCTTGTGTCAGGAGCACAGCACTATCTTTCTACTTCCATCCTCAGAAATCTGAACACTCTTTGGGTTTTCTGAATATTTAAGTGGCTTTGAGACTGATGTCAGTGTGATTCATTCTATAGTACTGTGTTCAATACAATTTTGTATTAATCTTTGAGAGTAGTCAGTGCTCATTTTCATTTCTGATTCTTTCTATTTCAATGCTGTTGAATCTTATTGGTCTTTTTGTCTGAATTAATGACAAGACTTTTTTGAGTAAAAAACAAAGTTCTTAATTAGTATTTCCCCCAGAAAACATACATTAAAAACAAAAAAAAACCCTTCATAATATAATATAGATCTGTTTGAATAGTTTATTTTCTATAAAAGGGATATAAAACGAAATGGCAAAAACTAAATACCCTTACACAAATGAGAAAATATGCTTTCTTTTCTTGCAAAAGTGGAAGAAATGAATGTAAAATGATTCAGGCTTGCAATTATATGATCTAAGTTGGCACCAAATCATGGATGTTCTCTGAAGAATTCAAAGCCTGACCATTTAGTGCTCATTGGTAAGGCATATTTATTGTAGTACATTGTTTTAACTGGTCGAATTTTGAGACTTTTGGAAGCGTAGGTGAAAATTCAAACTTCTTTACTAAAGTATAGCCATTGTGTAATAAAATACCCAAGGTGATTCATTCAGTCAACCTGATATCTACTCATCAAGGAAGAGAACAAGCTGAGAAGGTATTATATCTTTCTCTAGCATAACATGTTAAGTGCAGCATTCCAATCTAAAAGGTAAAATTGTTCCTTTGAGTAAAATAATTAATGAGCCCAGCAAAAGGAAAGCTGTTACGAGAGAGACCTCTAGTGGAAAAAAATGCAAGTGCCTTGGAAAGGGGTTTTATTGTTTATGCTTCATCTGAGAAACGGAACTTGCATACGTTATTTTAAGACAGTGTCCACAAGACAGCAAACTAAACTCCTCTTTCATCCTGAGTACGTGCGATTTGTTTAGGCAAATAATGATTTTCCGAACGGAGCCAACAAAGTGTTTGAGGGAGACAACTTCTTAGACATTAGATTTTGGAAAACATGTTACAGGTGTCTAAGAAGAAAGACAAGATTTGTAAAAGAGGGCAACCAGAATTTGGAGGCATTCCATAAGCTAGGAACTATAGCCTTATTTGTTTGTTGAATTATAGTTTAATTGTAGGTAATTGTTTTACATATAAAATATCAAAGCACTTTTCTATGAGTGGAGGGTGGAGCAAGAATTGGGGATTTTCCATATTTTCATACACCATAACTTTTAATAATAAAATATTAATTCAATGTTATTTTTTAAGAGAAACAGCAAAGGCTGGCAAATGCAGTGTAAGAAGGCACCCAAGTACAGGTTATTTAGAGAAAATAGTTGCCTCTGGATTAGTGTCTCATTCAACTGGTGCTCCTTAGTTTTAAGATTAGTTTTCCTCTGTCCTTCATACGATTGCATTTAATTCTCCCTCTGATGTATAACTAATTTTAATCACTTATTACAGTTTTCTACTTTAAACAACGGTAATGGTAAATATGATAATTAGGATATGTTTTCTGGCTAGAGCTATAGCAGTAAATCCCAGGGAAATCTGGGTCTACTAACTGTGTTTACGAACTAGGTAATAAGTTCTAATTTAAATTAGGACATCCACTTGAGTTCAGAAAAACACCATGACCCAGAGCTATGTAATTTAAGAAAGTGCTCCAGGCATAAGGAAGAAAGTGAAAGAAGCTGATAATCCAAAGGTGTAGTATTAACTCAGCACTGAAATATGGTCACAATTTTTAAGAAAAGTATTATAGCTGTGGGAACCAGTTGCTTACAGTAACAATTTCTGAAATTCGCTTCTATAATAATGACAACTGTTACATACGCTTTTAAAAATTTAACCACAATAGAGCTTAGGTTTTGTTATTGTTCAGATGTTCATCAAAATTTAGGAAAGGAGTATTTTGTGAGGCTATTTTTTACTTTCAGTGTAGTCCCTAGTTTTCTTATCCATTTTTAATTCTTCCTATTGTCTTTAATAAAACTCTCTTCAATTTCTCCTTAGGTCAATGAAATTTTAGAGCCTATTTGCAAGGCAGGTTATTAACAGCCCTTATATTCCTCATACTAATATATCTCAGTTAATGCTGAAGAGGATCTATCTTTCCATTCTTACCAAAGTCTGAACATCCCATAAAACAGGACATCATAATTCCGAGGAAGCGTGCTTCATGAATCTTTTCAAATTTGGGCTGGTGGCTGGCAGCCAGTTAAATGAGAATTGGTAGTAGGGAGGGTAGGGGTTACTGGAGAGTGTCACTCAAATTTTATTTCCCTGACTTTGTTTCCAGTTTAGAATGGCATTTCTTCAGAGAAAAAAATAGCTTCAAATTTTAAAGGCTTTGAATGAGGTTTTTTTATATTTTAAAATAATTATAATGGCTAACAGAAAGTGTCCGAAGGTAGAAGAACATAAAGCAACATATTTGTCTGTCCTTTCTGATTCTTTCTTCTTTAAAATAAAGCTATTCACATTCCTAGCTTGCTGTGTGTTCTTCAAATGAAACTGCACATTTCAGTTTATAACTATTTCCCCTAACAATGTTGAACCCTGTCTCTATCGGCATGTACACCTTGTGAATGGTTTCCTTGCACTCTTTCTGATCTTAATAGATCTCACCATTCATGTTCCACAAAAAGACTAATTTCCACAAGCACCATAGTACGCGAGAAAGAGTGAAGGTGAAAACAAAAGCCTTCCGAGTTTGCCAGAATTCTCGTTGGAAAACGAAAAGTCACAATCCGGTCTGGCTAAGGGGCGTAAATGCAAACCATTCTTCACTTACTACCTTATGCCTTGCTTGAGGGCCTCATTCATACACACACACACACACACACACACACACACACACACACACACACACACATATACTGGCAACAGGAAAGAACTCTGCAAATACAATTTCATTCTTATTTTAGGTTTGTTTCAGACCCTTGTCTTAATTATTAATTTTTATACACCTACTATTGCCCTTTATGCTTCTCTTTTGGGTGCAAACACGGTGCGGGGGAATAAAGAAAGAAAAGAAGGAAGGAAGAGAATCAGAGTCCTTTCTGCCCTAAACATGGGCAATATTTTTCATTTCACTTTTTAGTTTGGGGCTGTGTTTTCATACACTTTTTTCAGGCTGCAATAAACTGATTCAGAATTTATCATTTCCCACCATTCAATGTCATCCTCACCCTTATTCCCATTCTAACTGCAGGGACCACCAAGTAGGCACCAGATGTGCTGTTACAGAAAAGATTCTAGCGAAAAACAAACACCCTTGGAATGGCACTCAGTCGACCCAACTTCTCATTTCTGCAGCATTGGATTATTGTCACTGCTCTGTCACTAAACAGGTCACCTTAGGAGGTCCCTAACTCCTCTGTTTTTTGGTTTCTCTATCCTCAACATATAAAGATACCACTATTTGCCCTAATGGAATGTTGATATAAAGATGAAATGCTTGGAAGAAATAAAAATACAAGGTAATATTATGCATCTGAAAATGAAGACAGCAGCTGTCGGATGCTGTTAGAATTCCTCTGCTTAATAGAATTGATGGCTGCACTTGAAATCCTCCAGCTTAAATCCTTTGCCCATTGCTTTGGGACCTTACTAGAGCCACACAAATGACTGACGCTGAATTGTGGGTGAGACTAAGCCAAACTTTGAAGTGACCTGTGTTTTCTTCCCTTTGCCAATAAAGCAGCTGTGGCCAATTAGTGTTCAACACCATCTTCCAGCTGAGAAGCGATTTCAGGTTCCAGATGCAAACTGCATCAAAGAGGGCTAGAGTGTCTAATCCCTGATTGTTCTAGGCTTTTCACCCTCAAGGAATTTCAGAGGAAAGAAGGACCTAAGAGGTTACCTGGTTCATTCATAAAACAGGAATTATTTAAGCACCTACTAAGTAAGCAGAGCTTTCTCTGGTTTGTGAACAAGAACATTTCTCGTAGGAAATATCCTTGAGATGTAAGTTATTATACCCGACATCTTAATCAATTCAAGATTTTTTCACTAGAGTTAAACATTACGCTTACTTTCCCTTTACCATGAGAAATCACAAAGGTCAGTTAGTATAGATTTTCTGGAAGACCATTGTTCCTACATCAAATATAGGGAAATAGTAAATGGGGGTTGTTCACCTATCTTCTTTAAAAGAACGTGCACATAATATGGGCTTACTTTCCTCACTAGATACGTTATCTAAAGTATCTCTTCCAACTCTAAAACCTTTGATTTTATTTTTCTTTGTTCATATGGTAAAAGTCATAGTAATTTGAAAATAGCACATATCAGCATGAGCTTCAATTTGTGTTTGCATGTTGTTCTGCAGATGTTTGCACACAGAAAAGAAGGAATAGAGAAATTACCAGATAGTGATTAGCATAACACTGCTGAGGTTGTGCAGGTGTAATTTTAGATTGTGTTGTAGTATACTGTACATATATCCACCTCCTTTATTAGATTATGAGTTTTCTGAGGGCAAGGATCATAGGAATCTTCGTAGCTCTAATATCCTGAATTTATTCATTTGTGCATTCATTCTGCATTTATTGAGCACCTGCTACATGCCAGGAATATTGTTAAGTGTAGAAATTTTTACGAAGATGAATATATGATCCTAGCCCTAAAAGAGCTCACAGTCTAATGGAAATAAAATAATATTATATTACATGATTTTAGCAACCATACAGTTTGAAAAGCACATTTACTTCCATGATATCCTTTGAACCTTGACAACCATTTGAGGTTGGTATAATTAGCTTCATTTTTACAGATGAGGAAAGTGAGTTTCTCAGAGGTTAATTATGTTGCTTCAGGTCACTCAGCTAATCAATGGCAGATCACAGGCTCTAGGCTTCTTACCCCAAATCCTGTGGGTGCTTAACGAATAGTAATCCAACAATACAAGATTGTGTTGTTGGATTACTAATATTTTTGGATTATTAGTTTTCTTCTTCTGATCAAATGAAAATATTTATAAAACATCTTCGTAAACATCTGTCTTAAATCCATTCCATAAGTAAATTACATGGAATAAAAATGAAACTCCTGATCTGACCAGATGAATTGTGAACACAGGATCTCTCAAAATAAATAAAAATATTCACATACCCTAAAAAATTTAGTAACACAAATCTGATTCAGTTCATTTCAACTGTCAAAAAAACTGCTTTTGTGCATAAGACATTGCATGCAATAGAAGGATACGTTAGTACTTGCCCTCATGGTTCCAGTTCAAAGAATTACTGTGCCAGAAGTTGTTTCCTCTGTTACGGGTCCAGGAAAATCTGATTCTTGTTAGTATCACTTCCTATACATGGGAAAAGTAGGAGAATAGTGCTTTGATTCAATCCAGTCTATACATAGCACTGTGCCTGCCAGGCTGGATTTGTATTAAAAAGAGAAAAAAGAATATGTTACCCAAAAAGCTTCTGTGTTGCAACCAGAGGGGTGGTGACGCAGGGGGCTAGGGCGACGATGACATCCTGTGTATACGGGAGAAATATTATAAAGAATCATTTAAGACAATCAGACCATATGACACTCATGATAATTAAACAGTAGATCAAACGAGATACAAGCTGCATAAGGAAATATCAACTGAGGAATCATTTAAAGAGTGTTAAATGTTCTAAACGTCAATATGACATATCTTGATTGGAATAAACGTAGAAAGTTCTGGGGATCTCATCCTGATTTTGAGTCTATTTTATTCTCAAGTATAGCTAAGCTACACAATAAGCAGTGGCACCTCTGTCCCATATTTGAATCATGAGCTTCCCCTTCTGCTTTTTCTTTTAAATTTCCCCAAACCAAGGTTTGGAATAAAAGAATGTTTAAGATTACTGGAAATACTGTGCCATGGGGATGTTTGAGCATCTCAGACTGAACACTAGCAAGCTGCAGATCACAAGGCAAGTATAATTGTGCTGTTATGTATCCTGTTCATTCATTCATTCATCCACTCATTCACTCATTCATTCTATACATTTTTATTGATCATTTACTCTGGGTTTATAAAAATGATGAAGCATAGTTCTTTCCCAGCAGAAATCCACAGCTTAGTGAGGTAAGAAAGACAAATGCAATTGTCTCTTTCAGTGAAAACATATCAGTTAATATTGAAGATGAGAGTCAAAACGAAGAAGGCCAAGTCACTTGATGAGGGTATAATGCCAAGGTAATTATTAGGCCTTTAAAGAAGGAGGCACTGCATCGTTCATCTTTATCCCCGCGGTGCCTGGAAGCTTTGCAGGGGCTTGTGAATGAATGAATGAATGAGTGAATAAACACTGCACTCAAAGAACCCCAGAAGAGTCAGTTTCCTTGGCTCTGGTGAGTAAATAAATGTTAAGCTAAGGGTGAATGAAAGATATACTGCAGGCCTGGTGCTCAAAATATCTAGAAATGGCAAGTTTTCTTGCATGAGTAGCTTGACCTCACACTGCACTGTATTTTTCACCCAACAACTTAATCATTTCATAAGATGGACTAAGTGAGAAAGGAGAATAAGTTGACCATGTGATAGGTAAGTCACACCCTGGTTTCCATAGGGACCTAGCCTACTCCTTACAGTCCATACAGTCTCAGTGTAATATCTTGGTTTTAGGGCTCCTAGTGAGTCCTGAGGGTTTTTTTACCCACATACTGAAAACAATCTGTTTTTATGTTCTGCATACGACATCACTCTGACATACTGTAAATGTGATAGCGTATTTTATGGCACTGGAAAAATAAGCAAGGAAAGGAAATATCCTTCCTCCATGCTTTGGTCAAATATATTTTACAGTTAACTAAACTTAGCACACATGGGGTTTCCAGAAATGTTCAGAAATGAACTTCCTACTTTGAGTAAAGTTGAGCTAATGAATACAACTATTCACAGCAAAACTTAGAGATTCCTTGGAAATGTATTATTTCCTGTTTCCAAAGATGTATTAGCTCCTCTACAAAAAAGTCTTTACTATAATTCTAGTTCTCAGTCACTAATATTGAAAGGCTAATGGCTCACTTTCAAGCTCTCAGCATGCAAATAAAGGACTAATATTTGAAGGTTTCGATGGATTTTAAGTTGTTTTTCTCCCCCACACCTAGCAGAATCACAGCTATGGGCTCGGTCTCATTTTTACTGAACAGTCATTAGGCAGAGGAGAAGAGAGAATAAAATGGAAGGAATTAAATTCAAGTAGAGGACATACGGAGAAAAAAGAGATAGGAAGCAAACAGAACCAAAGCATTGAAAATGGGTCAGCCATGAGCTTCCTCTCCAGCAGAAGGTCACTTTGGATCGAAGCTCTTAGCACTTTCCTGATGCTTTCAGAGGCAGGTCTTATACTTGCTATTTGCAAGTGCAACAGGGCAAGAGGCTTATCATGTAGGTTTTTGAAGATTATACAGAAAAAAAGTAGTATTTAGTCATTTCTTCAAGTATTATTCAAAAGCTCAGGTTATAGCATCTCAGGTTATATGCCTCAAATTATTTCCTGACTTTCAGTCTCCCTGAAATCAGGCAGTTGAAAATATCCATTAGTGTGTATTGCTTAAATAGATTGCCCCAACTTACCCTGTTAACGTAAGTCATCTCAGCAGTAAAGATTAAGTATGAAAATTATTTTTCATTAGGTTTTAATTTGTGACTCATTTAGATATGTTAATAGGATAAGGCATTTGGTTGATTCGTTTTTAAAAAGTTAAGGAAAAAAGAATATATAATTAAGTTCAACTTGTCCAGTGTTCCTTAAAGATTTAAAAAATCAAGTTCATATGTTGACATGTAAAAAAATGACATAAGAGAAAAAAATTATACTGCCTAGAAAAAAAAAAGCATAACTGGTTTGCTATCTGTCTTCCAGCTGACCTACACAGAGGAATTTTGTTCCATTATTTTGAAGTAAGCTGCTACTTGTAAAATTATAAGCATAAGTTTTTGTTGCTGTTGTTGTTCTAGCATTTACTAGGGATGTTTAAAATAATCTTGAGTTACTTCAGCAGCTATTTATTGATGCATTTTATGCCTTTTGTTAGCTATAATCTCAGTCATTTTAGTACACAGAGCCCTAATCTTCAAGTGTGTCAGTCCCATTTTGCATTACAAATCATTTGTAGTTTTATAACTGTCATTTCCAAGGACATCTGGAAAAGATGGATTTATGAAAGGTTACCATGCATTCTAAGAAGGCCGAGAATTAGCATGACTTTGTAAAGGTTCTTATAAGTTGAGCAGCAGCCATCACTGACAATAAGGTGTTTTCTGCTTTTGTCAAGTATCTTTATTCAAATATTAAGGGAGAGATATGACCTTTGACCTTGGAGATCTCTGTGACATGGCAATGGCCCAGTGTATTAGCTGTCAATGGAGTGCTATGGCCTGACTCTCTTAAGACCCCTATTTGTGGACAATGTTATAATAACCCTTCCATTAGGCATCCCCAAGGCAAATAACCTCAGCTTTAACAGAGTCAGTTTAAAATTCCTTAGAGTAACATTAAGAGACTATCTGGTTTGTGTCAGTTTAAGATCAACTACTCCTTGCATAGGTTCAATTCTGTAAATTTTAAGTAGCCGCAGTTATTTAAGAATTATTTCATATACGCCTGCGGGTAAATATTAGACACATAGAATACAGAAAGAACCCCATCTGCTTCTTTGATTTCTTAACCAGCCTCTTTAGAGACTAAGTGAATCCAAATGGGCTTGAGGATCTATTTTTTTAAACGACTCTTTCTATCTGTATATGTATCTTTTGTTCATGGAAATTTCACAGAGTTGCTGCTTATGGTATGCACAGGATTTGAAGACATCAAATCACAATTGGAAGAGAGAAGATAAAATTCATTAGGAAGCAGCATACCTCCCTATGTGTGCACCAGGGCTAAGTCATGGTTACAAGACCAATGGTTTTGCTCAGATGAGATGCTTGCATTTGAATCACATATTATTATTGCCCTCATTTATAACTACTTATTACTAGGCTCAGACTTTGTGAGGAAATCTGAAGTCAAAAGACACATTTATTCTGTGAAAAATCAAGGTCAAGCTGTCCTAAAATGCTTTGAAACATCGTAACTGTCTTCTTAAGTCTTAAAATAATCACTGAAGTTGATGTGAACACTTCAAATACTTGGCCGTGAAACAAATTGAGGGTCTCCTCTGAATCCAACTTTTGTGTTTGGGTGTCTGTGACATCGAAAATGTTATTAAATGTTATTAAAACATTTAATCAAAATTATAAAATTCATTGGTGACTATAGATGGCTTCTCAAGTGCAACCTTCATTGTTTTATATTCTTAGTTAAATACAAATTAATAAATTGGTTTAATTTGGAAATTTTATTTTTAAAACTAAGGGAAAAGTCAACAAATGTTTATAGAGTGTGCACGATATATACATGACATTGGGACTAAGTATACACATCTTTCAATATTCTTTTTATTCTTACAGTAAAAATCCAGCCAATTTTTAAAATAATAGACTAATTTTAGGGAAATAAATTATACGTTTAGTACTTGCCTTTTGCTTATTGATACCAAAGATGTTAAAGGGTAAATAATTATTGATTGGATTAAGTTTGTCCCACATCAGGTTAACTGCTATAAGGAAAAAAAAAAGGGAAATGATACCATGAGCTAAAACCCCAGTGCTCATAAACAACATTTAGCTTTTGATTTGCAGTGAAATCACAATTCTTCATTTCCTGTTCGCTCTGTCTCTGACATTGCATGTGAGACCATAGGGCAATACATGCCCTACGACATAATATAGGATGTAATTTAAAGGGTTCTATTGATGCTGTAAATCACAGGGAGTTCTGCTGAAGCAGTTTATGAATGGTAGTAAAACACTAAGACTGGATTATATCATTAGAATTATGTATCACATGCAGTTATTATTATTTGTAATTGGGGATGAAGTTTTACAAAACACATATATGGGAATGTCATTTTTCTTGGTATTTACAGGCTTCTTTTATGCAAGAAGATGTGTTTTTGGATAAAATAAGAAATTCAGGGTTGTAGAGTATCTGTCATTCTGGAGAAAGTATTTGTGCGCTCTGAGAGTAAACCATAATAGTTAGAACATATTCTGACCAGTCATACATAACCTAATTGCTAGAAGTACAAAAGACTATCTGCATATGTGTTACCAGCAAATTTAATAAGTTTTCTTAGTACACAAAAAGACATAACACCACAGTGCCTATGACAGTATGATGTTCTAAAAACTAGTTGAAGAGTGTAAAATATCAACCACCCTGTTAGTGCTCTCTACAGGAAAATTACAATTATGATGGAATTAATTTTCCACTGAACGGACTGGTTTTTGTTGACATATAGCCATTCTGAAACTCTGAAATAATGTATTTCCAAGTTTCTTTTCTGGGAAGATAAAATGACAATGGTGGTTCTTCAACTATTCTGGGCATATCTTTGATGATGAAGAGGAACTCCAGTCTTCTAGCTCATTTAGTTATATTTTTCTGTTTTGAGTAAACTGTCCTAGTGGATGTGTCTATGTGACTAAGCCAGATGGCCTGGATTGTAGCCAAACAATTCTTCCATCTGTTA
Source organism: Stenella coeruleoalba (assembly GCF_951394435.1). Lineage (NCBI taxonomy): Eukaryota > Metazoa > Chordata > Mammalia > Artiodactyla > Delphinidae > Stenella > Stenella coeruleoalba. The sequence goes on from NC_137155.1 coordinate 71,808,435, forward strand.
TTTTAATTTTTTTCTCAAAGAAACTAAGATAATATACAGCGGGATATCACAAGTAATTTCAGAATATTCTAGGTTGGCTCTTCAGATTAATTACCCCAAATGAAGTCAATCTCCCAGGAATATGCTAAAATAAGTTAAGACTTGAGCATCTCCTACTTTTCTCTCTCAGGCATTGAACAGCAATGTCCATCAACCCCAAGCTTACCTCTAGTTTCCCAAGAATCAGATAGGGTACTCAAGAACTATTCTTCTGGATTGTCACCTGTCAGAGCCATGTCCTATCATTTTTGTTTGTTGCGGCCATACTTCCCTTTCCACAGAAACAAATTGGTTCTAGTTTTATTCCTGCAGGAGAAGGATAATAATTAACTGTCTAATAAACGATCTGCATTTATTTGCAAAGGCATCGATTACTATATGGAGAGCATTTTCAAGATACTTTCTGGTAATAACTCTAGAGTTAATTAATCCAAAGATTAAACATGAAGGCAAATCGAATGGGCAGTTGATATTGTGGCAAGCCAGTGTTAGCACTTAATTTGAATTGTTTGGGCATTGAATTCCATTCATTATGAAAAATATATAAACATATTTATACACACACCCTCATATATACACACACATATACATATAAATAAATATAAATATGTATATATATGTAATTCATCCCCAAACCTTAGTTCCACTCAGAAGAAAAATTTTTCATAGCCACTGATTTGCAGAGGCATACAACATTTCAGAAGATGCAAGAAAGACTTATAACACTGTAATATGTCTAAGAGCAAGATTTCAAAAATAAGACTACCTGGGTTACAATTCTTACTAGCTGTGTGACTTTGGTCAAGTTACTTAACTTCTCCATGCCTAAATTTCTTCATATAGAAGATTTAGTACTTTAATTTATATAGAATACCCACATCAATGACTAATAAATGAAAATCATCATATATATGTTTGTCATTAAGAGAGTAAATTGTTGTCTAAGAAAGAGCTTAAATAGCCAATATTCTAAAATATAAACACAAATTTTTACAAAGTAAATTCTGGATTATTGAATTATTGATTTTGATTGTTATCTATAGTTTCATAAATTTATTCATTCAACAGATTTTTTAAACACACATGCTAAGCTAGATGCTATGAAATACACAAAAAAAGTTTTAAAAGATCCTTTTTCTCAATGAACTTAAATTTTATTATACATAAATAGTTATAATCCAAGATGGAAAGTGATAAAGCCATAAAGAAGGTAGAGATAATGCGCTATGACAGTTTAGACATGGTAAAAATGACTTCCAGCCAGAAGTCCTATGGAAAGCTTCTTGGAGGAGACAAAATTTGAACTGATTCATGAAGATTAACTAGCATGCAGAGATAAGAGGGATGCCCATTCTGGAGGAGCTTAGGGCACAAGGGCAAGAAAGTGGGAATTTCTGAGTGTGTGAAATAGAGGATAAGACACTCTATCCTATCACTATTGGAAGGAGATACAGAAGGATGTATAAAAGAAAATAATAACTTTGAATTATAGTCTTGCAGCTAAAAGTGATCAATATTAATGTTGCTATACATTTTTATAGTTGTTTCATGTATATAATTTTATTTAAATAATTGAAAATGTATTGTATATATATGATTATACACATATATGCATATGTGTATACATGTATGTCATATACATTTATATTATTTATTTTAAATAATTAGATGAATATTTTAAATGACTGCTCTTACTTTTTCTTAATAAGGATGAACAATTAATTAATCATTCAACTTTATGGGAAATTTATGTGCTCCTCACATTTTGCTATTGTTAATAAGGTTAGAATAAACAAACTTACATATAAATCTTTGCCTGCAATTAACATTGTCTTCTTGTGATATATTTTGAGAAGTGAAATTAGTGTCAAAAATGTTAAAGACTTTAAGGTTTTCGATATATAATACCATGTTGCTGAGTATATACAATTTAACCCTTCAAGTAGTAATAGTGTCATCTTAATAATTATTATCATCTTTCTCAATTTGACAGGCATAACATTGCATTTTATTTACCTTTAAATTTGCAATTTCAACAAGGATAAGGCATTATTAAACTTTATTTATGATGTTTCTCCTTTTTACGTTCTTACACTGGTCTCTTTCCTACTTTTACAAGGCCATTCATTTACCTATGAGAATGTTAGAATTATTACCACAGAAGTAGAAAGAGAAACAAAGGTTTTTAATTAGTTTCTCAATCCAAAATAAAATTTTTTGCAGAAGTAAAAATATTTGAAAAGTTAACTTATTTTTGAAGTCGTCTTCTGCTAAATCCAATATCAGGATCATCCCTGGATTTGCTCCTATTGACTTAAAAAAAAATTCTTGCTTATCAGTAACATTTTCCTTCTTCACAGGTCTAGTGATAGCAAATTATATTCCCAAAGTTGTAAAAGTTGTAGTAGAAAAACTCTGGATTATGTTATTTTCCTCTGTAGAGTGTAAATTTTTCTTTTGGCAAAATGTTACATTATTGGAAGTGAATTACAGCTATCAAGTCTTGTTTTTAGGGCTTGTTAAAATGAGTATGATTCAGCTTTGCTATTACTCCAAAGGCAGATCCATTACTCTTAGGGCTGACTAAGAGGCATCTTAGTCAGGCATCCTGACTCCTGGGGCATAAACTTTCTCAAATAAAAGCCTGAGATATTTACTGACGACTCTTTGACTGAGTCTGAACTTTAATTTCTTTATATCACTCTTTGCTTTCTGAAGCAAATTGAAAAAATTTCTTCATAGGGTTTGCATACAGTACTTAGGAAGGTCTTGCCTCAATGGGGAATATTTAGCCCTAGATTGAGCACTGCTCCAGACTCCTGAAAAGTCATAAAGTAAGACTCAAAAGGATCAAACTTTTCTCCGAGTAACTCAACTACATTTCAGAACAAACATCCATGTGAGTGAGCCAGGAAGTGACTCTTTCCCAGATGAACATTGAAATGACTGCAGCCTTGCAGAGGCTCAGAATCAAAGGATACAGCTAAGTTATGTCTGGATTCCTGACCCACAGAAACTGTGGGATAATAAATATTGTTTTAAACCATTAAAATTTGGTGTAATTATTTATGTAGCAAAAGATAACTAATACAGAAGGAAACTTCCACAACCTGACAAAGGGCATTGATGAAACACATACACCAAACACATTTAGTGGTGAAACAATGAATATTTTCTACCCAAAAGATCAGAAGCATATAAGAAGTTATGCTCTCACCACTGTTGTTCAATTTCTACTGTGGGTTTAGCCGATGAAACAGTCAGGCAAGAAAAAACAATAAAACGAATCCACTTTGAGAAAGGATAAGTAAAACTGTCTTTTTCACAGACAACATGTAGAAAATCTGATGGACTCTACAAAATTCAGGGGTCAGAAGGCTCCATTTTGTTAAGAAGCTATTTCTTTGAAAATTGATTTATAGATTCAAAATAATCCCAATCAAAAATTCAGCTGTCTATTTGCAAAATTGACAAGCTGATTCTAAAATTCATATGGAAAAGTAAAGGATCTTGAAAAAGAAGAAATAAGTTCTTAAACCTACACTATGTGCTTTCAAGACAAGTTATAAAGGTACAGTAATCCAGACAGTGTGGTATTGACATAAATTAGTCAAAGAGGTCAATAGAACAGAATATAGTCCAGAAATACAAACACATGGCCAACTGATTTTCAACAAAGGTACAAAGACAATTCAATGGAGGAAGAGTAATTTTTTTGACAAAAGGTAATTGAAAATTGGATATCCATATGTGTAAAATAAAAAGACAGAAAAAAAAAACTAAAGTAAAAAATAAAAAAGAGACAAATACACCTCCTCCACCACATATATGAACAGATTGAACCTCCCTACACTAATAAAAACAATTTACTAAAAATTTATAGCAAGTTTCATGTTTATAGTTAAAAAAAGTATACATGTTTTCATTGTCAAAGCATAGTTTTAAAAAGTTAAAACATAACCTTCATATAAACATAAACTTGTATTAAAATCAATTGCATCAGAGCTTCCGGGAAGATGGCGGAAGAGTAAGACGCGGAGATCACCCTCCTCCCCACAGATACACCAGAAATACATCTACACGTGGAACAACTCCTACAGAACACCTACTGAACGCTGGCAGAAGACCTCAGACCTCCCAAAAGGCAAGAAACCCCCTCCCCGTACCTGGGTAGGGCAAAAGAAAAAAGAATAAACAGAGACAAAAGGATAGGGACGGGACCTGCACCAGTGGGAGGGAGCGGTGAAGGAGGAAAGATTTCCACACACAAGAAGCCCCTTCGCGGGCAGAGACTGCCGGTGGCGGAAGGGGAAAGCTTCGCAGCTGTGGAGGAGAGCGCAGCAACAGGGGTGCGGAGGGCAAAGCGGAGAGAATCCCGCACAGAGGATCGGGGCCGACCGGCACTTACCAGCCCGAGAGGCTTGTCTGCTCACTCGCCGGGGCGGGCGGGGCTGGTAGCTGAGGCTCGGGCTTCGGTCGGAGCGCCGGGAGAGGACTGGGGTTGGCGGCGTGAACACAGCCTGAAGGAGGTTAGTGCGCCAAGGCTAGCCGGGAGGGAGTCCAGGGAAACGTCTGGACTTGCCGAAGAGGCAAGAGACTTTTTCTTCCCTTTTTGTTTCCTGCTGCGCGAGGAGAGGGGATCAGAGCGCTGCTTAAAGGAGCTCCAGAGGCGGGCGCGAGCCGCGGCTAACAGCGCGGACCCCAGAGACGGGCATGAGACGCTAAGGCTGCTGCTGCTGCCACCAAGAAGCCTGTGTGCGAGCACAGGTCACTATACACACCCCCCTTACAGGGAGCCTGTGCAGCCAGCCACTGCCAGGGTCCCGGGATCCAGGGACAACTCCCCCGGAAGAACGCACTGCGCGCCTCACGCTGGTGCAACGTCACGCCGGCCTCTGCTGACGCAGGCTCGCCCCGCACTCCGTGCCCCTCCCTCCCCTCGGCCTGAGTGAGCCAGAACCCCCGAATCAGCGGCTCCTTTAACCCCGTCCTGTCTGAGCGAAAAACAGACGCCCTCCGGCGACCTACATGGAGAGGCGGGGCCAAATCCAAAGCTGGGGCCCTGGGAGCTGTGACAACAAAGAAGAGAAAGGAAGCAGCGGATTAAAGCTCCACAATCAACTTGATGTACTCTGCATCTATGGAATACATGAATAGACAACCAATCATCCCAAATTGAGGAGGTGGATTTGAGAGCAAGATTTATTCCCCTTTTCCTCTTTTTGTGAGTGTGTATGCATATGCGTCTGTGAGATTTTGTCTGTATAGCTTTGCTTCCACCCTTTGTCCTAGGGTTCTATCCGTCCACTTTTTGTTTGTTTTGTTTTTTAAATTTTTTTCTTTTTTTTCTTATTTTTTATTTTAATAACTTTATTATATTTTATCTTACTTTATTTTATTTTACTTTATCTTTTCTTTTTTTTTTCCTTCCTTCCTTCCCTCCTTCCTTCCTTCCTTCCTTCCTCCCTCCCTCCCTCCTTTCTTTCTTTCTTTCTTTCTTTCTTTCTTTCTTTCTTTCTACTTCTACTAATTCTTTCTTTCTACTTTTTCTCCCTTTTATTCTGAGCCGTGTGGATGAAAGGCTTTTGGTGCTGCAGCCAGGAGTTAGTGCTGTGCCTCTGAGTTGGGAGAGCCAACTTCAGGACACTGGTCCACAAGAGATCTCCCAGCTCCACATAATATCAAATGGCGAAAATCTCCCAGAGATCTCCATCTCAACACCAACACCCAGCTTCACTCAACGACCAGCAAGCTACAGTGCTGGACATCCTAACCCAAACAACTAGCAAGACAGGAACACAACCCCACCCATTAGCACAGAGGCTGCCTAAAAGCATCATAAGTCCACAGACACTCCAAAACACACCAACAAACGTGGACCTGCCCACCAGAAAGACAAGATCCAGCCTCATCCACCAGAACACAGGCACTAGTTCCCTCCACCAGAAAGCCTATACAACCCACTGAACCAACCATAGACCCTGGGGGCAGACACCAAAAGCAACGGGAACTACGAACCTGCAGCCTGCAAAAAGGAGACCCCAAACACAGTAAGATAAGCAAACTGAGAAGACAGAAAAACACACAGCAGATGAAGGAGCAAGATAAAAACCCACCAGATCTAACAAATGAAGAAGAAATAGGCAGTCTACCTGAAAAAGAATTCAGAATAATGATAGTAAAGATGATCCAAAGTCTTGGAAATAGAATGTAGAAAATACAAGAAACGTTTAACGAGGACCTAGAAGAACTAAAGAGCAAACAAACAGTGATGTACAACACAATAAATGAAATTTAAAATTCTCTAGAAGGGATCAATAGCAGAATAACTGAGGCGGAAGAACGGATAAGTGACCTGGAAGATAAAATAGTGGAAATAACTACTGCAGAGCAGAATAAAGAAAAAAGAATGAAAAGAACTGAGGACAGTCTCAGAGACCACTGGGACAAGATTAAACATTTGAACCAACATTAACACCAACATTCGAATTACAGGGGTTACAGAAGAAGAAGAGAAAAAGAAGGGGACTGAGAAAATATTTGAAGAGATTATAGTTGAAAACTTCCCTAATATGGGAAAGGAAATAGTTAATCAAGTTCAGAAAGCACAGAGAGTCCCATACAGGATAAATCCAAGGAGAAATATACCAAGACACATATTAATCAAGCTGTCAAAAATTAAATACAAAGAAAACATATTAAAAGCAGCAAGGGAAAAACAACAAATAACACACAACGGAATCCCCATAAGGTTAACAGCTGATCTTTCAGCAGAAACTCTGCAAGCCAGAAGGGACTGGCAGGACATATTTAAAGTGATGAAAGAGAAAAACCTGCAACCAAGATTACTCTACCCAGCAAGGATCTCATTCAGATCTGATGGAGAAATTAAAACCTTTACAGACAAGCAAAAGCTGAGAGTTCAGCACCACCAAACCATCTTTACAACGACTGCTAAAGGAACTTCTCTAGGCAAGAAACACAAGAGAAGGAAAAGACCTACAATAACGAACCCAAAACAATTAAGAAAATGGGAATAGGAACATACATATCGATAATTACCTTAAATGTAAATGAACTAAATGATCCCACCAAAAGACACAGATTAGCTGAATGGATACAAAAACAAGACCGATATATATGCTGTCCACAAGAGACCCACTTCAGACCTAGAGACACATACAGACTGAAACTAAGGGAATGGAAAAAGATATTTCATGCAAATGGAAACCAAAAGAAAGCTGGAGTAGCAATTCTCATATCAGACAAAATAGACTTTAAAATAAAGACTATTAGAAGAGACAAAAAAGGACACTACATAATGATCAAGGGATCGATCCAAGAAGAAGATATAACAATTGCAAATATTTATGCATCCAACATACGAGCACCTCAATACATAAGGCAAATACTAACAGCCATAAAAGGGGAAATTGACAGTAACACAGTCATAGTAGGGGACTTCCACACCCCACTTTCACCAATGGACAGATCATCCAAAATGAAAATAAATAAGGAAACCCAAGCTTTAAATAATACATTCAACAATATGGACTTAATTGATATTTATAGGACATTCCATCCAAAAACAACAGAATACACATTTTTCTCAAGTGCTCATGGAACATTCTCCAGGATAGATCATATCTTGGGTCACAAATCAAGCCTTGGTAAATTTAAGAAGATTGAAATTGTATCAAGTGTCTTTTCCGACCACAATGCTATGAGACTAGATATCAATTACAGGAAAAGATCTGTAAAAAATCCAAACACATGGGGGCTAAACAATACACTACTTAATAATGAAGTGATTACTGAAGAAATCAAAGAGGAAATACAAAAATACATAGAAACAAATGACAATGGAGACACGACGACCCAAAATCTATGGGATGCCGCAAAAGCAGTTCTAAGAGAGAAGTTTATAGCAATACAATCCTACCTTAAGAAACAGGAAACATCTCGAGTAAACAGCCTAACCTTGCACCTAAAGCAATTAGAGAAAGAAGAACAAAAAAACCCCAAAGTTAGCAGAAGGAAAGAAATCATAAAAATCAGATCAGAAATAAATGAAAAAGAAATGAAGGAAATGATAGCAAAGATCAATAAAACTAAAAGCTGGTTCTTGGAGAAGATAAACAAAATTGATAAACCATTAGCCAGACTCATCAAGAAAAAAAGGGAGAACACTCAAATCAATAGAATTAGAAACGAAAAAGGAGAAGTAACAAATGACACTGCAGAAATACAAAAAATTATGAGAGATTACTACAAGCAACTCTATGCCAATAAAATGGACAACCTGGAAGAAATGGACAAATTCTTAGAAATGTACAACCTGCCAAGACTGAATGAGGAAGAAATAGAAAATAAGAACAGACCAATCACAAGCACTGAAATTGAAACTGTCATTAAAAATCTTCCAACAAACAAAAGCCCAGGACCAGATGGCTTCACAGGTGTATTCTATCAAACGTTTAGAGAAGAGCTAACACCTATCCTTCTCAAACTCTTCCAAAATATAGCAGAGGGAAGAACACTCCCAAGCTCATTCTACGAGGCCACCATCACCCTGATACCAAAACCAGACAAGGAAATCACAAAGATAACTACAGGCCAATATCACTGATGAACATAGATGCAAAAATCCTCAACAAAATACTAGCAAACAGAATCCAACAGCACATTAAAAGGATCATACACCATGATCAAGTGGGCTTTATTCCAGGAATAAAGGATTCTTCAATATACACAAATCAATCAATGTGATACACCATATTAACAAATTGAAGGAGAAAAACCATATGATCATCTCAATAGATGCAGAGAAAGCTTTCAACAAAATTCAACACCATTTATGATAAAAACCCTGCAGAAAGTAGCCATAGAGGGAACTTTTCTCAACATAATAAAGGCCATATATGACAAACCCACAGCCAACATCGTCCTCAATGGTGAAAAACTGAAAGCATTTCCACTAAGATCAGGAACAAGACAAGGTTGCCCACTCTCACCACTCTTATTCAACATAATTTTGGAAGTTTTAGCCACAGCAATCAGAGAAGAAAAGGAAATAAAAGGAATCCAAATCGGAAAAGAAGAAGTAAAGCTGTCACTGTTTGCAGATGACATGATACTATACATAGAGAATCCTAAAGATGCTACCAGAAAACTACTTGAGCTAATCGATGAATTTGGTAAAGTAGCAGGATACAAAATGAATGCACAGAAATCTCTGGCATTCCTATACACTAATGATGAAAAATCTGAAAGTGAAATCAAGAAATCACTCCCATTTACCATTGCAACAAAAAGAATAAAATATCTAGGAATAAACCTATCTAAAGAGACAAAACACCTGTATGCAGAATATTATAAGACACTGATGAAAGAAATTAAAGATGATACAAATAGATGGAGAAATATACCATGTTCTTGGATTGGAAGAATCAACATTGTGAAAATGACTCTACTACCCAAAGCAATCTACAGATTCAATGCAATCCCTATCAAACTACCGCTGGTATTTTTCACAGAACTAGAACAAAAAATTTCACAATTTTTATGGAAACACAAAAGACCTCGAATAGCGAAAGCAATCTTGAGAACAAAAAATGTAGCTGGAGGAATCAGGCTCCCTGACTTCAGACTATACTACAAAACTACAGTAATCAAGACAGTATGGTACTGGCACAAAAACAGAAAGATAGATCAATGGAACAGGATAGAAAGCCCAGAGATAAACCCACACACATATGGTCACCTTATCTTTGATAAGGGAGGCAGGAATGTACAGTGGAGAAAGGACAGCCTCTTTAATAAGTGGTGCTGGGAAAACTGGACAGGTACATGTAAAAGTATGAGATTAGAGCACTCCCTAACACCATACACAAAAATAAGCTCAAAATGAATTAAAGACCTAAATGTAAGGCCAGAAATTATCAAACTCTTAGAGCAAAACATAGGCAGAACACTCTATGACATAAATCACAGCAAGATCCTTTTTCACCCACCTCCTAGAGGAATGGACATAAAAACAAAAATAAACGAATGGGACCAAATGAAACTTCAAAGCTTTTGCACAGCAAATGAAACCATAAACAAGACCACAAGATGACCCTCAGAATGGGAGAAAATATTTGCAAATGAAGCAACTCACAAAGGATTAATCTCCAAAATTTATAAGCAGCTCATGCAGCTCAATAACAAAAAAACAAACAACCCAATCCAAAAATGGGCAGAAGACCTAAATAGACATTTCTCCAAAGAAGATATACAGACTGCCAACAAACACGTGAAAGAATGCTCAACATCATTAATCATTAGAGAAATGCAAATCAAAACTACAATGAGATATCATCTCACACCAGTCAGAATGGCCATCATCAAAAAAATGTAGAAACAATAAATGCTGGAGAAGGTGTGGAGAAAAGGGAACCCTCTCGCACTGTTGGTGGGAATGTAAATTGATACAGCCACTGTGGAGAACAGTATGGAGGTTCCTTAAAAAACTACAAATAGAACTACCATATGACCCAGCAATCCCACTACTGGGCATATACCCTGAGAAAACCAAAATTCAAAAAGAGTCATGTACCAAAATGTTCATTGCAGCTCTATTTGCAATAGCCCAGAGATGAAAACAACCTAAGTGTCCATCATCGGATGAATGGATAAAGAAGATGTGGCACATATATACAATGGAATATTACTCAGCCATAAAAAGAAACAAAATTGAGCTATTTGTAATGAGGTGGATGGACCTAGAGTCTGTCATACAGAGTGAAGTAAGTCAGAAACAGAAAGACAAATACCGTATGCTAGCACATATATATGGAATTTAAGAAAAAAAAATGTCATGAAGAACCTAGGGGTAAGACAGGAATAAAGACACAGACCTACTAGAGAATGGACTTGAGGATATAAGCTGTGACAAAGCGAGAGAGAGGCATTGACATATATACACTACCAAACGTAAGGTAGGTAGCTAGTGGGAAGCAGCACATAGCACAGGGAGATCAGCTCAGTGCTTTATGACCGCCTGGAGGGGTGGGATAGGGAGGGTGGGAGGGAGGGAGACGCAAGAGGGAAGAGATATGGGAACATATGTATATATAAAACTGATTGACTTTGTTATAAAGCAGAAACTAACACCCCATTGTAAAACAATTATACTCCAATAAAGATGTAAAAAAATAAAATAAAATGAGTATAAAAAAATCAAAAAAGAAAACCAATTGCATGACTACCAGACAAAATTTCTTTGTGCTGCTATGGACAAGGATCATTTGCTTTTCTCTAATACAAGAATAATTTACATCACAATCAATTTTCTGCCGGTTCTGATCTACCCCTTCAGAGTTGTAAAATCATTTAGTCAATTAAAAAGTCAATCAAAGTTACAAGCACTGGAAAAGCATCCAGTATTCTCTTTTACATTTTTCCAATTTTGAATACTTTTTTCGTGAAAGGGTAATTTTTATTTACACTGCTAAAGTCAAGAAGCCTGAGTCATTGTTAATTTAACACTCTACTGTTGATAGAAGTCAATAAACTGGTACTTATAAAAGAACTAAAAGATATAAGCATTACAAAGGAAGAAAAAAAATTTCAGAGGCTGTCAACATAGAAAATTCAAGAACATCTACAAATGTATTATTATAACAACAACAAAAAAAAAATCCAGCATGATTCTTTTGATTAAATGTCAACATACAAGGATCACTGGCTTAGACTGACCAAGAAAAAAAGGAAATTTGAGTAAGAGACTCAAATGACTAAAATCAGGAATAAAAGAGAGTTCACTACTAATCTTACAAAAATAAAATGGATTATAAAGAAATACTGTGAATAACTGTGTGCTAACAAATTAGAAAACTCAGATGAAATGGACAAGTTCCTAGAAATACAAAAATCTATAGCTTTCCTCTACCCCAAATGTAAGCATAGAAAAATTTTAATGTAAAAAAATTTGCATCTTGATGGAAGAAAAAATTTTAAAACAGAGGTATAAACCTAATAAAAAATGTGGAAGATCTTAGAAAAAAATTACAAAACACTGTTAGCTACATGAAACTTGCCATAGAGGGAAAGGCTTGACACATTAAAGGTGTAAATTTCCCTCAGTTAATCTTTAAATTAAATGTAATTTTAATAAAAATATGTACATGATTTGCAAAAATAGACAGCTATTTTTCATACTCACATGAAGACAAAAAGACAGTTTTGAAGGAAAGAACCTATTCTCCTATTATTAAGGCTTATTAGAAAACTGCAGCAGAAAAGCAGTGTGATACTGGCAAAATTATATTTAACAGAAAAGCAAAAAGGATAAGAGAACACAGAAAATTGCCCAAGTATATACCATGACATAGTACAATACAATCATTTTAGAAAAGAGAGATTACTGAAGAAATGATATTGAAATAAGTTGGAATAAAAGAAAATTGCTGTCTTACAATATATACAAGAATAAACTCCAGAAGATTTTGATTCATATGTGTAAAATAAAAATTTTAAACTATCAAAAGGTATTATATGAAATATCTTCAATCAACAAGAGTGCAAAAAATTTCCTAAATAAGATGTAAGAAATACATCTCAGAAAGAATGATTGAAAAATTTGACTACATCAGAGATTAAAATTTCTTTTTAAAAAGATATATCACCAACAAAGTTAAAAAAAAAAAGCCACAGACTAGCAAAACATACCTACAAAGGTACAACCAACAAAGAACTGCCACCCAGAATATATTTAAAATCGTTATAATCAATTAAAAATAGTTTCAGACAACAAACAATAAAACAGCCAAAGGAGGCAAAGGATAGAAAGAGAATACTCACAAAAGTAACCCAAATGGCCAAAAATATTTTAAAAATTTAGTCCTAGAGTAGTCAGTGAAATGTAAAATAAGGCAAAACAGTAACATTTTATCCCATTAAATTGATAAAAATAAAACAGAAGACAAAACTAAGCATTGCTGAGTTGTGGCCACAGAGAATGATCAAATGCTTCAACTAGGGATACAAAATAATACTCCTACTTTGAAGGATATTACCCCATATTCCAGCTATTAATTGTCTAGATATGTGCCCTAGAGAAAAAGTTCTACATGTATACTAGGAGACACACTTATGAAGCCATTATAACAATGTAGATTATTCCATGACAAAAAAGATTCCCCTAACACAATAAGTGAAAAAAGTAAAACGTAATATGATCTTATTTTTGCAAAAACAAATCTTATACATGTTATGTACACTGAATCACATATTCACACACATGCACAAACACATATACACATAGATAAAATATCAGTAGAAATCTTTCTTTACATAATGGGAATATGAGTGTTCATATCTAAATTTTCTTGTATTTATTTTTACTAATAAATCAGTTGTATATATTTTAGAAGTTTGAACTAATATATAATTTCACATTTATCTTTTTATATATCATGTTGTTCATATTATTTTATATATTTGGGCTATTTAGCTATTAACTCTTTCTTTTAAAAATCATAAATACTAGTTTACTTTAAAAAATGAAAGAAATAATTTACTAAAAATTATAAGAAATCTGCTTACCATGACTTGGAATAGCGGCATTCACCATACACTCAGGGAATAAGACACTTCCTTCAGGAATCCTCTCCTGACCCCCGTAAGTCTGGGTTACTGGGTCCTCCTATGTGATCTTGTGTGTAATCGTGGGTATATTGGTTCCTCTCCTCCACCAGTGAGTTCCTTAAGGATGGGTACTAAGGAAACATTATCACTGTTAACCACTGATAGAATGTAAAACATAGGACACCTGGCAGGAAATCAAGAGATGTTTGATAAATAGATAAATGAGTGAATGGGTGAAGCTACAGTTTCACAGTGATTCTGCCCATTTTGTGTTCAGAATTACTTGCATTCTGTGAATATCAAGAGAACAACTTTTTAAATGATATAAATTATTTTCACCAATAGGAGAAATAATCTAGGAACAGTAAGGGGGGGGGATGCAAAAAAGAATTGTGACCAAGTTTTGCTGCATTTGAAAAGGAAAAAGAAGTGTTTCTCTGACATCCTAAATTTCCTCATGCACATATCTCAAGCTTAGAGGGACTTATCATATTGGACACATGTCCCTAAGACAAGGAAATGGGGGTTTCAGTATGAGAACTACTTTATGATGCTTGCAAAGAGCTCAGATGGAGAATCTCTCAATCCCCTGTTCCCGAATTAAACATCAACACATGGGAGTCACGCCTGCTGCTCTGCAAGTGACCATGTCTTACACACAAGGCCAAGTCTGTCAGAAGATTAGGCAATGGCCCCTTAGTCCTGGTGTATCTATTACTATATTTTCATTTGCCAGTAACAGAAATTCCCACCCAAACTGGCTGAAATATTAAAGAAGAATTTTTTTAAACCACAGAACTTAAAAAGACATGTGATAATGTAGGCTTTAGGTGGGAGTCAGTTGGTCTCCCTGCCATGTTTCTCTGGAATTCTCAAAGCTCCTTCGTCCCCACATATATCAGCTTTGTTCTTGGGCTGACTTTCCTCCATATGATGGAATGGCCACCAGCATTAACTGGTCCCACATATTGCTCTGTTCACAAACATGGAGAGACAGCAAGCAAATCACTTTTCGAAGTGATTAAATGAGAGTTTTGAGCTTCCTGAACTTTACTACCCTTTACTACCAATTATGTTGCCAAGGAAAAGCCATGAGCTGATTGTTGTAAGCCTGAGTTACCTGAACCAACCCCTATTGCAAGAACACATAATCGAAACTCGGGGTGGAATCTGTTCTGCCAAAGTGACACAGCTTCTTCTCAAGGGGGAAGGGCTGGAATGAATGATGATCTACGTCATTTCCATACTGTTGAAGAAGGCCCTGAATGCTTTTGCCAACATTCAAATGTTTTAGAGTAGACTTTTGACATATTTGCAGTAAATGCCTTCTAATACTCATGAGTCGTCTCTATCTGCAAGGTATTTGGCAGAGAAACACATTCAGTACTACAAATGACTGACAAGAAATATCCTAGACACTAGTGTGCTAACCACACTACTTTAATTAGTACTGTAAAGGAGAAGTTGTAATAAATAACTTGCTTATATCCTAACAGGTAATAATCTAGTCATGGTAAAATTGGAGAATAAACAGCTTAATATTACCAGACACGTATGGCCATAATTTTAGCCTACAAGGAAGTCCAGACTGTCCTATTATTATGAGATCCATTTGGAAGATTATGCTGTAGCAGGAAGCTATGGAGTTGATACCTGCAGAACTAGAAGACTCTGTCTCTGTACCCACAATTCCTAATATATTCTTCCTCTTTCTCTACAATACAGCACATTGGCCTTTCTATTATTCAGGCAGGCCAAGTTGTTTCCACAGTGAGCCCTTTTCACATTTGCTCTCTCTTCTACCTAGCCTGGTCCTTTGTGCAACTTGTACACTCATAGCTTTGTGATCTTTGTTCAGATGTCACCTAACCTATGGTACTCTCCCTGATTATGTGTTCAAAGCATATATCTCTATTCTCATCACAGTCTATAATATTATCATCCTTTATTTTCTTCATAGGACTAATAGTACTTCAGAGTATTATATTTTTACTAAATTTTGCTGTTTTCTATTTTTTAATTTGTTAATTGCCTATATTCCCTATTTAAACCTAAGTTAAATGAAGGCAGCATCTTGGTCTTATTTACTACAATGTCTCTGTATCTGTAATAATGTCCAACAAAGCACAAACACCATTTTTGTGGTGAAAAGTGCAAATAGTTTAGAGTGAGAAGCTGTGATCTGGGTTATGTGATCTAAGGCCTGTCATTCATCATTTTTATGCTGAGATTTTGAATATTTATGATGTATAAATGAACTATTGTATAGGGAAGCTCCTTGAAAATTATAAAAATTCTATGCACTTCAAATTCTTTCTGTAATAATCAACTTTTTTGATGGATGGATAGATGGCTAGATAGACAGACAGAAAGACATGGCTGAATATGTTAACAGAAACTATGATAACAGCATGCCACCAAATAGCTTACCTAAAAATTAAATAAAGACAAACTTGTTAGGAAATAGCAAATAGTTGATAATAGTTGCCATAGCTATTATTTACTGGGTGCTAACTAAACATATGCAGGGGACTGTGCTAAATTCTTTATGCAATTTCTCTCTTTTAATCCTCACTAACAACTTAATATGTTGCCAATTTACACATTGATGCACAGAGAGATGAAGCGAATCCTCGAGGTCACATAGACCTTAAATTGTAGTGCAGGGACTTGAACCAACTTTGTCTGACTACAAACACTGTGGGGCTCTCAAATTATTACAGATATCTCAGATATTACATGCTGTCTCCGCATCTGATATGAAAGTCTCTAAGAACCTTCACGTTTTCTTGTCTACTAAATGAATGTGATCTCTCTGGAAAAATACCTAAAGTGATTGGTGTTACTCAAAAGAGTTGCTGAAAGCAATAAGATCTAGAGTGGAGAATAAAAACTGAAAAGCAAAAGGTCATTCAGAAACTCAACCTTCTTCCTTTCATGAGTAATTTAAAAAAGAAAACGGATAGGCTTTTTTTCATTGAAATGATACATCTTCATCTCCTCCTCTTCTTCATCATTGTCCTCGTCTTCCACTCCCTCTTTCCCCTTATCTTTTGCCTTCCCTCTTCTTCTTTCTTCCTCCTCTTTACTCTCTTTTACTCTTAGCCCCTCCATCCTTCTTTTTCTCTTTTTCCTTTTTCTGAGACCTCACTCACACTCATAGATTTGAATATGAAGTCTACTATGAGCAGTCTCCATCTCCTTGATTAATACTAATAAGAAAAAGATCCCGTCTGGGAAGCTATTTGAGAATAGTATGTCTCGGTTCACCTTCTCAGTATACTTCTTCCTCCACCTCCTCCACACACACACACACACACACACACACACACACACAAAGTACTTTCTTACTCTGGGCCTAGGAGAAGGGACTCAAAGGTCCTCTGACCTAGTACCTGAATAACTTGGGTCTTATGTGATAAAGAATTGAGAAGATTTTAAGGCTAATTACTCCAAAAACGTCTAAATTTTCTGACCCCAAAGAGTTACATTCCTTATACCAAAAGCACTCACGAGCCTCCTGAATTAGTCATAGTAATCTGACTGATTGTCTCTATTTAAGGAACCCTTCCCCTTCTCTTTCTCACCTCCCCTTCTTGAACCAGGCTAGCCCTCACATTGCCTTTAGGTCTCAGTTTCCCTGAGATTGGTCCAGATGCCCTGACCTGTGCTTCTCTATCACACTTAATCTTGCCAGCATAGCACATACTACACTTTACTGAAATATCACCTTTTATATTCCCCTCATCAACAATCACTGTTCTTTGGGGGATGCTTATTAAAGAAACAGTGAATGAATTAAAGGATGAATTCTAGAGTAGAAGATTTCTCTATATCCATTGTTGCAGCATTTAGATATTATTTTCACTTCTGACCTCACCTTTTAGATAAACCAAAAGAAGACACAAATGCTTATCTCACTGCAATTGAAAGAACTGACAAAGAGAGACAGGAAGAGATTCATTTCAATGAATGGTCACAGCCTTGAGTGATCACCATTTCATTATCTGAAGAATCTTACACTTGCACACTTCCCTCACCTATAATTAACAATCACTTAATCATTTATTAATAAAATAGCATGTTAAGCAAGACACTGTGTTAAATAATGTGAGATACAGAGAAAGCTAATTTTTGCTTCCAATGCTCATCCATCTACTGAAGAAGGTAATATATGCATGGCTATGAAAAACAGCAATACAAAGATAGATTCTAAGTAGCAGCTAGCTGCTATAGCCATAAAGGACCATGACAATGATAACCGTTGATTAGGGTAGTGAGAAAAATCCTCAAAGTTGGAAAATCTTAAAGTGGTCTTAGATTAAAGAACAGAAGGCCGGACTAGAATGGAAGCTGGAAGAACTACCTTTATTGATTTGAGGACCTAGGTAGAAAAGGTGACTCATCTATTCAATAAAAATAAAATTTTAAAGAAAAGGTAATTCATCTATATCTGAAACCTACTTTTTATATTTACCAATGAATAAATAGAAATTTAATGTCAGAATAAAGTCTCAGGGATCCCCTCTTCCTGTCCTTAGGAATATTACAATGGGTTTTATACAACTACATACTGCTTCTAACATAGTTAGAGTGATTTTAAAGTCTTGAAGGACTTAGAAACCTACTTGTTCTATGTAATTATATGAAATAAGTATTTTTGAAGAGACAACCATATAACTCAAACACTATTTTTCTCCACAGAAACACACAGCATCACCTTTCACTTGTGTAAGCAAATAAATTATAATCTTGACTACGGTATTGTTTGCAGCAATTTAATTTTTTCTGAACATAGCTCTTATTCTATTATAATGCTTGAATGATTCACATGCAATGTTTCCAATCTACTTTTCTTGGCTTGTGAAACTTTTCAACAAAATGTTAGCATTTGCAGGCACCAGATGTTTTGACACAAGGAGAAGCAAAATGTAAATTTTAATCCATGCTAGGAACAATAGGCTGCAGGCACCTTTTTCTTATTACATGAATTATATACTTAACCATATTGTGGTCAGTCCTATCAAAATCATCACCATCTAGAATGCTGTACTCTTGTCTTATGGTTGCCAACTAATGAAACTGATATATATTTAACATGAAACTGATATATATTTAACATGATGCCAACTAATGAAACTGATATATACTTAACAGTCCTTAACCCATAAACCTTATTGTATTTTACCACTTAACCACTCCACAGCTAGAACTCTGCAGGCGATAATAATAATAACAATTTTTTAGGTGGGTTTCAATATTTCTTTTGGTGGTCAATAAAATCAATGTTTGTAATATATTTAAAAGGTTTATAGCTGCAAACATCACTTATTTTAACAAAAACATTAAAACTTTTTACAACTTTCTTCATTTTTTCCATCTTTTTGACTCAACTCAGAGTAAGGAGTGTGTGTGTGTGTGTGTGTGTGTGTGTGTTTGTGTGTGTGTGTGAGTGTGTGTGTGTTTCTAGCAGAAGGGATTTGCGGATAGCTTCAAATGTTGCCTACATGTAGGTTCCAATAAAAAAATAACATAAGAATAGCATATTCTTATATGTGGAGTCTTTCCTAGTATCAAGAGATTAGAAGACTTTTTTATAAGCTCCCACATAGGCAGACATGTGTCTGTATCCAAATACACCACATATGTACATACACATACAATAAACAATCAAGTATAGAACCCATTCAGTCATCCTTTTTTCAGTCTATATAGTGTCAGAAAATCATCCTGACTTACCTGTACCTTATTAGAGTGGTTATTCCTTTCTACACAGAAATTATTGTATTGATCAGTATTTTTGGCATTGATAATGCATTAAGAAAAAAATTTATCTGATATAACATTTTTTAAAAATCAATGAACCTATATTTGAACACAGAATAGCATCTTTTTATAGTCAACTCAGAGCCATCCTTTTTATTATTTCTGAGGCAGGTGTGTAGAAAAAAATTCACAAACATGGTATTAAATATTAGAAAGTCTTAACATTTAACTGAAATTCTTATTAATTTCATTATCAAGGGATAGGTCTAGTCAATACCAATTAGCAGCTTTAAAATGTTTTACATATTAAAATACAGTATTCTGTTTATCCTAGATTGTCTGGGGACTATCTAGTATATTAAAAGATTTTGCAGAGTTTCTTAGTGATTTCATTGCTACAAGTATGCCTGTTAGCAATTTTGCAACATTTTGATGAACATTTTCCATAAATCAAAATCATAACAGCTTAAGAAGCAGATGGCAGGAGACTATATTTTAAAATGTAACAATTATTTTCATTAATAAGGAAATACTGGATTACTGTTTTCAGCATGGACTATGAAGTAAGCAGTTGTCAGTTGTGAAGTCTCATGGCTGTTAAGTATCCTTTCAGATGATTAACCCACATTCTATATTTTCCAGTGCAATCTATACACAAAGGCAGAACAAAAAGTATGTTAAAGCATTTAATGATTCTATGCTTTCATTTTATACATATGCAAAGAAAATTTTGGTACATTTTTTAAAAGTATGTGTATAAGCATTCATTTATGTGTTAGAGAACACCAGTGCTCTCTATTTTCTTAGAAAATAAGACATTACTTTGTTATTAAAAATGAAAAATAGCAATCGTTACAAATTCTACAGTCTTATTATACTAACAATGTTTTCTTGATCTAACCAATGTTAGATTAAAATTATAGGAATATTACTTCAGCTATTCATATATATAAAATGCTATTAAAGTCAAAGATTTTTAACTACATTGTTATTATTAAGATTAAATAGCTGAATTAATTGTAGCCTTGTATGCCATAAGCAACTGCAGTGCTTTTAGATGGGATCCTTGAATTTAGTTAGCTCTTAAACTTCAGTAGTGATGTAGTAAAGAATAATATAATATGTAACTTCCTGATTGCATATAATTCTTTCAGCATATTTTGCATATTTCCTATTTTGTTTGTTATATATAATCACCAGCTTTAAACGATGTACAAATAAAATTTATTTCTGTGGCAAAAGCAAAGTTGAAAATACAGAACTTTTGAAATAAAATGGTAGTGCAGGAATAGGAGAGGTAGAATTGGAAACACAAAAGTCTTTAACTTTATTCTTGAAGCATGTTGGATAAATGTAGGAAAAAAGATATACTACTGAAGATTTCATCAGTAGAAAACACAATAGAAATCATTTGGATATGCAGAAATACATACACAGATCCCTTTACAAGAAAAAGATTAAAAGTTCCCTTTTATGTATAAAGCAGCAGATAGCAGTATTTCATCATTAAATTGATTGAATCCAGTGGGAGGTTTTTTTAATCAAAATAATTATTTCCTGATGATCTCCTATATACTAAAATTCTCTATGACTCTCACAGAAAACAAATGTAGCACAGAAAAATTTTAAGAAAACTATTTTTATCATTTTGAATACTTTGTTTACAAATTAGAAATCATACAAATGATAAGATATTGGTGTATACAATGAATAATGATACAGAAAGGTCATAAGATGCATTAGATCAGGAACACTCTAAATGTATTAAGTATTTATTAAGTAAATGAAATGAAATCTCTGTATATGTAACTTACACTAACTCAAATTGACATCTTGTATTTATCAACAAGCAGGGCACCAGAAGGGCAAAGGATGTAATTCCATGTAGCAGATATAGGCTGTGCCATTATCAATACTGAAGCAAAATTCAATCCTTCAGGTATTTTCAAGAAACCCAGATGGTTGATCTAGTGTTGATAACATAGCAAAAGATTAATTGATTCCAGTTTTCATCTACATCTTAGATATTATAAGGTCGATAAATATCAGCCTAGAGATATTGTAAAAACATTGGAACATTTAGTTATGCCATTTATTTAAATATCAAAATTCCACGATACCAGAGCAGCAAAAAATATTTTCATGATACTTTGAAGTATAAGAAAATTCAAGCATGGCTCAATCTATCAAAACAAAGAAAAAAATAAATTCTTTTTTACCTTGTGTAATCTAACTTCTCCCCTGACAATGAAGGTAAATGAGCACACCAATCAAGAAACTCATTATGTCTATTTTTTTTTTAAGTAAGAGCTATTAACTATTTTATTTACAGTCATATGAGTGGAAAAGAATGAGTTTAAAAAGGAGGAGAAAGGCTGTTTCTCAATGTCCCCAGCTCATCTGGCTATTTATTATTTAGAGCTCTTGTACCCACATCTAGAAAGCTATAGTCACTGACTTCACATCTGTAAACTGAGAAAATATGATCTGTATATATATTCTCCAGTTATGGGGAAAATTCAATAAGAAAGGACACTAAGAAGAAAAAAATATGAAAAGCTACATCTACTCGTAAGAGGCCCTTGTTATTTCAAGACAACTGGGAGTTGGAAAGGTTGTTTAGTGTGAGTCCACGAAAAGGAAGCCAATATTTTAGAGAAAAAAGATTGCATGGGACCTTATCTTGAAAAGATAACTAACAATAATTTTTAAATTGTTTTATTTAATTTTTAACAAAGTTTTTATTATTATAGAAATTATGTAATAATTATTTGAATGAACAAGGTTCGGTTAATTGTGTATTAATAGTTCAGTGGTAGCTGATATTTTCTGTGACAAAATTATTTGGTAAACAATATGCCTCTTTTACTGTTGTAAGTCTCATTTCTGAAAACATATTGTAGGCATCAATTTTCCCAAGGATCACTCTTGATTCTTAGATATTCAAATAATTTGCCTGTGAATTTACATTATTTCTACTTTTATATATATATATATATATATATATAAAGTTATATAGATATATATAAAGTTATATATATCTATATAACTTTTAAATGTTATTGTCAGATGGTTACAACATCTATGTGTCATAGAGAAACTGACCCATAAATGTATAAGCATATAACAGAGGCATATATACAACAGGGGATGTTAGAAAGGGGCTACTTTATAAGTGAACAACTTCTTTAGTGAATAGTTTAGTGTTTGGTACACTTTCACTTACCTATGCAACCTTATCATTTCTGGGGCTGGGATAATGATATTCAGATAACTAGGGCTCCCTCCTCCATCATTACATATGACATTAACTGTACACTTAGCTCTTGATAGATACACAGCTACTATGCTATCAGTTGAGCAACAGACCTGATGTGGGAGTTCTTCATCTGTGATCCAAGGAGATATTTAGGAGATCCCCCACACCTCTTAACACATACAAATTTTGGGATATATATATATATATATATATATATATATATATATATATATATATATATATATATTCTGTACTTTTCCAGGGAGAAAGTCTGTAACTTTCAACAGATTATCAAGGCCTTAAAAGTTAAGAACTAATGACTAAAATTAATTTTTTAATCTACTTCAGTTGACTGTGACACAACACTACTCTTCACTCTTTCTTTAAAAATCCATTACCTGTTTTACAATCCGCTGATAGTTATTATAATCTGTAAGTAGTAGCAAATATTATTACCCTTTCCAGATCTCCTTCATCCAGACTCTACCATCCTGTGTCAAGCCATTCACTAGCTAAGATTATGAGAAATGGCTTTCAAGGCTGAGTAGTAGTATTTTAGCAGAATGGAAAATGATGACAGAGTGAAGAAATCCTCAGTGTAAGTTTTCTCAGAATATGAAGAAATTAGAATAATGTATAAAATGAGAACAGAAATTAGCCTCTATCTAGAATGATGTGTTTTCCATTGACTTCAAGATATATTCCTTCTCTATGATTTGCAATGTTAACTTATCAACTCGGATAATAAAGTGGAATTTTGTCATAAAGTATATAATGTTCCCTTGAAAATTCTTGAGGAAATGTATCTTATGGCTCTCTTTCACGTGATCTATTTCAGATGAATTTATTTATCTGGCTTTGACAACTATTCCTATAAATCAAGAGTTTTTTCATGTCAAAAAATGAAAATTATTTTAATTCTCCAAACTCTGAGCTAATTGTAAGCTAAGCCTGAGATAATAAGCACACCTTAAAGATCTAATATTTTCCACTTTCATTAGCATTAAAATCTCAAATTTTGTGATGACGTATTTTTCATGTAATACCTGAAGCACCCTTTCAAAAGTTTATCCCAAAGTTAATATTCATGAAAGATTACATGTCAATCACATTAGTAATATACAGTAGCATTTTAATTTTTAGGCTTCTTCCTCTTAATTAAAAAATCTATTCCTGCTACATCATTTCATCTTGGTTTTCAAGGGCTTTCATAACTTGTTGCCAGTATTTTTCAGGACTCCGAACAGACGTCTTCTAGGGTGGTCAGATCTTTCTAATGAATGTATCATGAAGACACTTCCCCAACTTATTCTCGCTTTTATCATTTGGTTGATATTATTCACCTGTATAGCCTCCCCTCCACCAAATGTATGCTTTTTAAAAGAAGTTAAATTCTGCTATGCCCACACATTTTTGTGATTCTCCAATCTTCATGTTTAGTTTTTCTGACCTCCTGTATTTGCAGCTTATGCTGCACCATGTAGGCTTTAATTTTAAATGTCTTCTATCTTTTGTTGTGGTTTCTCATGCAGTCATTTTAACTCCCTGAGGAGTAAGACCATATTTTGCTCATCTGTTCTATATTTTCACAGAACTTACTGCAGTTTTGAGTATCCCTCCATAAATACTCATTGATCAGATGATCATTCATGCAGGTCTAGCACAGAGTAATATCCTTGGTAAGTCAATTCCCAATGCTTTGAAGAAGCTCAAGAGAGAATAATTTGAGTGAAGCACCATAGATATAAATAATAAATGCTAACAAGGCTAACAGAGATCGTAGGGTACTCTAAATACTCACAGGAATAGAACTTTATCCTCTGCTCAGAGCTGAATGTAATAAGAAAGATTTTTTGTTTTACTAATTATTTTGTCAGTTGGCAATCCAGTTTTCAGTATTTCATCAATTTGGAGCAAAATTATATCAACTAATTAATTTAAATCCAATTTTGGAAATAGTGATAAGTTTTATTTAACAAATTAACAAATTGTCCTAGTAGGGGGGCTTTCGATATTTTATTTGCTGAAACTGATTATCCAATATCTCTTCTTGACAAAGTAAAAAGGATTTGGAGTGTAATTTCAGATGCTGATTAGAAAATTAGAAGAATGAAGGGGGAAAAAAAGAACATGTATTATCTGCATTGTGTACCTGTTTGGGGGGGTGGTGGGTATGCTTGTGTGAAGCAATAACAATTCTAGCCAGTATTCTTGAGGACAGCATTCAATGTGTTCTTTTTCTGAACTGAGCATGTCTCCATAAATATGCAAAGATGCTTTTAGAGTTAGTGTGATTGAACTGACCAAGGGAATTAGAGTCTAATTTTAGAATCCTAAGTTTCTATAAATTTTCTGTATTTTATTGTGGAAAATTCTAATGTTTATTGTAGATTCACTTTTCAATTATAAGTGGTAGATAATCTATTTTTTAATTAGTTCCCCTATAAGGCTTGAACTTTAGACAACTATCCCCCAGACAGTGGAAAAAAGGCAATGAACAACCAGATCTGTCGATCTTGATTCTTGAAAATTAACATTGTCAGAGCTGAATAGGAAGGAGACGGAAGTAAGAAAATGTATATTTCAGAAGGTCTATTCTTTGCAGTCTGTTAGTTCCAATAGTACACCACCAAGTCACTACTTTTAAAATATCAGTAGAGAGCTTTTTCTTATGTTGTGCCTCTTTCCAGGAAAACAAAATTTAAGTAGATTTGGACTCAGTAGTCAAAGAGAAAAAAAAGTCTTTTTTGCTCTTAATAATCCTTCGACACTGTGCTTCTTCTTCCTGTGAATTCTGTTGTTTCTAACCAATCAGTTTTTCATGAACAATATATTCCTTTCAGAAAAATTGAGCCAAAGCAATATATGAAACACAGAACTTCACTGCATAGCACCAGCATAGAATTGATTCCCAGTTGATGAATTGAGCCTGTTTATTTCTTATAAGTCATCACCATCATCTGAGCTAAAGCTACTTCTCCTACTGCTCTCTTTGGAAACTGCAGGGGAAGTGGCAGATAGCAGAGGATCTGTTCCAAATGGAGATATTGTGTCATCCAGTAGCATGTCATCCAATCTTTGTTCCTCCTTCAAAGCCGCACTAAATGATAAATCTGTGAAGTGTGACAAAGGATCAGAGAAGGCCATAGCTTGATCACAGAGCTCAGGGCTTGTCCCCTGAGACAGAACCAATTGTTGGCAATAGTCTACTGAATTCTGCTCAAGATGGGCCTGTTGTTTGGTGATGTGAGCACCTAAATCAACTGTGCCAAGTGAAGCCAGGGTTGGCAGACCATGAGCACGAGCCTGTATTTCTAGTTCCTGCAATTTCAAACAAGAATAATTAAATAACGACTTTGAAAGTAAACTCAACTCTATAGAATAAGCCACAAATAGATTTAAAATATTAACAAGCACTCAAAATGAAGACTAATACATATTATAAATATTCTTTGCAAATAACAGAGTGTGGTATATTTCTAATGCCTGAAAAATAACCCTGAGGAAAATACTCAGATTTTTAAAAACTACTCAGATTGTTCGTTAAAGGAATACATGACATATAATGGTCCCATAGTGGCTCAGGCTACAGTACAACTATTTGGAGATAGTGGAAATCTTCCAGTCATTCTTCCTGATTAATTTCTCTCTATAGGTCCATTTCATGGAAACAGGAGTGTTTTACCTGGCAGTAAGCTTGCTCACATATTAAAGAAAAAAGCTTGAGGCTTATGAAAACCTATATTCTGAGATTTTGTGTCACATGAACAGATGAGGAGTAACAATATAAACTGGCATAATATGCCTTAAGGCAATGAAATCCATAGCAATGTTACTATAGAAATAAAAGGGGGAGAGGAGAACTTAATGTCCAATATTATCCAGAGAAACAAAGGTTCTGCTTATTATTATTTTTTGACTGGGATAATATTTGTGTGTTTATAAAATTAATTCTATTTTCTGCATTTTTGCAATTAGTTGTTGTCATTCATTATATACTTTTAAAGCCAACTTGATCCTAGATTTCTAATCAAAACCTAATTGAATCAATCTAATTCATGAACTTCTAAAAGGCAATAAAATTATCCTTGGGAAGAAAAAATAATTGTTAATGAGAAAAAAATAAATGAGACCAATGAATAAAACTGATGATGGATAAGTCATATGTAAGCTACATGGTTCATGGCAACGTTCTTATAAAAACCTGAATCCGGAGTAGAAGGCGCCTGTTAGCCTGCTCTAATTTCTTCTGTCTGTGTTCTAATTCTCGAGCTCTCTGTTGTTCTTTTTGTAGCCACTTGATGTACTCCACTGATGCTTTTAGAATGGTTCCTTTGTTCCAGCGCATATCACTGTAGAAAGGAGAGATAACCTTTTCACAATTGTGCATGTCAGCAGAATTCATAAGAACTTACAAAATCTTTCACATTAATATGAAATAATGATTTACATGACTATTATTCACTCTTAGATATTATTGCTTCTGAATAGAAATTTTAATAGAATAGTTAAGAAGCCCTTATATAGTAAAATTAATCCCAGAATGAAAATAAGTGTCAAAAGAAAGTAATAAAGTGACTTTTTGTGGGAGAGCTAAATGCAATATCATGATTCTACCATTACAGTTTTTATATTTTTAGTGAAAATTGCTTTTATTATTAACTCTGAGATTAAAATCTATGTGCGGTATTTCTGCATTAATGAACGAGGAAATGTACATTACTGAGGACTTAAGCCTAAATTTTTTAAGATCATTTCAAATGCACCAATCTTTTAACCTACTTTCTATAAGGTTGCTTTTATGATTCTAGGAAAAGAAAAATAAAGTCCCTCCTGAATGGTGATCCTGAGTAATTGTGAAACAAATTGGAGTTTGGCAACATCACTTTATGCAATAGAGCAAAACTTTCTAGAATCATTAGGCAAATTTTTCTGCACAAAAAGCATCAACATTTTTTTTAAAAAGCTGGATATCTATTTTTAAGTAAGTGTACAATAAGTAAATACAGTTGAACATTGCCAATAATCTTCAGACTGTAGCATAGAAAAAATATTTTATTAAAACTTATTTTTAGACAGGAGAGATGATAAATTTGGAACTACAGAACAGGCTACTGAGTTTAATATCTAAAAACATACATCAATATATTTAATACTATCTGACAATTCATAATATGTATGGAGAATAGGGCCAAACTGATTGCTAAAAGTTAGAGCTGTTGAAAAATCTGGATGAATTTTCCATTTAGAATCACGAGATTTCTTCTAATACAACAGAAAGTAAACTTGTAGGGAAAATTTTAAAAGACATTACACTGCATGTATTTTTGGTTTACGTGATCTACATGAAATACATGGAACTTAATATGTATTTATTAAATGTTCAGAAATGGGAAAATGTAGTTTATGAAAAACCTGACTGGCATGTGCCTCATTGGAAGTTCAGGTTAGACGACAATTCATTAGCTGTAACAAATTAAAGGAAGATACATTATTCTACCACAGGTGAAAATGCTTAATAGGTGAGAATGCTGGAATAAGCCATCCTCTACTGAAAAGCACCAAACCATTGCCACGTCTGTCTCAAGCTTGAAAATGCTTTGTCAGTTCTCTGGGGCCACTACTGCTGTTGATATCTTTCCAAGCACAGTGAATTATCTAGTGGTGGGAAGGGTAGGGGGAAAAGAGGCTACTTTTGTCATTAAACCAAGAAGTTATCTGTCACTGAAAAGTGTAGTGAATTCCTGAGTTAAAACTCTAAGCAGCAACAGGAGCCTAAAGGCCCCAATTTTGTTTTATTTCTGCTCATGGGAAGAAAAACTTGAAGGACAGAAGGAATAGGATGAAAACAATAACCCTAGTCAACTTTGAAGTTTAAGGTACTGTTTATTTAGATCTAAAATAAACCTTCAAAGTTGTGGTAGATCCATCCACCTTACTACAAATAACTCAATTTCATTTCTTTTTATGGCTGAGTAATATTCCATTGTATATATGTCCCACATCTTCTTTATCCATTCATCTGTCGATGGACACTTAGGTTGCTTCCATGTCCTGGCTATTGTAAATAGAGCTGCAATGAACATTGTGGTACATGACTCTTTTTGAAATATGGTCTTTCTCATACAGAATGAAGTCAGTCAGAAAAAGAAAAACAAATACGATATGCTAACACATATATATGGAATCTAAAAAAAAAAAAATGGTTCTGAAGAACCTTGGCCAGGACAGGAATAAAGATGCAGACATAGAGAATGGACTTGAGGACACGGGGAGGGGGAAGGGTAAGCCGGGGCGAAGTGAGAGAGTGGCATGGACATATATACACTACCAAATGTAAAACTGATAGCTAGTGGGAAGCAGCCACATAGCACAGGGAGATCAGCTCAGTGCTTTGTGACCACCTAGAGGGGTGGGATAGCGAGGGTGGGAGGGAGACGCAAGAGGGAGGAGATATGGGGATATATATATATGTATGGCTAATTCACTTTGTTATAAAACAGAAACTAACACACCATTGTAGAGCAATTATACTCCAATAAAGATGTTAAAAAAAAAGTTGTGGTAGAAAACACACAATGGGTTTTGCTACAATATCTACTTGATGTCATTTCACTAAATGTTTAAAAGTTCACTCTATTTAAAGCCATTTTAATATATGAGGTTGCTTCTGAAAATATTTCAAGTTTTCCAAATATATTAAAGAGATGTTTACCTCTCTCCCAAGATAATTTCATGCAGTTAGGCATTAAAAAACATTATATATGACATTATACTATAAACACTAACACATACAAAGACATACCTAAGGAGTGAATGTTGATACTGGCTTTTCATTTTCTACAAAATAATTTTCTTTGAAGAACTTACATCGTTGAGAAAGTTAAAAGCTTGAATGTATATAGGGCTAAAGCAGGTAACAGAAATATGTAAGTTGGAGTAAGAATGCTGCCAGGCAAAACTATGGAAAATGTACAATCTGTTGTCATCTTAGGAGTGCCCATTCACTTAGAAACATTAAAAAAATAAAAAAGAAAGAAAACACCAAGACACGTCTGATTCTTCTTGCTTTGATCAACATTTTATAACTTCTGATTTAGAAAGTCTTGTTAGGTCTCATTTACTACCTCAACTGCCATTCTTACACAAAGGCCAGAGAAAGTTCTGACTGTAGAAGATAAAAAAATCAATACAAAAATACCTTAATTTTATATATAAAAAAGTAGAAAGAAAAGAATAATTTGATAGCACAACTAGAATAATTCATGCTCTGTTGGCATTTTTATATCTACAAATATGATTTTTTTGTAAATATGATTAAAAACACATATGAAGTAAATCACTACCACACGTCTGTAGAAATGCTTCACTTTTTGTATTTGCTAGTTTTGTTTGGTTTTATTTTTCACTGACGGTTAAGAGACTGTGTGCTTTTCATTTCATTTTCTCAACATATATACCTCAACGATAGCTCTTTACTATATTTTTTCCCTTCTGACCATACTATTTTGACCCAGCAAAGAAGAAAGAAGTACAAATTTCTGAATGTTTTTCATACACAAAAATGGCAACGTCATAGAATTCAAAATGCTTTCAGGTATTAACTTTCATTTGCTAAGCCAAACCGTAAGTTTATTCTAGCCATGAGCTGGAAAGGTCCTCAGAGCCTTTTTATAACCAAAGCTTCAGAGTTCCTGCTACTTGCCCAAGAGCATGCGGTGTTTAGAAGATGAGTCCTAGGTCTCCTCTCTCAGTTCAGTGCTGTATCTGCAAATCTGTGGCTTTCCCACTTTTTCAAATGCATCTGCCATAAGAAATGTGTTTTCTATTGTGACCCAGTGCGCTCTTTGTACTTATAACAGCAACAAAGGATTCATGTGGTATTACTATCCTTCTAACGTGTAATATGTAATACTCTGATGTTTTCAGTGCCTACATATAATAGAATTAAAACAATTAATAATTCCTCTTTCTGAAATCCACAAAGAAGAGAAAGTCCCTTAAGAATACTTAAAATGAAGCTTTCCCAATTATGGTCCCTTTCAGATGTGATTCTGTGATAAATTGATTTTCCATATTCTAGATCAGGGGTAGACAAACTATAGCCTGCAACCTGTTTTTGTCAATAAAGTTTCATTGGATGCAGTCATGCTCTTTCATATATATATTGTCTATGTCTGCTTTCATGCTACAATGGTAGAGTTGAATAATTTTGAGAGACTTTATGCTCACAAAGCTTGAAATAATTACTATCTGGCCCTTTAGAGGAAAAGTTTTCCATCCCCTGTTCTGGACAATGAATTAGAACCAGAAAGGAGCCATTTTACAACCAAAGCTTCTATAAAAGTGTAGAGTAATAATTATCCCTCACACAAGCTTTATAATTTTTAAGATATTCTCATACATATTACTTGATTTTATTTTTATAAAAACCCAGCCATATAGTTGGTGCTTTACAGGCATGGTGACATCTAAAGATGTTCAGTCAGGCTTCAGAGTCCAATTTTAGAGTCTCATCTGTTTTCTGCATATAACCTGTGCCTGGCACTGTGGGTTAGCTCTACCGGTTACAAGGGAAGCTCTCTTAACTGACCTTATCTAATCACTTTCAGGAGTAATTAATGTTCTCCATTCCCTTTGTGATACTCACTGACTGTTGACAGAACAAAGTAGACACTAGGCTACCTTCTGAGACACCCAGGTACTTCTGTTATCCTTGTGGTGACATGTACTTACTGACAGGCTGTTAAATGAATGCCCATTGTACTTATTATTGTGATAGTATAATTAAATTATATGTATGTTAACTAATGAAATACGAATGCAAAAGAAGAAAAAGCATTTATAAAGATAGCTATTGTTCTTAGGAAAAGTATATTAAAAGCTTTGGAAAAGCTGAAGTAAAATGTAGGTAGAGATAGGTTGCTAAAAACTATGCTGTAAGAAATTAGAGTGCAAACATTAAAAAATATCCATCTATACTTAGGTGGTTGGCCCTTAGGTTTTTGTTTTATCTTTAAGAAATTGAAATAGACTATACATTTTTGTGCAGTTTATGTAAGAAAGAAAAATTGAAACACATTCAAACTAAAAGGTCTTGGTCTTACATGAAATGTTTGGTGAATAAATGTGCATTTATATTTTAAGTGTTAAAAAAAGTCTTATCTGGAAAACGGATGTTCCCTTCTGCAAACAGAAAGAGTTGCATGCTTAGAGACTTCAAAAGATTTGAAAAATTACTGGTAGGCCTACACCAAGATTGAGCTCTTCAGACTTTCTGTCCAGTGCTTTCTGCCATTCTACTGGAGATGCCTTCACTATCTACTATGCCCATAAGAATAAATATGGCATTCCCTTCTATTATAAATGGATGAATTGTCCAAGTGAACTAGCACATTTACATTTAGGGAAAGGATACTTTCGAATTTCACAAATATCACTTTATCAAACATCATCATTTCTGAATAATGGATTTTTGCCAGTGTCTGGAGAGTCCAGTTCTCAGTCTGAACAAAACATTTTTTTCTAGTCATTATTAATGCTACAATGTTTTCATGTTTTTAGAGAAACACTTAACATGCTAAATTGATATTTTGTTTTATCAACTATTTCTTGAAATTTACAACCTCAAACATCTCGTTTAACTGACTTTGTGACTGTATGACACCATAACCTAGCTGAAAATTTAATTGCAATAACCGATTATTGACTGGCATCAATCAGCCTGTTTTTACAGTTCTATTTTTTCTGTTTGCATATCGCCAGAATTTTGGAACCTCTGAAAATTCAACATTCCAATTTTCACGTACACATAAATCTTAAATTGGAAGGAGTGCTATAATCATAAATTGAGGATGCCAGTCAGTATCATGAAAGCATTTGGTACTACCACTAAATTTGCAAATATTGGTGCCATACAGAAAAATCCACTAAATACTGAGAAGAAATAATTTACTTATTTCCTATAGCTCAATAGGACAAGTGTTAGTAACAACGTTGATGCTTAATAACGATCAGCCTTGGATAGATATTAAAAAATGAGACCAGCAGTAGCCTTATCTTTACCACAGCTGGTTAGTTTCCTAGTCTTTGGTTCTCCCCTCCCCCTCTCTCTCACACCCATTTTTTGGGGGGGGGGATTGAAACCATAACATTATTAATAAATGATTGGTGAACTCACGGATCATTAGACTTTGGAATAAGAGTGCCAAGCTCCTTGATTCGGTAATTAATATTATACCTTCTTCTTCTTTCAACTATTAAAAAAGAAATATTATTGATTATTCTCATTAAAGCATAATTCATTTTTGGTCAGCTGTAAACTTTCTTAACAATCTTTGAAAAACAATGAGCAAAAAAGTTTCATTTAGTGAAAAGGGTACTTCTCAAAAATAAAAAATTCAAACACATTTTATTCTAAAAGTAAAAATAACAATATTAGAATTGTGAGTCTATTATTCACAATTATTTTAAAACATTTTCTCTCAAAAACAACATTTTTATCATTCTTTGAAATGCAATAATATTTACTCATACTGATATATATATATATATATATATATATATATATATATATATTTATATACTCTCCTTTCTCATACACGCCACTGAAAGGCTAACACAAAGTTTGCTACATGGTAGGTATGTGTGCCCAAATAGACTATGACCTCTTTGAGGGCAGGGACCATTTCTTTTGTATCTCCAGCGGCCTTGGCATGTAAAAGGTGCTAAATAAATGTAGGTTGATTAGACTATAAATATAGTTTTCTAATTTAACAACTTTCAATAATACATAGAGCAGTGATTCTTAAACTCTGGCATGCATCAGACACACCTGGAGGGATAGTTAAAATAAATTTGTACCCCGCACCTAGAGATTCTGATTTTAGTAGGACTGGGTTGGGACCCAAGAATTTGCATTTCTAACAAGTTCCCAGGTGATGCCGACGCTGCTTGTCTAGGGCTCACACTTTGAGAACTACTGATGTAAGTTTTTATTCAGAGACTGTTTTCTCTGTTTGCATTTCTATGCATCCATTGCTTATGGAAATTTTGTGCATCTAGTAAATGTTCAATAAATGTCAAATATACAAATAAGTAGAGTTTTCTATATTGACCCTTACCTAAGAGCAGTCTTACAGAGCACAGAGTAGTCCTATATTCCCAGTGCTCTATATTTCCAGTATCAGGAACCACAACTTATGCATAATATTGTTTAAGTAGATAACATTTTTAAAGCTTTTTAGGGAAACGAAGGAAGTAAAATGTCATGAAGGAGAAGAAAACTATGTCAAAAACATTAAACCATACGTGCTTCAAAAATAAGATCTGCTACTAGAAACAAGGAAAGTCATGAAAAATATATCAATTGTCTTGGTGAACCTACTCTACAAAGCAATTTACCATGAATGAACTTGACCTTCAAAAATAATACATTGGGATTCCTCTGAAATTAGGATATAATTGATTCTTGGGAGAGTTTATTTTCCCTCTTTACCAATCCTGTTTTCCTATGCATGTGATTCAAAAAACTGACACCATATAAAAAACTGAAAAGAAAATAAACAAAGATAATGCTGATAGAAATACATTTATATTTTACAGTGAGAATTTATTAGTAAGTCTATGTTCACACATATTCACTCCTATATTATAAAACAGACTTTTAAATATAAGATGAAGAGCAGCTAGGAAGGATGTTCACAGTTTTATCTCAAAATAGGAGACTGGTTTAGTCCTATAATGTTTTATCAAAATCTATTATTTAGATGCACCTTACGTAAAATATCAGAAATTCCTACCCAGCTCTTCTTAGATTGTGCCCAGTAAAACTTTTAATGGCTAATTATGATGAGAAGTTTCGTTCCTCAATGTTTTCATCTCCAGTACTAGTTGTCTGTAAAGGAGTCAAGTTTTAAGAAATTACTAAACTATTTCATGCTACACGTGATTTCACTCGTCACCAAGTTTTTGATATATTCACTCATTCCTGTCCTTAGATCCAAGCAAAAGGGGCCTCTCTTCTCAGACCCCATACTGATGAGGAGCCCCCTTTGCCTTTTCTTACCACACCCATCCACACTGAGCAAGGCAGCCACAGGACAAAGGGATCCCCCTTCTAAACTACATTCCAGGTAATTTGCAACAGGAATATCTTCCCAAACACCCTGAGCCTGTTCAGGCTGCTTCCCAGGTCCATCCTCTTGAGGGAGGATCAGGACACCAAGATGCTTACCCTAGTCCCAAGATGCAGACAAGGGGCAGCTGTTTGCAGAGATATGTATAGAACTTGAATATACAGAATGAGGGGTTCCCAGTCGTGTTTGAGGCCACTTGCAGCATAGACATGCAAGTGGCCTCTAGGGGGTAGACAGAGAAGTGAGATGGGCTGCTGGCTAAAGGCTGGCATTGCCCCACCCTGACATTCCTACTCAGAATTCCAAGGATCTGAGAATTGTTATTTCACACCTGGCCTTCCAATCTTTAGGAAGGATAGAACATACTTAATTTAGCATTTCTAGCTTTTAAGTATTTAGACATCTGGTAAGTGGGACTTTATTTGTCCTCCAGCCATGATCCTCGCAAATGTTAAGGGATATCCTAGATTCATATTTAAAATGTGATATTAATTTTTTGTAACATTGATATCTCCAAAAAGGAAGATCCCTAAGTAAGAGAATCCAAATTAGAAAACTCTTAGATAATGGTCATACCAGGCACCTATCATACTTTACATTAAATGACCTGTTATTTAAAGTGCAAACATAGAGGAGAGAAGAAAGGAGCAAGGAAGGTAATAGTTAGCAGGCTTAAAACTAAGAGAGAAGCCTTTATCTCCTCGATGTATCATTAATTCCTTCCGGCAACAACTAGCTCTGTCTTTCAGGTTCTACTTGTCTCATAAACTGCACCAACACTTATCTGCTCTGCCACTAAGTGATCAGAATCAAATCATTTCCCTCTCCACAATTACTCTAAGGACCGTTATAACCACAGGTCAGCCCTCTCCTCAGTCACACAGTCAACCTACTCTGTGACGTAGGCAGATGCTTGATGAACAGATATATGCAGGTTTCACAGGTACATGTAGAATCAATTTCAACTAACCACATGTAAGGAAATTCCTGGTTTGTTTTAGGGCTTTAAAGTTTTTACTTAATTTTATTCTATTCTATTTTTTTCTCATTTTTTGATTTGGCTCCCAGAACAAAAAAGCTTCACACCCAATTAGTCAAGCTCACTTAAGACAGTTAAGCATTTGAGACATGACAAAGCACTCTAAAGCTCAACTTGCCCCTCAACAACTTCCCTGGACTGCATTTACCCATCTCATGTGACCCATTATCAGAGTCAAATTGACCCCCAGGTAAGAGGCCTTATCATTAGGAAGGGAGGAGCAGATTGACACAGAAAGATAAGAACCTGGAGTCACATTTCTTGCTATTTAAATGGTGTATATTTTCTAAAGTCACTTTTATCTCTTTAAACCTTGGAGTCATGAGTCACAACTGAGTTCAGACATAACTCAATGCTCACATGCAGTCTGAGAGAGAGAGAGAGAGAGAGAGAGAGAAAGAGAGAATGATCAAGGAGAGAACTTGAGATGCTGAACTTCATAAAAATGTCTAGCTTTTCTGAGAGTTCGCATTTAAATTTCCCAACATAGCTCTACCAGTGAGCATGTACACTTCTGGTCATCTGACCTCAAAATATTTATGGGGCAACAATAAAACATCACACATTTTAAATTCTGCATTTCCTCTTGCATTAATTAATTTTGTTTCGAAAAAAGGAAAATATACTCACTGAGGTTGTGGTTGTCCTTTTTTTGTCTCTCTTTTGCCAAAGCTCGAGTATCAGTTTCTGATCAAAAGGAAGACAATTGAAACAGTACTTATTGCTACCTTACAATCCTTCCAGTCAACATAATTCAGAAATACTAGTGAAAATACAATATTACTTGCTCCAAGTGGTAAAATATATATACATATTTTTTGCAAATATTCAGAAATTTGGAACAGAGTGCTCTTTAGTAAGAAGGCAGTAACAAAACCTATGGGCTTTGAGGAGTAAAACCTGGATTTGTATTCTGGCCCTCCATTTAATAGCCTTGTGAACTGTTACCTAAGTTCTCTGTGTCTCAGGCTTCTTATCTGTAAAACTGATATAATATAATACTTACCTGATAATCACTGTGATGATTAAAATGGGTACAGCACACAGAAAATATTAAACTGCTTAATCATTTTTATTAGTATTGTTCTCAGAATTTTAAGATTATTCAAAATTATTACAACCTAAATTTTTTATAAAAAAATTATGATTTCTACATCCCAAGAATTGGAACTAACTACATTTCTCAGATATTCCTACTGGACAACTCCATACTTTCAGTAAGTGACACTTCATGTGCTATGTACTTGTAAGCATTTGTGATAGTCAGTCTCCAATATGGCCCACGATGATTCTCACTCATGATATTCACACCTTTGTTAGTGCCCTTCCACACTGAATAAGCTGACCCGTGAAACCAACAGAATTTTGTGGGAATGATTAGTGTGGCTTCCCAGACTACATCATAAAAGACATTTTCAGCTTCCCACTTTGGTGTCCCTTGAATTGCTAGTTGTCATGTCATGTGGACACCTGAGCAGTCCTGTGGAGAGGTCAATGTGGTAAAGAACCAAGGCCACTTGCCAACAAGCAGCACCGACTTGGAAGACCTGTGAGTGAACCACCTTGGGAGTGCATCCTCTAGCTCGTCAAGTGGCAAATGTCTGTACCTCTGGCCAACATCTTGACTGCAACCTTATGAGAGGCTCTGAGCCAAAACCAGTTTTATAGGTCACCCCCGGAATTTCCGAACCATAGGGATTGTATGAGATAATAAATGTTTATTATTTCAAGCTGTTAAATTTTGAGTAATTTGTTATACAGCAATAGATAATTAATACAATGTTCTTTGAATTATTCTAGTTTTAAAATACATTTATTTAAATTTAGTTAAGGCTACATTCATTAATTTTAGTCTAAATAATTTGAATGCATAGATATTTTTGAGTTATTGGTTAGACTCGAAGAATGGATATATTGCATTTATTAAAAATGTTTATATTAACTGTATAAAAATATTTAAAGACCAGTGTTTGAGCTCCAAACTAAAAATTTGTTATAGAAATTTCGACTGAGTTTTATTTTATTCTTATGGAGAAACTAACACTGGTCTGGTAAGCCATGAAATCCTTATTTTGATCCACTTCTGCTTCTAATCAGCTGTATGACTTTGGGAAAATAACTCCTCTGACTCTTGATTCCCACATCAACATATTGGAGGAACTTGACAGTGCCCCTATAATTCCTTTGAGTTGTAACAATTTTGAGATTTACTATTGAAAACTGAGGGTTTTTTTACCCATATGAGAAAGTTAAATGTGAATCATGAAATCCATAAAACAAGCTAAAAAGGGGAAAATCTAATTTTCCTTAATCTATTAATCTGTTCTTTTGCAATCATGTTAATAAATTGCATCTATTCAATATCAAAATGAACCTATGTTAAGTGAAGAACTTAGTCAAACTGTCATATACATATGAATAGAAGTTATGTGTATATTCACCCAATTCCTAGAATAATTAATTAATTCAATTGAACTGTAAGTTATGCTAATTTGCTGTTTGGTTGTCATAGAGGAAAAAAAGATAGATTTACTCTCTAAATGTCTTCCATTTTAACTAACTATTTTAATAATATTTTTAAAATCCTCTTTAGCTTGGAAATATATGTCACTCATGTCTTATGTAGTTGATTTTTAAAAAGGATAAAACTATAAAAGCAATGTTACCTGTAATTTCTCTTTTCATTGGTAGACTACTTGGACAAGAAGCACTTGTAAGGCCCATATTAACTGGTGAAATTCCCTGCTCACCACTATACACATCCAAAATACTTCCAGAAAGCTTTAGAGGAAAAAGGAAGAAAAGATCAATCAAATCTTCGTTGGATATTGACAAAGTATTTAGATGTTCGTTTTAAATTTACCACTTTATTAATAGTAATTTGTAATATAGAGCATTTTAATTTTAAACAAAAGTGAGTATGCCTTAACTTTGTAAAATCATTGTGGCACGCTTATGGATAAGTTATGTTGAAAAAAGCTATTTGTTATTTAAGCAAAAGGAGAAATTAGTTCACTCACTAAGAAAAATTTTGATTAATATTTACAAAGTTATGGGAATTTGATCCAGCACATTACCTGGTTATAAATGAAAAAGATTGAAAATATCATTTTTGACAAAAATCAATATACATATTAGCAAAGCTGGAAAGTTCATTGCATATCATAAATTAGGTATAATGGTTGAACATTTTGGAAGCCTTCTTAATACCATCAGTGCTACCAGCAACTCACAGTCAAGAGGTGTTCTACACTGTTAATTAAGTGAAAAACTTTCTTTCCTTCCTGGAAGGCATACTTTTCTCAATGTACACCTAATGTTCTAGATTATTATAAATATCCTAGCTGGTAACCAAAAGTAGTCTAAAACTGCTTTTACCTCTAGTGGATATAGGGTATGTCTAATTATAGCAACACTGCAATTCTTAAAGTGCTTCTTGGGAACAATTTTTCAGAAAGCTAAGGTACTTTATACACAATTTAAAATCGTACCAATTTGTTAGTTAAAATGTGCTTATTGATTTGATCTCCCAAGAAAAAAAATTAAATAATATTTGTAACTCAAGTTAATATTCATTATTCCAGAACAAGCTACATTTAAAATATATGATTTGAATGTTGAAAATATTTCCATTCTAAGTATCTTTATTTCATTTCTGGGAAGTCAACCAAGAGCTGAATAAGCAGTATCTTTTTAATTCCCTAAAGAACTAAAAATAATACAAGTAACCAAGCAAAGCTATAACCAGATTATTATGGAGACTCTAACATCTTATTCCCACTTTTTGTAAAACTCCAGTTCAAACTGAGGGAAATTTTTTAATACTTATAAAAT
Source organism: Stenella coeruleoalba (assembly GCF_951394435.1). Classification (NCBI taxonomy): domain Eukaryota; kingdom Metazoa; phylum Chordata; class Mammalia; order Artiodactyla; family Delphinidae; genus Stenella; species Stenella coeruleoalba. The sequence continues at coordinate 71,848,138 of NC_137155.1, forward strand.
CAGACTGAAAATAAATGTGAAGAAAGACCAAAATTAGTTTCTGACATAATAATCTATTAAACTATATAATAATATTGTATATTTCTGAGGGAAAAAAATCATTGAAAATACAGTGGAAATCAGGCTAATACTTAAGTGTATGTGCATATCAATAAGGACATTATAGATTGCATATGGTATTCTGATGTATGTTTTCATATATTGGTTCTTCTCATTATTTACTCTATTTGGACTCCCATCTTTATTTTATATAAATTCATTGTTTTAAAATGTATTTTTGCTTCTGGGACCTTAGAAGGGAGTGCCTTAAGTGGGATATTTATTCCCTCTCAATTTCCTCATCTGAAAAGTAGGGACAGGGACAAAGTTGACCAAATTGGATAGATGATGAGTATTAGTATCAGTACAACACAATTAGGAAGAAATCCTAAAGGCAGATATTTCCCTAACATGTGAGTCATTTAGTTATATTGGTAAAATTTAAAAGTTTCCAAAATCTTTTTTTGAAAACCCTGTTGGTTATAAGCTGGGGCATCACGAACCTTAATTGTTCATTTCCACTGTGCCTTTGAGAAACATAATGGACATGCTGAACAAAAAGACAGGGAGTGAGGGAGAAGAAAGGGGGAAAGAACTAGGAAAAGGGGACTTTTCTCTGAAGAGTTTGAATTCTGATGGATTTCAATGCAGCAGTGGCAAATAGCAGAAATGTTTGAGAAGAAAAGGAGCCATATTACATATACACTGCAACAATAAAGTGATAGATTCCTGACTATAGCATCTCACTGGGTCCATATTACCTCGTCAGACTGTACCCAATGCATTTTTCCTTAGAAATGGGTCTGGAATTCTGAAAATGAATCTAATCCTGCTTAACTGTGGTATATTACATCCTCTCCTGACCTTGGTTATTGTCAATTTATGCCCTGAAGCACAATGATTAATATCCTATTTAATTTTATGCTGTAGGTACTAATCTATTTCATGTAAATAGCTAATCACTTTTTGAATATCATTAAACAATTGGTTTCAATTTCAAAGTATGTAATACATCTCACATAATCTAAAGAGCCTTTTCTCCATTAAAAGATATAAGGGTACAGTGTTAGTGAAAATTTAAAGATTACATAGACATTGGAAAAGGCTTACAAAGCAAAATTATAACTACTTTTTTTAAAGGTATAAGTTACTTAGGTATTAAGGTCTAAGTCTTAGCTTTATTTTATAGAGTAGTAGGCAACTTGATAGATATTTTATGAAGAAGTATTTATTATTCTGATTAAAACACAGGTTACTTTTTCAGAAAAGCAAAATCATTGACATAACAATAGGGAAATATTATTATTAGAAATAAACTCACAAATTTTAAAGACATCTAATAAAGAATTAATTATAAAATATTTTCAACAAGGTAAAAAACATACTCCTAAAGACAATTCTTCTTTCTAGTAGGAAAAAAGTGAACTCCTGATCTAAGAAGTTGCTTTGAAGTGAGAAGTGATTGGCAGTGGTTCCTGATGTCCAAGATTCTCTACCCTAGATTTTAGTCATATCTCATTACTAAGATCATAGAGACTTAAGTGGACTGAGCACTGGCCTTTCCACACATATGCTACCTTTCAGAGTAGCCAATATTCCCTAAGAAAATTAGCTCACAGGTCAATATATCAAAACGTTAGAGGAAAATGACTATTTTAAAAGTTAAACAATATGGAGTGTTAGAAATAACATCAAAAGCAAAAATTTTAGAAATAAAAAGTAAAAGATCACATGAAACCAAGTTTTTAAAATTGACCTAGTGTACATTCTAAAAGAAATAAAGATATTTGTAATATCTTTATAATATAAAATAACTTGTAATAATTTATAATATAAAATAATAACAAGAAAGCATAAAATGGCTGAAGTGATGAAGCAGAAATAGGAGCCATGAAAATATAATACTTGAACAAAATAAAACTATGGAAAAACAGCATAATGCATATACTTAGAAAGAAATAAAGGAATTACCAAATTAAAGTAATCTCTCAGGAGGGTGATGAAAAGAACCAAGAAACAAAGCATATGAAAGAAAATCTAATTAGTATGTAGGATAGAATTATTAGAACTAAAATACAGACAGGTATTAGGACTCTCAGAGAAAAAGAATAAATAAAACTGGAAGGAAGAAAAAATTTTAAGAAATAATGGAGATGCATTTCCTAGAATTAACACTAAATAAAAGACCAAAAAGTCTTTTATTTTATCTCATCTTATTTTATCATTGTTTTATTTTGATTTAAAAATCAAAGGGCCTATAGAATATCAAAGAAGAAAAACTTACACCCAGACACATTATAGTGAAATTTAAGAGTATACAATGACAAAGAGAAAGATCAAACAGCCTAAAGAGAAAAAGAGAAGATTATGCTCAAAGGAACAAGAATCTGATTAACATAAAATTTTTCAATAGCAAAATGGATGAAAGAAGAAAGTGAATCAGTATTTTTCAAATGTTTAAAGAAAAGGATTTAAAATACAGAGTTTTATATCCAGCCCAAATATCATCCACATATGAGGTCATGACGAAAAATATTCTTAGAGGTATAAAATGCTTAAGAATATTTTCCCTCAAAGACTAACACTGAAAACAGTTTTGGATGAAGTAAATATGATATAATAAAATATGTCATAAAAAATAATCAAATATCTTGGTAAAGTGGTTGTAGTCTAAAAAAGAAGAAGGTAATCAAAATCAAAGATAAAATAAAATGTATAGGGCTTCCCTGGTGGCGCAGTGGTTGGGAGTCCACCTGCTGATGCAGGGGACACAGGTTCCTGCCCCGGTCCGGGAAGATCCCACATGCCGCGGAGTGGCTGGGCCTGTGAGCCATGGCTGCTGAGCCTGCACGTCTGGAGCCTGTGCTCCACGATGGGAGAGGCCACAACAGTGAGAGGCCTGCGTACCGCCAAAAAAAAAAAAAAAAAAAATGTATAACCATATGACTCAGTATTAAAGTCTAGATAATATCAGTATGATTGGATTGGAGTAGTAAAAAAGCCAATGGATGTGAAAGTGGTTAAAAAAAAATTACTAAAGAAAAACATATTAAAATATAGGACTCACTTAAATAATAAAATAAGATGAGAGGAACAGATGAAAATATATCAATAAGAATAATCAATGTAGGGTTTCCCTGGTGGCACAGTGGTTGAGCGTCTACCTGCCAATGCAGGGGACAGGGTTCGTGCCCCGGTCCGGGAAGATCCCACATGCTGTGGAGCGGCTGGGCCCGTGAGCCACAACTACTGAGCCTGTGCGTCTGGAGCTTGTGCTCCGCAACAAGAGAGGCCGCGGCAGTGAGAGGCCCGCGCACCGCGATGAAGAGTGGCCCCCGCTCGCCGCAACTAGAGAAAGCCCACGCACAGAAAAGAAGACCCAGCACAGCCAAAAATAAATAAATAAATGAAATTTAAAAAAAAAAAAAAAAGAATAATCAATGTAAATAGGTCAAACTCCTCAGCTAAAAGGTTGACAGTTTGGTTAAAAAGACAGTATTTAGATCTATGTAGCTTACAAGAGACACCACTACATTGCAAAAGGACACAAAAGATTGAAAGTTAAAAGATGGGAAAAGATATGTCCAGCAAATTATAACCATAGGAAACCAGCGAACTACATTAATATCAGAGAAAATAGGCTTTAAAATTAGAAAAATTAGGGCTAGAGAGAGTCACTATCTAATAATAAAGAATTCAATTCTCCAAAAAGGCACAGCAATTATGAGCAGGCTTGTACCTAATAGAATAACCTCAAAATATGAAACAAAGTGTTTGTAACTACAAGGAGAAATTAATAAATCCATCAACATATTGGGAGATTTCAACACATTTCTCCCTGTTTTTTGAAAAATCAAGTAGACAAAAATAATCAGTAATGTTCTAGATGTGAACAATAAAAGTAAAGTCTTGGCCTAATACATGTATATAGTTCTACATCTACAAATTAGAGGACACACAGTTTTCCAAGTACGTATGGAACGTACATAAATATTGATCACATACTCAGAAAAAATACTAAAACCAACTCCTCCCCCCAAAAAAATTTCAAACATTTCATAGAGTCCTTGATTTCCTATATATTTAGAAATTCTTAAGTGACTCAAGAGTAAAGACCAAATCATACTGTAATTTAAAAATAAATGAAAGATACTGAAAACACACATAAAGAAACTTCTGGAATATGGCAAAATAATGCTTTGAAGGAAATTTATGCCCTTAAATATGAGAAAAATAGATAAAAATTTGAAATTTGATAAACTAAGTAAATTTCTCAAGAAGTTAGAAGAATAACCAAATAAACCCAAAGCAAGTAAAATAGATAGCAACATAAGATCATAAATCAGTGAAAAACAAAACAATGCAAAAGAAAAGTTTTGTTTTGTTTTTTCAATTAACAAACTTGACATGCCTCTTACAAGACTGATTAAAAAGAATGAAGACTAAACCAATGATATCTTAAATGAAAGGCAGATATAAACACAGTACAAGTTGAGATTTATAAGTTTTTTTCCTCAAGAATCAGGAACAAACAAGACTGGGACACCACACACTTTCTTTCGCCACTTCTTTTTAACATAGTGTTGGAAGTCCTAGCCAGAGCAATTAGGCATGGAAAAGAAAGTCATCCAAATTGGAAAAGAGTAAGTAAAATGATTTTGTTCACAGATGATATGATCCTATATTTAGAAAATCATGAGGCTACACACACACACACACACACACACACACACACACACAAGTATGAAAGCTAATAACTGAATTCAAAGTTGCAGGATACAAAATCAACATGCAAAATATGTTGCATCTTTACACACTAACAAAGAACAATCTGAAAAGGATATTAAGAAGTCAATTCCATTCACAATAACATCAAAAAGAATAAAATATTTGGTAATAAATTTACCCAAGGAGGAAAAGACTTAGACACTGAAAACTAAAAAACATTGCTTAAAGAAATTAAAGAAGATATAAATAAATGGAAAGATATCCCATGTTTTTTGATGAGAAGACTTAATATTGTTAAGATGACAGTTCTACCCAGAGCAATCTACAGATGCGATCCAAACCCTACTAAAATCCTAACAGTGGTTTTTGCAGAAATAGAAAAACCCATATTAAAACTCATATGGAATCTCAAAGGACCCTGAATAGCAAAAACAATCTTGAAAGAGAACGAAGTTGGAGGACTCAAATTTTCATATTTCAAAGCTCACTACAAAGCAACAATAATCAAAACAGTGTGGTACTGACATGAAGACAGACATAGAGAGTGGAATAGAGAGCCCAGAAATTAGTCCTCAAATATATGGTCAAATGAGTTTTGACAAGAGTGCCAAGACCAAGACAGTTTTTTCAACAAACAATCTTGAGAAACTAGATAGCCATATGCAGAAGGTGAGGTTGGATTCTTACACCATAAACAAAAATTTCTCAAAATGGATCAACGACTTAAACATAAGAGTTAAGGCTATAACACTCCTAGAAGAAAAGATGAGGGAAAATCTTCATGATATTGGGTTTGGTGATGATTTTTTGGATGTGATAGCAAAATTACAGGCAACAACAACAACCAAAACAGATAAATTGGACTTCATCAAAATTTAAAACTTTTGTACATCAAAGGACACTACCAAGTGAGTGAAAGGACAACTCACAAAATGGGAGAAATTACTTGCAAATCACATATCTGTTCAGAGATTAATATCTAGACTACATAAAATAAACTCATATGACTCACAAAAACAACAACAAAAGCAATCTAATTTAAAAAATGAGCAAAGAACTTGAATAGACGTTTCTCTGAAAAAGATACACAAATGACCAATAAGGACATTGAAAGATACTCAACATCATTAGTCATTAGGGAAACATAAATCAATACCACAATGTTTTACAACTTCACACTCATTAAGATGACTATTATTAAAAGAAAGGAGGGCTTCCCTGGTGGCACACTGGTTGAGAGTCTGCCTGCCAATGCAGGGGACACGGGTTCATGCCCCGGTCTGGGAAGATCCCACATGCCGCAGAGAACTAGGCCCGTGAGCCATGGCCACTGAGCCTGCGCGTCCAGAGCCTTTGCTCCGCAAAGGGAGAGGCCACAATAGTGAGAGGCCCGTGTACCGCAAAAAAAAAAAAAAAAAAAAGAAAGGAAAACATGTTGGTGAGGCTATGGAAAAAATATTACCCTTGTTTATTGCCACTGAGAATGTGAAATGATGCAGCTACTGTGGAAAACAGTATGACAGTTCTTCAAAAGTTAAACATACAATTAGCATATGACCAACAATTTCTCACCTCTAGGTATATACCAGTAAGAGTTGAAAGCAGATACTCAAACAGATATTTGCACACCAATGTCCACAGAAGCATTAAAGAGCCAAAGGGTAGAAACAATCCAAATGCCCATCAATAGATGAATGGATAAGTAAAACGTGGTATATACATATAATGGGATATTATTCAGCCATAAAAGGTAATGAAGTACGGATACATGTTACAACATGTATGAATCTTGAAAACATTATGCTAAGTGAAATAAGCCGATAGAAAAGGACAAATATTGTATGATTCCACTTACATGAGGTACCTAGAATAGTCAAATTTATGCAGGAAGAAAGGAGAATAGAGGTTACTAAGGGCTGGAGGTAAGGGAAAATGGGAAGTTATTGTTTAATGGGTTCAGGGTTTCTGTTTGGAAGAATGAAAAAGCGCTGGGAATGTATAGCAGTAATGGTTGCACAACAATGTGAATCTATGTTATGCCACTGAATTGTACACTTTAAAATGTTTATAATAGCAAATTTTATGTTATACATGTTTTACCACAATAAAAAAGATAATAACAGAGATTACCTATAATAATTTTCCAATGACTGTGAATGCTTAGGAAAAATACATAAATTTCTAGAAAAGTATTATTTGGTAGAACTTACTACACAAGTAATTAATAGTCTTGAATAGTCGTATGATTACTGAAGAAATCAAAACAAGCTTTAAACATATTACACAAGAAAATATCTGGACTAGACAGTTTTATGGGCAAAACTGTCACATTTTCAAGAAACATACCATCTCAATTTTGTACAAACATTTCCAGACAATAGAGACAAGAGGAAATATGTTCCAATTCATTGAGACTGAAACCATATGAAAACATTATTAGAAACAAATATTATAGACCCATTTCATTCATTCTATAAATCTTAAGCAAAATATTATTAGTAATTTTAATTCAAGAGAATATAAACAAGGTAACTTACCATAATCAAGTTGGATTTCCCATAAATATATTTTATGACGTTAAAAAAGAAAAATAAACTCTATGATCATCTCAATAGATTTTTAAAAAAGTATCTGATAAAATTCAATCCCATTTATTATAAAATTCTTAGTTTGTGAGAGGACAATAACTTTCAATAATAGAAAAATATAGCTTTGCCAGTGTTTAAAATCAGTGTTTCCCTATGAGAAAATAAAATCTGTGTCCAAAATTATTGTACAAATATTCATACAACCATTTACTCTCAGGCCAAATACAGTAAAGGGCAGCATAAATGATCTGACCTAAATTCCACATATGTTTTTTCTGTTTTGCCCTCTTCCCTCTCCATGTACTAGGTCCAATCTATTACCCAGTTATGACATTTTTTTCTTTTAAATCATTAGTCAGTTTAAATTGTCTTCCCTATCCTCGTATCTCAAGATCCTCAGGGCCTTCAGCCTAAGATATGTCCCTCCCTCCAGTAGCCCTCCATCCCTCTCAGTTAGTTTCCAACTGCTCCTCTCAAACCAACTCATGTTTTAGAAAATACAACTTTCTTCTGATCTCTCCCAGCTCAAAAACCTAAAATTTAAACCTCTCCCCTTTAACTCATATATTAAGTTCAAACCCTTGTGTCCAGCTTTCAAAATCTCATTAAATGGCCCCACATTATCTGGTCAACATTATTTCCCACTACCCTCAAGTTCTGAAAGATTTCTCATCACCACATACACATATGTAGACTATGTCACAGCTTGTAAAAATAGATCTCCCACTCCAGTGGGAGGGAAGAGGCAAGAAGATAGAATGTTGCCAAACGGAACCTATGAATCCACATATGGAGAATTTTTAAAAGATAATAAAATACAAGCAATATCATAATATATATATGCAACATCATAGATAGTTGAGTATTTATTATACACCAGATATTCAGATAAGCATGTTTCACAGTAATAACAAAAAACAGCTTCTCAGGTAATCTTTATAATAACTTTGTGAGTGAAGTCTCATAGTTCCCATTTTAAATATAAATAATTAAAACTCTGAAAAATTAAGTACTTATCTCAAGATCATACAGTTGTAATAAATAAAAGACTTGAGATTAAAACCTAGGTCCGTCTAACACAGAGGCTGGATTCTTTACTACCTATCCTATTGTGGAAGGGCTCTTGCCTTAACACTTTTAATGGTAAGAAGTGTTTTGAAAACTCAAAAAAGTTGGAGGCCATTGGAGAATATTTTTCTCAGTTTTATTCTTTCCCACTGCTATTTTCTGCACCTCAAATGTCCTCACGCTTTCTTTAAGTATCAAACTACAACCTACTCTCTAAGGCTCAACTTAAGGTCCAAACATCTCCAACACCTTCCCTACGGCAACCTGGCTTAATTTTTTTCTTCACCAAAACACTATAGTATGAGGAAACTTGACCACAAATTCAATAATTTAATTCATTTTTATTGTTTTACCCCTCTTCATTTATATTCACTCAGCAAGGGAGAGGGTACTATAGTACCCAGGAACACTCATCATGTTTCTGAAAACTGATTATGTAAAACCCTGAGAATTTCCTGGAGATACATACATGTGCATTTGTGTATATGCATATATACATATAATATGCATATATGTATATTACATATGGGTGTGTGTGGTGTGTGTGTGATGTATCTATCCCCCAGATAATCTCATTATAAATACAAAAAAGGATATAAAATCATATATATATATATACATATATTTCCAGACAATTTTTCAGTATAGAGACTAAAAGAAGAAAAACTTCTAAACTCATACATAGATGTGTATGTGTGATGTCTATATATCTATATCTATATCAAATATTTAGTGTGAGTTTCATGGGAAAGTGAGGGGATTTTGAGTTGTTTGGACCCTCTATTTTGCTTTTCTCTGAAGACATTTACTGTGAATGCAAAATGGCAAAATTGAGCTTGATACTGTTAGATAGAATAATTGTAGGCATAGAAAGAAGATAAACTTCAGGAATAAAGAGTGAACACTGTAGGAGAGCATATATCACACAATGTAAGCATACATAAAAACTGGCATTTAAGAGAATATTTTCTTTCCTTTTGTGTATTTATTCTTTCTTCTAGTTTACCTTTAAACATAGTAAACTAGATTTTTCCAGTTTTAGGACATGTACAATTGATCTCCCCCTAACTTTATTTTATTTGCTGAAGCAGGGCTATGAGGTTTGAATGATAAACATTGAAAAGAGAAATCCCACTGAGTTATTTTTTTTTTCGTTCTATTATAAGTGAATAAAAATAATCTTTTGGGCGGGAGTGGGAGATTCCTGTCCTTGACCAGCTGGTTCATAAAGCAAATAGAAAAGATAAAATACAAAACAGAGAATGGTAACATAATAAATGCTTTTGCATCATACACTTTATATATATATAATCTGTTTAGTACCAAATGTAAACGCTGCAACAAATAATTAGTAGAACCTTCACTTTTTGATAAAAAGGTCACAATATAACATTATTTTTAACAATTGTTTAACTAAATAGACTATAAAAATATTTTTACTGTAGCCAAAGCATTAAAAACTATCTTCTAAGTAAATAAGCTTGTCAGTACAGCAGACTATATGTTACACTTTTCAATGCTCAACTTCTACATACCTTATTTTATTGACTATTAGTTTATAAAGTTTAAATTCAGTATTTAAGGTGGTTTCATCTCCAAACATTGAAAGAATTCCAAAATGCACTTGCTCACCAGTTTTAACTTTGAAGTGTCTATAACCTTCACAATAGCAATGGTTTTCTCTTTCTCCTTCATCATTTTCTTTTCCTTACACTTGCAAGCAATAACTGGGAGAGCTGTGCAGAAACTTCTAAGGTGAACTTTGGTTCTTCCTTGGACTTTAAGTCTAATCTGCTCTAGATTGTGAGTGACAAAAGCTTGCTTGTTGGTGTTCTGTAGTCCTTTCAAGTTCCAACCAAGCACAGGGGGTTGTTAATATTTACTCAGTCCTTGTCTCTGAAATAGTCTTGAACTATAACAGTATACTGAGATTGTCAAACGCCACCAGCATTTACAGACACTTGATTGAAAAATACCCATCTATGATAAAAGAAATGAGTTACTGTGCACAACCACATCTCTGAAAGGGAGAGGTGAAACTAGGACTAAAGGGTAGAAATTATAGGGAGACAGATTTAAACTCAGAGGCTAAACAATCCTTTGGCTGGAATGTGACAGAGGATCGGATCAGGCTAAGGTCCCTTAAGATTCTAAGATTCTACAATTCTATGAAATGGCTTCCTTCTGAGGTTGCTAGCACAGCAGAGTGGGTAAGATTGTGCATTTGGTGTCATACAGGATTGGATACAAACCCCTCTCTTGACATTCACTAACTATATGAACTTGAGTGAGTTACTGAACTTCTCTAAGCCTCTTTCCTCATTTGTAAAATGATAATCCGTAATAATAGTCTCTATCTCATATGTTTGTTGTGGTGATTAAATTTTCATGAAAAGTGTTTTGCACAATCCTTGTCACATAGCAAGTACCCAAGGCATAGTAGCTGTTATTATTGTTGTTATCCTTATTGCTGCTGATTTTAGCCATTAAAAAATTTCCTAAATGGTAATGTATAATGGGAACAATTTTTTAAAATATTGTGTGTGAATTTTAAAGTATTTATTTCATATGTATTTGCTGAGCACCTATGATGCGCTAGACATTTGTGCTGGGTACTGAGAATAAAATAATGAACAGGTCACTCTTTTAGGCTTTAGGGACACAGCAGTGAACAAGACAGACAAGATCACCAGTCCAGGAGTTTACATTTTAAGGGTGGGAGCACACAATAAATAGGTAAATAAAATAAAACACAAGATAATTTTTGTAACTCTAATCCTAAGTGTCCCAGGGAATTAAATAAGATATTGATTTAGGAAGTGTGGGATGGGGTCTTCCAAATAGGGTGATTGTGGAAGACCTCTCTGACAAGTTGATATGGACTAAAGATCTGAGGCATAAAGAGATGGTCATGCAAAGATCTGGGACAAAATCATTCCAAGCCCAAAAAAGGAAATTCCATGGTCCTAAAATGATAATATGCATGTCATATTCAAGGAGTAGGAAGAAGGCTATCAAGACCAGAGCCTAAAGTTACAGGGAAGTGCTGACTATGGTAAAGGGTCCTGGTTATATTCTGAGGATTTCAGGAAGTTAACAGAATGCTCAGCAGTCAGAGAAACAGGATCTGAGTTTTGCTATGTGAAGATCGTTCTGGCTGCTCTGTGATCAACAGCTGTACGGGGGAAAGAAGTAGCAGAGAGCTTAGTTCTGAAGTTCAAGTGAGAGATGATCATAGCCTGGAAAAGGGTTTTACTAGAGGAGCTGATAAGCTGTGAGATTCAGGAAATCTGGGATGCAGAGTAGGAGGGCATACTGGTAAATGTGGTTGTGTGGAAGTAAGAGAGAGAAGAAGAATTACTTTTTTTGGAGGGTGTTGGTTCTAGATGGATAAGGAGGGGGACAAAAACTTCTTTTCAGTCAGATTAGGTTTGAGATGTCTGTTGGAAGCACAAAAGATGTTAGGGTAGCAGTAAGACATACGAATCTAGCATTAGGGGAGACAGCTAGGCTGGAGAAGGGTTGAGATCACCAACAGAATGTATAGATATGTGAGAAAAGAGGACTGAAGTCTAAGCCTGGGAACACTTTAGCATGTAGATGTCTATTAGAAGAGAAAGAACCAGTAAGGTGGGTGAAAAGCCAAAAAATATGGCGCTACAGAATCCCAGATAATACTTCAAGAAGGAGGGAGTGGTCAACCATGGCTACTGCCACAGAGAAACCAAGCCTGGTGAGAATGGAGAATTTACTACTGGCTTTGGTACTGGTTGGTTTTAAGAGCTCTTTTAGAATTGTAAGGGCAACAGCTGTATTGGAGAGTAGTTTGGATGGGAGGTAAGGAAATGGAAGCAGAGAGAGTTCTGAGGGGTAGGAAGTCAGGAAATGATGTGGTAGCTGGAGAGGAACTGCATTCAAAGGGAGTTGTTTGATTTGGTTTTATTTGGGGGGAATCTTAGTAAAGACAAGTGTAATGCTGATATTTATAATTCAATACATCAGAATAGACCGATGATATAGGAGGAGTTGCTATTTAGAGGGAGAGTGCTTGAGAAGGTAAGAATTTGTGAGATCTAGGACACAAGTAGTTGGGCTGGCTTCAGATTATGAGCTGGGACAATTCTATTCTAACAGAAGGGATGGCAGAGAAAATCAAAACAGATGCAGGTGGTCTTATAGAATTTGTGATGCAAAGCTAACAAGTAAGTTCTAACCTGATTGCATATATTTTCTCTCTGAAGTATGTTGTGAAAGAGAAATCAGCTAGAAAATGGAGAATGGATGGGGAATGGTGGAGATTTGAGAAGAGAAGAGAGAGTATAATGTTGTCTTAATTAATGAGAATTTTCACCAAGGAATAGCTGTAGTATTGTCTGGTAGTAGCGAAAGCCCCTATGAAATTTTGGTGATGTATTGGAGGCGAGTACTACGAGCAATGTGGTAAAATTTTATCCATTCAGCTACCCAGGTGAAGATGTGGAGTAAGATGAAAAATAAGTTTAATCAGGGTTGGGCTTTTGTTAGGAGAATCAAATGAAGAAAAATGGGTATATGCTAAGAGTGTTCGCAAGAGAAATGGTTATAGTACTTGACCAAGAATAGGTTAAAAAAGAAATTGTCAAAATGTCATGAGTGAGGGGCCGGGGCAGCCCACCCCACATCCCTGTCCCCACTGCCTACGAGGGCCAGCGAGGGCTCTGGGTGAGTGTGGCCATGGAGGGTTCTCCGGAATCAGGGCCCAGAGGTCCACGGGACCCAATCCTGGGCTTTGAAAAGAGCACAGCACATCTGGCACTGACCTGGAGCACCATGCCATGCTTCCCCCAGTGTCAGCTGGAGGACCCAGAGTACAGCCAGTTGGAGTACAAAGGTGAGCAGGGTGGGGCTGTATGCTGGGCACCACAGGGTGACCCACAGAGGCTGGTGTTCGGCCCAAACCAAAGGCTGGCCTCAGACAACCCGTCTGGTGGACTGCAGTTTGCCAACACATAACGAAGAAAAGATTGGTTCAAAGAGGGAAAAGGCTGACAGGACCCCCAACCCCGCACGACCACACCCCCGGCCACAGATGGTAGAGCAAATTACGCCCTGGATGGAGGGGCAGACGAACAGCGATCCAGCTCACCAAGCTGAGCTCTATGCAGCCCTGGCCTTGTCCTGCCCTTCCTGGAGGTCTCAGAGAGATAGAGATGGAGGAAGGAGAAGGGGGCCAGTTATTGCATACACTGGCCGCTTTCATTTTCCAAGATGGAGGAAATCCTCACCATATTAATGGCATGGAAAAAAGAAAGAAGAGGTATCCAACGGCAGAGGAAAGAGTCCAATGGACCTGATTCTCTGCACAGAGAATGCTGAAGGTGACCCCCTCTGCCCCCAAAAGAAAACAGAACAAAACAGAACAAAACCCGTCAGGAAGCTCAGTTTGATTGCAGGGTAGAAACTTCATCGACACTACAGAAATCGGTTGCCTTTCTGTACACTCACAACAAACTATCTGAATGAGGAAGGAAGAAGAGAACCCTGTGGACAATGACGGTAACAACACAAAAAAAATACCTAGGAGTCCATCTAACCCATGACCTACAAGACCCATAACTCAGAAAACTGGATGAGAGACATACCAATGAAAGAAAATGAAAATGATACACACAAAACATGGAAAGACAGGTGGTGCTCATGGATCGCAAAAGTCCGTCTTGTGGAAATGATTCCACACCCCCAAGGCAATCCAGAGATGCAATGCCATTCCTCTCAAAATACCCACGGATTTTCTCAGACAAGTACAACCAAGAATTCCAAAATGCGTCTGGAAACACAAAAGAACCTAGAGAGTGTCAATACGCTCTTCAGACAGAAGCACAGACTTCGGACTTCCCACACTGCCTGATTTCCAACTAGCCTGCCAACCTGCCATCATCAAGACACCATGGTATAGGCACACAAGACATCCACATAGATCCATGGAGGAGAAAGGAGAGGCCAGAAAGAAAGCCACGCTTATGTGTCTATTCGTCTCTGACAAAGGAGGTGAGAAGGTCCCGAGGGGATATGATAGCCTGCGCAATGAATGGTGTTGGGGAAACAGGACCGCTCCATGCACAAGCATCACAATGGATTCCTTTCTCGTGCCACCTACAACAAGAAACTCACACCAAATCGACTACTGCAACGTACAACCTGAAGCCAGGCCAGGCCTAGAAGAAACCCATAGGTACTGCGTTCTTGGACCTCAGTCTTGGAACCATGTTTGTGGATTGGTGTCCCCAAGCAAGGGAAAGAGAAGCACAATAAACCCAGTTGGGGCTCCAGGTGACTGAAAAGGTTTTCAACAGCACAGGCAAGCGTATGCATGACGAAAGAGGCAGTGGACCGAATGTGAGAAAACACTGATTTGCAAATGTTGTATCTGAGAATGGCGATCATCTGGAAAACAGACTGAGAAGTCGCACAACACAAGCCTTTGAGACACAAAAACCCTAACCTGACGCTTAACCCTAATAATGTGTGTGTGTAATTATTTGCACTGATAGTTATTTTATACTCAATATACCTAGATTATGTATAATAAACATATTCTATATCAAAAAAGATGTCATGAGTGAGAAATAATAGCTCTTGAGAAAAACAGTGGTAGAGTCAATTGATTTGGAGTCTCCAGAAGCTTGAGCAATTGGTGAAGTAAGAACATTAGACTAGGTGCACTGAAAAACAGAATGTAATGGTCAAAAAGTATGAAATAAAAATGTTATAGGATAGAGAAATACATAATAACAAGATCTAAGATATCATCATGTGAAGGGATGGCTGGATAGGAAGGAGAAAAATACCATTGACACCAAGGAGACTGAGAAACTGAGAGGTTAAGGTATTGATGAAAACACAGCTGATTTCACTGAATGTTTCTTGCACTTTGGGTCTTTTCAGTCCAATTTACAAAATTGTTGCAGTAAGAACGAATTGACAGTTGCCTAGTTCTCTTGGTCAAATAGAAATTGAGAGGTAACTTCTGCTTAATTATTCTGAGTCTAGTCACTAATCACTCAATATTCATTTCTGGGTCAGAAATACCTGGGCTAAATTGATCTGTGAAAACCTTGAACTATTCCATTCAATCTGGGGAAATGTGAAGGACCACCACAAGTGGATCCTTAGCAGCTTCCAAGCTTTCCACCAACAGAAGTTAGAACATGATTTTTAATTAAGCCTATATGCAGTGGTCCTGGGATAAATCTACACTCAAGGTTTTCTGCTTAAGTCACAGCAAAAGAACCCCAAAGTGACTAACAGCACAATCAGTAGACTGCCCCTAAGATTTTGCAATTTCTGTGAGAACTACAGAAAATATGTAAAATACTCAGCAACGTGCCTGTGACATAGTAGGTGAGACATTAAGAAAAATTATTATTATTGATAAATATCCTCACTTTTGAAGCTTACCATTATGGGCATCTGTTGTTTCAGCCTCTCTAGAATTCATTTACATTTATTTTGGTAACAACTCCTGCTCTCCTGGTTCTCACTCTTAACCTAGATAATTTGTTTTGTGGAGCTGCCTGATTCACAGCTCTAGCGTGGGCCCAAGACCCAGAAAAATTAGCTGACAGTTAGATATATGACAGAACTTGCTCCACAAGGAATTAGCCCAGAGATTGAACTGGAACTAAGCGGGAAAGGCAGCTCTCCTCTTAAGTTTTTAAGCTTGACTTAATGTATCCACCAGGATGCATTTGGTTATGACAATCAGAAAATCCTGACACAATTAGCTTATAAAATAAAGGAAAAAAATCTTACTTAATGTGTGAGATCCATAGGTAAAGAATTCTCCAGGGGCATATAAGCAGTATTTCTTTGCATTCCGTTTGGATTTTCCTCTCCCTTTGTTTCTTTAGTTTTTCCTCAGTTTATTTACCTTCTGGGCAATAAAATGACTACATAAGTCACATTGTCTTACAACATCATGGAGAGGCAAAACCTTCTCTTTCTTGGGTCTCCTTTAAAGGCTAAAGTAAATTCTAGAAGACCACAGGAACCTGCTCAACTTGCCAGAATTGCAACACAAGCTCATTCTTAAAACAATCTCTGGCCAGGGAAACAGGGTCACCAGGGTTGGCTTAAATTAATCAGAAACTTCCTCTTCCTTGTGAAGGAGTGGATGTCTGAAAAAAAACTGGGTTAGCAAGGAAGAATTGTGTGCATAGCTAGGAATAAGCTGTGATAGTGTCTGCTCAACAGCTGAGAATAAGGCCAGTACAGAACAAAGGCAAAGTTATGGAGGGATGTTCACATACAATATTACTTAGGAATTTGTGGATGACATGAGCCAACAAATTCCTTTCATACTTAAGCCCCATATTAGCCAGGTTCTATCATCTACAACCAAAAGTTCACTAGCTAAAATGCTTACTCAAAGCATTCCTCTGAATCTAACAGGTCTTTATTTTTATCCACATGAACTATAAATATCCTTCAGAATTTCCTATCTCTGTTCTACCACCTATTCTTATACATTCTTTTTTTCTGACTTCTTGCCTTTTCTTATGTTGTTCTCTCAACTTGTTATACTTTGCTGCCTTCATGTCTACCTCTTAAAATCTTAACCTTCCTTTATATCTCAAATATCATCTTTTCCTAAAGCATTCCAAAAATATCTCAATTTCGCATGGTTTCTACTTTAGTCAAACTCCAGGGCAACTCTCTGACTAGCATTTAAAAAAATTATATATATATATATATATATATGCCATCTACCAAGATTTAATATAAAAATAGCTTTGGCAATAAATATTTTCAATTATTCTCATAATGCAGAAGAAGAAAGTGAAATAAAGAGAAGTGACTTGCACAATACCTAGATGACAACTTGGGTTAATACCAAGATCCATATTCTTTCCCTCCCTGTCTCTCAGGTGTGCCTCACTGCACTGCCTCACTATCATGTTGCCTCTTGATATGTGAATTGTGTCTCACTCAACTTTTAGTTTCCTATAGTGCACGTATTGTGCTTTGCATATAATATATTGAATAAATATTTGGTCAGTTGAACTGCTTGGGGTTATATCTTGATCTTGATTTATCAATGATTATTGATTGGCCAACAGCAGATACTTCTTTATATAAGTACAAATAGGCCAGTAGTATCTATCTTTTACATTCTGTATATCAAAAGCAAATTCCCAATACTCACTGTCACCAGTTTGCATGGAATAAGCAATCTATGCAACCTCTACAAAACAAGTAAGATAATTTGACAAAGAGAATGTTTCAATATACAATTTCAATGAAATAAGTACCACATACAAGGAAGAGAAGATTGCAGGAAATTAATATCATTTCCTCAGATCCAGAAGTTGAATACTAGTTAAGAAAATAGTAACCTCATGCTGTTGAATTAGATGGGGAAACTTAGCATTAATAACATTTATATAGATAATTTGTTAGATTTCCTATAAATATGCTGCTAAAAACCTGAAGAGAGAAGAGGTAGAAAGAATTGTCACTTCATTCTAAAAAACGAACGAACAAACAGGCAAAAAACAAACAAACAAAATCCACCAAAAAAACCTTCAAAAAAAAACCTAGATTTTAAACCTCATTTGATCTTTGTCTAATAGTGGTATTAATGACTTGTTATAAAGTGGAGGTCCTTTGTACGAGAGAAAAGGAGGAAAGAGATAATTCTCCTTTTTGTAGTCTATTTGGGAATTAATAAAGAAAAGAGGGATGCTTTGTCTAATTTTTTTCTTAAAGTTTTAAATTTAAAATGTCCATTGTTAATATTAATACAACTTAGCCCACTGATTTACTGATGAACAGTATCTAGTCAGAATTCACTTTCTTTAAATGAAATGTTTAACAATTAAATCACAATCTTTCATATTTTTTCTCATGTTTTCTCAAAGGTCTAAAACCATAAACAAACCAACAACAACCCTTCAAACTGTATAGAAAGAGCTTGCACACCCTTTACAGATTCATTTCTAGAGATTAATAAATGAACAATGAGAAGGCAACAGTAATCAAATAGGAGATAAGATAACTCTTCACTGCATATTATTCCAGGAATTTGTGATTTCAACACAGAAATCTGTCTACATGCCTTAAAGTAGTGTGAGGCTCTTCTAGCTTTCTTCAGTTCATCTTTAACCTTTGGTTATTGGCTCAGAAGTAAAGTTATATTTTTGTTGTTATAATTTTTTTCTTTCCTCTATAAGGTGTAGAGCCTCTGAATCTGATAGCTGTTAGTCATGGTAAAATAGTTAAAATTTAGCCATGAACTTATGAGGGTATTATGATATGTTGTGCTTCAAACGGAAATCTGAAGATTTCACAGAAAATGCTATAGCAGACTAGATATATAATTAGATGGTGTTTATAGAGATTAGGTAGGTAAGTAGATAGATAGATAGACAGATAGAATAGTACACGTCCTATTATCTTCCTCAATAAAATTATGTATCTTTTTTTCTGCCCCAATAAATATTTTTTAATATTTATCTATCTTGTACCTGTTTCAAAAGTGCAGAAGAAAACACCACTTATTAATCAAATGAAATTTCTTGTTTTATCATCATATGCTATTATTGATTTTAATCTCATTGACCTCCTCAGGTCTGGAAACACTTACTGTTCTTTGCATTAGCAGAGGAGAGTCTGTTCCTTCCTCTTTAAAACTCGATTCCGTACCGGTTATATCCTCAATAACGTCCTCCATCTAGCAAAATATAATACATTTAGAATATTGTGCATAATGATAAAAGTTGCACGTCAGTCTGAGTTCAGAGAGAAAAATTTTAGCAATCTTTAAAAGTTTTTTTAGAATATTTAGATTATATGTGTATCAAAACGCAGAATATTTTAGAACTTAAAATGAAGTAATCCTGACACTCTGATCTGTGTTGCTTTTCCTTGCATTAGCTTACGCCAGCTGGCAGGTGATGGCTGGGCAAATCACCCTGGGTTAGTCCTTTGGAAATTAGTATCTGCATAAATAGAGTGATTATCATGAATACCTTGAGCCAGAGCTCATATACTTAGCTTGTAGAGAGATGACTTCCTACAAACTTTATTTTTCTTTTAAAATGTTTTGATAGGGGGCTTCCCTGGTGGCGCAGCAGTTGAGAGTCCGCCTGCCGATGCAGGGGACATGAGTTCGTGCCCCGGGCAGGGAAGATCCCACATGCCGCGGAGCGGCTGGGCCCGTGAGCCACGGCCGCTAAGCCTGCACGTCTGGAGCCTGTGCTCCACAACGGGAGAGGCCACAACAGTGAGAGGTCCGCGTACCACAAAAAAATAAAAACAAACACACACACACATACACACACACGTGGCCATTGGGTACCATATTCCAGAGTGTGGCTCTAGGCCCTGTTCTGGACTTTAGATGTTATTCCATGTGCACTGAGAGATCTCTAAAGGATCTAGGAAAATAAATATACATGTTTTCTTTCTTTTGGTTAGTCCACTTTCTGAAAGTTTTCAAGTATATTATTGATTGTTACCAAACTCAAATTTTAATTTCATGACATTTTTCTTATTACTACTCCACCATTAAATGGACAACAAATTTGTATTGAACAGATGTGAAGAAAACCTGAGGGAAGAAGGATGCTAAACACAATTCATGGTAAGTGGTTTACTTTGGAGCATTTCTGATAGTTTCAATAAAAATTACACATGTCATTTGTCCCTTTTCTTTCTGGAAGCTTACATCATAAATTACTCAGTCTCCTGCATCTCTCATTTTTTCCTCTTACCTATAAACATACTCAGGTTTCTTCTATTCCAGAAGGAAACCCTTCTTTCCTACATGTCAAAGTTCATCCTCCTTGGAGACTCTACTTTTGCCTCTAACACTTCTATCCATAATTTCTGTCATCCACCTACATGACTATCTTTTCCCCTAATTTGTTGGAGTTGCTGTCTCTTCCATTATTCTAAATTGACTTTAAAATCTAAACCAAAACTTTGCTTCACAGCTTCCAGGAATCTTCATAATTAATCACCTTGGAATCCAGTTGCTACTTTAAGAAAGACAACAAACACATCATTTTATATCAGATGAAACAGAATGAACAGATTAGACAAAAGAAGAATTACAAATCAGCAGAATAAGCGTCCTCAAAGTGATAAATGAAGATGATGAAATACAAAGGAAGAACACAATATTTTTACTAAAATAAAAATGGAAATAATAGTTATGGAAAGAATGAGGCTCAAGGACAAAGGAAAAGATTATAAGAAAAGGTCTACAAAAGACTAAGAATCAAGCTTTTCAACAACCCTGGGTGCAAGAAAACAATGGGATAACATTTGAAGTGTTAAAGGTAAAGAATTTTGAACCTAGACATTTATAACCAATAAAATATCCTTTAAGTGTGTGCATGAAATAAAGCTTTTCTTAGACATAAAAACTCAGAAGTTTTAGGGCAAAAAGACCTTCGGAAAACACTCTTTCAGGAAGTACACTAGTCAGATAATAAATAAAACTATGAAATCAATACAAAATATAAGAATGAGGAAGTAACAGTAAAATGTTTGTGGTCTAAATAAGAAGAATGTATGTGTGTGTATTCATTCTAAAAATATCAATTCAGAAAGATAGGTGAGAACAAGAAGGAGAAGACCATACTCAGATAGACTTTTACTTAAGGGTATGACATAGATATTGTTAAACAATGACATAGATAAAGAAGAAATATAGCTATGTGTCTTAAGTTAGGTGTAACCAAAAAGAGAGAGAGAGAAATTTAACCTATCCAATAGAGGATAGAAAAAAAGATGGCAAATAAGGAAACAGAAAGCATAGTAATTTAAAAAAAATGTGAAAAAGGTAAGTATTAAATCCTAATGGTAAAATAATTACAAGAATGTAAATGAGTTAACATAGTGCTCAAGAAATTATCATTCAAATTGGATTTTTCAAAGGTATTGTAATACTTTGTCTATAAGGGACACATTTAAAATAAAACAATAGAGAAAGCAGAAAATAAAGTGCAAAGATGAACAACAAAAATGACCAAAAGGAAAGCAACAGTAACAATGTTAATATTAGACCATATAAAATTCAAGATCAAATGTTAAAGCAAAAATAATAAAAAAATAATACCAAGTAACCATGAAACCTAAAAAACCTAAAAAACTCTGTAGCAACAGCTGTCAGAAATCTATGAAAAATAAATTCAATTGTAGTTGAATATTTTAGCTCACCACTCTCAAAGTCATAAATCTGAATTTAGCCTTCTCTTCACCTATTCTCTAGACCATGCCTGAGTCCTATCACCTTCTAGTCTATACCACTCCATTTCTGAAATTTTAAATTCAATTATCTCACTCATCAAATGCAATATTCCATTTAGATCCAATTTAGACCCCCTATGGCAAATCAACTGAACAATTTTCATTATGACTCTCTATGCTTTTACGCTATTATCTTTCTGCCCAACCACCCCTAACTCCCCAGGAGTTCTCTCTCTCTACTTCCTGTTAACTCTGAATTCAAAGTAGAATGGTTCTTGCTCACCATCTTACTGAAATTCCTTTTGTTGCTATTTTCTTTGACTGCTTGACTGATAAATTCAATAGATATTTATCAGTCCTTATTTTACTAGACTCAGTCACTACATTTGAGTGTGTGGGTCATTTCCTCCTTCTTTAAACAGGTTCCTTCAGTGGCACCACACTAGTTATCTTTTTACTTTACCTTTACAGTCCTTTTCCTCTGACCACCCCTTAAATGTGGGTGATCTCCTCAATCCCACCCTTGGTTTCCTACTCTCCTCATTGTTTTCATGTTCTTCAGGAGCTTTCTTCCTCATTCAAATTTTCAAGTTCTACCCATAGGCTGACAACTCTTAAATCTCTTCCTCCAGTCTAGATTACTCCTCCTCAAGACAAACTTGGATATCTAGCTGTTACCAGCATCTCCACATTGTGGTCTCACAGATACCTCAGTTCTAACATGTTCTAATATAAGGCCTCATCATCTCTCATTGTACTATAGAAATAACCTCCCCACTGGTCGCTCCCTCCCTCCAGGTTTCTTCTTCTACATAGTTGACAGAGTGATATTAAAGTCAAATCTGATTATGTCGCCCTAGCCCTTACATTTAAGCCTTTCAAGGATTTGAAATTACTTAACATGGAGCACCAGCCTTTCTGTGATTTGTCTATTACCTGCTTCTCTAGTGTGACCTTTTGTCATCACCTCATGCTGTTTCCTATTCTTTGCTCATGCTATTTTACTTGGCTAAATTGCCCCACTAGCCATTTTCCTCTAAGTCTACTTGACATACTTCTGAAGCAGAACAGCACTTCTGCACTTCTACATATACCATAGCCTTTTCTACATAATAGTATAAGTATTTGCTTCCTTTTTTTTCTCTTCCCTTCAACTTAGAGTTCTAGCAGAGTACAGAAGATAAGAAAAACAAGACAAGGAATAATTAAAATATAGCATGTGCTGTAAAAATGCTACGATAAGAGCAATTTTTATCCACATGATATAGGTGTTACTATGAAAACTCAGAGAATAGGTACCTAATCCACACAGAATACCCCCAGGGAAAGAAGAAACCTGAGACGAATTTTGAAGAGTCAGTCAGAATTATCCAGATAAATGGAGATTGAATGAGTAGTTGGTAAAGAAAGGATATAAGGAAGAACCTGGCCGCTGTGAAAATCACTAGTGAACCATATGGCTGAAGAACACAGTACCATGCAGATGTGTAATGATAAGTCTGGGTAGGGTAGCAAGGGTTAAGTGTGGAAGAGTCCTGTGTGCCGTGAGTACAAATTTGAATTTTATCTTGGAAAGACCCATGCTATAAAATGCTTATTTGACTTTATATCTGATTGTCTTGGAGCGCTTTAATCACCTAATTATTCCTAATTCCAACCCCCAAATCCTAAATCTATGGATGCTCTCATAGATTTTTTCTGTGGTAGCTATGATTTCTGGGGTCTTTGAATTAATGAAATGTTCCGTGATGTCACAGGAGGACAAGCATAGAAGAAAGAAACACAAAAATATGGCAACAGCCACCAAATCCTGAGCAATCTCACTGCCCTCGTGTTAGAAACTTCAAAAAATGTAAGCATCAGAGTGACATCACCAAGATGGCAACATAGTTAGCTCCTGAATTCACTCACCATCATGAGAAGAACAATTAACATCTATTCAGAAACAAGACACCACTAAGAGAATCCTAGAGCACGGGGGTGAGGCTGAAATACCCACTGAACCTCAGAGATCAAGGCAGACTGCATCAGAAGGTGAGAGAAGCAGCTACACATTGACCACATTGACCCTCCCCTAGGACAGTGCAACACTATGCAGAGAGGTC
The DNA here is from genome assembly GCF_951394435.1 of Stenella coeruleoalba. Lineage (NCBI taxonomy): Eukaryota > Metazoa > Chordata > Mammalia > Artiodactyla > Delphinidae > Stenella > Stenella coeruleoalba. The sequence goes on from NC_137155.1 coordinate 71,871,902, forward strand.
TTCTCTGAGCCACTGGTTCGTCCAGAGGGAAAAGAGAACCCAGGGCGGACAACCAATCTCCTTCAACATTGTGGGCTGCTCTGTGGGAGCCCCTACTTTGATCTCGCACTACGGTAATTGCAGAGGAATCTATGGGGCCCAGCCACTGGGAATCTGTGACAGAGAAGCAGGGAGGGGCTTGCAACAATCAACACACAGATCTTGGCAGACAGTTCATATCTGCAGTGCCTGTGTAGTAAATCCAACCAGCGACATCGTTGGTCTGCAGAACCAAATCAGGGGTACACTTTTACCAGGTAACTTGGGGGGAGGGGGCACAGATCTGACTGATTCAGATCCTCAAGGAGTTTTATCAGACCTAGAGCCCATTTGTCCACACCCAGTCAAGGTGCTGAGTCATGGCCCCACCCACAGTGAAAAGTACTTTCCAGCCCCATCTGAACAGAAGAGCTAGTGACAACTCCTGGAAGTTGTGTGGCACAGTGGGGCTTGAGTCAAGAGGCAGGTGGACAGGCAGAGCAGATCACCCACAGAGCAAAGCCAGTACCAGTCATGGGGTCTTCCCATGCTATGCACAGGCAGGAAGATTAATTCATAGCCAAGGGTAGCTCTTGGCATCTCTCAAACTGAGAACCTCCTTGGAAAATTGAGAATAGTCTGGAAGGCTATTCCTCTGGCCCCAACTGATCAGAAGGGCTAGCAAAAATACCTGAAAGTTTTGCAGCACAGCAGCACTCAAGCTGAGCAAAGGGCAGACAGAACTGATAGTCTGGAGAGCAAAGCCAGCAGCCCTGTTCAGCCAAGGAGCTTGGGCGTGGGTCAGCTTGAGTTAAGACAACAAAGAGCTTTACTTGTTTTAGAGCAGCTTCTGCAACTGTGTCTGGGCAGAGAATCTAATTCATAGTCTTGCTCATCATTGAATACAGCCTTCAGCCCATCCAACAAGGAAACCTAACCCAGAACACATGGGAAGTTGCATAGCTCATTCAACAGTCCCACATACAGTGGCACTTGAACAGAGAGCACAGCCATGGCTTCCCCTATCTGCAGAGCAAACTCAGTGGCCTCATCTGACCAGGGTATTCAGTGCATACTCAGGCCTTATTCAGGCCTCCAAACAATGAACTGCACAGGCCCTGGGCCCTAACCTACTTCCCTGCTAGCACAGGGAAGCTAATTCATAGCCCCCACTGCTACATCCAGTCCCAACCATCTAGTAAGCCTGATCAGAGAATTCAGGCAACTGTGGAGCCCATTCTACAGCCTCACTTGAATAAGAAACAAAGCCAACAGTCCTATCCAACTGCTCTCAGCTAGTGGCACAACCCCCAATCCCTGTCTTCAGAGTTCTAACAGTTGCCTCACCCAAATATATCATAATATCAGGCTCCACCTGCCCGAAGGCATTAGTGGCAGACACATCCAGAAACCCAAAGTGAGCAGACTGATGAAGAACTGTCTCTGGCAAAGCAAACCTGTAAAGTCTGCAAGAGGAGCCCTGTTACTCAAATGCACAGATACCAACATAAGGAATTAAGGATCATAAAAAATCAGGTAAATATGACACCACCAAAGGAAACTAATTAAACTCCAATAACTGACCCTAAAGAAATGGAGATCTATGAACTGTCAGATAAAGAATTCAGAATAATCCTTTTAAGGAAGTTTAGTGACCTACATGAAAACACAGACAGATAACTAAACAAAATTAAGAAATAGAATAATCTATTATTAATAACCCAATAAGTATAAATTTTAACAGCAATAACCTAAAGTGTGATGGGGAGAAGAAGTAAAAGTGTAAAGAATACAAATTCTATTGAAGTTAAGTTGCTATCAATTTAAAATAGGGTGTTATAAGTTTAAGTTATTTTATGTAAGCCTCATGATAACCACAGGAAAATCTTATAGTATTGTAATTACGCAAAAGAACTCAATAAAGAAGTCAAAGCATATTGATACCAAAAGGCAGAACACAAAAAATGATAGCAGGATAAGAAACAGGGAATGATGGAGCTACAAAATAACCAGAAAACAACTAAAAACATTTTATTGTAGTGAGCCCTTTTCTATCAGTAATTACTTTAAATATAAATGAATTAAATTCTCCAATTCAAAGACATAGTATGGATGAATGGATTAAAAATAGAAGATCCAAAATGTGCTGTCTACAGGAGACTCACTTTCACCTTAAAGACACAAATAGACTGAGAGTGAAGGGATGGAAAACGACATTTCAAGCAGTGGTAACCAAAAGAAAGCAGGGGTAGACAGCTTATATTGCTTACATCAGACAAAACAGACTAAACTAAAAATGGTAAAAAGAGACAAAGAAGGTCATTATATAATGATACAGGGGTCAATGCATCAAAAAGATGTAACTATTTATGAGTCCAACATCACAGCACCTAAGTATATAAAGAAAAAACTAACAGAGCTAAAGAGAAAAATAAATGGTATAGTTACTATAAACAATAATAGTTGAAGACTTTTTTACCCCACTCTCAACAATGGATAGATCATCCACACAGAGAATCAATAAGGAAACAGTGGATTTGATCAACACTATAGATTTCCTGGACCTAAAAGATACATAAAGAACATTCTATCCATTGACAGCAGAATACACATGTGTACTCTCAAGTATACATGTGACATTTTCTAGGATAGACCATATGTTAGACCACAAAACAAGTCTTAACAAATTCAAGAAGAGTGGAATAATACTAAGTGTCTTTGCTAATCACAATGGCATGAAACTAGAAATCAACAAGAGGAAACTAGAAAATTCACAAACACATTGAAATTACACAACACTCTCCTGAACATTCAATGGATCAAAGAGGAAATTAAAAGGGAAATTAAAAAGTTTATTAAGACAAACAAAAATAGAGACACGACAACCCAGAACTTACGGGATACAGCAAAAGCAGGCCTCAAAGGCATTATGCTAAGTGAAGGAAGTCAGACAAAGAAAGACAAATACTGCATGATCTCACTTATATGTGGAAACTAAAGCAAAAACAAACACAAAAAAACCTCGTAGAAAAAGAGATCAGAGGGGCTTCCTTGGTGGCGCAGTGGTTGAGAGTCCACCTGCCAATGCAGGGGACAGGGGTTCGTGCCCCGGTCCGGGAAGATCCCACATGCCGCGGAGCAGCTAGGCCCGTGAGCCATGGCTGCTGAGCCTGCGCGTCCGGAGTCTGTGCTCCACAATGGGAGAGGCCACAACAGTGAGAGGCCAGCGTACCGCAAAAAAAAAAAAAAAAAAAGAGAGATCAGAGGACCTTCAAGATGGCGGAAGAGTAAGACTCGGAGATCACCTTCCCATAAATACATCAGAAATACATCTACACGTGGAAAAACTCCCACAGAACACCTACTGAACGGTGGCAGAAGACCTCAGACCTCCCAAAAGGCAAGAAACTCCCCACGTACCTGGGTAGGGCAAAAGAAAAAAGAAAAAACAGAGACAAAAGAACAGGGACGGGACCTGCACCAGGGGAGGGAGCTGTGAAGGAGGAAAGGTTTCCACACACTAGGAAGCCCCTTCGCGCGCAGAGACTGCGGGGGGCGGAGCGGGGAAGCTTCAGAGCCACGGAGGAGAGTGCAGCCACCGGGGTGCGGAGGGCAAAATGGAGAGATTCCCGCACAGAAGATCGGAGCCGACCAGCACTCACCAGCCCGAGAGGCTTGTCTGCGCATGAGACACTCAGGCTGCTGCTGCCGCCACCAAGAAGCCTGTGTGCGAGCACAGGTCACTATCCCCACCTCCCCTCCCGGGAGCCTCTGCAGCCTGCCACTGCCAGGATCCAGTGATCCAGGGACAACTTCTCCGGGAGAACACACAGCGGACCTCAGGACGGTGCAACGTCCTGCCGGCCTCTGCTGCCGCAGGCTCGCCCCGTACTCCGTACCCCTCCCTCACCCCGGCTTGAGTGAGCCAGGGCCCCCGAATCAGTGGTTCCTTTAACCCCATCTTGTCTGAGCGATGAACAGACGCCCTCAGGCGAAATACACGCAGAGGCAGGCCCAAATCCAAAGCTGAAACCTGGGAGCTGTGAGAACAAAGAAAAGAAAGGGAAATTTCACCCAGCAGCCTCAGAAGCAGTGGATTAAATCTTCACAATCAACTTGATGTACCCTGCATCTGTGGAATACATGAATAGACAACGAATCATCCCAAATTGAGGAGGGGGACTTAGGGAGCAATGATATATATATGTATATTTCCCTTTTTCTCTTTTTGTGAGTATGTCTATGCTTCTGTGTGTGATTTTTTCTGTATAGCTTTGCTTTTACCATTTGTCCTAGGGTTCTGTCTTGCCTTTTTTTTTTTTACTGCTTAAAAATTTTTTTCTCTAAATAATTATTTTTTATTTTAATACGTTTATTTTATTTTACTTTATCTTCTTTCTTTCTTTCTTTCTTTTCTCCCTTTTATTCTGTGCCATGTGGAGGACAGGCTCTTGGTGCTCCAAACAGGCATCAGGACTCTGCCACTGAGATGGGAGAGCCAAGTTCAGGACACTGGTCCACAACAGACCTCCCAGCTCCATGTAATATCAAACAGTGAAAATCTCCCAGAGATCCCCATCTCAATGCCAAGACCCAACTCCAGTCAACGACCAGCAAGCTGGAGTGCAGGACACCCTATGCCAAACAACTAGCAAGAAAGGAACACAACCCCACCCATTAGCACAGAGGCCGCCTAAAATCATAATAAGGCCACAGATACCCCAAAACACACCCACCAGACATGGACCTGCCTACCAGAAAGACAAGATCCAGCCTCATCCCCCAGAACACAGGCATTAGTCCCCTCCACCATGAAGCCTACACAACCCACTGAACCAAACTTAGCCACTGGGGATAGATACCAAAAACAATGGAAACTACAAACCTGCAGCCTGCGATAAGGAGACCCCAAACACAGTAAGTTAAGCAAAATGAGAAGACAGAGAAACACACAGCAGATGAAGGAGCAAGGCAAAAACACACCAGACCTAAAAAATGAAGAGGAAATAGGCAGTCTACCTGAAAAAGAATTCAGAATAATGATAGTAAAGATGATCCAAAATCTTGGAAATAGAATGTAGAAAATACAAGAAATGTTTAACAAGGACCTAGAAGAACTACAGAGCAAACAAACAGTGATGAACAACACAATAAATGAAATAAAAAATTCTCTAGAAGGGATCAATACCAGAAAAACTGAGGCAGAAGAACAGATAAGTGACCTGGAAGATAAAATAGTGGAAGTAACTACTGCAGAGAGGAATAAAGAAAAAAGAATGAAAAGAATTGAAGACAGTCTCAGAGACCTCTGGGACAACATTAAACACACCAACATTCGAATTATAGGGGTCCCAGAAGAAGACGAGAAAAAGAAAGGGACAGAGAAAATATTTGAAGAGATTATAGTTGAAAACTTCCTAATATGGAAAAGGAAATAGTTAATCAAGTCCAGGAAGCACAGAGAGTCCCATACAGGATAAATCCAAGGAGAAACATGCCAAGACATATATTAATCAAACTATCAAAAATTAAATACAAAAAATAAATATTAAAACCAGCAGGGGAAAAACAACAAGTAACACATAAGGGAATCCCCATAAGGTTAACAGCTGATCTTTCAGCAGAAGCTCTGCAAACCAGAAGGGACTGGCAGGTCATATTTAAAGTGATGAAAGAGAAAAACCTACAACCAAGATTACTCTACCCAGCAAGGGTCTCATTCAGATCTGATGGAGAAATTAAAAGCTTTACAGACAAGCAAAAGCTAAGAGAATTCAAAAGCACCAAATCAGCTCTACAACAAGTGCTAAAGGAACTTCTCTAAGTGGGAAACACAAGAGAAGAAAAGGACCTACAAAAAAACACCCCAAACAATTAAGAAAATGGTAATAGGAACATACATATCCATAATTACTGTAAACGTGAATGGATTAAATGTTCCAACCAAAAGACACAGGCTTGCTGAATGGAAACAAAAACAAGACCCATATATATGCTGTCTGCAAGAGACCCACTTCAGACCTAGGGACACATACAGACTGAAAGTGAGGGAATGGAAAAAGATATTCCATGCAAATGGAAATCAAAAGAAAGCTGGAGTAGCAATTCTCATATCAGACAAAATAGACTTTAAAACAAAGACTATTACAAGAGGCAAAGAAGGACACTACATAATGATCAAGGGATCAATCCAAGAAAAAGATATAACAATTGTAAATATTTATGCACCCAACAGAGGAGCACCTCAATACATAAGGAAATTACTAACAGCCTAAAAGGGGAAATTAACACAATCATAGTAGGGGACTTTAACACCCCACTTTGACCAACACACAGATCATCCAAAATAAAAATAAATAAGGAAACACAAGCTTTAAATGATACATCAAACAAGATGGACTTAATTGATATTTATAGGACATTCCATCCAAAAACAACAGAATACACATTCTTCTCAAGTGCTCATGGAACATTCTCCAGGATAGATCATATCTTGGGTCACAAATAAAGCCTTGGTAAATTTAAGAAAATTGAAATCGTATCAAGTATCTTTTCTGACCACAACACTATGAGACTAGATATCAATTACAGGAAAAAATTTGTAAGAAATACAAACACATGGAGGGTAAACAACACACTACTTAATAACCAAGAGATCACTGAAGAAATCAAAAGGAAATCAAAAAATACCTAGAAGCAAATGACAATAAATAGAGGGAACTTAACTCAACATAACAAAGGCCATATATGACAAACGCACAGCTAACATTGTACTCAATGGTGAAAAACTGAAACCATTTCCAGTAAGATCAGGAACAAGACAAGGTTGCCCACTCTCACCACTATTATTCACCATAGTTTTTGAAGTTTTAGCCACAGCAATCAGAGAAGAAAAAGAAATAAAAGGAATCCAAATTGGAAAAGAAGAAGTAAAGCTGTCACTGTTTGCAGATGACATAATACTATACATAGAGAATCCTAAAGATGCTACCAGAAAACTACTAGAGCTAATCAATGAATTTGGTAAAGTAGCAGGATACACAATGAATGTACAGAAATCTCTTGCATGCCTCTACACTAATGATGAAAAATCTGAAAGAGAAATTAAGGAAATACTCCTATTTACCATTGCAACATGAAGAATAAAATACCTAAGAATAAATCTACTTAAGAAGACAAAAAACCTGTATGCAGAAAACTATAAGACACTGATGCAAGAAATTAAAGATGATACAAACGGATGGAGAGATATACCATGTTCTTGGATTGGAAGAATTAACATTGTGAAAATGACTCTACTACCCAAAGCAGTCTACAGATTCAATGCAATCCCTATCAAACTACCACTGGCATTTTTCACAGAACTAGAACCAAAAATTTCACAATTTGTATGGAAACACAAAAGACCCCGAGTAGCCAAAGCAGTCTTGTGAAAGAAAAATGGAGCTGGAAGAATCAGGCTCCCTGACTTCAGACTATACTACAAAGCTACAGTAATCAAGACAGTATGGTACTGGCACAAAAACAGAAATATAGATCAATGGAACAGGATAGAAAGCCCAGAGATAAACCCACGCACATATGGTCACCTTATCTTTGATAAAGGAGGCAAGAATATATAGTGGAATAAAAGACAGCCTCTTCAATAAGTGGTGCTGGGAAAACTGAACAGCTACATGTAAAACAATGAAATTAGAACTCTCCCTAACACCATACACAAAATTAAACTCAAAATGGATTAAAGACCTAAATGTAAGGCCAGACACCATCAAACTCTTAGAGGAAAACATAGGCAGAACACTCTATGACATAAATCACAGCAAGATCCTTTTGACCCACCTCCTAGAGAAATGGAAATAAAAACAAAAATAAACAAATGGGACCTAATGAAACTTAAAGCTTTTGCACAGCAAAGGAAACCATAAACAAGATGAATAGACAACACTCAGAATGCGAGAAAATATTTGCAAATGAAGCAACTGACAAAGGATTAATCTCCAAAACATACAAGCAACACATGCAGCTCAATATCAAAAAAACAAACAACCCAATCCAAAAAGCGGCAGAAGTCCTAAATAGACACTTCTCCAAAGAAGATATACAGATTGCCAACAAACATGTGAAAGAATGCTCAACATCATTAATCATTAGAGAAATGCAAATCAAAACTACAATGAGATATCATCTCACACTAGTCAGAATGGCCATATCATCAAAAAATCTACAAACAATAAATGCTGGAGAGGGTGTGGAGAAAAGGGAACCCTCTTGCACTGTTGTTGGGAATGTAAATTGATGCAGCCACTATAGAGAACAGTATGGAGGTTCCTTAAGAAACTAAAAATAGAACTAGCATACGACCCAGCAATCCCACTACTGGGCATATACCCTGAGAAAACCATAATTCAAAAATAGTCATATACCAAAATGTTCATTGCAGTTCTATTTACAATAGCCAGGACATGGAAGCAACCTAAGTGTCCATCAACAGATGAATGGATAAAGAAGATGTGGCACATATATACAATGGAATATTACTCAGCCATATAAAGGAACGAAACTGAGTTATTTGTAGTGAGGTGGATGGACCTAGAGACTGTCATACAGAGTGAAGTAAGTCAGAAAGAGAAAAACAAATACCATATGCTAACACATATGTATGGAATCTAAAAGAAAAGAATAAAAGAAAAAACAATATTCAGAAGAACTTAGGGGCAAGACAGGAATAAAGATGCAGACCTACTAGAGAATGGACTTGAGGATACGGGGAGGGGGAAGGGTAAGCTGGGACAAAGTGAGAGAGTGACATGGACATATATACACTACCAAATGTAAAATATATAGCTATTGGGAAGCAGCCGCATAGCACAGGGAGATCAGCTTGGTGCTTTGAGACCACCTAGAGGGGTCGGATAGGGAGGTTGGGAGGGAGGGAGATGCAAGAGGGAAGAGATATTGGGACATATATATATGTATAACTGATTCACTTTGTTATAGAGCAGAAACTAACACAACATTGTAAAGCAATTATACTCCAATAAAGATGTTAAAAAACAAACAAAAAAAAGAGACCAGACTTGTGGCTACCAGAAGTTGGCGGTCGGAGTGGTGAGGAATTGGAGGAAGGTGGTGAAAAGGTACAAACTTCAGTACTAAGATAAATAAGTACCCTAGTACTTATATAAGTACTACAACTAGTACTTATATAATATAATGTACTACAATGTGATGACTATATTTAACAATGTTGTATGACATACAGGAAAGTCGTTAAGAGGAAATTTTTTTTCTTTTCTTCTTTCTGCTTTTTTTTTTACTGTATCTATATGATAAGATGGATGTTAGCTGAACCTATTGTGGTAATCATGTCACAGTATGTGTAAATTAAATCATCATGCTGTATTCCTCAAACATATATAATGATTATGTCAATTATTTCACAATCAAGCTGAAAAAATAAAATAATGTTAAAATAATTATAAAAATAAAAGATGACAGAAGTTCCCCCCAACCCAACTGGAAATATAAGCATCAAAACAACTCTTCAAGGAATTCCTTGGTGGTGCAGTGGTTAGGAATCCGCCTGCCAATGTAGAGGACACAGGTTCGAGCCCTGGTCCAGGAAGATCCCACATGCCGTGGAGCAACAAAGCTCGTGTGCCATAACTACTGAGCCTGCACTCTAGAGCCCACGAGCCACAAGTACTGAGCCCACATAAAACAACTACTGAAGCCCGTGTGCCTAGAGCCCGTGCTCCACAACAAGAGAAGCCACTGCAATGAGAAGCCCACACACCACAATGAAGAGTAGCCACCACTTGCCACAATGAAGACCCAACACAGCCAAAAATAAAATGTAAATAAATATATAAATTTATATATAAGACAACACTTCAAACCATAGAAATGTTGGTGAGAGAGGTTAAGGATTGAGACCACACAACAACTAAGTGGTGGTACTAATCTCATGGTGCCTGACTCTGAAGACTCCAAACTTTCTGCTTTGTGACAATGACTCTTAGCACCAATCAAAGAATATTAGGATGTTGAGGTAAGTTCCCTCTATGCCTACTTTCTGGAGAGTTTTTTATCATAAATCGGTGTTGAATTTTGTCAAAAGCTTTTTCTGCATCTATTGAGATGATCATATGGTTTTTATCCTTCAGTTTGTCAATATGGTGTATCACATTGATTGATTTGTGAATATTGAAGAATCCTTGTATTCCTGGGATAAACCCCACTTGATGGTGGTGTGTGATCCTTTTAATGTGCTGTTGGATTCTGTTTGCTAGTAGTTTGTTGAGGATTTTGCATCTATGTTTATCAGTGATATTGGTCTGTAGTTTTCCTTTTTTGTGACATCTTTGTCAGGTTTTGGTATCAGGGTGATGGTGGCCTCATAGATTGAGTTTGGGAGTGTTCCTCCCTCTGCTATATTTTGCAAGAGTTTGAGAAGCATAAGTGTTGGCTCTTCTCTAAATGTTTGATAGAATTTGCCTGTGAAGCCATCTGGTCCTGGGCTTTGTTTGTTGGAAGATTTTTAATCACAGTTCAAATAAACAAGTGGGACCTAATGAAATTTAAAAGCTTTTGCACAGCAAAGGAAACCATAAACAAGATGAAAAGACAGCCCTCAGAATGGGAGAAAATATTTGCAAATGAAACAACCGACAAAGGATGAACCTCCAAAATATACAAGGAGCTCATGTAGCTCAATATCAAAAATACAAACAACCCAATCCAAAACTGGGCAGAAGATCTAAATAGACATTTCTCCAGAGAAGATATACAGACTGCCAACAAACACATGAAAGGATGCTCAACATCACAAATTATTAGAGAAATGGAAATCAAAGCTACAATGAGGTATCACCTCACACCAGTCAGAATGGCCAGCATCAAAAAATCTACAAACAATAAATGCTGGAGAGGGGTGGAGAAAAGGGAACCCTCTTGCACTGTCGGTGGGAATGTGAATTGATACAGCCACTATGGAGAACAGTATGGAGGTTCCCTAAAAAACTAAAAATAGAACTACCATATGACCCAGCAATCCCACTACTGGGCATATACCCTGAGAAAACCATAATTCAAAAAGAGTCATGTACCACATGTTCATTGCAGCATTATTCTCAATAGCTGGAACATGGAAGCAACCTAGGTGTCCACTCACAGATGAATGGGTGAAGAAGATGTGGCACATATATACAATAGAATATTACTGACTCATAAAAAGAAACGAAACTGAGTTATTTGTATTGAGGTGGATGGATCTAGAGTCTGTCATACAGAGTGAAGTAAGTCAGAAAGAGAAAAACAAATACCGCATGCTAACACATATATATGGAATCTAAAAAAAAAAAAAAAGTTTCTGATGAACCTAGGGGAAGGACAGGAATAAAGACGCAGATGTAGAGAATGGACTTGAGGACACAGGGAGGGGGAAGGGTGAGCTGGGACGAAGTGAGAGAGTACCATTGACATATATACACTACCAAATGTAAAATAGATAGCTAGTGGGAAGCAGCTGCATAGCACAGGGATGTCAGTTTGGCGCTTTGTGCCCACCTAGAGGGGTGGGATAGGGAGGGTGGGAGGGAGACGCAACAGGGAGGGGATATTGGGATATATGTATACATATAGCTGATTCACTTTGTTATACAGCAGAAACTAACGCAACATTGTAAAGCAATTATACTCCAATAAAGATGTTTAAAAAAAAAAGAATATTAGGAAATGGCAACAAGGTAGGATACATCTTAGCTACTAAAGATAGCAAGACTGGAATTGACGGCACTATGTGAAAATGTGTACACGATAAGTCAAATTCAAAGAAAACACACATTAAAACTATAACAGATGGAATAAAATTGTGATTGACATTAATGGTTGAAGAGACTTATATACATTGTTTAAAGAACAATGGTTAAAAAAATAGAAAGTGTTTGTCTGCAGCCAATGTGCATGTTGTCCCTAGACCACTGCACTTAATGAGGCTTTCAACCCTTCCCAGCCATGCAACTCCTTTTGACTGACACCACCTAAAGGTCCACTAAGATCAGGTAAATTTCTCTTATACAAACTTATTATAAAATAAAAGGTAATCTGTGTGCCTAAGGAATAAAAATGTTATCTAAGAAAAACCGAGAAGACTGATATATGTTACTTATCCTTTCTCATCTTTTAGAAGACATATTTCATAAGACACATAATAAGATCATTTTCTGGGTTTTGCCTAGAATTGGCTGGCATATGCATATCCTTTGCGATTTGTTTTTTCCTTTGGGAATCACTCTTCCACACAAGGAAATGAACTTGGGAAGAAGGTGGTTGTAAGAAAAGTTGTATTGGGTGAGTTCTAATATTTACTGTACAGATGATTTTCAACCTACATATATTTTTATTATCTTCATAGAGTGAATAGAGAACCTAGTTCTACATTTTTTTTTGAAAATTCTTTGTATATCCACTACTGAAAAGTTTAAGTAAATATACATGTAGAGATCTATGTTTAGTTTTAGATTTCAACTAGTCCTGTTTTGTGGTTGTTTTATATTTTATTAAACAATCTACCAGGTCCTTATTCTTTTCTCTTTTCTAGATTAACATAAAATTTGCAAAAGAAAATCTTCCTCTAACATTTGGAATTCAAATAATGATATACTTAACATCTATTTTGTACCTGGAGGCTACAGACTTAGCTAAAAAGCAGTGACCTGAAATCAGTAATAATCACCAGGAATGTAGATTGGGAGATTAAATCTGGGAGATCATAGAACCATGTCTCCATCTAAAAATCAAATGGAAAAAAAGAAAAAGAAAAGAATAGAAAGCTCAGTTACTGATGTAGTTTTTCTACATTGAGATATTAAAGGAACTCTTTTTCCCAGTTCTAGTTTTCTAGTTCTAGTTTTCTCCCACTTCTACTCATTCTTCAGTATTTTTTGAAGGTTCATTTACAAGCAAGTCACAATAATTATGAACTCCACGAAGCTAGACACTCATTAATTTTGTATCCTCAGCACCTCTAATTTCCTCTTATTTAGTAAATGGTAGGCAAGTATTTGTTGAAAATAGAAATGAATGGATAGATAATCAATAGTAATAAATTCCGATATAATTCTACAAAATATGAAGTGCAAGAAGATTATTAGTCCCATTCTGATAAACATTTCTAGAGCACATGTTTACTGTTATTTATTCTTTTGCTTGTTTTATCTTAATGGGTACTTCAGATAATGTAACTGTTGATAAATGTTTTAACTAAAGTTATCAGAAAACCATTACAATTAAAGCTAATTCTTCTTAACATATTACTATTAGAACCTGCTTTGACTCACATTGATACAAAACTGAAATGAGTGTTAAAAAATGAATTGTTATATTTTATGCATAACAATTCTTATGGGCATAACTAATTATTACAAATTAATAAATTAAGACATCCTTTTGTTAAATAAATTTGCATATGGAATGTTTACTATAAAAATTTGACTTCAATTTCTTGAGGTATTTTTTTTCCCAAGAAACTGATGATATATTTTCATAAGCAGCCATTAGACATACATGCCATTCCACATTGTCATCTTCTTTCCCAAGAGTTAGCAACTTGGTGAGTGGATTTCCAGTGGGTCCAGTGTTACTCTCAGGAGACTGGTGTCCATGCTGTACCAGAAGTGCACTGCTTGGTGTTGGAGGGTGTGACCGTTTAAGAGTCTGATGGACGATCTGGTGGTCAAGGGTCATGAAAGGTTTTACTTGCTGTCTCTGAACTTTCTGTAGCTGAGTCCTAGCAGAACTTTCCAGGTGTGCTGGGACCTACCAAATAAAAACCAAACAAATGCAATGTGTAACATCATCTGGTAAATGAGTTCCACTTTCAACAACTGGATTATGACAATAAACACTATAACATCTAGTTTGTTTCTAATTTATTGTCTATGCTTCTGTCATAATTTACATAAGATATTAATGGACTATAGTTTTTGAGAAGTCATTAAAACTTTACTAAAATATTTTAAATGCTAACCAAGTATTTAAGAATAGCTCTTAAAATAATATGCAACTGAAACCAACTTGGAATAAATACAAAAGCAGCAAAACTTTTTGAGGGTCTGAAAAAGAATGACTAAAATAATAAAAGGAAAACACAGCTGATTTACTATTATTAGTGATTTTTATATAACATATATCTCTTATATTCCTTTATATTACATATAAATATTCCATTGGCTATAATCTCTATTTTTAATGAAAGATTTTAAAAAATTATCCATGAGGGAGCAGAGACTAGAAATATATATACTAAATATTGTCTGATACTTTATGGGTGGTGAAAATCTAGGTGATTTTTTTCAGTTTTCTGTATTTTCCAGAGTTTCTATACTGAGTTTTATTTTAATTTTTAAAAAATCTTAATTTTAAACTCTTCCATACTCTCACTTTATAATAACAATACTTTGGTAGAATAATTATGAATTGACAGAAAGCAGCATTCAGAGAAAAATCTAACCAGTGTCATGTGCCAACTAAGCAACTATCCAGTATATTGAAATCCCTTTTTCAAATCATAGGCATAAAATTCTGGGCATCTTCAGTGTAGCTATCATAGTTAATGATATACCATTATTTGTATAAGGACAATTTTAAGTATTTCAAGCTTTCCCTTTAAAAACCTCTGAAAATAGTATTGCCTGCCAGTCCCCTTTATATTTACTATGCTGCCATGTGACTTCTAATACATTTTCCTCAAGTGGCCTATATATAAACCTATTTAATAGTTCCCTCGTGTTAAACAATAGTAAAGATTGCTGTACAGTGCTTATTTTTCCTTTTATTTCAGCTACACAAACTACTCCTTAAATCCCTTAACATGCATTAGCTCAGATAAATAGCCTTTACAAAGTATTTTGCATTTAAATTAGCTGGTTTCGGGTACAATATTGTAGTAGTTACTTTAGTTTAATTCTGTTATGCTGACATTTTTAGCATTATTTTAATTGTACTACCATAAAATAATTTTTCAGTCATATAAAAAAGATTAAGATTGGTAATAAAGATTACACATATTACTAATTATATTGCTGTGAGCTTTAAAGTTGTAAAACAACATTTCATTAAAATGCCTGTGGTAATTTTTGGGGGGTAGCTATTTAGATTATCCTATAGTTCTAAATTAATCCTTAATCCACATACATTTACAAAATATACACTATAAACAGCATTTTCAGATTCACAAATCTGAATGACTTTCACACAATGTAACTGAATGCTAAAGAACACTGTATATTATTTTAAGAAAAGTATGTTGAACCAGAATTTACAACATTCATTAACTAATTCACTTTTCATCTATGGATGCTAAAAGCATCATTATAGTACTTATTGTGTTTTGTGTTACATCAGGAGTCCAAGGGAAGTCATAAATGTGATCCTAGGGCTCTAGGAATTTACAATATACTTGGGCAATATTAATATCAACTACAGCAAAAATGATGATGATGATAAAAATAATAATATGCAGCAGGTATCAGGCACTGTGCTAATCATTTTACACACATTGTTTCATTTAATCCTTGTTACAACCTTAGGAGATAGGTATCAATATTACCCCCATTGCACCATATAATTGAAGCCACTGAGATTTAGAGAAGTTAAATGGTGTGGCTGTTATCACTCTGCTAGTAAGAGATGGAACTGGAATACAGGGCCTGGCTTCCTAAACACTACATGATATTGGCTCCTGATTGAAATGACTGGAATACAAAGAAAAAGCTCAGTAATGTATACAATGAATTTAGAATGCCACAAGAAGCAGTGGTTTTAAAAAACTAATTGAAAGAGAAAATGGTTATAAATCAGGTGTTGGAAGGAGATGGTCCTGGGATAGGGGACAGAAAGAAGGAAAACTCAAATGTAAAAGATCAAAATGAAAGAAGAAAAGAAGTTGGGAGACAGTCACAAATATTAGTCATGAAAAGGAATTCACATGAATACTTTTCCTTTCTCAAAGCAAAACTACCATCTCATTAGATCACTCTATACAGAGACGCAATAAAAAATATGAAATTCTAATTCTGCTTAAATTATTGGTTATTTATAGGGAATTACAAGGGTTTAGCAGGCAAAAGTGAAGACTCTCTTGGATCCTACATCTATATACAACATCTGTATACAACATCTATAAACTAAGCATGAGAATCTGAAAGATCAGTGGAGCCAGGGAAGATTAAATGGAATGCAATGAAATTACTCCCCAGTAAACCTCCGTCTTTTCCAAGCATGGACTGATATCAGAACAATGAGACAACTAACTGTAAAACATCAGTTAAACCATGTGCAGTCAATTTTAAAATACTTTTAAATTGCCTGGGATCTGAAGACACAACTATAAAACTATCTGTTGGATTGGTTTCACTGAAGGTCTTGGTAGTTGGTGAGATGAAGTAAATGAAACTATATGTTGCCATTGTTCATTTATTCATTTATTTAAGAAATATTTTTGAGTATTCTGGGCAGCAAATGCACTGAGTCGTGCATTGAAGGTAAAAGGGAGATAACCACAGTATCTGCCTTCAAAGAGCTCGCAGTCTAGTCAGGGAAGAAAAATAAGAGCTCTCCAAGGGCAAGGGCTGCATTTATCTTGCTGGCTGCTGGACTGCCATACTTCCTATACATAACCCAGAGAGGGGCACACAGCAGGCACTTAAAAATATGTGTTCACATGTGTTCAATGAGTGATTTTATGAATGAATCATTAAAGTACAGTGTGTGAATAACTATGGGTGACTGCAGAGAGCTTTGGGAACCCACTAGAGGAAGCAGGTAAACCATAATCAGAATACCAAAGTCTTCACCTAGAAGGCTAGAGCAGCTGTAGATCGTGATTTTGTTCTTTGGACTATCAAAGAGATTAAGACCACCCAGATGTAGGGAAGTTTTGCTATTGAGAGTAATAAGTAAAACATTATCTCCTAACTCTGAATTATGTCTCAGCATTATCTCTCTGGCATGCTGTTATTGCAAACTAAAAATAATGATGGTCAGCTTAAGTTCAAGGTTTTGTCTATGTGCAGAGATCTGTTTTATTTCAATTAAAAGAATTTATTTACTTATATTCTCCCTCTTTTCCAAAACATTATAAATAAATATGAGGCATAAATGTGGTGAGAGGTATTTATACCAGAAAATGTAGGCTGAAGATTAATATTGCAATCGAGTACAAAATTTACCCGTGAGCATCCTGACAGCCAAGGAAAAAGGAAAATTTTAAAAACATATTAGGTGGAGCCTTGTGAAATTGCAGATATTTGACAATTTTTGATCTACGAATTGTCCCTTCTGTATAGTTCAACCTAATATATATTTCTTAATAAGTAATTAAATCATGCCAGCTCTGAGGAAAGACAAATATTTTTCAGAATAATATCTGAGAATTTATAAACCAGATATTTTCATGGAAGACTTGAATGATATCTTGAACAAAATTCCAACTTGCAAAATAGGCAGTGAAGTTCTTTATATGCCCATATTTAAAAATAAATATTTATCGTCTTCAATTGAGTTAGCTGGGAAACATAATCTGAAACTTGCCTGTAGGATGTTTATTGGGGGGTGCTCTCAGAATCGGCGCTGCAGTAGGGTGAGGGAAACAGAATCAG
This sequence comes from Stenella coeruleoalba, assembly GCF_951394435.1. Lineage (NCBI taxonomy): Eukaryota > Metazoa > Chordata > Mammalia > Artiodactyla > Delphinidae > Stenella > Stenella coeruleoalba. Next base: position 71,889,580 of record NC_137155.1, read on the forward strand.
GTGGAGGCAAGAGTGGTTCAGTCATGAAGGGGATAATGTTGGCCATGCACCGTAACATCCACTACATTTATTCTTGATCAAAGGGCCAAAGCATAATATGAATCAGCTCAAGTGAAAGCCCAAACATATAACTTTATAGTGATCTGACTTGACCCTTAGATACCTTAGACAGCACTTAGAGCAGGCAGAGCAATATTTTCCAAATCAATTTATATTTCAGACTCCATATTTAAATACACTAACCTAGAGGATCACCTGGTTAGACCATTAACCCAATATCAATTATCTCAACCTAGGCTTTCAATAGAAATTATGTTGTTTTTTTTCAAAAAGTTCCATTATTTGGAGTTACAAAAATGAAACTTAGCTTAAAACATCCAATTATTTTTTAAAATATGTTTCAAATGTAGTTAAGTTCTCATATTCTAATAAAGGGATGTGGATATTTTTAAAAATTAGAAATGCATGTATTGATGAGCTTTAAAAAATGCTTAGATTCATTAATAAGAGAACCGAGCAATGTGCTTAATGGGTCAATTGAAGTATTTTTTTTTTAAATTAGAAATACATAAATTCCTGCAAGTACAACAAGCTAATGGGAAGAAATTGGTCGGGAAGAAAAAAGCATTCTGGTTGTAGAAAATATAATCACTGGGGAATCACAATCACAAATACAAAATGTAAGTATCTAATTCAAAAAGAGTCATGTACCACAATGTTCATTGCAGCTCTATTTACAATAGCCAGGACATGGAAGCAACCTAAGTGTCCATCAACAGATGAATGGATAAAGAAGATGTGGCACATATATACAATGGAATATTACTCAGCCATTAAAAAAAAATTGAGTTATTTGTAGTGAGGTGGATGGACCTAGAGACTCATACAGAGTGAAGTAACGAGGAATGAGGAAAACAAATACCGTATGCTAACACCTATATATGGAATCTAAAAAAAAAAAAAAGTTCTGAAGAACCTGGGGTCAGGACAGGAGTAAAGATGCAGACATAGAAAATGGACTTGAGGACATGGGGAGGGGGAAGGGTAAGCTAGGACGAAGTGAGAGAGTAGCATTGACATATATACACTACCAAATGTAAAATAGATAGCTAGTGGGAAGCAGCTGCACGGCACAGGGAGATCAGCTCTGTGCTTTGTGTCTACCTAGAGGGGTGGGATAGGTAGGGTGGGAGGGAGACGCAAGAGAGAGGAGATACGGGGATATATGTATAGCTGATTCACTTTGTTATATAGCAGAAACAAACACACCATTGTAAAGCAATTATACTCCAATAAAGATGTTTAAAAAAATTTATGTATCTGTAGGGTGTTTTTTCCTTCCCCTGTTTTTAGACTAGAATAGATGCAGGAATCCTGACTATTGAGAGCATTGATGGAAATTCATGAGCCAGCAGCCCAATGCCATAGAAAAAGGTCAGATCTCATTCTCTGACACAACAGAAGATGATTTAGGGTATCTGATACCTGAAGTTTTCTTTTGTTTGTTTTGTTTTTTAATTCCAGAGTTTAGATCCAGTCTTGGGAGGTTTCAACTCTGTAAATCAGCAAATATTTAATTAGAAATTAAGGCTAACAAAATGTTATGTGGCCCTATATGCATTTGTATTTAAAATCTCCTGGTAGGTAGAAGAGCTATGGAGTAATGCGGTCCAGGCAAGCAGTGCTGGCTAGAAGGAGGCATTCTTATTTTCACACAGTGGTTTTCAAATTATGCTCCTAAATACATGAATTAATTCTCCCAATTTACGTTTCATTGTTCCACACTGTAGTCTTTTGATTTAGTTCTCATATGGGTTTCAGTCCTATCCAGTAGATAAACAACAACGAGAGTTGTTTTTTGGGTTCTTTTGCGGTACGCGGGCCTCTCACTGTTGTGGCCTCTCCCGTTGCGGAGCACAGGCTCCGGACGCGCAGGCTCAGCGGCCATGGCTCACGGGCCCAGCCGCTCCGCGGCATGTGGGATCTTCCCCGCCCGGGGCACGAACCCGTGTCCCCTGCATCGGCAGGCGGACAAGGAGAGTATTTTGAATGAGGAAATTTTAGAAACAATTAGGTGGATAGTTGTACAAAAAAACAAAAACAAAAACACCAACCCTGTGATTCTCTGTCTATAATATTGTCTACTTGTATCATATCTTCTTAAATATTGCTACAAATCATATAAATACTTTTAAACATAATTCATATATATGCATATATATGATAGCCTCTTTAAAAAGTTACCTTTTTATAGAGAAACCATAAGATAATCATAAAAGCCCTCAGCTAATTTTTAACATTCACTCAGCAAACATTTAATGAGAGTTTGTTCTTTGTTAACGCCAGTCCCAAGGGAAAGTCATTCCTCTCCAGAAAGCAGGTCTATGATCCATGTGTCACCATCCACCTGGAGATCACTTATCTAAACTGAGGGCACAGAACCTGGGAGGAGATGAAACACCCTCTGGGTACTGGCCTTTTGAAATTCAAAACTAAGAAGTCGTGGCAAACATCACACAAGCAATCATCTGAATAACAAGACATTTTATCACCATTAATTTGACTAGCCAAACAAATCAATCAGGCAAATGTGGGCACCTACTTAATGAGTGTGTTTAGATTATCTGCAAGAAGAGAAACAGAAATATTTTCAGCAAGAAAAATATTTATTCTATACATATTTACTATGTAGTGATAGTAAATAAAAACACATGCACTACCGCTAAACACACACACATACACATACAGGCAGGTGTATACACACAGCCCCATCAAAAAGCAAGATAGACAATCCCATTCACTACAACATGACAACCCTCATTTAATTTTGTTAATTTTGTACTAAGGTTGAAATTAATAAATGAAGTAAAAGCTTGGACTTCACAAGTGAGTAATAGGTAACTATTAATTATGTTCCTAGTAGCAGAGGTATATAAGAAGAAATCTATTTTGGGGGGCTTATGAATCTACTACCTCATAGATACCTACTCATAAAAGCCACATGACGTTTGTTAATATTCTGTAGCAAAGATTAATAACTCGTTTCTTCAAATCTTACTTTCTTCACAGCAGTCTTTGGCTATGATATACCCATAAATCTCATCCTGACTAAACCTAAAATTATACAGTCGAGCTTGTCTGATTGAGATATAACTACTGAACAAAGTAGGGCCGGGTTCATCAAAAGTTTTACTTAGGTTTCTGAATAACTGTCAGCATATTTCAGCGGAGCATTATATAATCCAAAGCTATTTAATGGATAATAATATAAAATGTGATTGTAACATATTCCTTCAGTCCCTATCACTTGAATTTGGATAATTCCAATGGTGTGTCTTTAGAAGAGATCCACACTTAAGAGACTTTAAAGAGGCATGAATATTATTAAGCATAGTTTTCCTAATTCGATAGTGTTCTAGCAGTAAAAATGCTTGCACTCTATGAGCACTTATATTATTACTGTAAAGACTAAGCTTCCCTTATAACTCCATCTATCTCCATTTATACTTGCATTGATTTGATTTGTTTATGTTAGTATCTCAGGAAAATTACCATTTTATATCTTTAAAAGAATTAGAACTAATGCCAGAAATAACTGTGGTTTATTTAGTCTGATCTGTTTTATAAGTGTATGTGTATATAGAAATTTAGAGCCATAAATAGCAACTAAGAATCACAGCAGACACTGACCACTTCCCACTGACTTCAAAATTACAGAGCAGCCATGTACACACTAAAGTCAACCGGCAATATCAACAATAACGAAAATAAGTTAATATGAAAAATGCAGATAACTTAAGCCATAATACTTTAAAATATATTTGACAATGCATTCTCAGGATTAGTATTCATTAATTCTATAAATATTTTTGAGTGCCACTACACATCAGGTTTTATGCAACTGTGATAAGCTCTGGGGATATAATTATGAACAAAATAGACATAACCCAGTCTTCAAAGAGTTTACAGTCTACTAGGAGAAATAGATAATTAAAATATAATTATAACACAATGTGATAAACCCTGTGAAAGTAAAAGGTGTCACAAAATCAAGCAGAAAGACCTAGATAAAATGGGAAAGAGTCATTCAAATGACAGTTTCTGCTATTAATTTCACTGATTCATTCACTTAATAGATATGTGTGTGCCTATATATATATATACTGGCTACTATATATAGTAGTAGCCAGTTGTGTGGGTAACAATGATGAATAAAGTGAAACATGGTCCCTTTCCCCATGCAGCTTATGGACAGGTGGAAGAGACAGATTTTAATCTAATAATCACACAAATGACTGTAAATTTTCAAGTGTAACAAGTGATAGGCAGGAGAGATAACGCATGACTAGGAGCCTGTAGAAAAGGATTATCCAGACAGAAGTTAGGGACAACTTTCCTAAAGAAGGGATGATAGGGCTGGATCTGGAGGATGAGTAGGAAATAAAGAGAGGAAGAGTAGAAAAAACATTTAGAGAGATAAAGCAGCATATGTGAAGACCCTGGTGGGAAGAAACAAGATGAAAAAAATGCACTGAAAGGAGATGATAGGACTAGAGCAGAGTGTGGTATGAGGCTGGGGAGGCCAGTAGGGCCAATTCATGCAATCTTTTCGGTATACAAAGATGTCTTACTTTCTTTATCATAAGAAAAGGGGCAGTAGCAGTTCAGTGGGATGAATTTTAGAGAGGTAAAATGAGAGAGTCTAGGAAAGAAAAAAGGGCTGCTTGAACTAGGGTCATGTGATAAGGGTTGCATAGTCACATGGAAACAAGTAGATGGATTCAAGAGATGTTTAGAAATGGATTAAGAAATGACACCTGAGGTTTCTGGCTTAAGTGACTAAATAGATAGTGATGGCTTTCACAGAGAAGACTAAGTTTTTTGAGGGGGACAGAGAATTATAAGGTCAGTTTTGAACACGTTAAGTTTGTGATGTTTTGCAAGTGTCCAAGAAGGTATGTGAAGTAGGCAGCTGCATTTATGGGTATGGAATTCAGAGGTAAGGTATGGACTCTGGATAAAATTTACATAACATCTACACTGAGGTGATAACTGAGATGATCGTTGGAAGACGTACAGAATAGAAGATGAGAGGACCTAGTGCCAAAGATGGTTAACTCCCATGTTCTAACTACACATAGGGAAATCTATTCCGATTCTAAAGTTTATTTTTCCCTTTGGCTCCATTGATTTTTTTCTCACATTTTGCAAAATGCTTATTTGAAGTTTGTGTGTGTTACATTGTCAGGTAAATCCTCCTTAATTAATAGTTAGTTTGCCCTATTTCTAAAATTATGCATTCAACCTTTTGATGTAGATACAGCCCTATTTTCCTAGTCCAATTGCATTACAATTCTATCAGTCCTCTACCTCTTAACTGCAATTCCAAAATCCAAAAAGCTCTGAAAGTAGGAGTTTTCTTCTTTTTTTTTTATGTTTGACACAAACCCAATTGGTGGCAAAATCAAACTTGAAATGAAGTAAGGTTAAAGTCTTTCTTTATCCTACTTACAGTAGATATTCACATGTACTATTGCAGGTATATTAATGTGTTTGATTATGGGATGCTGTCTTGGACTGCTGCAGGGTATCAAGGAATATGTACCATATTACCTTTCAAAATTTAAAGTATTGATAATTTTGAAACACATCTAGCCCTAGGTTTTTAAATAATAGATTTTGTACCTTTTCTTGTTTATTGAGTGAACAGCCTATAGAAAGGACTATGCTATATACTTTGCATATATTATCTTATTTAATCCTACAATATCATAAATAAATACTCAATTGGGCCTCCACAATTATTTTCTAAAACTTCAGTACAATATTTAACTGCATTTTGTTTTCAGAAATTATAGAGTATAAAAAATTAAATTAAAATTGAGCATATTCTCTCTTGGAGAAATAACAAGATGAGGAAATGTCCTTTCCAATTCAACAAACCAGTTGAATGAATGAATGATGTATTCTTCCTTTAATAAGAAAGAATTGTCCAGTTGTAACATTATACTTTGATATTATTAGACATATTTATGTTTAGTGCTTTGGCTGTATTTAAGTAAGTTAATACTACAGTTTATATTCTTTTTAGAAGCTTCTCATACAATTAAATTGTTTCCTGTAAATGTGGAAATATACAAGCTAATTATTTAAGCTAGATTCAGTAAAAAGTCTTAACTTCTTTAAAAAAATATTTATCTAAGGGCATTAAGACTTAAACATTAATATTTATTAATAAGACTTTTATAAAACAAAAGACATTTTGCTTCAGAAATCAACAATTGTGTTTAAATGATGACTTATACTTCACAGTTACTTTCAACTTAAAACAAAGCTCTCATGTAATGCTTAAATGTACTATTTTTCATCTTCCGTATAGTGACTTTTTGATATCATTTTCATTATGAAGTTGTGAATGTTCTTTCAAGGATGCAGAGAATAAAGGAGAAACAATACTGACTTCTTCAAAAGGTCATATTTCAAATATCTTGGAAAGTCATCAATGTTTTTTTAAAAAAATTTTTACACATTCTAAAATAGATCCAAAGCCATAAATAGGAATATCTGGGACAAACTTCCATATAATACTTGTCATCTCTTGTATCATTATGCTGCAAATACATTACATTTTTAATTTTTAGTATATCTTAATGGTAAGATTTTGGATAATATCAATATATTGTCGACTTATGCAGACCTTATAAAAGAAATTCATAGGCCACTTAATGCAGGTAAATTTATAACAAATTTATGTATTTTGTAAGAATAAAAGGATCATAAATGTTTATTCCTAAAAAAGAAAATCTAAACAATTCAAATTGGTTTATATTACCTAAGACTTGAAAACTTTTTATATCCCTTATCTACTTTATGAGTTGATATATGGTCATCAATTAATGAAGTCATTTTTATCATAATAAAATGTCATCATTAGAACTGCAGTATTATAGTGTAACCATTTTCTAAAAAATATGATTGGGGCATTTTAGGTAGTTAAATATTAAAATAATCTAATTGAAAATGAGACTTTAAAATTATTCATTTTGATTGGCAAACGGCAGAAAATGGCTTTGTTTCATAAGTACATTTTATCACTCAATTTTCGTAGATATTACTAGTATTTCTGGAGAAAAAAAAAAAGTAAAATTTATCTTGTCTTTGTTTTACCTAACTAGTACATATAATTACTTTTGGTTCTCTATGTTTTAAAGGCACCTGTTACTACATTTACATAAATCAAACTCCTCAAGTAATTGTGCCCTCATGTACGAAAGGCCTTCAGTTACAAAGTTGCAGTTTTACTTTCCACTTATCCCTGAAGAATAATGTTCCTTTAGAATCAAAAAAATATACTGCCATTTTAATTTTTTTATGGTTATGGAAAGTATATAGCCATGAAACATCAATTTGTTGAGAAGATTGATCACAGGACTTCATGGACTAGTTGAAAGCCCCAGAATGCAAGATAATAGTAGCCACAGGCACAAGTTGAATCAAACACTCCAACGATTTAAGTAAAGACTTTTATCCTCATTTTAGAGATGAAGAAACTGAAGCTCAAACAGGTTATCAGACTCGCTTACAATCACACAGGAAGAAAAGTGAATTTGACTTCTTGTCTTTTGAGTACAAGGAGGGTATTCTTTCAATTGCAAGTTATTTATTATCAGCGCACAAGAATAGTAAAACTCCAGGCCCTGCAATTAGAAAAAAATATGTCCCATATCTGTATACAAATATGAATCAATTGACTCTACTCTGTAGTGGAAAAACCTTTGGGGTTGCTTCCCCATTATTAGTTGAGTTTGGCTTGATTCACTTTTGATTTTGTATTATTTTGTGTTTCACTTCATCTATGTTGTAACCACCTTATGGTGCAAGACCTGGGTTTTCCATACAAGTGGGGTAATGCTATAATTGAAAGCTACCATCAGAAAATATGAACTCTAGATAAGTGTTTCCTTTTTTAAGATGCTTTCTCCACTTTAGTCTCTAGATCTATGTATTAAATATACACTATTCTGAAGAGTATTAGCCTCCTTACCCATGAGAAATTTTATTTCCCTTATATCATTTTACTGTTACCTTTCCCAAAAACCTTTTCACAAGGGTGGATGGGAAGGCAGCAGGTGGAAAGAGCAGAAAATAATATTAGTTTCAGCTTGGCTTATTCTAAATAAATATCATGACTATTCTATTCAGTATATTTAAACTTCCTGCTCTCGGGGATAAATTTAAGAAATGAATAACTGCATATAAAACGTTGGTAAGAGTTGAAATAATAAAGAAGTTCTTTGTAAGAGCTTTCTTTTATGTCAATTACTTTTGAGAAATAAAGAAAAATCAAAGTGCTAGTTAATATTATAGCTTTGGAATATATGGAAAATATTCTTACTGAAACTTCATATATGAGGATACAGGATTCTATTTTCCACACTAATTTGAGCAGACAAACTAAGTAAAACAAAACTTTTTCATTGAAAACAAAAATATATTTGAACATATTTGTTTTAGCCTTTTTAAACTTTTTCCATTTATTTTCAATTATTTTGTGGTAGGTGAAATAATGCCTCCTTCACCAAAGATGTCCACATCTTAATCCCCAGAACCTGTGGATATCTGACCTTACACTATAAAAGGAACTTTGTAGCTGTGATTAAATTAAGGATCTTGAGATGGGGAAATTACCCTGGATTATCTGGATAGGTCCAATGTAACCTCAAGGGAGGGTCCTTATAAAAGAGAGACAGGAGTGTCAGAATTAGACAAAGGAGAGAGATATGACTATGGAAGCAGATGACACAGTTATGAGAATTAAGCCAAAGAATGTGGGCAGCCTCTAGAAGCTAGAAAAGGCAAGGAAACAGATTTTCCCTTAGAAGTTCCAGAAACAAACTAAACCCTGGTGACACTTTGATTTTAGCCCTGTTTAAATGATTTCAGATGCCTATCCTCTAGAATTGTAAGATAATAAATGTGTATTGTTTTAAATCACTAAGTTTGTGGTAATTTTGTTACAGCAGCAATAGGAAACTAATAGGTACTCCTTTTAAATTCTGAGTTTCTCATTCTTGTAGCATTAAGAATCTTGATGATGGCTTCTAGGAAACACCCTGCCTGGAAATTCTAGTGCTATGGGATTTCCTCATCATAGCTGAAGTCATTTGAGGAAAATCCTACAGAGTTCAGTTCCCCAAATCTCATGTCTTTAATTAAGCTCTCAATGTTATTAAAATGCTCCAATAGCAGAAGTTATAAAGACAAAATGTTCTTTCTTACCCCCTTCCTCCCTTCCTTTCTTCCTCAGTATGATCTGAATAAAGTGTAGGTGAGGACAAATGAAAATAGAAAACTAGGCAGAAGCCAGCTCATAAAGAGAAATAAATACAACCTTAAGCTTTGTGCTTATAGCCCTGATGTCCCATATAAGACTTTTAGCAGGACAGTAATATGATCAACTATTATTTCAGAAATATCCCTTAGGCAACAATATGGAAACTGAATTATTGAAAGACCAAGGCACAAAGAAAACAATTAGGAGTGTTTAGTAATATTCCAGGAGAGAAGAATAGAGGGCCCAAGCTAAGGCAATAGTATTTGATATTAAAAAGATAGGTTAAATACTACCCATAATATAGAGGATAAAAATTTTAAAATATGTACAGGATTTCTGATTCGTTTATACATGTGGTGAAGGGGAAGATTCACATATGATGAAGTGGTGGAGAAGATGGCATTTATCAAAATAAAGAATAAAAGTGGAGGCAAAAGATTAGAAGGAAAGATGATAACTTCAGTATTGGACATAATGAAGTCAGAGTGGCTGTGAAACATCCAACAGGGATGCCTAGTAAACAGCTAGATGTGTGGATTTAGAGAAACAGATATGGTGGCCAGCTTAGAACAAATCATTGAATCAGGGTTTTAGTTAAAATCACACAGGACAAAGAATTAGAATTAAAAAGACAAAATCCAGGTAAAGAACTCTGAGGAATATCAACATGTAATGGGCAGAAAAGACTAAAGAAATCTCAAGAAAGTATAATGAAAATTAGGACAGAATGATATAACAAAGCCAAAGTAGGATAGAATTTCAAGGAAAAAGTGGTTAACAGAGTCAAATAGCACAGGGATGAGGAAATAGAAAGAGCAGGAGATATTGCTGGCAGATTGGGAAATAACTGGGTCACTGGTGACCCTCAGGAGAATGATCTCAGGGACACAGTGAGAATAGAAGTCAGCCTGCAGGGACAGGAGGGACATTGCAAATTGTAAATGAGGAGACCTCGGGGCTCAGCACTAGGCACTTCTACTCTCTCTCCACACTCTCCCCAAAGAGGGTCTCATCTCTTCCCCTGGCTTTAAATACCACCAATATGCTAATGATACCCAAATTTGCAATTCTCTTCCAGAACTCTCTATGAAATGGAAACTGGAATGCAGTAACTTGAAAAGTGAATTGGAGATGACACAGGACTCAGCACCAGACACCTTCTCTTTCTCATGTATGTGGATGATATCGTCTATCCCCTCAGTTATAAATACCAGTTACACACTAACAAAACATAAATCCCAAAGTTTCTCTCTGGGAGGCCGAGGTTTATGTATATTAGATAAATAGATAGATATCTCACAAATATCGCAAAATTTAAAATTTACATGTCCAACCACTTGTGATAATCCTCCCCAAAGCCTGTTTCTCTTCATTCTTCTCCAAATCAGTTAATGGCATAATTATTCATCCAATTTCTCAACTCAGAAACTGAGCAGTCTTCCTTTTGTCCTTCATTTTCCTTTACCCTCATATATAATCCACCCCATCCATTCTAACTCACAAATGGACCTCAAATATAGTCATCTCTATCTCTAACTACCAGAGCTCTAGTACAAGCCACTATCATCCCTTACTGTGACTCTCTCATTACTCATCTCCCAGCCCCCTCCTTTGCTCTCTTCAACCATTCTTCATACACCCTTCAGAATGGACTTTTTAAATCATAAAATGGATTAACCTCTCTCCTGATTAAAAATCTTTCAGTTGCTTCCCATTTCATCTAGAATAAAGTTCAGTTTCCTTATCGTGGCCTATGGATAGGTTGTCCCCCACCTACCTATTCAACTTCATTTTTCATTTGATCCCTTATGATTATGATCCCTTATTTGACCCATTTTTTTGATCAGCTAATTAAGGCTCATGTTAAGCATGTTAACAAAGCAGCACGCAGAGTTAAAATCAATCGAAGTCTGCTCATCTCTATGCTGGTGTTCTCCGGAAAGTATGTTAATAATCATAATGATAATAATGGCATACATTGCTGATAAGTATAGAAAGTTTGCTTTGTGTCAGGCACAGAGCACGGAGTGTTACCCACCATGTCTCATATAATCCTCGCAGAAAGCTGTGAGGTGAGTAGCCTTTCTCCGCACTTTCATGAGAAAGTGGAGATAAAGGATAGGTTGAGGAGCTCTGAAGCAAAGCCTGAGTTCAAAGCCTCACTGGTCTCACTACTGAGTCTTTGTTCCTCATCAGAATTGATTATTAAAATGAAGCTGTTTTCCTTTCAAATTAACAAATATTTTTAAATGATAATACCTAGGGCTGAGGAGGGAACAATGCAATAGGCATCTGTGTGAGTTGCTGCCGGGGAAGTAAATTTGTACATTTGCATAGCTTAAGGAAATAATCCTAGATGTGTAAAAGGTTTGAAGCATCAAGATGATCATCGAAACATTATTAACAATGATTCTATAATGTAGGGAACATATACAATTTAAATATATACCCCAGTGGACTCTCTATAGCATTCTTCAAACGGTGAGATTTAATTTATTTCTCTCTTTTACTCAGGTCAAAGGGCTTTACTGCTAAAGCCACTTAATCGTAAAATGACTAGAAAGCATAAACTTTGAAAGCAAAGTTAAAGTAAGCTTTCTTTCTCTCTATTAATCACAAAATTTTTAAAATAGAATTACATATCAAGTGACTCTAACACAAGAGAAAATATGACTATTAAGCAAGCTATTTTAAGAAAAGTATCATTATTTTAGTCATTACTAACACTCTGGCTTTAAGTTCTATCTAGCCTTACCACTGAACTTTAATAGAAGTACATGAGATAGCATCTAAGTCCTGAACATTTACAAAACATTTCCATGGGAAAAGCTAGAATTTTAGGAGTGTTGAAGAGCAGCACATGAATGTCTTTCAAACAGTAACAGGATATTTCAAAATCTCAACATAAATGTATTAGGATGTTCAACCAGCATAAACCAGACCTTATAAAAATGTGCTTACAGCAGACAATAACCTCATTATGTTCTCCCCATAAAATCCAACACTATAATGTGAGAATAAATCATTCTTTCCATCCTTATAGTGTTGTTTATGTCTTGCCCAAAGCTGGAGCTCATTTCAAAGTAAATTTCCTAAAGGAACATAAGGATAGATAGATAGGTATATAGATAGATAGATAGATAGATAGATATAAAGGGGCTTGCTTTGAAAAAGCAGCTCAAATAATAATGTCAACCAGATTCTTTTGCCTCTCATCAAAGGTTTTGTTTTGTTTTTCCTTCTCTCATAAATTCTTCTTAGAAGGACTACTCTTAGTGGCAAGGTCAACTTTGCCTTACCCTAGTCACTAATGACTGAATTGGTAACCTGATATCTGAGAAGTCATTTGCTGTCATAAGTCTATCACCAACGCTTCAGAAGAGTAAGAGAATATAATGCCTTACATTAGGACTTGGCCAAGTTAAGGTAGAGTTTCAATTTTATTGAACTCTATATGTGCATGGGGTGAAATGTGATTGTTTTGTAGCCTATAAATATATTGCCAGTGCTAGCAAGTGGCAAGACATCTATCTCACTCTAGAAAGTCAAATGCTGCAATGTGTCACTTTCAAACTTCTCTCACTGGTCCCAGGAAAATATGTACAGATTTAGAATAAAGTTATTTAAAGTAGATTCTGGTATACACATACTCCAAAGTTAAATTTTCCAGTTAGACTGTCTCCAGTCAATCTGACCACTTCAAGCTGAAGCCGGTCAAATAAGCAGTCACAGTGGGTCAAAAATCTGTCAGAATGGTTTGCTTCACTGGTGATTACTTTTTGACTGACTTGTGCAGTCAAGTTAATCAAAACAGTCAAACCAGCTTTCCCATGTGTACACGGTCTTAGCTCTTCCTGTGTTAGTAGCTGTGCCCTGTTTAAGTATTTGAAAGAGTTTTATTAAGTTACATTGTTTAAGAGAAACAAGTCAAAAAAGTTATGAGCACCTAGTTTGACAATTAGGGCTCCCCTCAGAGCTGGACCTCAGCTTCAGCACTGGGGAGAAAAGGCTCATGGGGCCTGGGAGGCAAGGGCAGGGGCAGACAAGGGAAAAGCACCATGGGAGCAGGAAGAAACCATATGCCCAGCTCCTAACATTTCTTGGTTATAGAGGGCTGATATGTGTTCTGACAAGGGCTGGTTGTACCGTTTGAAATTAAATAGAAACACTTAGAAAGAATCCAAGGAAGGGTTTGGTGACACAGATATCACTGTTAACAATGGTTTTTGATTCTTGGTGCGAAGAGCCATTTCTGTCAGACAAAAGATAAGCTTTAAGAATCCCCTTAATTTAAAAATGAGGGTGAGGACTATTTAATTTCTCAGCTTGCACAAATGACAACCTTGAACTGCAGTCTGATGTTTCCAAAGCAGTGTTAGAGGAGCAGTTAGGATTATAGGGTTTGGAATCAGCCCACCTGGCTTCAAAGCTGGGCTCCTCACTGACAAGTTGTATGACTTTGGACCACGTATTTCCCTCCCCATATGTAAACACTCTTACCTGTTCACTGAGCACAATAATACTGCTTAATTTCCAGAATTGTTCTGATTACTAAATGACTTAATGTGAGTAAAGCACTTTTATTGGGGAAGGTAAGGAAGACTTGCTGTAGTGAGGCATCTGACCAGAAGATGGTCCACCTCAAGTTCACCATAACTGTGAGAGTATCTTATTCAAAGGAAGGATTTTTATAAAGTACTAGACTTCTTTTATACTCGGGTTTTATGTTTTAAGTCATGCCCCAATTAATAGTTTTACCATTTAATATCTTTATCATTTCTAATAATGATGTTAATAGATACATGGCTGATAAGTATATGTGGACATTGAGCTGGGTGCTTTACCTTTACTTTCTTATTTAATATGAAACCCAATGAGGTATATCAGGTTTACACATGAAGAAATGAGTTTACACATGAGTTTCAATCAAATTACATGACCTGTCTGGGATCAAACAGGTGATTATGACAGAGCTGGTTTTGAAACCTAAGTGCCTTGCTTTAAAACCTATGCTCATTCTAATACACCATGTTTCTAAGAACCTACAATGTAATAAATATCTAACTAATAATAACATATTTCTGGTTCTTCCAGCAAAGAAGAGTAGCTGATATTGCAGGTTTGGGACTTCCTAAAGAGCAACATTTGTCTATTGGGCCTCCAAAGGTATTACAAGTAAATCAGAGGAACCAGGAAGATTGAACACTGACCTGGCATATTCAGAGCCCATGTTCTTCCTATTCTCTACACTGCCACTTTGGGTTCCAAAAAAGTACAAAATTTCTGGACGACAAAACTCACAGATTCCAAAGGATTTAGAGCTATAAAGGATTTTAAAGACTGGTTAATTAAGAAAATACAGGTAGAATATCTCATTAATTGAAGATGGCTCAAGAATCAATTAATAGCCTGAAAACTAAGTAATTCTTGTGACATCAAAACTATTTCATGCCAATTTCTTGGGTGATTTTTCAGAGAGTAGTAATCTCAGAGAGTAATGTACAAAAAGTCTAGACTCTGAAGGAGTATGAATGAATGATACCTCTGGGAAGTGCCCAGCCTTCCAGCTAAAACTCAACATAGAGGGTGTAATCCAACATAGAGGTTTAACATCTCAGGAGATTTGCCCTAGGTCAGTTCATCTCTCTGTGATGCCTTATCCTCTAGATGGAAATAAAAGCAGTGAACTCTCTTAAATGTGCCCTATGGTCTGATTAAAGATTGAAAAGGTCTCTAAAAATCCACAGCACTCCCAGGGAAAAATGCTAAATATCATTATCATTATTACACCAAATGCCATAATTTGGTCTCCTCAGATTCCCTTTTTATGTAGATTCCATCAAACTCTGACTTCTGACTTTTTGCCTCTCTGACCAAATCTCCAATGACAAAGCATAGGGAAATGTTGAGGCAATTAGTGGGAAATGGAAGCAATTAATTCCCTTTTTTAGTGGAGACCTGGCCTCTGTGAACCAGTTTAACCAAAAATAATCAATGACCTTTCTCTGACCAAACTGAAGCAAATCTGCTTGATATTTGTCACTGGTTATCCATCTACTGCTTCAACATTAATGAGTCTCTTCACTTTGCCCCTTTCTTTTATGAAATAGAGCCATCTATTCTGGTCCCTTGTTACCTCTGCAACTGCCATTTTTGCAAATTTAATGTAGTCAAAGACCTCGTTATCCATGTATAAGCCTAGGAACCACTTTTAGCAGAGCTGTGATTTCTGATTTCCCCCAACCCTTCTCCCTTGAACTGTTTCCCCTTCTCTGCTATAAAGATGGGATAAAGTAGAACATTTGTTCAAAATGAATAAAGTAGAACAACAAAGATACAGTTTAAGTTTAAAAGTTCCCCAGAAAAGACTACAGAGTTTACTTAGGTCTAAGACCCTTACAGACCTAGATCTAGGTCGCTGCTCCATCACTTACCCACTGGTCACCTTGGAAAAGTTACCTATCCTTCAAAAGCCTCACTTTTCTCAACAATGGCAATAGCGGACTTGCCTCAAGGGCATGTCAGGCTCAAATGAGGTGATAAAGTCTTTACTACATGCTGAGAGCCCAATGGATGTTAACTATTATCAACTGTGGAAGAGAAAAGACTATTTCATGTACAATATCTGATTTTGATACTGGTTAAAACTCCTTCTAAGATTACTGCTATCAAGCAGAAGTAATTAACATTCACTGTCTCTCTTTTATCCCTCAATAGAGGACTTAATATTTCAGCTTATGCATTTATTTTATAAATTCTTTCCTTCTCCTAACATATTATAGGATATTTTTGCTTGCTATTTTGTCATTGTTGCTGCTTGTTTTGTCTTTAGACAAATACATCTTAAGCAACTGGTTGTGTTACATATTTCACTTGGTGTGTTCAGTGGGGCTGAATCTAAATGAATTCAGATACTACTTAGTACACCAGTGTTTCCTATTGAAACAAATAGAAATGAAAATGAACTGGCAATGCAGTTTTAGAAAATATGGAACAGTAGATGTGACCCATGAAGAAAAGGCAAATTATGCAGAGTTGCTTCATTCTCTACTTCATTTTGCTCTGAGAGCTCTGTCCTAAGGCAGAGTCCTCCAAGGCTATTTTCATAGGAGAGAATATATGAGACAGTAGCCCCTGGTTATGTTCTGTGCTCTAGAAATCTGTCAGAAATGTGAGATCAGGGATCCCATAGGAAGAAGCAGAGAAGTCCTCCCTTTGGGTTGTGACCTTTATTTCCAATCTTAGAGCTCCCATGACCAATCTAAATTTGATATCCTAGGAGCAAATTCAGAACTACTCTTCAAGCACAGGAGACTTTAACACAACCAGACCCCTCTTCCTTCACACTCAGGCCCAGCCCCAGCTGTTCATTCACTCTCCACGCTAGGTATTAATTCAATATAAAATATTCAGCTAACACTCGCACATATACACACACAGACTTACTTAAAGTCACATGGCAAGTTAGTAGCAAGCTAAAAATGCTGAACTTCTGACTTCCTATTTTACAGTGTGTTCTATCAGCACTAAACAAAGCAACCACAAAGAAATCACTGAATCACTTGCAAATATTTCCTTGGCCCACTGGTTTGGGAGCTAATCCATGTTCAGTTTAAGTGGTTATTTTTACAGTGGAAAATGACACAGTCCACCACCTTTGATTTTCTTATGAAGTAGGTTCTACAATATTTTTAGTAAAGAACTTGCCTTCTGTTGTTGCCAGAGGTTCAACCACTTTGCAAAGTATTATCCAGAGACATATAATTGTCTTTGCTGTCTTAAAGCAGATACAGGAGCACTCTACAAACAAAATCTAAAACTTATGACTCTGGTCTTTCATCCCACCAATCTGTGTTCCAAATGGCCAGAGATATCCTGCTAAAACACAATCAGAACAAGCTACTCTTGTTAAAACTGTACAACCCTTAAAAGCATAGTTCTTATGGTCTGCCCCCACCTTAACTCTCCAGCTCTTCTTTATGTTATTCCCCACAATGATTCCAAGCTATAATCAAAGACCCCTGAATGTGCCATGCTTTTCACATCTCTGCTCTGATGGAAAGAGCAAATCATCCATCATGTGAAAAGTGCCTTACATATGTGTAGGACAATCATAAGCTATAGAAGAGGAAAAGTGATTGATTAAATGGAGAGAAACATTTGAGAGATGACTCTTAGCCTAAGACTAATTAAAGAGAAGCCTAAAAGTTTACCAAACCTTAGAGTCTGATGGTAAAAATGCTACTGACAAAACTTCTGTTACAGACCTCAATAGTTCAGTAGGTTCAAATCTATTTGAATTTGCACAGGATCAAAGGCAGCAGAGAATGTAAACATCCTAGCTGCTGAGGAATTCCCTGCAGACACTAGCTGACAGCATTACCTGTCTATAGAGAGATTTTCAAGGCAAATAGGTACTGGTCTAGATTTTGGGGGAGTGTGGAAAGATGTCTAATAGAATGAGTTTTCACCAATGGAGAAAAAAAGGGATACAGTGAAATGTCTGACTGAACACATAACCCTGGCTCAAATGCTTTTCTGGATGGAAATCCACACAAGGAAGCTAAATATCTTTCAGAACTTAATTGTTCATGTGCATAGAACTTTTGTATTGGAAACATGTTCACAAAATAAGGAATAAAGAAAGGAACAAAGGGAGGGATAGAAGAATTCTCTGGTCCAGTGGAAGAAGCTAGAAAGTGAATCACAATCTGTTCCAGTACACAGGCTGAGGAGGAGTGTTTCAGGAAAGGCAAGAAATGATTTGGAAACACTCTTCCATGGTAACTCTTGGGAATAAACGTAAGGGGATATGGAAATTTGTATTAAACCTCAATCTCTTTCCTAGACTCATTCCTTTCAATTGCCTTTTTTTAGTTCTATTTTTCAATTTCACATGTTCTTTCAAATGTGAAGTGATAAAAAGAAAAACAGCAACCTAATGGGCTTTAAGATCATTAGGCTCAACCTCCTGCTGTATTCTGAGAACAATTACAAAATTAGAACCTAGGGTTTTCTGTCCTTAACCAATCTGTTCTTAAAATTGTCACCTAAGGAAATTCCACAACCTATCTTACTATCTCACTTTTCAATAATACAGATCCCCCCAATTTTCCTAATGTTTAACATAAACTACCTGTAATACATTCCCATATCATTCTTTTTTGCTGATGAGTAATTGGCCAAGACATCCATGCTCCAATAGCTACAATTTAATGGAATCACAAAATTATCATCAACTAAGTTCTCACAAGCAGAATAATGTCTGACCAATTTTGGTGTATCTCCAAACACCTATACCCTGACCTACAGATTCCTGAACAGTCTGGTAATTCACAACTCTAGAAAATAAGGGATATTTTTGTATGTTAATTTATTGATACTCATTTTTCTATAAGACTACTGTTAAGCTCTCCCCTCATAGGTTATGTTTTTGAAAACACTTGTGATTCTTACTGTTTTCCTCATACAACCTCTGCTCTATGTCTCACTGACTCTTCTTCCTAATCTTAGTAAATATAATCAGTAAAACCTGAGCAAGAACTATATTTTGCACTATACATTTGTTTTGGTTTTTTTTGCCAAATAGTATAAAATTTGCAATCTGCTATTTGTAAACATCGCTTCTCTGGATCTGCTATCACTCCATTGCTTAATCCAATATTTTTTACTATAAAGAGTTAATTAAATTTTCCTCCATGAAGAATCTGGTATGTCTAGTGAATTTCATTTTATACAATGATTTGTACAAAAATAAAATTGACTTCTATTTATAATTGATTAATAAAGAATTGATGATTATACATCCACTTGTATATTTATTACTTTATCAGTATCCATCATTATTCCTTTGAATCATATTTCACTAGTTTATTTGAAACTATCATGTAAGAATATTTTATTTCTTTCAGTTTCTCCTTTCTAACTATTCAAACCACTGTTTTCAAAATTATTTTCCATTTTCACTGTGTTAATTACCACAACTTCTGAAAATGTCACTAATGCTAGACATTTCCATCAGATTTAAATACCTCATAATTATTTTGGCTATCTAAAACTTATAATAAACACTTGTGTCACAGTCATTAAAATTAAGCTGATTTTTAAGGAACTTTTTTCAGTTTGTTTCATTTTTGACATCAGCTCCAACTTCCAGTTCAAAAAAATTACTCATACATTGAACTATTCTACTGCTTTGTAATGAAATAGAAAATTTTAAAAAAGTAATGATAATCAAACCAAAGAAATAGACAACATGAAAATTATCTCTATTCCATTTGTTTTATAGCTAAAAAAAGTTTTTATTCTCAAAATGGAGATTACAAAGTTTGGCCTATTTAAGGTAGCTTCCACCAAAAAAAGTAAAAGATTTAGTATTAATTCAAAAGTTACTTGAAAGTGTAAAGCTACACGCAGATTCATCTAAAATAGAAGTGAAGCAGAATTGTCTGAATAATCTTGATAATGAACTCTATATTCTGTTTCACTTTGCTTTGTTGACACAGTCTCTGAACAGGGAAGAACTGTGAAAGTTATTTTAAATTCTCTTAACTTTAAATGAAGTTTCTAGTAAATAAGTTACTAAAAAGCTACCCAAAATGAATTAAAGATTACCTCAGGTTTATTTTCTTCTCAAAATGTGTATTCCCAATGAAACATTTTAAGATGATACCGAAAGCATGGGATTATAATTCATATAAACAAATATATATAAAATATATTTTTATGTACATATATATATAAACAAATATATATATAATCTTCCAGTCCCTACTACAACTCTGCTAATTATTACAGTTGAAAACTATTACTAATAAACTAATTGAAAACTATTATAATAAAAAGTTATTGCTTTGGGATTTTGACATCTCCTACACAAATTTTTCAGATTCAAATCTCCATAAAAAACAGAATAACTTTTAATGCTGGAAAAATAATATATGCTAAAATACTATCTGGTGTTATTTCTGCTATGAATAGTATGCATATTTTCTTACCTTTAATAGACAATAAAATATATATTGTTAAAATGTAAACAGAAATTAACATTTACTCATAAAATAACATAAAACATGCAATAAAATGTTAAATCATGTTCCAATTTAGTAAATATCCAGGAATATTAAACTGGAAGAAGAAATTCCTTTGGTTATTATGAAATAAAACAGTGATTTCTACATCTTGATTAAAATAAGACATTAAAAGATTGAGTTTTAGACATATTTTACCCAAATTACAGCAAATCATAGCTCAACTACTCTAATATCCTGATATCCAGTGATCATGCAAGATGAAACTATAATTATCAGCAAGCCACACATATCAAAGTAAAATAGGTATTGATTAGACTTGTCTTTCACAGTTTAAAGTACAGAAAACTAACCTGCCAGTTTAGTTACCTACCAGCAATGACTGGATTCTATCAGTGTTATCACCTTTACAAACAGCACCAAATTATAATCCCTCTTCCCATAACATAAGCACCATGCCACAGGAGACAACGAAAGTAAACGTCCTGATCATGAATAATGAATAGTTTGGACTGGTTGGAATCCACTTAGTTGAGGAAAGAGAAAAGAGAAGTGGCTCATTAGGGCATTTCCTGAACCTTGGTTGGAATTTCAGTTAAGGAAGAAGAAATGACACAGCAGTTTCATGTACGGGGACTTCCTTTCTTTATGTGAAATATGCTACCAATTTGAGAAATAGCACTCCAACAAAAGTACTCCACAGTAATGTGACCACAGTAAAAGCTCTAGTTGATCCCATTATTGCCCCATAATCAACATTTCTTCCCAGAATAAACACAAGCAGTAAATGGTTGTTATCAAAATGGACTAAGGTCCCACATTTATTGCGACGTGTCAAGTCTCACACTTAACGTTTCTTCAAAAAGCTGACCTGCACCAATTTTCAGTTTTTAAGAATTGCAGTTTTGTTAACAGTGTTAAAAGATTTTGAGTTTTTGCTTTAGGCCATTAAATTTCCCATATTTCATATAATCACATTTTCCTTACATATGATTTTGCTCTCAAATTCCAGGATAATTTTCATCTTGTCCAGGAATATTTTATTTTCCTATGTAGTTGGAAGATATAT
Source organism: Stenella coeruleoalba (assembly GCF_951394435.1). Taxonomy (NCBI): domain Eukaryota; kingdom Metazoa; phylum Chordata; class Mammalia; order Artiodactyla; family Delphinidae; genus Stenella; species Stenella coeruleoalba. The sequence continues at coordinate 71,911,013 of NC_137155.1, forward strand.
ATTTCAACTTACAAGATTTCTAATTTTTATTATTATTTTTCATATCCCAGTGTGACATATTTTTAAGGGACATGAGTACTGGTTACTCACTCACTACCTTTATAAATGAAACATCTAAAGAGGTCTCATTTTATATATTAGTTACCTGCATGAAAGTAAAAACCTAAAGATACAACTTTGTTCCCACACTATAATTTGTGCTGTGAAAATCTGCATTTATTTTATAACAGTTACATCATTACATATAACATAATTACTAAAGTTTCATGCAAAGGTTACATTCAAATTCCTCTCTTTGTGTTTTATAAAATCATGCAATTGGGCTTCCCTGGTGGCACAGTGGTTGAGAATCTGCCTGCCAATGCAGGGGACACGGGTTCGAGCCCTGGTCTGTGAAGATCCCATATGCCGCGAAGCAACTAGGCCCGTGAGCCACAATTACTGAGCCTGCGCATCTGGAGCCTGTGCTCCGCAACAAGAGAGGCCGCGATAGTGAGAGGCCCCGCACACCGCGATGAAGAATGGCCCCCACTTGCCGCAACTGGAGAAAGCCCTCGCACAGAAATGAAGACCCAACACAGCCATAAATAAATAAATAAATAAATAAAAATATATACAAAATCATGCAATTAAATTGACATTGATGTTTGTCAAGGAGTGAGGTTTATGTGAAAATGCCTCAGCACTTTGTGTCTCCTCTGAAGAACTGCAAAACTATTAAGTAAAAATTTTAAAAGTTCTCTCATTATCAATAACTAATTTTTGAGTCACCTTACATTTTCTTATGATGTTATCACATATTTAAATCTCCTAAGGTGATGGGAAGGAGTAAGTACTTAATTTAGAGCAAAGGTGATTGATTTAAGCTAATTTTAGAAATAAAGAAAACAAGATTAATAAGAAACATTGTTAAGAAAGAGAAACATATGGGATTTTAACTCATATTAGAAACTACTTCAGATAGAATTATAATTTAAAACACATTTGTGTGATTCAGAAGGTAAGTTTTGAAGCTCTATTATTATAAAGGCATACATTTTGGTTTTTGAAAAGTTGGAAATGCAAACGTGGACATACACACCTGAAGCAAAAGGCACCAATGTGTTAACAGTGCTTATATCTTAATGGTGGTCTAGAGGAGCACTTAAGATATTTTAAAAGTTTTGTTTACCTATAGCTTCTATATTTTATATAATAATCATGTTTGTAATTTGTATTAAAATATAGTTTTGATTTTAAAAATAGTTTGTACACCAAAACATTTAAGGATAGTATACTACTTTGTGTGATACTGTGATATAATAAGAAATAAATATTTGGTCTTCATCCTTGGTTCCTGGTTCACGGTTCTTAATAGGGGTGAGAAGAGCATCTTTTGTTAATCATGTAAGCCCATTTCAACTAGTACCTTAGTTTATGTTGAAGAGGTGACTTCTTTGGCCCCAAAATAGTTTCCGGATGAGGGCTGGTTGTCAGAGGAAACAACCACGTGATTAGAACGTTGTTTTTCTAAATCACAGATTTGATAATTTTATTCTCCTTACTTGTAACCATCAGAAGATTCCTACTGCCTAAACTGATTCCCATTACTCTAGAACAACATATAAAAGTCCTCACAACCAAATCTAAGTCTGGATTTCAAGCTTCATCATAAACATCCTTCCTTCCTTTTGCTTAGAATGTCCTGATGCAAGACTCTCCCTTTTTCAAAGTCTAGATTGTGTCTGACCTCCTGTCTGTAGGCTTTTCTTGAAAGATAAGAATTAAATGCTCTTGTGTGTGTGAACAAACGGAACTTTACATATCTTTCTACTATAAGTATTAATGTCAGTATATTTTAATCCCAAATAAATTTGTAAATTCAATATAATATCCATCAAAATTCTAGTTACAGTCTATTGGTGTTTCTATTATTATTTACTAAGAAGAATAAATGAAAAACATAGCCAAAATATTTTGAAATTAAAAAATAGTGAAGAAGGACTTGACTAATGAGATACTGGACATACTGTAAAACTACACTAATCAAAACAGCTTACTGATGGCATACAGTAGACAGAAAACTCAAACATGCATTTTTAGAAATTTAGTATATGTTGAAGGTTGTATTTCACATCAGTAGGAAATAGGTATATTTCTCAATAAATACTTTAAGGGCAAATAGCTAACAATTTGTTGGGAGAGAGGGAGAGAGGAAGAGAGAAGTAGACAGAGACCCATACTTCTACTATACCAAAAATTCAATCTCAAAATCTTAAAGATGCAAATATAAAATTTTAAAAATCACCCCCCAAAATGTGACTATTTTGTAATTCACAAAGTAGAGAAAAATATCAAGAAAGTCTAATGTATTTGACCACATACAGATTAAAATCTAAGAAAAATACTTTTTAATGACTAAAAAAATCTTGGGAAATGCTTTTATTCCTTAGCTTTAAATCACATAACATGTAGGTAATCGTTACACTGTATTATAAAGGTTTGATTGTCTTCTTATCTAAAGATGTACTTATTGATAGATTGGACCATAACTTTTTCTTCTTTGTATTGGTAATTCTTAGTTTCATGACACTGGAAATTATGTAAAATGCTTAGATTTATTCCAGGCAGGGAACAAAGGACCTGGGATATTTAGACCCCCCCTAAAATCCATCAGCCACTGGTTTCAGGCTGCCTCCAAGGGAACATTAACACCCAAGCATATCCTGCCCAAGCTGCAGCTGGGCAAGTGGAATCTGTTCTGCTGAGGGCAGCCTTCTGACAAAACTTCCATTGCAGGCAATTGGAAGACAAGCCTGAGATGGTAAGTGGTATATGGAAGTATAGACAGAACATGGACAGCATATGCTCCAAGTACTTATAATTAGTCCTGTCACACAATAGACAGTGTATATTAAATACTAAGCCTTATGTTCTTCACAGTAGCTTCTCCATCAAAACCAATATTTTATCTATTATTAATCAATCAGCTTCTACTGAATGTCTACCATGTATCAGGCAGTAGGATACAAAGACAAGCTGTTGTGATCCTTACCCTCAAGGAGATTAAAATCTAATAGAATTTGGAAGATACATTACCTATGGTTTAAGTTAGTTAAAGGCGGAGAAACAGTAATTTAGTAGATGAATATATGAAATAGCAAACAAAAATGATGTAAGGAATAAATGGATTGTTTTCTTACATCTGATTTTGTGAAGGACTGGGATATTGAAATGAGAAATGCCACAAAAGTAGAGGCTGCTTGGTTTCTAAAGTCAAACATATTTGGGGGCACAAAGGTAACAATCAGTAATAGATAATGTCTGTGATAAATAATGTTTAAGTTAAAAACATATGAACAGACCATAGAAGAAAAAATTTTCTGATTGCCAAATGGCAGCTAATGCACTTTTGGAAATGGACTCAAAAAACATTCCTACAAGTATGTAGAAAGCAGACAAGAAGATTGCATATCAGCTCTTCAAAGAAGAAAAACAATGCATTCATTGTAACTTCAGACTGCTTTCATAGAAGTCTCAAAGATAAAAGATTATTGGTAAAGAATCCTTTTAATGGCAATTGATTTTGTACATATATACCTGGAGGTGGAGGGTCATTATGCCCATAAGTATGCCTTTTTTCTTAGCAACAAGTAGCCTAGTTTAAGATAATCATTAATTTTTTAAAAACTTCCAACCTGATAAACACTGAAGAAATCTAACTTCTCTTTTAAAAAGCTATATTCAAGGAAAAGATACAACTCTCCTAAGAAGTTTGGAGAAAAAGTCCAGAATCAATATTACCATAGAAAACAAACAAAATCAGATGTGAGTATATAGAACTGGAGTTTATATGTCCCTCAGGGATAGAAATTATCCTTTTACAGAGAGATTAATATTACCATTAAGTCATTTGGCAAAAAATTCACATTGATGATTCAAAAGTCTGATTTCATTACCAGAAGTGCGTAAGTTAGAAAGTGAATGTTCCCTGTTTGTATGTGATTACTCTACACTTTGCCTGAATAGCACTTTAAGATAAACACTAAATATCAAATCTGATCTTAAATTCCAATATCATTTAAGAATTACAGACCATCAAACATATAGGAGTTCATCCCACTAAAATACTAACACTGAAACTTACCTAGATTTCTACTATTTCACTGGCACATTAGCAAGTGCAGTATTTGCAAACTTTCAATATATCTTTTAAAACTGCATTTAGGTTTTATTCCATCAAAGTTATTATGTCCTTAAGAAGCATACTAGGCATGAGAGCTGTGGAACACGTGTAAGATCAGTATAAATATACAATTGCAATAGTAGTACTTTTTCAGTTCTAAAATGCTCTCATGTACTTCAATGAACTTCACAAACATCAACTCATCAATCCACAGTGTCAGCAGAAGTGCATGACTTAACATTGCTCTGTGAGAAATGGAGAATCAAATGACTTTTGCAAGTTTTTCTGTCCCCAACAAATCAGTTTTGAAGAGCACGAAGTCTCTACAAACCTTTAAGGCATTAATATAATTTAATTCTTCTATGATGCCAAGGGCTTTAAGAATTCTCTAGAGTTTATGTTTAATCTCGGCATACACCAGAGAATTAAACAAAGAATCGGCTCTTCTAAAAATTATGAAGTAGGCAAAATTTGTCTTTAACATGCAATCTCTATGTCTTTTTCCCTTTTGCCAGACAGGTGCCATGATCCCTTATCATCTCCCCACTTTGCCACTATCTAAAACTATTTTTAGGAAACTCTCTAATTAATTCATTATGTACTTTATTCGCCAAGGTATAAATGCCTAATAAGACTTAAAATATTCTCCTTCCCCAAAGCATTTGCATTTGGAAGGTAATAAATCCTTAAGGTAAAGACAGAAGATATATTTAAAATTGGGAAGAGAAAATTATATATAAAATTCCAGAAATCAGAAATATTCCATGGAGGCTACCATCTAACCTATACTCAGATGAGACAATGTATTTATTATCCATAAAATAAGTAAAAGTATAAAGCTTCTTCCTTTGTAATATTAGGAAGTTCCAAATGAGAAGGCATCTCCCATGATTAACACTGCAGCTCCCTAGAGATTGGGAAAATTATAATTCTTTTGCAGTCTGCCAAAATTGTACAGTTGTTCTCTGCTAGACAGGGGAGGACAGGATATGCTGTGGTAACAAAAACCTTCAAAAAATACATAGTGTTAAAAACAAAACGTTATTTTATACTCTATAAGTCCAGTGTGGATTGCGGGGGGTGGGGGAAGGGAGGCTGTGTTCCACACAGTTACTCAAGAACCCAGGATAATGGAGGCTCCATCTCCATATACGCTTTCAACACCACTGAGGCAGGCAAACAGGATGCAATGAACCATATGCAGGTTCTTAAAGCTTCTGTTTGTCATTCATTGGCCAAAGCTGTCAATGACCATGTCTACTTCAAAGGAAATTAACCTGCATAATCCTTCCATATATTGAGAGAACTGGGATATTTGTTATTAGGATCAATGACTATAAAACTCTCCTAATAGCCTTTAACTTATCAACTTTTCCCAAGGGAATCGCTCTTTAGTAAAGTTTAGTTCTCCTGTATTGTCACCTAAGAAACAAATTCAGTCCATGCAATAATAAGTTATGAACTTTATTCTGAAACTCATTATAAATACAAATAGGAAGAGAGAGTAGGTACAGGAATAAGGGAGGGAGTAGATTGACAGAGAGATGACGATGATAATTTTGATTACCATGATTTGGGGAGATAAAAACTAAAATAAAAGAAAAGCTCTCTGTATGAGTATATATGTGCTTATCAGTATTGTTATTTTTGTTCTTAAGACCTATGCCAAAATGCTTTCCGGAATCCGCAAGGAGGGAATTGCCATCTTTCAAAGAAGTATAAAAATATGAGACACTTCACAAATTCATAGTTTGCTATAAGCAAACATGAAGTTTCCCTGAGTAAACTATAATAATTATAACAGTATAATAATTTTTAAAGGAATACAATCTGGAAAGGTAATAAGATCAGAGATAGAGAAAGGATAAGTGTAGAAATGTGTTTCCTATTTCCATTTTGAGGGTTTTTAAAATTCCTTTAGAGGTTTAAAAAAATGCCCATGCACACCAAAGAATCATCAAAGTATACTTCTTGGGGGCTTTCCTGGTGACACAGTGGTTGAGAGTCCGCCTGCCGATGCAGGGGACACGGGTTCGTGCCCCGGTCCGGGAAGATCCCACATGCCGCAGAGAGGCTGGGCCCGCCCATGAGCCATGGCCGCTGAGCCTGCGTGTCCAGAGCCCGTGCTCCGCAACGGGAGAGGCCACAACAGTGAGAGGCCCGCATACCGCAAAAAAAAAAAAAAAGTATACCTCTTGTTTTAATCTATAATTTTTGGTTGACATTTTTAACTACGATAAAACTACACTCTGACAAAGTAAAATAAGAAGAAATAGAAGGGGGAAGAGGGGAGTAAGACTGTCTTGTTCCTCAAGTAAGATAGGAAGTAATATGCAATAATCTACAAAGTCTAGGTGTGACCTAGACAAAGAGAGTAGAATAAAGCAAGGTATAAATGTTCTGCTGGGGATACTTCATACACTTGGTGACAAGAAATGCTAGTGGTATTTAAATTTACTTTGGTCAGTAGGTGCATCATGATGTGGGAATACAACAAAGGAAAATGGGGCTCATAGGACTTCAATAAAGGTGTCAACAAATGCCAGGAAAATGATGGCACTGGCACGAATAGTCTTTGTTTAATTGATAATGTTTTAGTAATTAGCCAACATAATTTGTTCTTATTCCCTAATTTTTTAAAAAAATGTATACAGATAGTCCCCAACTTACAATGGTTCAACTTATGATTTTCGACTTTACAATGGTGCAAAAGCAATACGAATTCAGCAGAAATCATGCATCAAATTTTGAATTTGGATCTTTTCCTAGGCTAGCCATATGTGGTAAGACGCTCTCTCCCCATGCTGGCAGCATCAGTGAGCTGCAGAGCCGTCAGCCACATGATCACAAGGATAAACAATAGATACACTCACAACCATTCTGTTATTCACTTTCAGTGCAGTATTCAATAAATAACATGAGATATTCAAACTTTATTATAAAATAGGCTTTGAGTTAGGTGATCTTGCCTAACTGTAGGCTAATATAAGTGTTCTGAGCACATTTAAGGTAGGCTAGGCTAGGCCATGATGTCTGGTAAGTTAGGTGTATTAAATACCTTTTCGACTTACAATATTTTCTACAATGGGTTTATTGGGACGTAATCCCATCGTCAGTTGAGGAAGACATGTACATACAGAGAGAGAAAGAGAGAAAGAGCATTAATATTTTCTATTAATAAGATTTTTCACCTCATTTGGGCTCAGAAGAGAGAGGCCAAACTAAATTCACAAATTAGATTTGGAAATATCTTTTCATTTCCATTTTTACAGGGCACATAAAATAGAAATTACAAATAGAAAGACCTGATATTTTAATATTATTTTTGTTTTACAATTGCATTTTAAGTACTCCATTTTTATTTATTTTCTTTCCCCATATTAGGAATCTATTGTAATGCTTAAATTGCACAGTGTTGTGATGGTCAGCTTTGAGTTCCTGGGTTAACGACATCAAACCTGGCAAGCACAAACGTTCAGCCACATATTCACGACACAGAGCCACTAACATCATGGCCAATGAAAACCATCCTACACTTTCTAAAACACATTCCCATCCCCACCTTTGCCATTTGGGACTTATCTGATATGGGTTAACCCAGATTCGCCAGAATCCATGAATGGTTCTTGCATTTGTAGGAACTGTGATTCTTATGCCAGATATTAAAGAATTAACATTGGATTATTCACTTTCATTTTGTCAGAGTTCAAATGTTAGGATAAATTAAATACACTGCCATGGCTTAGGAAATTTAAAATGAAACACATTCTTTTAGGTAGAGGTTTCCCTCAAGGGAACGGTAAGACTTAATTTCCCAGGATACTTAGTTAATGTAACTTGAATATCATAACTTGAGTATCTATCTCCTGTTGTGACACTGAAATGAGAAGGATCTGTCAAATATACTGAAATATTTCTTGAAACATAAATAACTGGGTGTATCTAGACTAGCATGTAAGCATACTAATTACACTGGGTGTAAGCTATGTGAATTGCCTTATCTTTCAATATAACATTTGTATTTATTGCATTTCCCATATGGTAATGCTTCCTTTCATTTTGCTATCAACTAATGAGGGAAAAGTAGAATATATATATATATATATATATACATATCCAACTAAACTGCTAGAGAAGGTCGGCCAAGTATTACAAAATATAAGCACAACTCTATTCAGATATCAGTTCTAGATTCAAGTAACTTGGGGCATGTGTGTCATGTGCCAGGAGCTATGCTAGGTGCTTTCACTTGAATATGAAATGCAGTAATTTAAAAGTTTTTAAAAAGGTAACATACTTCAGAAATTATAAAGTTAGAATATTGGAAAATTCAACCCGTTGAAAACTTCCTATGTTAAATAAGAGAAAAAGAGAGCTGGTAAGTGGCAGTGACCAGAGCTGGTATATCTGAAAATCTATAACAAGTAATAGTGTGCTCAGAAGTTATTCTTTTCTCATGTGTATGGATCTTGCTAATCATGTAGAAAACTATACTTCATTTTCTGGTTTCAACTCAAAGCAGGCAGAGCTGAGTTTTGAAAAACCCAGGGATTTCAGAGGTTCTATGCTCCCTGTGTTGGATGACAGGTCTGAAACAAGGAAAACACACACACACACATGCACAAAAATAATATGGCAAAGCTTCACAATCAGCCAGTTCCTGAAACAAGGGGCAAAAGATGCATCTCTCACACCATATATAGACCTACAACTGTTCACCTTCTGCTGGCAAGCTGATATAAAGCTACAGATCAGTTATTAGAGAAAAACAACTGTGACATGGGAAAAACAATAGTGAAAGTGGTGCCTAGTAAGCTTCATTTTAAAGAAAAGGAAATACAGGTAAAAGTATCAGATGCAATAGTTAGATTTTAGATGTCTGTACTATCAAGTCACAGAATATAGGTAGCAAAGTGAAAAATGACATTTTAGCACAACGAGATGAATGCAAACCCACAGGTACCACTGATAGTTGGTAGAATGGCATTCTTTTCTAGAATAGAGTCACAGAAGAACATGCTTGGCTTTAAAAGAAGTATGATATACATATACATTGTGGAATGATCACCATGATGAAAATAATTAACATATCCATCACCTCACTTAGTTAACTCTTTTTTTAAATGCTGAGAACACTTTTCTACTCTCAGCAAATTTCAAGTATGTAACACCATATTATTAACTATAGTCTAGTTGAAAGCAGAACTTTGTAGTTAAAATGGACAAACTTAAGTTTGTTATTAATTTGTTAATATTTCATCCTTATAGGAATATTAAACCTAATTATGGATGTAATAAGTAATCCAGAATGGCTTTTTATTAAATGAAATTGCCGCAAAAAGATTTGGAAGGTAGAACTAAACATTAAAAAGAAAACTATCCATGCCTGAATCCAACAGAATGCAGGACTCATTCAGGAGTCAGGCAGGGATGATGGGGAAAAATGAATAAGTCAATATCTAGGTCAATATGCCTCTTCTCCTTCTAAATTCCATTAATAAACCTCATGAATTCAACATGGAAATAACTGAATAAAGCTCAAAATTATAAAGCTGAATAACATATTTGGCTTCTCTTAAACCTAAAGGCTCAAATTTTCCAGAAATAGAAAATAAACTTCCCTTACATTGAGAGAGAGGGCTATAATATGTGATTACAAATATATGTACTTTTGTTGCAAAAACTTGAATCTTTTTACTGGTTAACTCAAACTGCCTTGACTTCTCATGTTTATGCAAAACAGATTTTTTGGAGAAAAAAAAGAAAGGTACTGTAACATCAGAGGAAATCATCAAAGAACTAGTGGCAACATCTTAAGGCTTTTATCAAAGTAGTGAGGGAATGCATTAAAGCAACAATATCTGAAGCTTACATGTGATGGGACTACTAAATTTAATAGTGTATCTTATGAACATATGTGGATATAATGATTTTTTTGTTAGAATACCTCATTCTGAAGGACTTTCTTCTGAGTAAGAGAACATTATTCTCTCAAGACAATTCAGAAAAAAAAATCCACCAATATTTCATTAATAATAGATATCTCACACTCTACAAACAGAGGACCAAAGTTTTTGAAAAGTATATGCACTATAAGTGAAGGTTATACAAAGGGGAATAAGCTTATGAATGGAAAAAGTCATTTAAAAATCCTTCATCAAATTCCTACGAGAAGATGGTGGGCTAAAACATGAATTGTTAAAACTGTCATAGTATCAATCAATATGTAAGGGTTTAAGTAAAAATAAGGGGCTCTCACCTAGCAAATCTTGCTGAACAAGCTATGATTAAATTTGAGATTTCTATTTACATTTATCAAAATGTGTTAAAAATAAACCATTTCTTATTTTTCAAAGAAAAAGTATCAACAACAGTATATAGTTTTACCTGCAAATAATAGTTAAGAACAAAAAGGAAAGGAAACCCATATGAAAATGCATATTTTAGTATTTAACAGAGTATGACTATTTGAGATGCTTTACCTAAAAATGTCATGAGAGGTCACCAGTGGGTTCACTCATACCCTGACAAATCCAAGGTCAACCTCTTATGCATATTCAGTCTATGCAGGGCTCAAAATGAACTAAACACTACTGAATTCTTTGATTAATGAAGTAGAATATATGGGTGAGAATCGTGACACTATGAAAGAAAACTCTTCTGGGTGCTAAATGTGGCCTTCCTGTGAATGGGAACTACAAAACCACTAGTATCCAATTTCGGGACCCTTAGCTGCCAAATAATGCTTAGTTATTTTCTCAAAAATAAAAAGGTAATCCACAATCTCTAAAAGTATATCACTTAAATTTATGGCAGAATTAGAATCTAAGTTTTCCAATGTGAACGATGTTAAATTTTACTCAGGAGTTGTAAACTTGGGCCTCTGAACATTAAACAAAGAAGTGACTTGCCCCAAAGAAGACAGGAGTAGGATTCATTAAGCATTCTAAAGTCCTTCTATGCACATTCTCCATCATGGTCAGAACAAGCCTTATGGGATATCATGCAGTAGGATAATGTTACTGTCTTCTAACTGATATTTTAAGGTATTTGTACAGCATCTATTTAATGAGAATAGGCATTTGCTCTTAAATTAGTACTAATCGTGTAGCTCTTATATTCAAAATAAGAGATTTATTACATGCTCTGAACATAAAATTTAAATTATGTAGAATATATTTTCCTTTCACAGTGTTATAGTTACCAAGAATAGATAAACTGACCTACACTTACTTTGTTATAAAATCTTATTAGAGGGGCTTCCCTGGTGGCACAGTGGTTAAGAACCTGCCTGCCAATGCAGGGGACATGGGTTCGAGCCCTGGTCTGGGAAGATCCCACATGCCATGGAGCTACTAAGCCCGTGCGCCACAACTACTGAGCCTGCGCTCTAGAGCATGAGAGCCACAATTACTGAGCCCACATGCTGCAACTACTGAAGCCCGCACGGCCTAGAGCCCGTACTCCGCAACAAGTCACTGCAATGAGAAGCCTACGCACCGCAACAACAACAAAGAGTAGCCCCCGCTCACCACAACTAGAGAAAGCCCGCGCACAGTAACGAAGACCCAATGCAACCAAATATAACTAATAAATTAATTAATAAAAAAAAAATCTTATTAGAACGTAAGTTTATTTTCCTTTGGTTACTGTATCAGCAAAATGTCCTTCAAATCCTTTAGTGTTTGTTTTCTAGGTTTTTTTGAGCAACCACTTGGGAAGCATATTTAAGGGTCTAAATGTTAGGTAATAAAATGAATCACTGGTTCCTGGTAAAGAGCCAGATGCTGAATGTTATTCTCTTCTTCAGTATTTTGACTGCCTATACCTGCTGATTCCAGGCAACTGACAGCTTCCCAGCCTCAGGCTCTGAGGCATGATCTGTAGTTCTACCTGGAACTTGCCTGTGTAAGATCTAAAATACTTGACTGGGACAAGCGGCACCCATGAAGAAGTTTCTCTTTTCCAAATTTGTTTACACTGAGCAGCACTGTCTACTTCAGTGGAAGGGAGACCAAATTCAATTTTTCCAGTTATGTAAGGAATTGCGTGGGCAAAACCTGAGCAAACTAGCACACCAGATCCAAAGAACCCGTGTTGTTGCAGTGCTGCCTAAAAATTGGCACCATATGATGCTACAAAGTTGGCCAGATCCTTAATCCAACACAACTAGCAAAAAGAAAAGAAATAGGCTTATACTTATTTATGTGAAAAATATCTTTTCCTTGTTTCATACCATAAGTTCAAAGAGGGCAAAAGCTTTTTCAGTTTAATCACCATTGTACCCCACTACAAAACTTTGTGCACAATATATATACTAGTGTTTAATAGCTCTCTGTGGAATGCATGAAATTGACAGATATTTGGTATTGATTATACTCCCTATAATTTAAATGCAGCCAAAGTCATCCATTTTTGTTTCAGAAACATGTATGTCAAAAAAACAAAAACAAAAACAAAAAAAAACGGGGCTTCCCTGGTGGCGCAGTGGTTGAGAGTCCGCCTGCCGCTGCAGGGGACACGGGTTCGTGCCCCGGTCCGGGAAAATCCCACATGCCGCGGAGCGGCTAGGCCCGTGAGCCATGGCCGCTGAGCCTGCGCGTCCGGAGCCTGTGCTCCACAGCAGGAGAGGCCACAACAGTGAGAGGCCTGCGTACCGCAAAAAAACAAAAAAAACGGCAAAGCATCTGGGGCAAAATCACACTGTACTTTACATTTCTGAAGTTGTAAAAAACTATACTCATATACATAGACCATAATACCTGCAAGAGAAATGAGCTAGAATACAATCCTTTGAATTCATGCCTTGGAAGCTTATGAAGAAGACCCCTTCTTAGAAACAAAAATAAAATAGAAACAAAAGTGGTGAACACTTATAAAGCACTTATAATATCTCAGTAACCACACTAAAACTGCACAAATATGAAAAACAGTGGAACAATCCTATGAGGAGGTACTATTATAATCCCCATACTACAGATGAGAAAACTGAGGCATAGAGTTCAAGTAAGTGACCAAAGTCATACTAGAGGCAAAATACAAGCTCAGGAAGTCTGGCTCCAGTTGAATTTTTACATTATACAACATCATTACTAAATGATGAGATTCTTTGGGTATCTCAAACTAAATTCATATAAGCAGTCCAAAAGGAATAACTTTTCTACAAAACTGGGGCAAATAGTATATTTTGTATTAATACACGTCTAATGATGTTTAAGCCCATAGCATTTTATATTCAGCTGCATGTGTTTGTATATTTACCTACATTAGCATAGTCTGGAGGAGGAGAAACAGAAAAAGGAGTAGTATGAATAATAGTAAAAATAGCTACAAACATTTATTGAATATTTACTATACACCAGACACAGCGGCCAACACTTTCCAGGCATTATTGGTTGAATTCTCTCCCCAAATTTTGATAGATGATACTATTTGTTTCATCTACTTTTCCAAATTATAAAACTAAAGATTGGATAAAATAACTTTTGGGTACATCAGGTGCTCTTCAGAGCCTCACACAAAGGATGTGGGGTGTGAGAGGAAGAGAGAAGCCAAGTGCTTTGTCCTGAGGAACTGTGAGGCTGGAGCTGCCATTTCCTGAGATGAGATAATCTGCTGGAAAATTCAGCAGTGTGGTTTTGGATGTGTTAACTCTGAGGTGTCTATCAGACATCCATCCAAATGCAAACATCCAGGAGGGGAGGAGATGCAGTGCACAAATGGGGGGACTGGTCAAGGTAGGGTCACGGAGAGTCCATTCAGAGTGAAAGGAGGGAAGCCAAAGGGTGGACAGACTCCAAGAGGCTGGGAAACATGGCTGTGAGTTTTTGGAAGTTCTTTTCTGACAGTTCACACTTCCTCAGTGAAGTACAATGTAAGAATGAGGAGAAGCATTTAAGGTTGGTGAGAAAGGAGACATGTGAAACAGAGACAGAATGAATCTTGGACATGTAATTGGATTTCTGGGGAGCAGTAAGGGACAATCTGAAGTTCACAATTATTAATTTAAAGTGAAACCAGACAGCCTGTTTGCTTTGCAATTTTTCCCTCTACTTTCTATGTTCATGTACAGAGTACAGTTGGATTTGAATAGGATTTAGGTTTTGCCAGACAAGAAAAGTGAAGGGAGAGATGGACAAAGGATTTAAGAGTGTAAATTAGGGCATTTTGATGTTGCCAATGGTAATAATGTTAATGATGATAATGATAACAAAAGCTAAATTTATAGTGCAAACTTTGTACCAGGAGGGAACTGTTCAAAACACATTACATAAATTATTTATTCTTCACCATAGCCTTATGTGGCATGTTTAACTATTAGTATTGCCATTTTATAGATGAGTAAACTGAGGCAGAATGACTAAGTAAATTGTTGAAAGTTATAGATAGTGAATGGTGAAGGCAGGATTTAAGTCCTTTAATTCCAGGTAGTCTGGATCCATATAATAATAATTCCATACTGCCATGAACAACTGTGGAATCTATCAAATAAGGAGCGAATTAAGAACATGAAGAATGAAATGGTAGAAGGATCAGTGGACTGTAGGTTCCAGTGGAGTAAAAAAGAACAAATACTACAGCTGTGGGTTTTCAATGATGTACAATAAAAAAATCAGAAGTGTTAGCTGGAGAGTGGAATTCTTGGAATTAAATATTATGAGGGAAGTGCATATATTTGGAATGGTGAGGTCTAGAATATAATAATTAATGTAGAAGGGTGGTTAACATAATAGAGAAAGATCACTGGAGGAAAAGAGGTTAAGGACGTAAGAGACCAAAGTACTGGAGACATTATCTGCAGAAAAATTAATATCACCAAGACAGAACAATTTGAAGGGAAAATGACATAGATCCAGGGGCTAAAATGTTGAGGGAATAAGGAGATTGTCATTAAAATGGTGACTGATGGATAGAGTTGCCAGATTTAGTAAATAAAAATATAAGATGCACAGATATATTTTAATTTCAGATAAGAAAAATAAATTTTCTTTGAGTATGTCCAAATATTGTATGGGACATATATATACCAAAGAATAATGTGTTGTTCACCTGAAACTCAAATGTAGACCTGGGTGAGGGAATCGGGAAGATGGAAGAAGAGTAAGAAGCGGAGATCACCTTCCCCCCCACAGACACACCAGAAATACATCTACACGTGGAACAACTCCTACAGAACACCTACTGAACGCTGGCAGAAGACCTCAGACCTCCCAAAAGGCAAGAAACACCCCCCCCCCCCACGTACGTGGGTAGGGCAAAAGAAAAAAGAATAAACAGAGACAAAAGGATAGGGACGGGACCTGCACCAGTGGGAGGGAGCTGTGAAGGAGGAAAGATTTCCACACACTGGGAAGCACCTTCGCAGGCGGAGACTGCGGGTGGCGGAGCGGGAAGCTTCGGGGCCGTGGAGGAGAGCACAGCAACAGGGGTGCGGAGGGCAAAAGGAGAGATTCCCGCACAGAGGATCAGGGCCGACCGTGCCACTTACCAGCCCAAGAGGCTTGTCTGCTCACCGGCCGGGGCGGGCGGGGCCTGGAGTTGAGTCTCGGGCTTCGGTTGGAGCTCCGGGAGAGGACTGGTGGCGTGAACACAGCCTGCAGGGGGTTAGTGCGCCACGGCTAGCCGGGAGGAAGTCCAGGGAAAAGTCTGGACCTGCCGAAGAGGCAAGAGACTTTTTCCTGCCTCTTTATTTCCTGGTGCGCGAGGAGAGGGGATTAAGAACGCTGCTTAAAGGAGCTCCAGAGACAGGCGCGAGCCGCTGCTAACAGCGCGGACCCCAGAGACAGACATGAGATGCTAAGGCTGCTGCTGCCGCCACCAAGAAGCCTGTGTGCGAGCACAGGTCACTATCCACACCCCCCTTCCGGGGAGCCTGTGCAGCCCGCCACTGCCAGGATCCCGTGATCCAGGGACAACTCCCCCGGGAGAACGCACGGCGCGCCTCAGCTTGGTGCAACGTCACGCCAGCCTCTGCCGCCGCAGGCCCGCCCCGCACTACGTGCCCCTCCCTCCCCTCAGCCTGAGTGCGCCAGAGCCCCCGAATCAGTGGCTCCTTTAACCCCGTCCTGTCTGAGCAAAGAACAGACGCCCTCCGGCGACCTACACGCACAGGCGGGGCCAAATCCAAAGCAGAGCCCCTGGGAGCTGTGATAACAAAGAAGAGAAAGGGAAATCTCTGCCAGCAGCCTCAGAAGCAGCGGATTAAAGCTCCACAATCAACTTGATGTACCCTACCTCTGTGGAATACATGAATAGACAACGAATCATCCCAAATTGAGGAGGTGGACTTTGAGAGCAACATTTATGATTTTTTCCCCTTTTCCTCTTTTTGTGAGTGTGTATGTGTATGCTTCTGTGTGAGATTTTTTCTGTATAGCTTTGCTGTCACCATTTGTCCTAGGGTTCTATCCGTCCGTTTTTTTGTTGCTGTTTTCTTTAAAAAAACTTTTTTTCTTAATAATTAGTTTTTATTTTAGTAACTTTATTTTATATTACTTTATTTTATTTTATCCTCTTTCTTTCTTCCTTCCTTCCCTCCTTCCTTTTCTTTCTTTCTTTCTTTCTTTCTTTCTTTCTTTCTTTCTTTCTTTCTTTCTTTCTTTTCTTTCTTTCTTTCTTTCACTTTTTCTCCCTTTTATTCTGAGCAGTGTGGATGAAAGGCTCTTGGTGCTCCAGCCAGGAGTCAGTGCTGTGCCTCTGAGGTGGGAGAGCCAACTTCAGGACACTGGTCCACAAGACACCTCCCAGCTCCACATAATATCAAATGGCAAAAATCTCCCAGAGATCTCCATCTCAACACCAGCACCCAGCTTCACTCAATGATCAGCAAGCTACAGTGCTGGACACCCTATGCCAAACAACTAGCAAGACAGGAACACAACTCCACCCATAGCAGAGAGGCTGCCTAAAATCATCATAAGTCCACAGATACCCCAAAACACACCACCAGACGTGGACCTGCCCACCAGAAAGACAAGATGGAGCTCATCCACCAGAACACAGGCACAAGTCCCCTCCACCAGGAAGCCTACTGAAACAACCTTAGCCACTGGGGACAGACACCAAAAACAACAGGAACTATGAACCTGCAGCCTGCAAAAAGGAGACCCAAACACAGTAAGATAAGCAAAATGAGAAGACAGAAAAACACACAGCAGATGAAGGAGCAAGATAAAAACCCACCAGACCTAACAAATGAAGAGGAAATAGGCAGTCTACCTGAAAAAGAATTCAGAATACTGATAGGAAAGATGATCCAAAATCTTGGAAATAGAATAGGTAAAATGCAAGAAACATTTATCAAGGACCTAGAAGAACTAAAGATGAAACAAGTAACGATGAACAACACAATAAGTGAAATAAAAAATACTCTAGATGGCGGCTTCCCTGATGGCACAGTGGTTGAGAGTCTGCCTGCCGATGCAGGGGACACGGGTTCATGCCCCGGTCCAGGAAGATCCCACATGCCGTGTAGAGGCTGGGCCCATGAGCCATGGCCACTGACCCTGTGCGTCCGGAGCCTGTGCTCCACAACGGGAGAGGCCACAGCAGGGAGAGGCCCACATACCACAAAAAAAAAAAAAAATACTCTAGATGGGATCAATAGCAGAATAACTGAGGCAGAAGAACGGATAAGTGACCTGGAAGATAAAATAGTGGAAATAACTACTGCAGAGCAGAATAAAGAAAAAAGAATGAAAAGAACTGACGACAGCCTCAGAGACCTCTGAGACAACATTAAACGCACCAACATTCGAATTATAGGGGTTCCAGAAAAAGAAGAGCAAAAGAAAGGGACTGAGAAAATATTTGAAGAGATTATAGTTGAAAACTTCCCTAATATGGGAAAGGAAATAGTTAATCAAGTCCAGGAAGCACAGAGAGTCCCACACAGGATAAATCCAAAGAGAAACATGCCAAGACACATATTAATCAAACTGTCAAAAATTAAATGAAAGAAAACATTAAAAGCAGCAAGGGAATAACAACAAATAACACACAAGGGAATCCCCATAAGGTTAACAGCTGATTTTTCAGCAGAAACTCTGCAAGCCAGAAGGGAGTGGCAGGACATATTGAAAGTGATGAAGGAGAAACACCTACAACCAAGATTACTCTACCCAGCAAGGATCTCATTCAGATTTGATGGAGAAATTAAAACCTTTACAGACAAGCAAAAGCTCAAAGAGTTCAGCACCATGAAACCGGCTTTACAACAAATGCTAAAGGAACTTCTCTAGGCAAGAAACACAAGAGGAGGAAAAGACCTACAATAACAAACCCAAAACAATTAAGAAAATGGGAATAGGAACATACATATTGATAATTACCTTAAAGTAAATGGATTAAATGCTCCTACCAAAAGACACAGACTTGGCTGAATGGATATGAAAACAAGACCCATATATATGCTGTCTACAAGAGACCCACTTCAGACCGAGGGACACATACAGACTGAAAGTGAGGGGATGGAAAATGATATTCCATACAAATGGAAACCAAAAGAAAGCTGGAGTAGCAATTCTAATATCAGACAAAATAGACTTTAAAATAAGGACTATTAGAAGAGACAAAGAAGGACATTACATAATGATCAAGGGATCGATCCAAGAAGAAGATATAACAATTGTAAATATTTATGCACCCAACATAGGAGCACCTCAATACATAAGGCAAATACTAACAGCCATAAAAGGGGAAATCGACAGTAACACATTCATAGTAGGGGACTTTAACACCCCACTTTCACCAATGGACAGATCATCCAAACTGAAAATAAATAAGGAAACACAAGCTTTAAATGATACATAAACAATATGGACTTAATTGATATTTATCGGACATTCCATCCAAAATCAACAGAATACACATTTTTCTCAAGTGCTCATGGAACATTCACCAGGATAGATCATATTTTCGGTCACAAATTAAGCCTTGGTAAATTTAAGAAAATTGAAATTGTATCAAGTATCTTTTCTGACCACAATGCTATGAGACTAGATATCAATTACAGGAAAACGTCTTTAAAAAATACAAACACATGGAGGCTAAA
The DNA here is from genome assembly GCF_951394435.1 of Stenella coeruleoalba. Taxonomy (NCBI): domain Eukaryota; kingdom Metazoa; phylum Chordata; class Mammalia; order Artiodactyla; family Delphinidae; genus Stenella; species Stenella coeruleoalba. Next base: position 71,930,230 of record NC_137155.1, read on the forward strand.
CAGTACACTACTTAATAACGAAGTGATCACTGAAGAAATCAAAGACGAAATCAAAAAATATCTAGAAACAAATGACAATGGAGACACGACTACCCAAAATCTATGGGATGCAGCAAAAGCAGTTCTAAGAGGGAAGTTTATAGCAATACAATCCTACCTTAAGAAACAGGAAACATCTCGAATAAACAACCTAACCTTGCACCTAAAGCAATTAGAGAAAGAAGAATTAAAAAACCCCAAAGTTAGCAGAAGGAAAGAAATCATAAAGATCAGATCAGAAATAAATGAAAAAGAAATGAAGGAAACGATAGCAAAGGTCAATAAAACTAAAAGCTGGTTCTTGGAGAAGATAAACAAAATTGATAAACCATTAGCCAGACTCATCAAGAAAAAAAGGGAGAACACTCAAATCAATAGAATTAGAAATGAAAAAGGAGAAGTAACAACTGACACTGCAGAAATACAAAAGATCATGAGAGATTACTACAATCAACTCTTTGCCAATAAAATGGACAACCTGGAAGAAATGGACAAATTCTTAGAAACGCACAATCTGCCAAGACTGAATCAGGAAGAAATAGAAAATATGAACAGAAGAATCACAAGCACTGAAATTGAAACTGTGATTAAAAATCTTCCAACAAACAAAAGCCCAGGATGAGATGGCTTCACAGGCGAATTCTATCAAACATTTAGAGAAGACCTAACACCTATCCTTTTCAAACTCTTCCAAAATATAGCAGAGGGAGGAACACTCCCAAACTCAATCTACGAGGCCACCATCACCCTGATACAAAAACCAGACAAAGATGTCACAAAGAAAGGAAACTACAGGCCAATATCACTGATGAACATAGATGCAAAAATCCTCAACAAAATACTAGCAAACAGAATCCAACAGCACATTAAAAGGATCATACACCATGACCAAGTGGGGTTTATTCCAGGAATGCAAGGATTCTTCAATATACGCAAATCAATCAACGTGATACACCATATTAACAAATTGAAGAAGAAAAACCATATGATCATCTCAATAGATAGAGAAAGCTTTTGACAAAATAGTAGAGAAAGCTTTTGACAAAATTCAACACCCGTTTATGATAAAAACCCTGCAGAGAGTATGCATAGAGGGAACTTTCCTCAACATAATAAAGGCCATGTATGACAAACCCACAGCCAACATCGTCCTCAATGGTGAAAAACTGAAAGCATTTCCACTAAGATCAGGAACAAGACAAGGTTGCCCACTCTCACCACTCTTATTCAACATAGTTTTGGAAGTTTTAGCCACAGCAATCAGAGAAGAAAAGGAAATAAAAGGAATCCAAATCAGAAAAGAAGAAGTAAAGCTGTCACTGTTTGCAGATGACATGATACTATACATAGAGAATCCTAAAGATGCTACCAGAAAACTACTAGAGCTAATCAATGAATTTGATAAAATAGCAGGATTCAAAATGAATGCACAGAAATCTCTGGCATTCCTGTACACTAATGATGAAAAATCTGAAAGTGAAATAAAGAAAACACTCCCATTTACCATTGCAACAAAAAGAATAATATATCTAGGAAGAAACCTACCTAAGGAGACAAAAGACCTGTATGCAGAAAATTATAAGACACTGATGAAAGAAATTAAAGATGATACAAATAGATGGAGAGATATACCATTTCTTGGATTGGAAGAATCAACATTGTGAAATGACTCTACTACCCAAAGCAACCTACAGATTCAATGCAATCCTTATCATATCACTGGCATTTTTCACAGAACTAGAACAAAAAAATTCACAATTTGTATGGAAACACAAAAGACGCCAAATAGTCAAAGCAATCTTGAGAACGAAAAACAGAGCTGGAGGAATCAGGCTCCCTGACTTCAGACTATACTACAAAGCTACAGTAACCAAGACAGTATGGTACTGGCACAAAAACAGAAAGATAGATCAATGGAACAGGATAGAAAGCCCAGAGATAAACCCACACACATATGGTCACCTTATTTTTGATAAAGGAGACAGGAATGTACAATGGAGAAAGGACAGCCTCTTCATAAGTGGTGCTGGGAAAACTGGACATGTACATGTAAAAGTATGAGATTAGATCACTCCCTAACACCATACACAAAAATAAGCTCAAAATAGATTAAAGACCTAAGTGTAAGGCCAGAAACTATCAAACTCTTAGAGCAAAACATAGGCAGAACACTCTATGACATAAATCACAGCAAGATCCTTTTTGACCAAGCTTCCAGAGAAATGGAAATAAAAACAAAAATAAACAAATGGGACCTAATGAAACTTCAAAGCACAGCAAAGGAAACCATAAGCAAGACCACAAGGCAACCCTCAGAATGGGAGAAAATATTTGCAAATGAAGCAACTGACAAACGATTAATCTCCAAAATTTACAAGCAGCTCATGCAGCTCAATAACAAAAAAACAAACAACCCAATCCAAAAATGGGCAGAAGACCTAAATAGACATTTCTTCAAAGATATACAGACTGCCAACAAACACATGAAAGAATGCTCAACATCATTAATCATTAGAGAAATGCAAATCAAAACTACAAAGAGATATCATCTCACACCAGTCAGAATGGCCATCATCAAAAAATCTAGAAACAATAAATGCTGGAGAGGGTGTGGAGAAAAGGGAACACTCTTGCACTGCTGGTGGGAATGTGAATTGGTACAGCCACTATGTAGAACAGTATGGAGGTTCCTTAAAAAACTACAAATAGAACTACCATGTGATCCAGCAATCCCACTACTGGGCATATACCCTGAGAAAACCATAATTCAAAAAGAGTCATGTACCAAAATGTTCATTGCTGCTCTATTTACAATAGCCAGGAGATGGAAACAACCTAAGTGTCCATCATCGGATGAATGGATAAAGAAGATGTGGCACATATATACAATGGAATATTAGCCATAAAAAGAAATGAAATTGAGCTATTTGTAATGAGGGGGATGGACCTAGAGTCTGTCATACAGAGTGAACTAAGTCAGAAAGAGAAAGACAAATACCATATGCTAACACATATATATGGAATTTAAGGGAAAAAAATGTCATGAAGAACCTAGGTTTAAGACAGGAATAAAGACACAGACCTACTAGAGAATGGGCTTGAGGATATGGGGAGGGGGAAGAGTAAGCTGTGACAAAGCAAGAGAGTGGCATGGACATATATACACTACCAAACATAAGGTAGATAGCTAGTGGGAAGCAGACGCATAGCACAGGGAGATCAGCTCGGTGCTTTGTGACCACCTAGAGGGGTGGGATACGGAGGGTGGGAGGGAGGGAGACACAAGAGGGAAGAGAGATGGGAACATATGTACATGTATAACTGATTCACTTTGTTATAAAGCGGAAAATAGCACACCATTGTAGAGCAATTATACTCCAATAAAGATGTAAAAATAAATGTAGACCTGGGCACGCTATATTTTATCTGGCAACCTTACTAATGGAGCCAGCATCTGAATTCAGATTTTTCCAACTCACAGATTTAGTTCCTAAACTTGATAACATATCTTTATTGCTAGTATTAATTTAAGCAAATAAAGTATTGAATAAATTTTATCAAGTCAAAAATTATACTCCTAGTTTGCTAAACTAGAGTAAATGCATTTCATGATCTTAAATATGATATTCATATGACTATATAAATGCACATGGAATTTTATGAAAGTGAAAGCATTTTGAAAGCATAAACTGTGGTGTAAAATTTGTATCACTAGTTATATGTGTAGTAAGATATCAGTGGGTAGGCTCCCTGATCATTCCTGTTGTTAACACAGTTTAGAGAATAAGTTCGATTATGATGACAGGAAAATAGCTATGCATCATCACGAATTATCTTTTATCTTTGACATAAATGGGAAAAGATTACTCTCAGTAATTCCATAGTTATATTTAAAACAATTTAGCATTGTGCTTGATGTTATGCTTTTAAAAGCAATAGACCCCACAGTTTGCAATCAATGCTATAGTAATCTCTGTCATTTAAATGTGTTTTTTGTGGGGTTTTTTTTTTTTTTTTTTTTTTTTTTGCTTTTTCCAGTACTATTTCACATTATCTTATCTTTAAGTTTTTTTACATAGTGATTTTACAATCTACTAGGATCTTTTAATGTTTTCATACTATGGGCTTTTCCTGAAAAATATATAAGTAACATATGAAACATACATGGATTATATACTACAAAAATATTTGTAATAAATATTTTATAAAATTAATATCGAAAATATTTAAAGAGGTCTTACATGTACATAAAATGTTGATTTTTCAAAGAAATTTTACATGCAACATGATTTCACAAGTCTTTGAAGAAGATACTATAGCTGTAATAATATCTTTTTTGCAAATAAGACAATCAAGAATAAACAGAAAACTTAAAGGGTGACACACTGATCAATGGCAAGTTTCATTCAAGGACCAGATACTCTTATTATTGGTTCTGTGATCTTTGTACTCCGATAACCTACATGTTCAGATGCTCCTATTTGATGCATACTGTACCATATTTTTTCTGGTTTTATTGATATTATAATTAGCAGCTATTACAGATCAATTTATAATTATTGACAGCACATTGTTGAAATCTCACTAAAACCTTAATAAAAATATTAAGAAAGCATAAACTTGATGTTACTACACCTGACCAACACAGAGTAACTGGGGCCAAATCTACATTCCTAACGAAAACAACCAACAAACAGACAAAATATTTGAAACGCTAGCTTTCAAGAGACTGGGCATCAGTCAATAAAAGAAAATGATCCCTGAGAGTCAGGAAACATTCAGGAGAAAAAGTGAGCTCAATGATTTCCCTAGCTTACTGCCATGAGAGAGTTTGAGGCTGTGGTACACAGTAAGTCAACCCAGGCAGAAGCTGGCAGACTCTGAGTGGGGAAGATCTGAAAATATGAGGAAACCAAGGTGGCTAGAGTTCCAAATATACTGGAGAAGAAAGAGCTGCACAGAGAGAGAACTCCAGATATCTGTAGGCGGTTCTCTCAAAGCATTCAGCTAAGTACTGATAAGTGCATTCTTGTATGAAAATACTCCAAACCAGAAAAAGAACCACTTGAAATGATTAGAGGTAAATGCTGAGAACCATAGTGAAAATCATATGACTCACAGGTATGCAGGAAGAGAATACAGAAGGATCTTGCCTCAATTATGAGGATAATTATAGCCCTAGATCTAGCACTGCTCTGCTCCCATTTAAAAGAAATCTTAAAAACATAACCAGCAAAATTCAAACTCTTTCCAAGTAACTAAATTGTGTCCCAAAACAAAGTTTAAAAACATTTATAAGAATACAAAAATATCCAGCATCCAATAAGATAAAATTCATGATGTCTGACATCCAATAAAAAACTATCAAACATGCAAAGAAACAAGGAAACCCAGCCCATAATGGGGATAAAAATCAATCAATCAGTAAACCAATAAAAACCAACACAGATGTTAAGAATTAGAAGAAAATGACATTAAAACATTACAACTGTATTGCATATGATATGTTTGAAAAATTATGTAAAGACATATAAGATATAAAAAGGACTTGGTTGAACTTCTAGAGATAAAAACTACAATGTGTGAGATGCAAAATGTTCCAGATGGGAATAACAGCAGATTAGATACTGCTGCAAAAAAAAAAAAAAAAAAAAAAATTAGTACACTTAAAGTCATAACAAAATAAACTATCCAAAATGAAACACAGAGTAAAATAAGAATAATAAGAACAAAAATGAACAGAGTGCCAGCTAGCTATGGGACAACTTCTTGTAGCCTAAAATATGTGTAATTGTAGTTCCCAGAGTTAGGAAAGAGAAAGAGAACAGAAAAAAAAAAAAAAAAAGGATGAAATGGTAGCCCAAAACTCTCCAAATATGGTAAAAACTATAAACCCATATAAACCCAAGAAGCTCAGTTAAATAACTCCAAGCCCTAAACATCATGGCATACCATTACTAAATTGTTCAAAGCCAGTGATAAAGACAAAATCTTAAAAGTAGCCAGAGAAAACATGTTAGGTAGAGAGGAACAAAGATAAGGATGACAGCAGATTTCTGTCACTGAAGATAGTGAAACAGCGTCATTAAGGTGCTGAAAGATAATAATGGTAAACCTAGATTTCTAAACTCAACAAAAACATCTTTTGAAAATGAAGGTGAAATACTTTTCCAGACATACAAAATCTGAAAGCATTCAACACCAGCAGACCCATACTATCAGAAATGTTAAAGAAAGAAGAGGACTAGAAATAGTAATTTATGGGTACATATTTATGATTTTTTCTTATTATTTAAATCTCTCTAAAATATAATTGACTATTTAAACAAAATAATAATGCAGTGTGATGTTTATAACATAAAAATAAAATTAACAAAAAATAACACAAAAGCTGGGAGAAAAGAAATGGAAGTATACTATTGTGAGGTTCTTCACTATACATAAAGTTATATCACTTGAGGGAAAACTGTATGAAGTCAAAGACATAGCTATAAACCCTAAAGTAGTCGTTGAAATAAATAAAGAGTTATAGAGAATAAGCCAACAAAAGAGATAAAGTGCAATCATAAGCAGTATTTGTTTAATCTGACTAATCCAAAACAAGGCAGAAAAAGAGGAAAGGAGAACAAGGAATAGATGGAAAAAACAGAAAACAAATAATAGTTTTAAACCACTCAAGTTACTAATCACATTGAATGTCTTATTACCCTAATTAAAAGGCAAAGATTGTAGGATTGCATTTGTTTCTAAAAGCAAGACCCAACCATATGCTTCCTACAAGAAATTCCCTTTAAATATACAGTAAGAAATAGTTTTAAAGTGAAAGGGTGGAAAAAGCTATACCCTTACTAACACTAATCAAAAGAAAGTTGGAGTGACTGTATTAATATCAGTTAAACTAGGTTATTCAGCAATGAATATTAGCAGGGATAAAGAAGGTAATTTTATAATAATGAAACTGTCAATTCATTTAAACCAATCTAATGATTTTAAACAATTATACACCTAATAACAAAGCTTCAAAGTATATGAAGCAAAAACTGATGGAACTACAATGAGAAATAAAAAATTTTACAATTTTAGTTAGAAATTTTAATAATCTTCTTTTAATAACAGATAGAAGACAGTAAATCAGAATATAGAATATGTGAGCAAGCTGTTGGATTATCAACCAACTTGTCCTAATTGATATTTACAGAACATTCCACCCAGCAACAACAAATACACATTATTTTTACATTCACATGGAAAATTTACTTAGATAACATATTATAGGCAATAAATAAATGTGAATAAATAAACAGAAATCATGTCATACAAAGTATGGTTCTCTGCATAGTGTAATTAAATTGGAAATCAAAACAGAAAGATTTATGGAAAATCTCCAAATATCCGGAACAAAGTAATATGCTTCTAAATAACTCATGATCAGAAAAGAAATCAAAAGGGAAGTTAGGAAGTATTTTGAACTGAATAAAAGTAAAAACAAAACGATGTGAGCTAAATAAATGGGTGAAGTACTAATGAAGCAGTACTTGAGGATACATCTTTAGCACTAAATGACTATATTTAAAAAGACGAAAGGTCTCATATCAACCCTCAGCTTCTACCTTAAGAAACTAGAAAAAGGAAACAAATTACAAATTAAGTTAAAAAAGAAAGGAAATAATAAAGATCAGGATGAAAATTGATAAAATAAAGAAATAAATGAAACCAAAAGCTGTTCTTTGAGAAAATCAATAAAATTGATAAAACTCTAGCCATACTGATCCAAAAAGAGAGTAAAAAAGAGAAAATACAAATCACTCAATAAGGAATGAAAGAGATGATATCACTACAGATACTACAGCTACTTGAAAAGATGATCAATGTATATTACAAATAACTCTATTCCAAAAAACCCTCAAAACTTTTTAAAAACTTAAATGGACAAATTTGTTAAAAGGCACAAACATGACTTCAAGAAGAAATGGATAACCTGAATAGCCTACGTCTATCTAAAAAAAAAAGAATATGAAGTTAACATTCTTACCAAAAAGAAAACTCCAAAATCAGATAGCTTCACTGATGAATTCTACCAAACTTTTATGGATAAATAATTTCAATTCTACACAAAGTTTTCTAGACAACTGAAAAGGTGGGAATCCTTTCTCACTTATTCTATGAGGTCAGTATTACCTTGAATCAAAACCAGATGTTACAAAACAAGAAAACTACATATCAATATCCTTCATGAACACAAATGCAGGAATTTTAAACAAAGCTTTTGCAAATATAATCCAACAATATATCAAATGAAAGAAATAATCATTACTCAGTGGAGTTCATCCTACAAACACAAGGTTGGTTTACCATTCAAATCTTAATCTATGTAATTTGCCTTATTAACATAATTAAAAAGAAAAATGATACGATCATCTCAGAAGACATTAAAAAAAGCATTTGACAAACTAGAAGATTCATTCTTGATAAAAAGTCTCAGCAATACAGCAAGATTAAGTATCAAATGGCCTCTTCTCAATAAACCATCACTGAGAATTGGTTCAAGAAAATTCTGAAAGAAAATTATTTCCAAGCAAAAGATACTTGCAGACATGAAAAAATGGATATGTTATTTTATATACAAGATAAGGGATTAAACCTATAAGGAAGACATGGCGTAGGACATAGCAGACCCAACATGGTGGAGACAATGGGCGCATGCAGGGTGATGGTGCAGGAAGTTCCATATGACTGTTATGCACCAGGTATAAAGTACAACTAGTCTGTACTGGAGAATATCAGGCTACTCCAAAAAAAGATGAAATTGATAGTATACTGATGTACTTGAACATCTTGAAGGAAGACACAGACAATGTTGGGGAGTCTTTGGTACTAAATAAGTTACAAATACATTAAAAAAATCATTTGAATGAGGAATGAAAGTAATATCTCTAGGAAAAACAGAACATTGAACAGTAAAGGAAATTAATCATGATTTACCATATTGTTCAGTTCTGGATAGTGCTTACATGGTCATAATAATCTAAACATAATATTTATCTAACCTAAATAACAACATAATCATATAGGGAAATTGGGGGTGGGGGGACTGGGAAGATTTTATATTATGCAATATGTATATGCATTATGGGGTGGGTAGAGAAGAGTTAAGTCTTAGGAATGGGAAGGCGATTGATAATGCATAAAACTGAGAAACCAAAATGTATAATTTTTATCACATTATTTAGAGACTAGTACCAAACAAATCAACTAAAGTCATGAATGGAGTTGCTTCTGGCACAGGGAAAATGGAGGAAGAGGGTGAGTGTGGTAGACTACTGATTTTCATAAAAGCCTTGTTGAACTATTTGAATATGTACAACTTTGATTAAACTGGAAACCAACAAAAAGTTTTATATCCAGTACAGACTTTTATTATAACACATTCACTTACTAGAGCATGAATTATAAACTGAAACCAAAGATTATCTCACCATTTGAAATTGCCAGTCTTCTTCACCTACTGTATGATAGTGGCTAATACAAAAGTGTCTATACATATGTGCACACTTATATATGGTTTTGATGTGGATGATGTTCCACTAGGAATATAAGATTGTCATCTGCAGGAGAACTGAGACATAACAGACCACACTGAAGTTACAATGTCATCTTAGAGAAAAGGGCTTCCCGGTCAGCTAAAAAAAATTGAATGCAACCTGATTGAGGTTATTATCTTACCTAAAGAAAGAATACATAAAACAGAAGGAGCCTTGTTCAGCAAAGGGAGCCAAGTAAAATTAGAATCTTCCTGGTGAATGCTGGCAATGTCAATTCAAGGCCTACCCAAGGAAGAAGCTGCCCTATTTACATAACACAGCCTGATGGCCCTGGTGGCTCTTCTGTCCCTATTGAGGAAATGAATTTACCCATCTTTCATTACCTGCCGCCATTAGACATTTGAACCAGGCCTATCACAAAGCTATAAAAATTATATGCACTCATCAGAGGACACAAATATATAGCACCCTTGGTATTTGCATTTCTCATTGGAAATTAATACAATTTACAATGTTTCTTTAGATCTAGGTTAAAGTAGGTTCCTCCCTAAGAGATTAATCAACATTTAATATGTTAGAAAATAAGACTTTTTTTTAGTTTGTAATTCTGGGTAGGGGAGATGAAATAGGAGATCATGTTTTTTAAACTGTCAGGGAATATGTGTTTGAGATAAATCTGAATAGCAATACATATACTAATTTTAAAATATTCAATTACATTTGAGAATTTTTTTTTCTCTGAGTTGTAATGAGCCTAGGAAAAGTTTAAATAAAATGCTCGAGAACTTTGAACTTAGCTGGGGAAGTGTTAAACTAGTTCAGATAAAACAAGTTTGCTAAACTGTAATTATTTTATGTGATGTTTAAAAAATGAACTTAAATTTTTTTTTAAATATCTGAAACTGAATAAATAACATTAATTATGTCTACTGTGTCAGGAAGCTGAATGGTACCCTAGTAGTCTTGAGAAGATAATGCAATCTACAGTCTACTAAATTATTCCCTAGGCATAGTTTACACAGTAGGCATATATGACCCATTAAAGTCAATGTACAGTTTATGTAAGACCATAGTTCATCTTGGCCAAGAGGTGATTTCAAGTGAAATATTGAGAGTTTAACATTCTCTCACCTAAGAATAATTTGTATTTAAGGATAAAAATTAAATAATATAATGAGCTTTGTGATCAGTTTATATAAAATGTAAAATACATTTTAAGTGAACATTTAAACTCCAATTTGTCTACTAACATTTCTTAGATTCTAATTATTATTGTTCTAATATAGAGTTTTATAAAGGGGAGAGTTAGAAGGATCTTTGGGACAGCCCCTCTAGTGCAGAAGGATAAGGCTGTAAAACACGAGGCAGGACAAGCTCTTTATCTTTCATTGCTTTTATTACTCAGGATTCCCTGATTTTCCACAAACTTTGATTTACTCATTTCAGATGATTAGGCAAGACCTATTTTTCATGGATATTTCCACGTATAAGGCAGAGATGAACCAATGATTTTCAAGTGCTAATTTGAGAATGTTTGTATAGCCTCTGATTTCAGCAAAACCACAAGGGCACCTTGAGTGAAATGTTGACCATTCTTAGCTCTGGATTATGGAAGAGAAGGTGAGACAAGAAATGAGGACAAGAGAAATATGGAAAAACCTGTAGTCAAACCACCAAGAATTTTGGATATCCATGACTACAAGCATTCTGCTCAACTGATTTTCACATTGTATTGCTTAGAGCAAGTGCACAGGGCAATTAATGACACATTATACTGTCTCAATGGCTTTGAATGTTGACACTTGCTTCTACCTTCTTTGATCATGCATTTATTTGTTAATTAAGCAAATATTTATTAAGATTTACTATGGAGCCTCCCTGATGGCGCAGTGGTTAAGAATCTGCCTGTCAATGCAGGGGACACGGGTTCGAGCCCTGGTCTGGGAAGATCCCACATGCCACGAAGCAACTAAGCCTGTGCGTCACAACTACTGAGCCTGCACTCTAGAGCCCGTGAGCCACAACTACTGAAACCTGCGCTCCTAGAGCCCGTGCTCTGCAACAAGAGAAGCCACCGCAATGAGAAGCCCATGCACTGCAATGCAGAGTAGCCTCCGCTCACCACAACCAGAGAAAGCCTGCGTGCAGCAACGAAAACCCAACGCAGCCATATATAAATACATACATACATACATACATAAAGATTTACTATGTACTACTCATAGCTATTATTCCCAAACTCACTCAAATAATCTATCTTTTAGTGAAAAGGTATGGTGTTGACTAAAGTCTTTCTTGCACTAATACCACAGTCCTCCTCCACCTAATAATCTCTTTGGCCATTAACCTGCAACATTCAGTGCTATCAAATGGATCTTCGGTAAATTAAATTTCCTGAGGGAGTAGGAAAAGGGAGGAGCTCTCCTCTCAGTTTTAACTCACAGTGCACTACTGACATCACCTAAGCCCTTCCTTCACTGAAAATCTTGACCTAGAATTTGCTCACCATTTTCTCCTCTCAGAAGTCCTACTCTATCTTTCTAATTTAATATACTTAAAAAAGAATAAATCCACATAAATATGCACTATTTGAGAATTTTTTTCTTGTTTGTTTTGAAAGGGAATACTTAATATCACAAATGAATGTTTAATTGGTAGACTTTCAAGGAGTGTTGCCAAATGAAATGAGGATTTCTAGCAAGACAGAAGCAATTACATTTTTGTATTTTTGAGGGCGGTGGGGAGACTTGGAGGTCTCTGTTTCCCTTACATTGTATAACAGGATGATTAATTATTTTTCCTGTAAGCCCAGCCCTGATCTCCCTAAATCAGGGTTAATAACTATTTCAATGTTGCTAAGCTTGGAAATAGTTTAAGTATTACATTAAGTGCAACTTAAAAACAAGGATTCAGAGATTCTGACTCTATAAACCTAAAAGGGTAGGAGAGTAAACTGTGGGTGTATAATGTGGATGTATAAATAAATGGGAAGACAAAAAGCTAGAAAACATACCATCTATGTCAAAGAAATAATTAAGCTGAGTCCCTGACACTAAAAGTTCTAATATTCCAAACAATATTACAATACACTGTAGCTATAGATTTTTTAGATAATTTGACTGGAAAATTTTGGAATAACTAATAAAGTGGGAGAAAGGTTGACTTGTATATGAACAGATCATCTATGAAATAAAATTTTAATTATTACTTTAACACTACCAGAAAAGAATGCTTTGCCTTCACAAATCTTAATAATAAATAATAAATCTAAAAGTAAAAGGCAAAACATACATCCCAAAGTCATAAAGCAACTGCAGAAAATCTGTTAGCTGTTCTTTAATTTATATGCAGGCTATGTAACAAAGATCCACTTTCTCATTTTTAATAACACATATTTTCTAAGAATATTTCCAAGAATAGGATATACTGTACTTGAACACATTGAAATAATAAAAAAGAATACAAACACAACATGAAGAAGTAACAGAAATAAGAACACAACTTTTAGACAACAGGAAAAATAGATACATACAATTCATTAATATTTGTTAAATGTGGGGTTAGCAAACGTTACATTTCTCCATACTTGATTCTTGGCTAAAATGTTGAGCATAGAAAGAGTGATCATTTTTAAAATTCAATGAAATAGCACCCAGAGGTACTCTAGAGAAGATCAACAAAGCTGAAGTTGGTTGTTTGAGGGGCAAAAAAAAAAGCCTAACAAAACAGACAAATCTCTGACAAAATGGATTAAAAGAATAAAGAAAACATAAACAATATAATCAATTAAAAGAGGAACATAACCAAAGATAAAGAAGAGACTAAAAAAGTAATGAGAGAATATTATAGAATATTATAAGACTCTGATTTTGAAAATAAAATTTACAAATTCCTAAAATTATGTCTCATCAGAATTGACTCAATAAGAAATGAAGAGGTCGAGTAATCCTATGCACACATTTGATGCACATTTCCTCTTCTTGTTGATGATAAAAAATCCTGAAGAGGAAAAGTTCAAAGACTATATTTTCTGAAATGCTGCTAAAGCTTTACTGCCAGGTTGATAAAACACTATTAATCAACAAAGTAATAGTCTGCTGTCATGATTCTTAACGATAATTTTAGATTGGCATGATTTATGCATATAGGTTTTTAGTGAGCACTGCTTCTTTTTCCAGAGATGTCATAATTAATGTTTAATCCTATATCATTATGTGTTAATCAATAGTTTAAAAACCTTCCCACTTTTCCACTCTCACTGCCCCTGCTTTAGTTGATGGGTTCATGGTTTTTTGTCTGAAAAATTATGAAAGCTTCCTAAATGGTCTTTTGCCAACCAAAATTAATCTTTCTACTAATCAAATTTAAAATATTTTTAGAAATTTACCTCAAATTACTGGTCTGGGCTAATTTTAATATATCAAGATATTTAACCATTTTTAGTCTCCAGTGATGATGTATACTCTAATTTTCTCTGAGATATGCTCTTCAGAACAATATAAATACATATATAAGCATATACATATATAAAATAAAATAAAATCATTATTAAATAATATAAAAATATAATATGCATATGTATTTATTTTATATATACATAAATGTATGCGTATATAAAGCAATATAAAAGCAATATAAATGTGTGTGTATAAGTACAAAGCCATTTTCAAAATTTGCAAAGAAATCCAACCTTGTTAATTGTTAGTAAAACCTATAAAATTCAATATGCTTCCTTGTATTAAAATGTCAAGTATATTCATTTATTACTTTTTTGTCACCAGACAAAACAAGATAATAAAGCAAACAAATGGATCATTTTTGTTGACTTCTACAAAAATCTCCTAACATGTATTTGTTTGAAAAAATAAGGTTATTTATAAATGTAATATTTATAAACAAATAAATTCTCTCCAATCACCTAATACAAAGTTATAGAGTTTGGTATTTTAGTGTTTTGGTACTTAAGAATCTAGTATTATACTCTCAGAAATGAGTATCATTAGGTTATGAGATAAATCTGAAGAAAACATAAACACATTAGAAATAAAAAGAAACACATTCAACATACATATTCTATTTGGCAGTTGGTTAGAAACATCATCTTTTAATATATATAACAATAAACACAAGTGTCTATTAGATCTAAACTGAAGTTTCAATGACAAAATTTCATTTTAAAGTAATAACGTTCTCTTATGACCAAACTGTGGTGCACTCTTCGATATTTTTATCATGTAGTTAAAATCAAATTTAACAATGTGACTATTCATGTTACTATTATCAGAGAAGCATGAAAAAATACTTTTTCAAAAATGTATCTGAAGAAATAATCCTCTAAGAAGAGCAAGACAGAACAAAAAAGTAAGGGCATAAACCCCAAAGCAACACATAGACACACACATGCTCACTCAAGTAATGCACAATGAAATCGACTTAAAATATTCCTCTAAGCTATAAATCTGAACATGATCTGTATTCTCCATGCATAATGATTAAAGGAAAAAAAGGCAAAGATTCAAATGATAAGGAATATGCATATACACATTTTAAGCTATTTTATTTGGTTATTGTATAAGAAGGGGAATTCTTAAAATATTCTGATGCTCAACAAGTTAATATTTTTACTATATTAGGTGATGCTAAAATAGATATTTTTATGAAAAGGAAAAATACACCCAACACAAGAAAAATGTAAAATATTACTTTTAAAATTTAGAGATTCTCTGAAATTTAAGCTTACCCAACAGCTATGACATAATGATATTCTATATATCAAATGAAATTAATACAAGATGAGATGACTCTTTCATCACAGCAGGCAGACTAAAGTTAAAAAAAAACCCTGAATATGAATCAAGGTATTAGGCATTTAAAGGGCAACTCAGGTATGTAGCAATACAGAAATATTTATCTTGAACTGAGATTTTAATAGACTATATAATCAAAGGTACATTTCAGAATGACTTATTATTTTAAGAATAACTACTGAATTTCTAAAATATCCCTCTTTCCTTTTCCTAAAACGTATACTTTATTAGATATAAAGAGATTTCTTTAGTCTATTTATAATGATTGTTATAATTATGTAAAGGGTATAGTGAGAAATTCTGCAGCTGCCACATAATACACAAATCTCATTTTAAATAATTCTCCTATAAATGTTAATAATTGCATATTCTGATCTAAACACCTGCTTATAATGCCTCACTGTCTATGATAATGCACTTGATTTTCTCAAGTCTAAATACCACATATCAAAGTAGAAACCCATTTTTAGTAATGTATGCCACCATTTTAAGTAAAATACTTAGTACTACATAAACAAGAAAATGTGTTTTTGTCATAACTGAAATACAAACAAGACTCTATGAAGTAAATTTATTCATTGTTCACTTCTTTCCCAAAGATTAGCCCTTATTCTTTCTCTATTGAAAATGCACACATGCAAAAAACATAGCTGCAGTTTCATACCTGTGCGTGTTTATAAAATTGGTTAATTTTTATTTTATAGACAAAAAGAATGTATTTTAAATCTTATACAGAAAGAGATATTCAGTATGGGTGACTAAAGTATGGAATACACAGATCATGCCTTTGTATTTGGGCCCAAACATTTTTCTTAAAAATACATATTAACAATAAAATGTTTGCTACAAAAATGTTTAAGTAGTCTTATAATGTTGTGTTTATGTGTATCCATGGACTAATTCTTTTTAAATTTCATTCCATCCCATCAAAACCACATGAACATCTTAATAGATGCAGAGAAAGAATCTGAAAAAATTCAACACATTTTTATGACAAAAAAACAAACAAACAAACTAGGGATAGAAGGGTACTTCCTCAACTTGATAAAGGGTATCTTTGAAGAAAACATAGCTCATACTTAATGGTGAAAGACTAAATGCTATCCCTTTAAGACCAGGAATAAGAGAAGGATGTTGTACCACTTCTATTCAACATTGTACTAGAGAGTTTAGCCAGAGCAATTAGGCTAAAAAAATAAATAAAAGGCATCCAGATTGGAAAGGAAGAAAAGTTATCTACATTTGCAAATGACATGATCTTGTACACAGAAAATCCTAAGGAATCCACTGAAAAACTATTAAAACTAATAAATAAATTCAGCAAGGTTGCAGGATACGAAGATCAATAAACAAAAATTATATTTCTATAAACCACAATGAGCAATGCAAACAATAAAATTGAGAAAACAATATCATTTACAACAGCACCAAAATGAAACAATACTTAGGAATAAATTTAATGAAAATATGACTTGTATACTAAAACTATAAAATATTGTTGAAAGAAAACAAAGCTCTAAATATTTGAAGAGATATCCCATGGTTATGGATAAGAATATTCAACTCTGTTAAAACTGCAATGTGTACCAAATAGATCTACGGATTCAACAAAATCCCTTTTAAAATCCCAGTGGGCTGTTTTGCAGAAATTGACAAACTGATCCTAAAATTCATATCAAACTTTAATGGACCCAGAATAACCAAAACAAGTACTAAAAAAGAACAACAAACAATTAGTTGGAAGACTTACTATCCCCAATTTCAAAACTTACAATAAAACTACAGTAATCAATACAATGGTACTAGCCAAGGATAGACATAAATTAATGGAATAGAATTGAAAGTCCAGAAATAAACCCTTACCTTTATGGTCAATTGATTTTCAACAGGGTGCTCAAACAGTAAAATGGGAAAGAATCATCTTTTCAACAAACGGTGCTGGGACAAGTGGATATCCACATGCAAAAGAATAAAGCTGAACACCTTACTCACACTAAACACAAAAATTGACTGAAAAGGGATCCTAGACTTTATAAGAGCTAAAGCTATAAAATTCTTAGAAAAAAACATAGAAACAACTTTTTGTGGCCTTGGGTTAGGCAATGCTTTCTTAGAGGTTTCATTCAAAGCACAAGTGATACAAGAAAAAATATATAAATTGGACTTCCAAAATTAAAAATGTTTGTCCTTCAAAACACACCATCAAGAAAGTGAAAAGACCACCCACATAATGTGAGAAAATATTTGCAAATCATACACCTCACAAGGGGCTTTTATCCAAAATATGTAAAGAATTCTTACAACTCAAAAATTTAAAAAAAATTATAAGAACCCAATTTAAAAATGGGCAAAGAATTTGAATAGACATTTCTCCAAAGAGGATATACAAATAGCCAATTAGCACAAGAACAGATGCTAAACAACATTATTCACTAGGAAAATGTAAATCCAAACCACAAGGACTTCACACACACACACCAGGATGACTATAACAAAAAGGCAGACAATAACAAGTGTTGGTGAGGATGTGGAGAAATTGGAACCTTCATGCATTTCTGGTAGGAATGTAAAATTGTGCAGTCACTTTGGAAAATAATTTGGCAGTTCTTTAAATGTTAAACATAGAGTTACTATAAAAACCAAGTAATTCGACACCTTCATGAATTGAAAATGAGAGAATACCTCCACATAAAAACTTATACCCATATATTATAGCAGCATTATTCAAAATAGCCAAAAAGTAGAAGCAATCCAAACATCCGTCAACCAATTAATGGATGAATAAAATGAAATATGTTCATACAATGAAATATTATTTGCCAACAAAAAAGAATGAAGAACAAAGTTCTGATACATGCTACAATATGGATGAACCTTGAAATCATTATGCTAAGTCAAAGAAGCCAGTGACAAAAGACTACATATTGTATGAGTCCATTTATACGAAATGACAAGAATAGACCAAAAACAGAAAGCACAGTAGTAGTTGCCCAGAGTTGGGAAAATGGGGATAACAAGGAGTGACTGCTAATTGTTATGGTGTTTTGGGGGGAGGATGATGAAAACATTCTAAAATTAGATTGTGGTGATTTTGCACAACTCTGTGAATATGCTTAAAAAAAAAAACACTGAATTGTACATTTTAAGTGGGTGAACTGAATAGTATATGAATTATATCTCAATGATGCTATTTTTTAAATGTCCATCTCATTATTTTCCCACAAAGAAATATTACACCTACAATGTCTCAAACACCAAAAAAAAAAAAAAAAAAAACTCAGGGTTTTCTCTCAGCTATACCATCTTCTTTACATGGCAGTATCAAAATCCTGTGGAACCATTCAGCAATCTTCTTTAAATCCTTCCTACTCTTCTCCTTGCCCTTGCCTCAGTTGATTAGGTCATAGTTTACTGTCTAAATAATCATAGCTGCCTCCCAGAAGTCCTTGCTGTCAGCCACCAGTCTCTGCTCTCTCCAGACTAGCTACTCACTGCCGATACACTTGTCTTCCTAAAGCATGCTCTGAGAGATATTCCAGAGTTCCCCCATAGCTCCCAGAATTAAGTCCAAAATCTTTAGCATAGATTCAGGTATTTTTCAACCTGACCCCATACAACAAATTAGCCTAATATCCCTACAACTTCCCAACCAGTACTCAGTACTCAAAGTAATCTTTCAAGCAACTTGCTGCTATTTGAACTTAGTATGCTCTTTATGCCTCAGTAACCTTGTATAATACATCCTCTCCACCTCTCACCTTTCCTGTCTGATTAGATTAATTCTTATTTCTCAATCAAGACCCAAGTTTAGATGCCACCTTTTCTATGAAGTCTTCTAGGAGACCCCCTCAGGTATATTTAGTGGTTCTTTTCTTCTGCTTGGGAAGAATTTTATTCATATCTTCATTACAGTATTGAACACTGTTGTATTGTTATTATTTGTTTACACATCTGTTTTCCTCAGTAGACTGTGAGCTTAGTGATAACACATTTATTCATCTTTGATTTTCCAATCCGTCCATTAGAATCCTTGTTATATTTGGAAATGCTTAATTAATTCTTATTAAAGCATAAAACACATACAGAATTAATGAATGTTATACATACACATTTGCTTCAGGGTAAGTGGAGAATTTAACGCTGAAAGACAAATCTTCCAAAGCCTCACTCCAAAATTTGCTATTTCACCCAGATTTAGCATAGCATATTAGAGCTAGGAGGACCTTTTTCTAGATTAACTTGATAAACTAAAGTCAAAGAATGCTCTCTAAGGAGTCTTTAAAACTCTAAACTTTTAAGCCCAAGGACATTTTAACTCACTATAGGAAATACTTGGCCAATATTATGTATTAATGAATCAGTTACTAACCAAATGAAAAAGTTCTTTCTGTTACTGATTTTTAAAAATGAGTATCTTCCTCTTTTAAAATCTAATGTACCATTATGATCTAAAACAAAAGAAACTATGCTAAGTGAAACACTGTCCACCAGGAAATGTAAAAGCTAAATTTGTAAATTCATAGATTTGTTAGAGTGAATCATGATCATAAGCATAATGATTTCCAATGATATGCTCATATGAACTAGTGATAATGTCATAAATATTTTGTTGGCAAATTGTAGTCTCAGCAGATACATGCTAGGTAATTAGTATAATTTCATTATTGTGAGATAATTTTATTATCTCACAATAAAATTACATATATAACATACAAAAATACATATACATATACATACATATATATCTAGTGAATCTCATCTCCATCAATCATTTTCAATACATTTTAATAGATGTCTAATGAATGAGAATCCCGAAGCTAAATGTCTAACTCAGTCAATCTAATATTCAGTATTTGACTCCAATATGTATTTAAAGTTTGACAGAAATTTGATTGCAACATTAACAACAAATAGATGGCTTGTTTACCAGTAAATGATATCCTTTTGAGAAAGACAATATAATAGCTGAAAATACAGAAGCTTTTAATAAAATTCTAGTTCAAAATATACAGCTAAATTTTTAGTTAGATAAAATGATAATATTAAGCACCATGAAAATATTTGAAATTTTAAATGATAAACATTAGATGCATTAATTAGTTTTAGATTCTGATATCTGTAATTGCATAATGATATCTAATTTCTACAACTGAAATTACCTGTACTGGTATAGTAATATAAATTAATAACTGCAATGCTAATTTTTAAAGACTTTAGAGTGATTAATAAAGATATTTTTAAGTATTGAAGTACAAAAATAAAATTTACCCTGCCTTACATAATGATCACACAAAATTAAATAAAATAACAAAGTATAAATCTTGAAACTATATACATATCTTGTATACAATATAAGTTCTTATTAAGTTTAGCTCACTAAATTAAAAGAAATCAGACCACTTGTATTAGAAATGTCCAAATTTTCTCCCATTATGATCTAAAGTAAATAATTAAAGGAAATCAAAATTTCTGCAAACTTATATAAGAAATAATCTACAGTTACAGGCTTAGAGTGACAAAACCCTTGGTGTCTTTGTGTGTCATATACCAATAATTCAGTTTCATTTAAAATAATATAGGGATGATAAACCTTTCACCACAGCCTCAAACATCAATCATTCAAATAGAAATACACATACCTGCCCACACCAATCATATTCCAGCATTGTAGAGTTGGAGAATTTAAGGCTTTCAAGATTCTGAATATGTGCGTAAAAGCTGTTGATTCATTTAGAAGGAATCTGTTATTTTCCCTCCTCAAAGTGTAGTTACCAACTACAACTTCTTACTTAGCCATCAACACTGCCACAATCCAAGCTTTGTTGTAATGCTGTACTCTTACAGCTAAAAACCTGTTGATAATGAACCTGAACCCATTATTTTGAGTCAATGGATTGAAAGAAATAGGGCAAAGAATGAAAGCCACAGGGCCAATTACAAGCATTCTTTGATGTATTACTTGCTAGCACCCACCATATCACTTTGTGTCTTTGTCTTGATCCCCTCTGTTACTCATTAATTATTCTGGAAGGGTTAAAGTTCAGAGAGCTAATTGCACAAACAGTCTTTCTTGGTAGGGATTCTCCCTACTCTGACACTTTCCCCAACTGTGCCCAGCCACCTTGTATTATGCCAATTAACCCAATTCTTGGCATTTTTGCTTGGCCTTCCAGCATCTTTTCGAGCTTTGCCTAAAATATTTTCACTGGGTTACCTACAGAATAAACCAAGCAACTTTAAGATTTGATTAAAACTTATTTCATGATATAATCTTTCATAAACTTCTAATGACACAATTAAATTTTCTTCTGTACTAATTGTCATAAATACATTATTTATAACATAAAAATTCTTTAACAAATTGCTGAACATTCAGCAATATTAAATTATTTATTCCACCTTCCTACACTGAGTCACAGCCCATTCTAATAAAAATGACTTTTTGCACATTTGTCAGCCAAGATCTGAACTGAGATTTAGTTTTTACATGTCGTATTGAGGTCCCCGTAATATATGAACTAATCCCAATTATTATCAGGATATTTAAAGAAATCACCTGTGGTGAGTCTACACAGTTTCTGTAAATTTTCAATATTTGACCATTATTATAATTCTGAAATATAATTCCAAAAGTAAATAATCCTGCCTTGTAGTGCTTCCTGAGTATGCCTTATACGTCTTTATATTTTTTCAAAACCTTCAAGAATCCATTGCTTTTCATGTATCAGTTTCAATAGTATCTGGCAATTGTTTGAAAGCATCTATTTCAGAGCTATGCACTAATTAAGTACTCAATTTATTTTCAGTTATTGCAGTTGTGTTTTCATTGAATAGCAATTAATTAAGCAGCTACTACATATCTAGCATTTGCTGGCTGCTGTGGACAAAGGGTGAATGAGCTTAAAAGAGTGTCTACTCTCACAGAACTTTAGGTTAATGGAGTTGTCAAAATTTCAACAGATAAGCAAATGCTAACATAAATAGTAACAAACAGAAGCTGCCTTGAAGAAGGAGGCCCATTGACAAACAGAACCATTAACCTGAAGAATGAAAAGGGGCCCTGCATGCAAAGAGCAGGGCAGATGGAATAGTATATGCAAAAGCTCCCCATTAGAGGTGAGCAAGCTAAGTCTGAAAAACTGTTAAGCCAATTTGCAGTATAGTGAGAGGGAAAAGAATGACTGGGGGCTAGATTAGGAAAATAGGAACCAGATCATGCAGGGTGTTCTAGACTATGAAAAGAACTTATTTAAGGAACAATGCATATGATGTGATTATTTTTTATACTGCTGAGAAGAATACATTAATGGGTTTTTTAACTAAAAGAGAAGCGAAGCCAGAGATCAGTTTTTAAGTAGGAATTCCATAAATCTTCTAATTACTTCTGTGATGGAGAGCGTTCTTTGCATATACCCATAAAACTTACTTGACTCTAATTTACAGAACTAATTTGACCACATAGATTCCAATTGTTAATCTCCATTAAACAGATGATAGAATCCTACACTCCACAAAGCAATTGTGTCAAAAGAAGAGGCCAATAACTTCTTGGCTTAAATAAAATACGTTTAAAAGCCCAAAGTACATAATTGTTGAATAAGCTTTTTAAGTTGGTTTATAGATTTTATTAAATGTCACAAGAATAATACAAGCCCAAGATGAAGCCAAAATGAAATGATTAGTGCCAGTGAAGTTATACCAATCATTCATTCAGAGTTACATAGATGTCACCTTTAGCTGCAACCCTGTATTAAATGTGTTTGGTTAGTTCATTCACAGTCCTATCAATGACAGAACTTTTCAGATTGACCTTTTAATAAAGCTAACACAAAAATAACCAACCATGATTCCAAAGTTATTAAATGTATCATTTTAACCTCTCTTTCATAAGATGCTGTAACACTAACACTAGGATGGCAAAAATAGTTCCATGAATTAATTGACTCTTACATAACATCTGCAAAAATACATTTTTCAGAGTCTGTGACTTGCCTATTTCTAATTTTTAGAATGCCAATTATTCTCTTTTAAATTTAACTTCTTTCACTCATGATTAATTAAGGTATTAAGCTCTTTTTTCTTAATATAAATGAAAGGTAAATGATAGTTTTAAAATGTAGTTTCATTCTAATGATTTTCATCTAACTCAAAGTTCCACATTTGAAGTAAAGAGGGGCGCTCTAGATTGATGTTAGCACCCCCTTAACTCCCTCTTGCCCCCTGCAGAATTCAAAGAACTTATTTGCTTCATTCCAAACCCCTTCATCTCCCCTGGCGCAGTTTGTCAAACTAAATATTTTTCCTCTCTCTATTTCTGGCTAGTCATGTTATGGGTACTATCCTAAAATAATGATGCCACATTTAGGACCAGGGAAATTGAAAAAAGGCCAACTCCAAATGACCATTCAATTGCTCTTATCCTCATTTTTTAAGATCTTGAATGTTTCTTTACGATTACCCTCCCCACTTTTTCCCAAGTTGTAATTCTATAAGACACAATAAATTCATTGTCCTGCAATGAAGTGTTAGCAAATGCAGGGTGACAATATCAATACTTCACGAACATTGCATTTTATTTTTAGGAATCAGATTCTAGAAGAATGATAATTCAGCATTCCATAGGAAAGAGAGAAAGTAGAATGTACTGCCAACTCATGACTTTAAACTTCCCTCCCCTATTTATAAGCTACTAGTAAACTGCTTGAACTGATATAGATTGGAAACTGTTTAGTTATGTAATTTATGCCTCCACATTTGCTTCCTCATATCTCACAAGGTATTCTTCTGATATATCCCCTCTGGATGTATGAGTGAGATAGTTCTGAATCTGCCAAATGCTGTAAAAGAGGTGAAGTGACATCCTTAGAGCAGCAACAATAATATTTGAGCTATTTTCCATTGGTAAATTCATTAACTATCTGGCTTAATCTGCCATTATTTGAACCATCACTGGGAGTTTTATGGCAAAACTCTTTGGTACATGATCCATAATCAGTTAGATGTCAAAGAAGAGAAGGCATCTCAGCCAATGTTATAAATTTCCATACCTCCAACTCACACCCTTGGGTCCTCAATTTTATATCAATAAAACTGTTCTTAAAATACATCTATTCAACATAAACTATATTTAAAATGGTGTTTAATTTTTTTTAACATCCTTATTGGAGTATAATTGCTTTACAATGGTGTGTTTGTTTCTGCTGTATAACAAAGTGAATCAGCTATACGTATCCATATATCCCCATATCCCCTCCCTCTTGCGTCTCCCTCCCACCCTCCCTATCCCACCCCTCTAGGTGGACACAAAGCACCGAGCTGATCTCCCTGTGCCGTGCAGCTGCTTCTCACTAGCTATCTATTTTACATTTGGTAGTGTATATATGTCAATGCTACTCCCTCACTTCTTCCCAACTTACCCTTCCCCCTCCTCGTGTCCTCAAGTCCATTCTCTATGTCTGCGTCTTTATTCCTGTCCTGCCCCTAGGTTCTTCAGAACCTAAAATGGTGTTTAAATATTGTACTAAACCATTTCATATTTCACATGAAATTATTTCTCTTTTAAGGGACTATTTCAGATGAAAATTTTAAAAATTAAAATTGCATTAATGTTAGGACCCTCCAAAACAAATACCCTATCAAAATAGAATGTCTAGAATCCTAAAAAATATTGACTAGTGTTGTCTGTAATATATCCTACTCTTCATATCTAAACTGAAATTGTATACAACAAAGACCATAATTTTATATTCTTTCACTATTTCTCCAAAGTACATAGGGCTTTGATCCATGAACTGTAAGACTGCTTACAAACTGAACTTCAAGTATTATCAGATATATCCCCTTTTCTATAGATTCTGTAGTCAGCAACTTAGAGTGCTACATTCCATTGTCCTTTTCTAAACAGCACACTTTCCAATCTAGTAATGTTTTCAGGGGTGGGTGAGGTAGAAAGTATCTTTGAGAACATTCTAAGTTCCTTCCCAGTGAGAGAAAGAAAAATATAACCTTTGATTATTCATGAAAAAGGAAAATTTTTCAGACTGCTATTAAATGCCTCCAGTAACAGAGATCTCAAACCCATTCTGCTGTTGGATCAATCTAATAGCTTAAGTGTTTATTTTTAATCTTAAACTGTAAATCACCACATTCTAACATGGTAATTAACATCTTAACTTCTGTTTCTCATTCTTCCTTTGGAAAAATGTGGAAGAAGATTATTTTCTTTCTACAACAGTCCTTCAAAAAATACTTGCTATCACAATTCCCTTAAATCCAGTCTCTGAGATACTATATTTATTCCTTCATGATGCTTTATATGACTTTATTGTCAAGTTCTTCATGATTTCTCTCACCTCAGAGCTTTTGTACCTGCTGCTCCTTCTGCCAGGAGCACTATTTCCTCACCCTCTACTGCTCCAGGCTATCTATCTCTCATTTACCAGATTTTAACTTTGGGATAAATTTATGTGAGAAGCTTTCTCTCGTGTTCTCAAAACGTGGGTTGGATAACCACTCTCACCTTCACCCATAGCTATCTCTATAGAACTGTGGGCTGACCCATTATGGAACTTTTCATACTGTCCTGTAATTCTCCCTTTTTCCTCTGTCTTTCCAAATAGACTGCCAGCTCTCTGATGAAAGTAGCTGCCTTAATCACTGATACATCTCCAAAACTGGGCACTGGAAAACTAAAGAATGAGGTAGAATAGTGAACATCTGTGTTCCTCAGTTTCTTTATATGTAAAGTGGAAATCAGACCAGTATCCACTTACTGAGCTTGTTGAAAAGATCAATTGAAACAATATATGAAAAATCTTAGAAAATTCCCTAGTACACAGGAAGGTTTAGATAAATCTTGGTTATTTTTTTGTGTGTGGTCAGCTAAAACCACTTTCTTTTTCACATAATTTAATATTAAAGTGTCTACACAATTTTGTACTTTCAGTGTTGATTTAAAAAAATTAAGGGACAAGTTTAACATTTGTATTAGTTACTTTTCATCTTAGCCAATTGTTCAAGATAATTGAAATATGTATGCCTTTAGTATTTTCACCTAAAATATGAATAAAGAAACATATATATATTATATGTATATATGTATGTAATAGAAACAGACAGAGAGATGGGAGTGAGAAGGGTGGGAGAAAATGGGAGAGACAGAGAGGGAAATGTATTAGTTATGTAAAAGGATTCTGGACACAGTCAGCCTTGGGTCCAAGTCTCAGTTCTTTCACCTAATGATTGTACAAACTTGGAAAAGTTGCTTACTTCCTTCCATTATTAATCTCTTTGTTGTAGATGTCTAGCCAACTATAAATTTACCACACTACAGTGCATTATCATCAGATCAATATTTCATTATGATTTTGGCATGTATTTGCTTAAATCTATAGTAACTGGAAATGATCTCTATCCTCTGAACCTATAATTACTCTATAGTATTTATCACAGAGAAGCCTGAAGCATATGTGATGAATAGTGAGTATCATACCTGGTCCTGAAAATATGGTACACAACAAGTAGTAAAGAAGTAACATTGGAAAGGTAGGAATGGGCCAGACTATTTAAGATCTACAATACAAAGATGAAGAGTAAACACTTATTTGGAAGAGTAGCCAATGAAACTTTTTAGTTGAAGAATGACACAACTGGACCTCTAATTCAGGAATGTTATGTGTCACAATATGCAAGATGATGGCAGAGGGTGGACTCTTAAGCAAGGAGACCACTTAAAAGTTTTTGTAGTAGCCTGAGCAAGAGGTTAGCCAAAAGTATTTATTGAACCACCATCAGGTACAAATCACAATCACTGACATTGATGAGGATATAATGATGAAATATACACTAGCCTTATAGGTTAAAAAATAATCAAGTGAACTGAGGAATATAGATATATATTTTTTAAGCTGATAGAAGGCAGCTTTGATTACTCTTAAAATAGAGATTAAAATGATGATTTAGGAGAAGAGATATTAATTCCCATTGAGGGTGAAAAAAACTAAGCAAAGTATCTCTGAAGGAGGATTATTGAAGCTGGGCCTTGATTTAGGTAGATGTCAAGCACTAGCTATGGTGGAAGGATGCACACAGATAAGAATGTACGAAGAAGCTGATTTTAAAATGAAGAGGGTAAGTCCTTCTCCCTATTCTACTAGCCAGTATCCCTGGAAATTTCAAGGAATACTCATGTCAAGGTTTGGATTACATAAATCTAGCCCTCTGCGAAGAAGTTCCAAACCTCAGAGGACCAATATGACTTCTTCCAGATATCAAGGGTGCTTGTCTTCAAGGTGAGGTCTTATCACTGGGGTGGAAGGAGAAAGCATTAGAATATTTACTACTGCTTTTTTTCCTCAAAGATAAAACTATTTTTATCTGAAGTATATTAGTATAATATTACCAGTATACATTTTTAAATATAATAAGACATACATAATTTGCAGATGCTCAAAAATGTTTTACCAATAGTCATGTGATGTTAAAAGATCAGAGGCTATTCTAGAGATCTGAATTGTGGACTTAAAAGAGAATACACAGAAAATACTCTTTTTTGCAAGACTTTATGCATAAAAAAATCCTCCAGAAAAATTCATTATATAGATCAGAATTGTGTGAAGAACATGGAATAATACAGTGGGAAATAGTGTTAGCATGAAAACTGGTCTTTCTAAAATCTTACAGGTTAGACTATACAAAGCTTCCAGTTGCTGTAAAACCTATTAAATAATGTAAGATCCTAAATAAAAATAAATACTGTGTAAATGGTGAAATAAATTAATCGTCCTGCCTTTCACATAAAAGTTTAGGATTGTATTTTCCCCCAATTTGTTTTTCCCTCAGTTAGGTCATCACTAACATGAGATTCTTAATATAAGCAATCCATAAACATTGGTAATGTTTCTGCTATTAAAAATCAGTATTATTTGTACACAAAATCTTTCCATGGGAGAATAAGAACACAGACTCAAAGATATTTAGCTTCAAAATGGATGTCAAAATTGACTGAGTTGCATTCTAAATGGAGAAACACCTTCAACATGAATTTTTTTTAATAAAAATAAAAATAAACAAGAACACTAATCCTTTAGCCCAATATACAAAATCATCCAAGACTGAAAATGTGCTTCATTCCAAACTGTTCTTTTTATAAACCAGTCTGTTTAGTTGTATAGAAAAAAACTGTCCAGTTGCACATGGCATTGATAAAAGATATTTCATAACTTCACTAAAATAAAAAGCAATTGGACACATATATTTATCCCCTCTAACCATTAAGCTAAACTGGCCCAAATGAATTTCTGAAACAAAATAGCTTCTAGGCTAGAATCTTGATGCCAACTTTAGCCTGGAGCAAATTTTTACACTGACAGTGTTTGCTCTGGAAAGTGGTATTTTAATGGAAACACTGTCAGACCTTTGTCTCCAGTAGAGCTGCTGGACCCATAAAGACATAATTTAAACTTCCAAACACAGGGGTCTTTTTTACCTACTAATTGTCCTTTCAGAGATCAGATCTCATCCAGTGTCTCCAACGAACTGCCCTGTGAACTCAGAAAGCACTCTTGCACGTTGCCCTAGGTTCAAGTGGAAAGAATAAATGGCAGAAGTTACACGTTACTATTTGATTCTTACATTTTTCTTCCTTTAATACTAGTTACAACTTGAACTTCACCTTACTGACAAAGCCTGTAGAATCCATTCAATTAGCTTTAATAGGATTAAAACACTGCCTTGGAACTGCAGATTTTAATAGACAAAAATCTTGCCAAATACATCTTTCATGTATCCCATGAATTTTAAAATAAATATGTTACCTGAGGCAAAATAAGCATAATAAGATATTTTAGCATTTTGCTTTTTAGCTAAAGTATTGTTTTCCATTATGGTAAAGTTTTAAAACCAAACTTTAAAAAGGAAGATTAGTGTGTGTGTATGTGTGTGTGTGTGTATTAATTAAAGTTTTGCTCAATATACACTCTTGCTTGGTAGTATTCTTCTGACTTAAAATAATGGCCAAGGCTAAAGGAGAAACTCACAACATTAATAACTTTAATTAATTTGAATTGGGCCATCTCCACCAAGTAAACAAGGCAGATTTCCATGATGGTCACTACTGCTCTCTTTAGCCATATGTTTTTAATGTAAAAAATATAGGCCACTTGAATAGTCACTGAGTAATTGCCAAACTGGATCTCTAATCCTGTGTCCAAAAAGTATATTGCAAAGTATGATCATTATTAGCTAATCAGCCAACTTCCATAGGTTCTACAAACAAAAAGCAAGTTAGATTAACAAACAGCACCACCAAATGCCCTTATAGCAATTTAAACAGATCCTAAGCAAGAATAGATTAACCATTCTTAACGAAGGTAAAAGAATTTGCATCCCTTTCATTGGCTCATTTATTCAACCAATTAAATTTACTGAGTACCTATTGAGTTAATACATCAGCAGATGAATACTTTGAAGTTTCAAAGAAAGCAGTAAACTTGGGCCTTGTCCTCAGGGATAATTTCCTAGTAAGAGACAATACGTGACATCCATGAAACCATGGTAAGAGGATACCTGAACCCTGCAGTGTGGTCTATAGAAAATACATGCTTAAAAAATGGAAAGTAAAAGAAAAATCTACAGTTACAGTTCATACAAGAGGCTTCATTTTTGTTTTTTAAAGCAAAAGAAAATTTCTCAAGAACATACGTGTGAGGAAGAGATAACATAAAGGCACAAGGAAACAAAATGAGCAAAAAAGGGCTCTAGCAAAAAAATAAAGAATGCAGAATTTGAGGCTTTGAATTCTGAAGGTTATATTTACCTAGTCTACAATCTAATACATGACTTACCCTGCTATGCGGTTTTAGAGCAGGTGCACTTTTGTTCTTTGCTTCTTTTTGTTTGTTTAATTTTGTTGCTTTGTCATTTTGCACATACCAAATGCATATTCTCTTTGTGATTTCATGTTTTACACTCTTTTCCCTCACATCTGTTTATACCTAAAATAATCTCTCACTTTCTATTTAAAAAAAAAACCCTACCTTTTTCCCGACTCATAACTTCATTGATTTCTGAAGCTCTAATAGTGAAACAAGATCTAAGCTGATGTTGGAAAATACATGCATAGGTTGGTATATGTAAGAAAAAAATGCAAGCTCTAAAAGTTTGTTATAGATATAACCTGACCCAGAAAAAAATTAATATCAGAAACTTAGTTACGTTCACTTATCTCATCTTCCTGATATTCCACATTTTTTAAGGTAGTTGTAAAACAAAGGGTTTTGTTGTTGTTTTATTTCATTTTCCGTTTGTTATTTTTTAACGTCTTTATTGGAGTATAATTGCTTTACAATGATGTGTTAGTTTCTGCTTTATAACAAAGTGAATAAGCTATACATATCCATATATCCCCATACCCCCTCCCTCTTGCGTCTCCCTCCCACCCGCCCTATCCCACCCCTCCAGGTGGTCACAAAGCACCAAGTTGATCTCCCTGTGCTATGCGGCTGCTTCCCACTAGCTATCTATTTTACATTTGGTAGTATATATGGACATATGTATGTCCATGCCGCTCTCTCAATTCGTCCCAGCTTACCCTTCCCCCTCTCTGCATCCTCAAGTCCATTCTCTACGTCTGCGTCTTTATTCCTGCCCTGTCCCTAGGTTCTACAGAACCTTTTTTTTTTTTTAGATTCCATATATATGTGTTAGCATACAGTATTTGTTTTTCTCTTTCTGACTTACTTCACTCTGTATGACAGACCCTAGATCCATCCACCTCACTACAAATAACCCGATTTTGTTTCTTTTTATGGCTGAGTAATATTCCATTGTATATATGCGCCACATCTTCCTTATCCATTCATCTGTCGATGGACACTTAGGTTGCTTCCAAGTCCTGGCTATTGTAAATAGAACTGCAATGAACATTGTGGTAAAGGACTTTTTGAATTATGCTTTTATCGGGGTATATGCCCAGTAGTGGGATTGCTGGGTCGTATGCTAGTTCTATTTTCAGTTTCTTAAGGAACCTCCATACTATTCTCCATAGTGGCTGTATCAATTTACATTCCCACCAACAGTGCAAGAGGGTTCCCTTTTCTCCACACCTTGTCCACCATTTAGTATTTGTAGATTTCTTGGTGATGGCTATTCTGACTGGTGTGAGGTGATATCTCATTGTAGTTTAGATTTGCATTTCTCTAATAATTAGTGATGTTGGGCATCCTTTCATGTGTTTGTTGGAAATCTGTATATCTTCTTTGGAGAAACGTCTATTTAGGTCTTCTGCCCATTTTTGGATTGGGTTGTTTGTTTTTTTGATACTGAGCTGCATGAGCTGCTTGTAAATTTTGAAGATTAATCCTTTGTCAGTTGCTTCATTTGCAAATATTTTCTCCCATTCTGAGGGTTGTCTTTTCGTCTTGATTATGGTTTCCTTTGCTGTGCAAAAGCTTTTACATTTCATTAGGTCCCATTTCTTTATTTTTGTTTTCATTTCCATTTCTCTAGGAGGTGGGGCAAAAAGGATCTTGTTGTGATTTATGTCATAGAGTGTTCTGCCTATGTTTTCCTCTGAGAGTTTTATAGTGTCTGGACTTACATTTAGGTCTTTAATCCATTTTGAGTTTATTTTTGTCTATGGTGTTACGGAGTGTTCTAATTTCAATCTTTTACATGTAGCAGTCCTGTTTTCCCAGCACCACTTATTGAAGAGGTTGTCTTTTCACCATTGTATATCCTTGCCTCCTTTATCAAAAATAAGGTGACCATATGTGCATAGGTTTATCTCTGGGCTTTCTATCCTGTTCCATTGATCTATATTTCTGTTTTTGTGCCAGTACCATACTGTCTTGATTACTGTAGCTTTGTAGTATAGTCTGAAGTCAGGGAGCCTGATTCCTCCAGCTCTGTTTTTCTTTCTCAAGATTGCTTTGGCTATTTGCGGTCTTTTGTGATTCATTACAAATTGTGAAAATGTTTGTTCTAGTTCTGGGAAACATGCCATTGGCAGTTTGATAGGGATTGCATTGGATCTGTAGATTGCTTTGGGTAGTACAGTCATTTTCACAATGTTGATTCTTCCAATCCAGGAGCATGGTATATCTCTCCATCTGTTTGTATCATCTTTAATTTCTTTCATCAGTCTTATAGTTTTTTGCATACAGGTCTTTTGTCTCCTTAAGTAGCTTTATTCCCAGGTATTTTATTCTTTTTGTCGAGTGGTAAATGGGAGTGTTTCCTTAATTTCTCTTCCAGATTTTTCATCATTAGTGTATAGGAATGCCAGAGATTTCTGTGCATTCATTTTGTATCCTGCTACTTTACCAAATTCATTGATTAGCTCTAGCAGCTTTCTGGTAGCATAATTAGGATTCTCTATGTATAGTATCATGTCATCTGCAAACAGTGAGAGTTTTACCTCTTCTTTTCTGATTTGGATTCCTTTTATTTCTTTTTCTTCTCTGATTGCTGTGGCTAAAACTTCCAAAACTATGTTGAATAAGAGTGGTGAGAGTGGGCAACCTTGTCTTATTCCAGATCTTAGTGGAAATGCTTTCAGTTTTCACCATTGAGAATGATGTTGGCTATGGGTTTGTCATATATGGCTTTTATTATGTTGAGCTAAGTTTCCACTATGCCTACTTTCTGGAGGGTTTTTATCATAAATGGGTGTTGAATTTTGTCAAAAGCTTTTTCTCCATCTATTGAAATCATCATATGGTTTTTCTCCTTCAATTTGTTAATAGGGTTTATCACATTGATTGATGTGCATATATTGAAGAATCCTTGCATTCCTGGGATAAAACCCACTTGATCATGGCATATGATCCTTTAAATGTGCTGCTGGATTCTGTTTGCTAGTTTTTGTTGAGGATTTTTGCATTTATGTTCATCAGTGATATTGGCCTGTAGTTTTCCTTCTTTGTGACATCTTTGTCTGGTTTTGGTATCAGGGTGATGGTGGCCTTGTAGAATGAGTTTGGTAGTGTTCCTCTCTCTGCTATATTTTGGAAGAATTTGAGAAGGATGGGTATTAACTCTTCTCTAAATGTTTGATACAATTCACCTGTGAAGCCATCTGGTCCTGGGCTTTTGCTTGTTGGAAGATTTTTAATCACAGTCTCAATTTCAGTGCTTGTGATTTGTCTGTTCTTATTTTCTATTTGTTCCTGATTCAGTCTCAGAAGGTTGTGCCTTTCTACGAATTTGTCCATTTCTTCCAGATTGTCCATTTTATTGGCATAGAGTTGCTTGTAGTAATCTCTCATGATCCCTTGTATTTCTACAGTGTCAGTTGTTACCTCTCCTTTTTCATTTCTAATTCTATTGATTTGAGTCTTCTCCCTTTTTTTCTTGATGAGTCTGG
This sequence comes from Stenella coeruleoalba, assembly GCF_951394435.1. NCBI lineage: Eukaryota > Metazoa > Chordata > Mammalia > Artiodactyla > Delphinidae > Stenella > Stenella coeruleoalba. Next base: position 71,963,982 of record NC_137155.1, read on the forward strand.
CTAATGGTTTATCGATTTATTTTATCTTCTCAAAGAACCAGCTTTTAGTTTTATTGATCTTGCTATCATTTCCTTCATTTCTTTTTCATTTATTTCTGATCTGATCTTTATGATTTCTTTCCTTATGCTAACTTTGGGGTTTTTTTGTTCTTTTCTCTCTAATTGCATTAGGTGTAAGTTTAGGTTGTTTATCTGAGATGTTTCTTGTTATTTAAGGTAGGATCGTATTGCTATAAACTTCCCTCTTAGAACTGCTTTTGCTGCATCTCATAGGCTTTGGATAATCGTGTTTTCATAGTCATTTGTTTCTAGGTATCTTTTGATTTCTTCAGTGATCTCTTGGTTATTTAGTAGTGTATTGTTTGGTCTCCATGTGTTTGTATTTTTTACACATTTTTTCCTGTAATCGATATCTAGACTCATAGCGTTGTGGTCGGAAAAGATATTTAATACAATTTCAATTTTCTTAAATTTACCAAGGCTTTATTTGTGACACAGAATATGATTTTTCCTGGAAAATCTATGAGCACTTGAGTAGAAAGTGTATTCTGTTGTTTTTGGATGGAATGTCCTATAAATATCAATTAAGTCCATCTTGTTTAATGTATCATTTAAAGCTTGTGTTTCCTTATTTATTTTCATTTTGGATGATCTGTCCATTGGTGAAAGTGGGGTGTTAAAGTCCCCTACTATGATTGTGTTACTGTCGATTTCCCCTTTGATGGCTGTTAGCAGTTGCCTTATGTATTGAGGTGTTCCTATGTTGGGTGCATAAATATTTACAATTGTTATATCTTCTTCTTGGATTGATCCCTTGATCTTTGTGTAGTGTCCTTCTTTGTCTCTTCTAATAGTCCTTATTTTAAAGTCTATTTTGTCTGATATGAGAATTGCTACTCCCGCTTTCTTTTGATTTCCATTTGCATGGAATATCTTTTTCAATCCCCTCACTTTCAGTCTGTACGTGTCCCTCAGTCTGAAGTGGGTCTCCTGTAGACAGAATATATATGGGTCTCATTTCTTGTATCCATTCAGCAAGCCTGTGTCTTTTGGTTGGAGCATTTAATCCATTCATATTTAAGGTAATTATCGATATGTATGCTCCTATTACCAATTTTCTTAATTGTTTTGGGTTTATTATTGTAGGTCTTTTCCTTCTCTTGTGTTTCTTGCCTAGAGAAGTTCCTTTAGCATTTGTTGTAAAGCTCAATTCGTGGTGCTGAATTCTCTTAATTTTTGCTTGTCTGTAAAGGTTTTAATTTCTCCATGAAATCTGAATGAGTTCCTTGCTGGGTAGAGTAATCTTGGTTGTAGGTTTTTCCCTTTCATCACTTTAAATATGCACTGCCACTCTCTTCTGGCTTGCAGAGTTTCTGCTGAAAAATCAGCTGTTAACATTATGGGGATTCCCTTGAATGTTATTTGTTGTTTTTCCCTTGGTGCTTTTATTTTTTCTTTGTATTTAATTTTTGATAGTTTGATTAATATATGTCTTGGCATGTTTCTCCTTGGATTTATCCTATATGGGACTCTCAGTGCTTCCTGGACTTGACTATTTCCTTCCCCATGTTAGGGAAGTTTTCAACTATAATCTCTTCAAATATTTTCTCAGTCCCTTTCTTTTTCTCTTCTTCTTCTGGGACCCCTATAATTTGAATGTTGGTGCATTTAATGTGTCCCAGAGGTCTCTGAGACTGTCCTCAATTCTTTTCATTCTTTTTTCTCTATTCTGCTCTGCAGTAGTCATTTCCACTACTTTATCTTCCAGATCACTTATCTGTTCTTCTGCCTCAGTTATTCTACTATTGATTCCTTCTAGGGAATTTTTAATTTCATTTATTGTGTTGTTCATCATTGTTAGTTTGCTCTTTAGTTCTTCTAGGTCCTTGTTAAACGTTTCTTGTATTTTCTCCATTCTATTTCCAAGATTTTGGATCATCTTTACTATCATTACTCTGAATTCCTTTTCAGGTAGACTGCCTATTTCCTCTTCATTTGTTTGGTCTGGTGAGTTTTTACTTTGCTCCTTCAACTGCTGTGTGTTTCTCTGTCTTCTCATTTTGCTTAACTTACTGTGTTTGGGGGTCTCCTTTTCACAGGCTGAAGGTTCATAATTCCCATTTTTTTGGGTGTCTGCCCCTAGTGGCTAAGGTTGTTTCAGTGGGTGGTGTAGACTTCCTAGTGGAGGGGACTGGTGCCTGAGTTCTGATAGATGAGGCTGGATTTTGTCTTTCTGGTGGGCAGCACCGCATCAGGTGTGCTTTGGGGTGTCTATGACCTTATTATGATTTTGGCAGCCTCTCTGCTAATGGGTGGGGTTGTGTTCCTGTCTTGCTAGTTGTTTTGCATAGGGTGGCCAGCACTGTAGTTTGTTGGTCATTGAGTGGAGCTGGGTTTTAGCCTTGAGATGGAGATCTCTGGGAGAGCTTTCACCATTTGATATTACATGGAGCTGGGAGCTCTCTGGTGGACCAGTGTCCTGAACTCGGCTCTCCTACCTCAGAGGCACAGGTCTGATAGCCGGCTGGAGCACCAAGACCCTGTCAGCCACATTGCTTGGAAGAAAAGGGAGAAAAGAAGAAGGAAAGAAAAAATAATAAAATAAAATAAAGTTATTAAAATAAAGAAAATTATTAAAAATAAAAAAAATTAAAGTAATTTAAATAAAAAAGAGAAAGAAAGAAGAGAGCAGCCAAACCAAAAAGAAATCCACCAATGGTAACAAGTGCCAAAAACTATATTAAAAAAAAAAAAAAGAAACCGACAGACAGAACCCTAGGACAAATGGTAAAAGCAAAGCTATACAGACAAAATCACACAAAGAGCACCACCTAAATTTTGGGATGATGCGTTGTCTATTCAGGTATTCCACAGATGCAGGGTACATCAAGTTGATTGTGGAGATTTAATTCGCTGCTCCTGAGGCTGCTGGGAGAGATTTCCCTTTCTCTTCTTTGTTCACACAGCTCCTGAGGTTCAGCTTTGGATTTGGCCCTGCCTCTGCGTGTAGGTCACCTGAGGGCGTCTGTTCCCGCCCAGACAGGACGGGGTTAAAGGAGCAGCTGATTGCACGCAGTGTGTTCTCCCGGGGAAGTTGTCCCTGGATCCCGGGACCCTGGCAGTGGCAGGTTGCACAGGCTCCCGAGAGGGGAGGTGTGGATAGTGACCTGTGCTCGCACACAGGCTTCTTGGTGGCGGCAGCAGCAGCCTTAGTGTCTCATGCCCATCTGTGGGGTCCGCGCTGGTAGCCGCGGCTCGCGCCAGTCTCTGGAGCTCGTTTAGGCGGTGCTCTGAATCCCCTCTCCTCGTGCAACCGAAACAATGGTCTCTTGCCTCTTCGGCAGCTCCAGACTTTTTCCCAGACTCCCTCCCGGCTAGTCGTGGCGCACTAACCCCCTGCAGGCTGTGTTCATGCAGCCACCCCCAGTCCTCTCCCTGGGATCTGACCTCCGAAGCCTGAGCCTCAGCTCCCAGTCCCCACCCGCCCCGGCGGGTGAGCAGACAAGCCTTCGGACTGGTGAGTGCTGGTCAGCACCGATCCTCTGTGCAGGAATCTCTCCGCTTTACCCTCCGCATCCCTGTTGCTGTGCTCTCCTACACAGCTCCGAACCTTTCCCTCTCCACCACCTGCAGTCTCCGCCTGCGAAGGGGCTTCCTAGTGTGTGGAAACCTTTCCTACTTCATAGCTCCCTCCCACTGGTGCAGGTCCTGTTACTATTCTTTTGTCTCTGTTTTTTCTTTTGCCCTACCCAGGTACGTGGGGAGTTTCTTGCTTTTTGGGAAGTCTGAGGTCTTCTGCCAGTGTTCAGTAGGTGTTCTGCAGGAGATGTTCCACATGTAGAAGTATTTCTGATGTATTTGTGGAGAGGAAGGTGATCTCCACGTCTTACTCCTCCACCATCTTGAAAGTCTCCCCCATTTTCCGTTTTTTTCCAAACTGTACAAGTTGACAGTATTTATTATAAAAGTGAGGTGAGCTTACAAAAACAAACACCACAAGAGCTATTTAAAAGGATAAAGAACACATTTAAAAACCACTGAGACAGTTTGGAGACCAACAAAATAATGTATGAGGCAGTTTTAAATACATCAAGGAGGTAAAAAAAGGACATAAATAATCTTGATTCCTGAGTATGAGATATAAACACTACAGAGAATTTTCCCCAACATCTGGTAACCTGGACAATTTTATAAAAATCAGAATTGGTTTGAAGTCAGATGGGTAAGACCAACTGCTGTCAATGTGATTACTTTTTTCTCATTATGCCTAGGACTAGACTAGACTTCAGGTTTTAGCTTCCCATAAGCACTACCATGTAATGACAAATGTATTTTGAAATTAAAAATTAGAATACATTTTTATTGGGCTGTAGTAGCTTTACAGATTACCAAACTTGTGAACTGTTTTCCTCTACTCTTATTTTTTTTATTCAGTGGTTGATTTACTTTTCGTTATTATAATAGCACCAGTACTATAGAATGAGCTCACCACACCTAAGCTTTATGCTGTAAATTGAAGTTAAATTGCTCACTCCCATCAGATGCTAATTAAACTATTATTGATTTTATGTAGCACATTGTGCTTTAAATATATATGCCTGGGATACCCAGCAGATGAATTGCTACTTATAGATACTAATAATAAGGATGCTGGTTATTTTTTCAACTTTAATTAACAGGTGTAATACCCACTTGCAAAGATATCATTAAATTGTATCCAAGATTTACAGAATTTATAATACAAAGTTGGTTGTTTAATATTCCTTTTATAGGTTGACCTTTTCAAAATGCAGTTTAATATTTAAGCATAAAAGCACTGAATTTTCAAAACTTTGTTGCCTTAGCTCACCTTAAAACCTATTTTCTCTGTGAATTGTTTCTGTTTTATTGAGATGAAAAACACTTCACTAATGCCACTATACCAATGGCACAAACAAAACAAAAGTGTGTGACTTCTGGTTTCTGGTCCAAATGTAAGAAGCTTAGAAGTAGCCACTCCTTCCTAAAAGCAAGTGAAAAGCTGAACAAACTGAAAAATAAACAACTCTTCTTAGATCTGTCAAAAAGACCTCTCACAGGGCAAACTCTTGCCCCTCAAATTGAAAAGAGAGACAGGCAGATACAGAGAATCACAACTTACTCAAGCAGAAATCCATAAGCAGAAATCTCCTTGGGAACCAGTAGTATGGTAGAGAAACCTAAACTGTAATTGATGAATTGCTGGAAGCTCAGGAAGTATAAGACTGCGAGTTAAAAGCTCTAAAGGTACACAGACCTATAGGGACCTCCCACTTTCATGCGTCTTACCTCCAGGAGCTCTACCAGGTTCTCATAATGAATAATCAGAGACAAATTCCCTCCTGCTTCTGGCAAAGGTAGGGGGATAGTGGCCATTTTAAAATACACTGGAGCATTCTGTTATTCTTAACAAGAACTTCCCTCAGAAGAAACTATTTTACCAGATCTTAACCTCCTGAGAGAAGGAAATATACAACTTCAGCCCCACCTAGCCATCCTGTCCCACATAGAGTATGTGGAAGTGGAGATTAAGAAGGTGTGAAGTTCACAGTCCAGAGACCTGAGCTCACCAAAAGACTGGGACCTAATCACAGATTTTAAAATTTGTCCCTTAACTCCCACAGTTTACCACTATATTGCTAAAGACCTCTTAAGGCAGATTCTTTCATGAAATACATCATGTCCACTTTTCAACAATAAAAATATTTATGAGGCATACTAAAAGGTGAAAAACCCAGTTTGAGGAGATTAAATAGGTGTCAGAGTCAGAATAAAATATAGCAGGGATGTTGGAATTATAAGGCCAGGAATTAAAAAAAACACAAAAATCCTGCAATTAACATGCTAAGGGCTTTAGTAGAAAAAAGTAGGCAACATGTAAGAACAGATGGATAATGTAAACAGAGAGGTAGAAATTCTAAAAAAGAAATGTCAGAAATCAAAAACACTGTAGCAGAAATGAAGAAAGACTTTGATAGGCTCATTAGCATATGGGACATAACTGAGGAAAGAATCTCTGCATTTAAGGATATGACAGTAGAAACTTCCAAAGATGAAAAGGAAAGCAAAGACTGAAAAAACCAGAACAGAATATTCAATACTCATGGGACAACTACAAAAGGTATAACATACATGTAATGGGAATACCAGAAGGAGAAGGAAGAGAAAGAGGAACAGGAGAAGTATTTGCAGCAAAAATGACTGAGAAGTTCCCCAAATTAATGTCAGACACCAAACCATGTATCCAAGAAGGTTAAAGAATATCAAGTAGGATAAATGTTTAAAATACTACTCCTAGGCATATCATGTTCAAAATTTAGAAAATCAAAGACAAAGAAAAATCTTGAAAAAAGCCATAGGATAGAAACACCTTACCTACAAAGGAGCAAAAACAAGATTTACGTCAACTTCTCCTTAGAAAACACACAAGCAAAAACTGGAGTGAAATATTCAAAAGTGTTGGGCTTCCCTGATGGCGCAGTGGTTGAGAGTCCGCCTGCCTATGCAGGGGACGCGGGTTCGTGCCCCGGTCTGGGAAGATCCCACATGCTACGTAGCGGCTGGGTCCGTGAGCCATGGCCACTGACCCTGCGCGTCCGGAGCCTGTGCTCCGCAATGGGACAGGACACAACAGTGAGAGGCCCGCATACCGCAAAAAAAAAAAAAAAAGAAATTCAAAGTGTTGAGAGAAACAAAAAACCCAACCTAGAACTCTGTACTCTCTGAAATTATCCTTTAATGTGAAGGAGAAATAAAGATTTTTCAGACAAGCAAAAATTGAGGGAATTTGTTGCCAGTAGACCTACCTTGCAAGAAATGTTAAAAGAAGTTCTTAAGAGAGAAGGAAAATGATATAGGTCAGAAACTCAGATCTACATAAAGAAAGAGCATCAGAGAAGAATTAAGTGAAAGTAAAATAAAAGCTTTTGCTTTTCTTATTTTTAATTGATCTAATAGAAGACAGTTTATTCAAAATAATAACAATATATTAAATTTTGTATACTTATTGTATGCTTATGTGTAAGTGAAATGGGTGACAGCAACAATACAAAGAATGAGAGGAATTAGAATTATTTTGTTATTATAAGGTACTTGCACTACTGTGAAGTGATATAGTGTTTTTTGAAAATGAAGTTGGATTACTTGTAAATGTATATTGCAATCTCTAGGTCACACACTAAAAAAGTTTTAAAAAGTATAATGGATATGCTAAAAAAGGAAATAAAATAGAATCATATAAAATGCTCTGTGAAAACCACAAAGGTAGAAAAAGAGTAGAAGGCAAAAACAAAAATAAAAAACAAGGACAACAAAGAGAAAACAATAACAAATATGGTAGATATTAATCCAACTATATCAGTAATTACTTTGAACATCAATGGTTTATATGCATCAATTAAAAGACAGAGATTGTCAAAGTGGATAAAAAACAAGACCCAACTCTATGTTGTCTATAAGAAACTCACTTTAAATATAAAGATTATACTTATATAGCTATATACTATATAATATATAAATTCAAAGTAAATGAATGGAGAAATATATACCATACTCACACTAATCAACAGAAAGTGGGAGTAGCTATATTAATTTTCAACAGAGTGAACTTCAGTCAAGGAAAGTTATCAGCGACAAAGAGAGGCATTACATAATGAGAAAGGAGTCAATTCTCCAAGACATAACAATCTGTTTTCTTTTTTAATAGATCGTTATTGGAGTATAATTGCTTCACAATACTGTGTTAGTTTCTGTTGTACAACAAAGTGAATCAGTCTTTAACATGTATGCATCTAACTATAGAATATATGAGGCAAAACTGCTAGAATTTCAAGGAGAAATAGATGAATCCACTATTATAGTTGCAGACTTTAACATCCCTGCATCAGAAGTGGAAAGATCCAGCAGGCAGAAAATCACTAAGGACATAGCTGAACTCAACAGTACTAACCATTGACTGGATATAATTGACATCTATAGGTACTCCATTTGACAATAGTAGAATGTACATTTTTCTCAAGTTTACACGGAACAGTCACCAATATTCTGGGCCATAAAACACATCTTAACAAGTTTAAAAGTATAGAAATCATACACTGTATTTTCTCATATCACAGTGAATTTAAACTAGAAATCAATAAAAGAAAGATAGCACGAAATCCCAAAATACTTGGAGATTAAATAACATACTTCTAAATAATACATGAATCAAAGAGGAAAATTCAAGAGCAATTAAGAAATATTTTAAACTAAATGCAAACAAAAATACAGCTTATCAAAATTTATGGGATGCAGTGAAAGAAGTGCTTAGAGGGAAATGTATAGCATTGAATGAGCAGGCTAAAAAAGAAAAAATATCTAAAATCAATAATCTAAGATTCCACATTAGGAAATTTGAAACAGAAGAGCAAATTAAATGCAAAGTAACCAAAAGAAAATAAATAATAAATTAGAGCAGAAATCAATGAAACTGAAAGTAGGAAATCAACAGAGAAAATCAACAAAACCAAAAGCTTTGAAAATATTGGTTGTTTGAAAATACCAATAAAAGCAATAAGCTTCTAGTGAGACTAAGAAAAAGAGAAAGACACAAATGATCAATATCAGAAATGAAAGATGGACATCACTAAAGAGCCCATGGACATAAAAATATAATAAATATATATTATAAACAATTCTATGCCCACAAATTTGATAACCTAGATTAAATGGACCAATTTCTTGGTACAATTTGACAAAACTCACACAAGAAGAGATAGACAATCTGAATAGGCCTACATCTATTAAATGAATTAAATCAATAATTAACAATCTTCCAAAACAGAAAGCACAAGGCTCACATGGGCTCATTGGTGAATTCTACCAAATATTTAATGAAAAAATTATACCAATTCTTACAATCTCATCCAAAAGACAGAAGCAGAGGGAATATTTCCTAACTCATTGTATGAGGCCAGCTTTACCCAGACAAAAACAAGAAAAGGAAACTACTACAGACAAATATCTCTTATGAACATAAATGAAAACAATTTCAACAAAATATTAGCAAATTGAATCCAACAATGCATAAAAATAATTATACACCATGACCAAGTGGGATTTAACCCAGGTACACAAAGCTGGTTCAACATTTGAAAATCAATTAATCAATTAATGTAATCCATCACTTCAAAGCTGAAGAAGAAAAATCACATAATCATATCAATGGATGCAAAAAGGCATTTGACAAAATAAAACACCCATTCATGATAAATCTTTCAGCAAACTAGGAATAAAGAAGAACTTCCTTAACTTGATAAAAGAAAAACTACACAAAACCTACAACTAATATCAACTAAACTTGAAGATTTCTCACCAAGATCATGAACAAACCAAGGATGTCCCCTTTCAAATATGCTTTACAGCACCTTCTAGAACTCCTAGAAAATTCAGTAAGATATGAAAGGAAGTTAAAATATACAGGTTGGAAAGGAAGAAATAAAACTTTGTTCAGATGATATAATTGTCTATGTAGAAAATCTGAGAGAGAGAGAATATTTAGTTTTGTTAAAAAATCACCTGTCTTCCCAAGGGGCTGAGCCATTTTGCATTCCTACCAGCAATAAATAAAAGTTCCTGTTGCTCCATGTCCTCACTAGTATTTGGAATTGTCGGTGTTTCAGTTTTTGGTCATTCTAATATATGTGTAGTGGTATTCCATTATTGTTTTAATTTCAAATTACCTAATAACATATGATATTGAGCACTTCTCATATGCTCAATATCAATATGCTCAATACTCATTGAGCACTTTTAATTGACATCTCTGTATCTTCTTTGGTGAGGTCCCTGTTCAGATTTTTTTGCCCAGTTTTTAACTGGATCATTTGTTTTTTACTGTTGAGTTTTATGAGTTCTTTCTTCATGAGTTTTTAAAATCATATTTGATGGTTTAAGCAAAAATTATAGTGCTGTTTGATGTATGCTCAAAGTATGTAGAAAAACTTATTAAGAAAATATTACATTTTAAAAGTTGGCAGGGTAAAAGGACCTAAATGGAAGTAATTTTCTACACTTTACTCAAAGTTGTAAAATGTCAATACCAGTAGACTGTGGTGTATGTAGACTGTGATGGTAGATATATATGTATATACTTTAATACCTACAGTCAACACTGAAAAGCTATACAATGATATATACTTAAAAAACTGTAAATAAAGAAAATGAAACTCTAAAAAACATTCAAGTAATCCATAAGAAGGAAAGGAAAAGGAAACAGAGGATGAGAAACAGAGGGAACAAATAGAAAACAAATAATAAAATAGAAGATTTATCTCCTAATATATCAACAATTTCATTTCAATTGTAACTGTTCTAAATATATTAATTAAATGACAGTAATTAGTGGGCTGGATTAAAAAATGATTAAATTATATGATGTCTACAAGAAAGTTCCTTCAAACATAATGATATAAGCAGATTAGAAGGACAGAAAAAAGATACACCATACAAAACTTAATTTTAAAAAGAGTAGCTCTATTAATATCATGTAAAGTAGACTTCCGAGAAGAAAAAAATCAAACAAACAAACAAGCAACAACAACAAACCCCACCAAAACCTTATCAACAACAAAGAAGCATATTACAAGGGTCATTACACCAAGAAGACATAGTGGTCCAACATGTATATGCACCAAGCAATGGAGCATCAAAATACATGAAACAAGAATGAATAGAACTGAAAGGAAAAGAAGACAAATCATTTTAACTGGCAGTTTCAACACCCTATAACTGTTAAAGAAATTTAATTTGTAAATTAAAAACTTACAAAAAATAATCTCTGTAGACCCAGATGGCTTCAGTGGAGGAATCCACCAAACAATAAATAAGAATTGGGACAAACTCTACATAATCTCTTCTAGATAATAGAAGAGAAACTAACATTTTCCACCTCTTTTTATGAGGTCTGGATTATCCTGATATCAAGGTCAGACAAAAACAATACAGGAAGAAAGAAAGAGAGAGAGAGAGAAGGAGGAAGGGAGGGAGGGAGGAAGTAAGGAAGGAAAGAAGGAACGAAGGAAGGAAAAGAAAGGAGGGAAGAAGAGAGAAAGAAACGAAGGAAACTACAGATTAATATTTTTCATGAACTTAAGTGCAAAAAATTCTTGACAAAATATGAACATTTTGAATCTAGCAATGTATAAAAAGAGTTCTTAAACATAACACCAAAACACAATTCATAAAAGAAATAATTGATAAATTGGATTTTATCAAAATTAAATTTTTCTGTCCTGTGAAAGATCTTATTAAAAGGATAAAAAGAAAAACTACAGCCTTGAAGAAAATATTTGCAAATCACATATCTGACAAATGACTTATACCTTTAAAATGTATAGAAAGAAGGATAAAGAATTAGCTTCACTGATCTTTATGTTATTTACACAGTTTTCTTACAGACTTACAGAACTCTGCACAATAGTAATGGCTACACTGTATTAAGTAATCAGGAAGGTAAGGTTCTGCCAACTGATAATCCTGGGATAGCAATATGTGATAAATTATTACAGTTAGAGTACCCCCCCAAAAAAAATCACACCTGTTTGTATTAACTCCATTATGTAGTCTTTTCGTACATTGACTATGGCTTAGCCATGTTGGCTTGGCCAATGAGACATCATGCAAAATGATGTCACATTCAGGCTGGCCCCATCTCTTCCTGCTTCTAGAACCCTGCTACATATGAAGCCAAGTTATCCTACTAGAGACAAATGGTCCAGCAGACAGCCAACACCAACAACCAGACTTTTGAGTGAGGTTGTCTTAGACCATCAATCCCAAGGATAGTCACCAGATAGTATGCAGAATTAGCAGCAAAGGAACTACTAAAATGAACTACTATTGCTGACCCAGAGAATGATAAAGAGGTAAAATAGTTGTTTTAAGTCACTAATTTTCACAGTGGTAGATTTCGCAACAACACGTAACTGATACAGCTTATTATTACTAAATATTTAAATCTTACTTAAACTTAAGTAAATGGGTTGACTCAATTATGTAATTGAGTACTTTCATTTCAACTCTAATTTTGAAAGCCCTTCATAATTATACACTCTAACTTTTTAAAATTTGAAGTTGTTCATGGTATTATGAGAATCACTGAAGAGAGTAACAGCATCAATGTAGCTGGTTTGGGAAATTGAATTTTGTGTGAATTTATTCAGAACCTACCTTACATAATGTATTTTTAATTTGCCAATAATGATTTTGGCTTCAAATTCTGCCTGCCTTCAGAATATCAAATGGCCAAAAACCAGCAAATTCAGAGTTTACTCAGAACCAATTAATGTAAGTTTTACCAATTATACCTTTATACAAAGTTCAAGTCTTGAACAATTGTGGACTGTGGACTGTTTTTCTTATCATCTTTTGAAATAGTTTAAAGAAGAAGAACCAATTGCCAAATGTGGAGATCAACACTAAAAAGATTAAAATGTTCATCTGTCATTGTAATTTTGCCAAATAAGTTATTGAGTAATTTGTGGAATTTATTATTCAAGCTATTATTTAGGTCAATCTAGTAAGCACATTAATATGAAAAACATCTCCTTTTTCGCCATCTTAGCTACAATAAACTTTAAAATATGCCAATCTTCATGCTTTAGGGCATAATTTGGTTACCAGCTGGGGTCAGGAAGAAATTTTCTCCATAGTGTAGTATTGCCAATTACCATAGGTGTAGAGAGAACAAGAGAAAGAGTCCAGGGGTTACACGGCCCTCTAAAGCATCTGGTATTGGATGCTTTCTGAGTGAGAATTCAGGATAAGATGAAACATTCAATTGTTCCTGTATGTCAATTCCGATATTCCTATGAGCAGCCAATATGACATTGCTGCCACAAGGGAGGGATTTCCTACAGAACAGATGTCACTTACAGTATTATGTGGACTATCTATCTCAACGAATAATTGCTTGGCACTTTTGCCCTATGGCAAGGGTCTGAAAATATGTTAGGGTGGGAACACACCATACAAGCAGATGGGCTTAGATAAAAGAAAGAGCAAGAGCATACTGAGTCTGAAATAGATATGTAAAAGCCAGATGGGGGTACTGAAGCAGATGTCTTTCCTTATCTTCAGCAACTAAAGCTCAAGATCAGAATTTTCCAGTTATTAGTTATTTAGAAGTTCTATTCTCAAATTTCTTTAGATGAGTATGTGTTACATAAGTCTCCAATTTACTGAAGTAAAGAAACCTTGCCTTTTTGGTATAAACTGCAATTTCCATTTGAAATGAATGCATTTTGCTTTAGGCCTGAAACTGATGTGAGACTCCCAACACCAGTGCCTGCTACTTCCACCCCTCCCCCGAAAAAAGAAAAAGGAAAAAACTAAGCTGGGATAAGAGGAGGGACACAAAGACTGACAATGAATGACAAAGGACAACTGAGATGGGACTTGCCTGAGAGAGACAGCAAGAGAGGAAAAAAAGTTCTTTTAAAATATCAATAAGAGAATCAAAGAAAGCAAGATCCTTTTTCTGATAAAAGGGGAAAAGTTAATAACAGTGAAGAAAGAAGGCAATTGCAATATGCTCCAACTGTAATGGAAGAAAAGAAGATGAAGGTAGAATCAGAAAGTAACCATTTTAAATAAGTTTAACATACATGTAGCTTTCACAATTCAAGAATTAAAGTTTTAAAAATATTTAAACTATTTGCCTCCATAGCAGACCTGACTGACTATCCAAATAATGGGTTGGAGAAAGAGGAGGAATGTTTTTGTTCACAAGAACCAGCAAAGGAATTTTTACTTTTAAAATAGCATTGACTCCAGAAAAAAGCTTGGGTCTGGGGGCAGTGAACAATAATGAATTGTAAATTATCAACAAGCATTAATTGATATCTCAGAATTAGAAAATGCTCGAGGATGTTACAGATACATTTCTATGAGTATAATTAGACACAAGTAATAAGTGCTTTGAGAATTTTTTGGACAAAAATAATCTGGCCATTCAATAATGTCTGGAAACTGTGAGTCAACAGAACATTTGTTCATGTGTTAGAGCAGATTCAAAGGTGATTCTTAAGGAAAATTCTAAGCCTTGCTTGCCTATATCCCTTTGTATGTAATTTAATCTTAAGAAATATAATTTTTATCATAAGATATTAATCCTACCATGTTCATCTGTTTTCAAAGTTTAATAACCCATCCACAATTGTTAATATGGAGAAACAGGATACAAGGTCCTATTTGAGACTATAGCTCAAAATTTCTTTTAGCTATAGTCCAGCTGACAAAAGTATAATGTAAGGGAAATTGCCTAAGGAGCAATCATACACTATTCTGAGGCCACTTAAAGAGTTTGGACTTTATCTTCAAGGGAACGGGAAGCCACTGAAAAGCTTTTGTTGGGGTGTGTGCTTGGGAGAAGGGCACCACAGTCACATTTATATTACCATAGATCCCTGGGAATACACGGTGGGGAAAGATTGGAGGGTAACATGACAGCGAATAAGGACACCAATGTGGAGCATTGTAGTAATTAGATGAGAAATGATGATGACCTTGACTAGGGTTGTGGCTGCAGCAGTAGAGGAGTGGGGAGATTTGAAAACTATTTATGAGGGGGGCTCAAACAGGAATTTGCAATAACAGGGATGAAAGAGAGAGAGGATGGTAGGATGATTTCTGTTTTAAGGCTTGAGCAAGGGCATGGGTAAATATTCCAGTTATGAAATATGAAACTCTGAAGAAGGAGCAGGGTCTTTGTTTGTTGTTTTGTGTGTGTGAATTCATTGGGAGACACTACTAATCCAGTTTAGGCCATATTAAGTTTGAAGAGGCATCTAGATAGAAGCAGTTGGATATTTGGATGTGTAGCTAAGAGGAGGGCTGCAAATTGAAGACAAATATTTTTAGGTAAGCAGCATTTACTTTATTGAACCCATGGTAGTGGATAAATCTGCCTGAGGATAACGTGAAAAATCAGAAGCAAAGAATCTCAAAAACACTTTTAAGGAAAAAGATTTATTAAACAAGTATTTTGTAAACACCTACTCTGTTCTAGTCCCCAGAGCTCGATCTATCTCGCTCTATACAACAGATAAGGTGTATTCTCCCATGTAGCATACATTTTCAGGAGTTGAGCCAAACAGCTAACCAGTAAACATATAAGAGCAAAACCCTCCAACATGATAAGTTAGGTATTTTCAGATACTCTGAGAAACTGTGTAGAAAATAAAAGAGCACATGGTGATAACAAGTGCCTGGAACATGGTGGAACACTGAGGGAGGGATAAGAAGATGCAGCATGCAAAAGAAAGCAGGAGCCCTAAGGAAGGAGAACAGCAATAGGAACAGGTGTTTTATTGGAAGAGGGAAACTATTGCAACTCAGAGCCAACCAAGAGGCAGAAAACGGAAAGTTAGTTTTCTCTCTAATAAGGCCACCAAAAGTTTCTCTGCCAAAACTGCTGCTTATACAGTGTGTAATCAAACTGGACAAGTCTCAGAAAAGTTGTAGAAAGACAGTGCCTTGAATCTAAAGTCTAGAAAGTTAAAAGGAAAGCAAGGAGGGTTTGGGAACTGCTGAATCTAGTGAGCTAAAACAATTAACAAAACACCGAGATAAGACCTTTCCTTAATTTAGTTATATATTAATATCAAAAATGTAACTTAGAATGGAAATGTATACTATTCCTGCTTTTCTCAGTTATTCATGTTCGATATTTCACGCTCAGGATTAGTTACCACATCTAGACATCATGATTTATCTAGTGGAAGCTACTGAAATAATTAGCATCTGTATATCTGGGTTTACATACTTAAAAAATGATGATAGCTGTGTTGCCACTAAAAATTAGCAAAACAAAGTTATAGGTTGAGCGCACATTATTTTAAAATTCTAATGAAAAAATTTTTGGTTAATCCCCATGATGCATTTTCAAGTAGCTATGAGAAATTTGAAGATTCCTTGAAATTTGAAATCATAATAATTTGAAGTCATAATAATCTATTAAAAGCCTCAGAAAGAGACATACAAGGAAAAGTTGAAAAAGAACAACAGTATTCACATTTATGGAGGGAGATTATAAAGTTAAAGGTGACCAATTTTCTATGTTTCAAGATAAGTAAAAGGAAATTAGGTTAAAATTATAAGCCAATCATAGTGAAGAAGAAGATTAATATTATAACTTCTATGTATGCCACAATATATTACCCAGAAGGTTGTATAATTCTCTCTGCTTCATTACCTAAAATCAAGACAGGCCCTGAAAAGCAGGTATTGATTAATAAGAATCATAGTGCCAGACTATCTTATACTTGAGGTTTCCAAAGAAACAGGTCACTCCCACCCTTGTCCCCTTTGACTTCAGTGAGCCATTTTCCTCCATCAGTAAGCTTTTGAGCTATAAAGATATTTCATAGGGTTTTAGATGCTACTAGTCTCAGGTGTATAATAAGTTTTATTCAGACAACACCATGGGGATTAGTTGTCTTCTTGAGACTCTTGCTTATGAAGTTGATCGTAACTTGGATGAACTCAGCTTAAGCCACAGCTACCATCTTAGTTCACCCATTACTCATCATCAGTTAGTAGTAGCTGCATTTGCTCAGGTTCAACCATGCATTCCTCATTTTTATAAAAAAAAGGAAATACATGTTTGTGGAAAACATGTCCTCACTCTGATCAAAAAATCTTTTTATAGACAGTGTATAGCTCTCACTTTATGTTTTCAGCTCCACAGCTTCTGTAATTTCTGTCCCTTTCATCAACACTAGAGGCAGAGGGGTTTTTAAAGTATGTTAGGTGTAATATACAGGCCACTTGACATAATTTCTGTTTTAAGTCTGAGTCTTATTAGAAAAAGAAAGAAGGGTTTTAAAAGGTTTTTGGAATAGATAACTTCAAAAGTTTGCTCAGCATAGATGTAAATGAAATCTATGTCTGGAGGAAATGAACAAATCCTACAGGTTATTTAACAAATTTAGAACATCCAAAGGACAACTAGACAATGCTATCTAAGCATGGAAGATTTAGCAACTGATTCTGTAACTGGATTTCTGGTTTCTAACTCTTTTCTCTTGTTCTCTAAGTTTTACCTCTGCATCAGAGTTAGTATCCTTGATATACACTTCTTGTGGATTTTTCCTTTTTTTGTATGCCAAATCCTTTCCCTGCATCCCTCCTGTCCTATGACTCCAGAGAAAAGTAAAGGCAAATGCCAACAGTGGAAAAATGAAGATGTAGGAAGTTCTTGGCAGATCAAGCAATGAGAAGTATACATTTCCACCAAAAAAAAAAAAAAAAAAATATAGTAAGAGGACAAAGGGGGACAAGATGACAAACATGAGGGTTCTAATTCCCTGTTCTGGGACAAAACCATTTTTGTATATGCAGTGGAGAGTCAGAGAGAAGAAGAAACATAAAAAGAGGGATTTTTGCTCCATTTTCCATTTATGATGGTGTTGAGTCACCACAGCATATAAGAAATGATGACAAATATTCCAGCAGGCCCCAGGCTCTGTGACTGAGCCCCAAGGTCCACTGGCATTGACCACTGATGCTACCCTTGCTGGAGGTAGACCGTGAACCCCATTAGCCACAGACTTAGCAAGGGGAGCTAACAGGAAGCCTGGTTCTTAGGTCAAACCACCTTCAAACGTTCCAAACAAATTTGACAGACTTCAACTAATGGAAAAAATTAGACAAAGCCCCTCTACCCTGCATAAGTGATTTAACAAATATAATGTTAGGCTGTTAACCAGTATAGAATTAACTAATGCAACGAGAACAGGTATGGCCTGTGTTAATAGCCACAAACTGGGATGACTGCCTGGCTCATAGTAATTTCTGGAGCCATGTTTGTAAAGCACCCCCTCCTCATTCTAATAATATACTATCCCTTCCATCTCTCCCTACAGCCACAAAAGTGAATACCTGACTAATGAAAACTGATCATAGCATCACCATCACCTTAATGACCAGCCTAAGGGATCACATGCCGCGGAGCAACTAAGCTCGTGCTCCACAACTACTGAACCTGCGCTCTAGAACCCGCGAGCCACAACTACTGAAGCCCATGCACCTAGAGCCCGTGCTCCGCAACAAGAGAATCCACTGCAATGAGAAGCCCCCGCACCACAAGGAAGAGTGGCCCCCGCTCACCGCAGCTACAGAAAGCTTGCGTGCAGCAACGAAGACCCAGACAAAAATAAAATAAATAAAATTGAAAAAAAAAAAAAAAGGCTGGGATTCCAAATGTGATCCCAGCAAATCTTTATCTGGAATTTTTCACACTAGAGCCAAGTAACATAAGCCCCCATTTTCCTAGGTGACATGTTGTGAGGATGCAGGCCTAAAGGGAATGAAGCCCACACAGTGTGCTACAAGGAGGACCTGGTCTGAGAACAAAGACAATATGCAGAGAAAAGCACAGATGAGAAATAGACACTTCTTAACCATATTTGAAGTTTCCTAACGGTATTCAAAGTCCTGGTTCCAGTCACCCCTGATATCCTTCCTAGTAATAGGGGTCAACGAATTCTCTTTTTGACTTAATCAACTTCCAACTGGGCTGTTCTTACTGAACATCATCTGAGTCTTCACTAATAAAGCTAGTGAGAAAGTGGGTAAACCCCAACCAGATGGACAAATAATAACTGCCAACACTGTAATGGTCATAGAACAATAACATTTTTTTCATTGTGCAATTTTGAGCTAATTTCTTAAAATCTCTGAGCCTCAGTATATTATCTGGAAAATAGGGCTTACAGCTACTCTACTGGATTATTGAAAAATTAAGAATAATGTTGTAAAGTATTAGCATAATGGCTTTCCATGGCACTTCTTAAAAAGTGCTAAAAATTAATTTTTCTGAAAGTGAGGATGTGAGGATAATGATGAAGATGACCCTGAAAAGACAAAGATTACAGGACTCAGAATCTTATGTGATTTTTCTATTAAAAGCATGCCTGATCAAACATATTTTAATAAAGAAAGTTACAAGAACTGAAAAGAAAAATGTAACATAGTCAGAGATAATTATAAACAAAACATCTCCATTACCTTAAGAAGCAATGATTTTAAGAGCTTAATTTACAACAAATAAGCATTCATGGTCAAAAGTTTACTAGGGGTTAATGAAATAGTCTTACCTTTAAGAATAGGTTTAATGTAAAAACAAGCAAATGTGATTGATATAGCTATTCCCTGAGAATGGATATAACAATAGTTTTAGGCCCAACTCAAATGTCTCCATAATAATAAAGCCTTCCATGACTTCACCAAACCTATGTACAATTACTAGACACCATACCTATGGTATTTAGTCTTTCTTTCATTGCATTGATATTTATTTATTTACCTTCTACATTATAAAACTTACATAGCAATGTCTCTCTTTTTCATATTTGTACCCTATAATTATAGCTCAAGAACTTGGTCGAAAGTAGCTGCTCAAAGTATTAAATTAAACTGAACTCTAGAAGTTTACTGGGAGTCAGAGAAATGGTTTCCTATCTTGCCTCTGTCATTCACTCAGTGTGTTCCCTTAAAAAAGCCAATAGCCTTACAGTCATATACTCACTGCAGTGGACTTCAAAGTTAGGTACTCTAACCTCCTACTCCAGTGCAAAAATCCCCTCTAAAATACATTTGCTCGAAATTGAGTTATTTGTAGTGAGGTGGATGGACCTAGAGTCTGTCATACAGAGTGAAGTTAAGTCAGAAAGAGAAAAAGAAATACCGTATGCTAACACATATATATGGAATCTAAAAAAAAAAAAAAAATTGGTTCTGAAGAACCTAGGGACAGGACAGGAATAAAGACGTAGACATAGAGAATGGACTTGAGGACACAGGGAGGGGGAAGGGTAAGCTGGGACGAATTGAGAGAGTGGCATGGACATATATACACTACCAAATGTAAAATAGATAGCTAGTGGGAAGTAGCTGCATAGCACAGGGAGATCAGCTCGGTGCTTTGTGACCACCCA
The DNA here is from genome assembly GCF_951394435.1 of Stenella coeruleoalba. Taxonomy (NCBI): domain Eukaryota; kingdom Metazoa; phylum Chordata; class Mammalia; order Artiodactyla; family Delphinidae; genus Stenella; species Stenella coeruleoalba. The sequence goes on from NC_137155.1 coordinate 71,983,976, forward strand.
GAGGGGTGGGATAGGGAGGGTGGGAGGGAGACGCAAGAGGGAGGAGATATGGGGATATATGTATATGTATAGCTGACTCACTTTGTTATAAAGCAGAAACTAACACACCATTGTAAAGCAATTATACTCCAATAAAAAATAAAATACGTTTGCACACTCAGACCCTCTACAAAAAAGTAATCTTCAATGAAGTTCATAACCACTTTTTCGCATAATTATTATCTCTCACATTGAACAACTCAACAAAGCAATGCTTTAAAAGACCCATTATCAGAGAGACAGCGAGAGATCCAGATTTCCAACTGAAAGATGGCATCCTTTCTTTACACTCCAGCACTTACTTGTGTTTTAAAGTCTTAGAATGACTTTAGAAAGCTTATCATTCTTAATAATCTTCCTACTCATATGGCACACCTACTGATTGGTTTAGATAGTCAAATGAGATGATATGAAACTTCTCTCTATAGTATAAAATGCCGTATTATTATCTTAATGATGATGTTGATTATAATGATGATGATAGGAAAGAGAAAATTATGTACTTTGGAGGTTTTGTTGCCCTAATATTTACATGCTGTTAAATGAACCACTTGCTGGGTATTGAGAGGAAGTTCTGGATTTATATCCTTACTTTGTCTTCAACTTTTGAGTACATTTAAAATGTATGAATTAAAAAGTAGGTGATTACCCACTATATTTACTTAGAAATTATGGCCATTATGTATACAGATATGTGCCTTGGGAAAGGATGGTAACTGACTTGAAGAAATCTCTGGTCTTACTGGGAAAAGTCTCTGAAACATTGGTTTGTATGAAAATTGCATGTGGAATTGTGTGTGCTGGGTCCTGGCTTCCTGGCTGAGTTGAAGTCTCCTCTGCTTTTCTCCTAATTGTCCTTTCAGTTGAAATTGGAATCCAATTAAAGCTTGTAACATATTTTTCTTCTTTTCTTCTCACTATTAATGATTTGAAAAAAAGAAGCTCTCCAAAAAACATACAAGAAATTATTTTCTTTTATCACCTGAGATTACATATTGTAAAATAATCTAGTAAATGATAGGGGAAGCATCTGAAATAGAAAAACAAATTCATTCTTTAATGGTTACGGTTCACCCATAATACAATTCTTAATGTTCAAGTTAAAAAAAAAAAAAAGATGAGAAGAAACAGTTGGCATTCAGCTAACAATTGTGTTTGGAGATTTGTGCCTGACTTTGTTATTCTGAGCAAAGCCAGGTACCAGTCTCTTGGGATTATGTACAAAGGCAAGAAAAAAAGTGGACATGTACAAACCTCAAAGGTGACTGCTGGGTTAATAAAACAGCCTGTTTTCTGTTCACCCACTCTTGCTCTCAGTGTGCAAGTATATTAAAATATGTCAAAAGGAAAACCATTCGCTGTGCAAAAATAATTCAACTACAAGTCACAATTTCCAGCTGCTGGAGTGCCTTAGTGCATTTAAGTGCACTAACAAGTGACCCATACATCTCCCTGGATGAAAGTTGTATCCTCATTAAAGGAGAAACAAACACAAAATAGGAACAACTGTCACATAGAAAAACAGACCACAATAGATGCCGCATTTCCCTCAGTATGTTTCTGACTTAAGCTATCACAGACTGAAGAGCAGTGCTGTCCTAGAAGTCACCTCTTAAAAAGCTATGAAAGTAAAACGAGGAAGCTGCTAGAGGAACTGAATGTGTATCTGGAAAAACATTTTTTCTTTCTAGTCTCTATAAAATCTCTCACCACACAAGACATTGTAATAATGTGAAGTGGCTGGATTAAACAAACGTAGCCCAGGGAATTTAGAATTAATGCTCTAACATATCTTTAAATAACCCCTCTTAGATAAAGTCTGGTTTAAGCATTCATAAGACATCATACCAACCTTTGCTTTTCTGACTTTTCTCTAGAGAACTATATCATTAATATGAATCTGCAAAAAAAAAAAAAAAAAAAAGGTTAATGTTGTTCAACTCTAATAATACTGTTCTTATTTGATTAGTATGTTGCATATTACTGTAAGGCAAAAATAAACATTGGATGCTCAGTGTGATAGCTCCAGTCCTCAGCACAGCAGGATATATTTTTAAAAAGCATATGCCTTCAAAAAGCAGATAATAATCTGGAACAATAAGGGAACAATATTTCAGAAAATGTACCTAATTACAAAATGTGGTACCAACAATTATTTCAAAGCTGGATAAGGCTCTCCTCTTGTATACAGGGACATCTTTGCTCAACGATTTTCGTAGCAGTTACCGGATATTATTGCAATTGCCTACTTTGTTGTGATTCTCAAACTAGAATGCAAGTTCTTCAAGGGCAAGATTTCTTATGTCATTTTTTTAATGTTTTTAGAACACCCATCTCACACAGCCCCTGGCATGTAATAGGAATTGAATAATTTAATTCGTTGGGTGGTTAACTTATTAAATATAGTTGTGCGGTTGACAATTTGTGTCCCCTTTTGAACTACCAACCCTTTCCTGGAAGAGAGCAGAAGAATTGTAAAGGGAAGGTGGATCTAGGAAGACATCAACAATTTCTGTGAAAACTTACAGTCCAGAAACAATGGATATACATATAGAAGAGCAGAACTACTCAACTCTGAACTATGCTTTAAACTCAAATATACAGAGCCATTATTAAAATGAAACTGAAGCCCAGTATAGGAGGAAAGATAATAAGGGATCAGCAAACCAAGCTAAATAAATTAAACTGGCCAGGCCCAGAACAACTATGTAAGCTTAGAACAAGGAAAGTATGTGAGGAACCTAAGTTAATGATAAGAATAACTTATTAAAAAATGGGAAATGATACATTTGGATACCAAGAACTAGTGAGCTTGATTTTTAGCCCCCGTGAAATTCAAAGCAGATTATTAAATATATAGTCTAGGAAGTCGTGAAAAATAAAGTGGAATTCGGTAGGAGATAGTATTGCATAAAATCAAAAGAGTATTGTATGAAAACAAAAGTTCTGGGTTCATGTTCTATATGTGTACCCTGGTTACTTTAGTGATTTCTCTTTTTTCTTATTTGTTGTGGGATAAATTGTGTCCCCCTCAAAAATATGTTGAAGTCCTCACCTCTGGTACCTGTAAATATGACCTTATTTTGAAACACTGTCTTTGCAGATGTAATTAAGGTGCAAGTTAAGATAAAGTCATACTGGAGGAGGGTGAGCCCTAAGTCTACATGTCTGGTGATCTGAAAGGAAGAGGAGAAGAGACACGGAGAAGACAGACACACCCGGAAGAACACCATGTGATGATGGAGGCAGAGACTGGAACTGTGCCAGGAAAGAAGCATGGAAATCTCCCTCTTGACTCCCAGGAAGGAAACACTCCTGCTGACACCTTGATTTTGGACTTCTGGTCTCCAGAACTGTGAGAGAATAAATTTCTATTGTTTTAAGTGACCAAGTTTTTGGTAATTTGTTATGACAGCCCTACTAAACTAATATACCCTTCTATAAAATGAAATTAGTGATATATCTTCCTAAGGTGATTGTCAGGAAGACATCAGCAATTCTTAATTTCAGTGAAACATTTCACAAAGTTTCTTGTAATGCATTTACTAATAAAATCAATCTATGTGAGTTCAATTATGAGTTAGGTTCAAAGATGTTAAAACTGTCACTCCCAAAGAGAGCTGACTAATAACTCAACATAAATCTAATGTTTTCCAAAAAAATCACTTATTGATACGTTGAAAATAGCTCTCAGGCCTTGGATGTCTATATTTTAGGGCTCTTGGAGGCAAATGGACAGAAGATGGGAAACTGATCTTGAGTAATATTTGTAATGGTGGACACAGGACCTTCATTCACCTGTTACTTTTAACACATTTAACAAGACTTAGAGAAATACACAGAATGGATGCTACTCAAATATAAGGAAAAAGATAAGTCGGAGAAATAACACTCACTGAAAAACAAACAACATTTAAAAATAAAATTCTTATTATCTTAATAATTATTTATTATTATAACAGTATAATTTAGTAATCACGATTAACAATTTAATAATTTAAACCACTAACAGTACTCCGAATAGTACTTGATACATAATAGATACTCAATAAACTACTATTATTATTAATAGCATTATAGCCTAGAATAATGGGTCAATCCCACTTAGGTGCAAAATACACAATATTTCATTTGGGTTCAAAATTATAAAAGTATGTGAAGTGGGAAATATCCAGGTTCATCATAAATTCACATAAAATAGATTTGGACATTTCAGCTGACCAAAGTCTCAATCTGTCCAGTGTTTGTGTGGCCTCTAAAACATAAACAAAACTAAACAAACAACAAAGGTGAAAACTTGGGGTGAATTAATAGGTGTACGTAAGCCTGTGATAATTTGCAGAAGGGGGAGGTGAGAGGTTTGTTCTTCTAAAAGCAGCAATTCTCCTCTTTATATCTGACAACAGCCTACATGGTTTAGAAAGAAGAGAGAGCTCCAAAGGAGATGGAGGGTTTCTGCACATTCCCAGACAAATTTCAGGAAGATAAGAAGAGGTAGGCTCCCAAGGCATGCAAATCAGTGTCACACGAAGATCCGGTGAAGGCCGGATTGCTTCAGTTGAAACACTGAAACAATTGAAGCTTCATAATAGTGGCATCCGAGAAATGCAACTGCTTTAAGAACCACCAGAGTCTCCCTCAGCTAAGACCAAAGGGTGCAAAGAATGACCACAGGCATTTGAGGGGCTAAAAGAAAGACACCAGTTAGGAAGAGAATTTGGAGCATATCACTCCCAAATATCCAAAGGAGACACCAAAAGTAAGGAGGGAGGGAAGACATTTGCCAGAGAATGAAGACAAAGGCATGAGAAGAGAAGCTCACACTGCCATGAGTTTTGGTGATATCCAAGAAAAGGGGACAAAGAAGGGCAGGTCTAATATTGTTAGTGTGACTTTTTGTTAATTAAACCTCTATCTCAAGGTTTTTAGGAACATTACATGCAATGGGGAACCTTCTGTATGTAAAATGTATTTTCTTAGACGTTGAGTAGAACACAGTGCCTATGATACTGATCATAGAAAGTAACTCGGGTTCTTTATACTTGAGTTCTTTCGATGCCAGGTTTCAGACAGCTTTGATTACTCACTGTACTAGTTCCTATCGATGCTGTAAAATAATTACCAAAACTTTGGTGGCTTAAAAAACACAATTTTAATTTTTTTCTCTTATAGGACAGACACTGAAATCAGTTTCCCTGGGCTAAAGTCAAGGTGTCAGCAGTGCTGGTTCCTTCTGGAGGCTCTAGAGGAGAATCCATTTCCTTCCTTTATTCAGATTCTAGAGGTTGCCCGTATTCCTTAGCTTGTGCCTCCTTCCTCCATCCTTAAAGTGGGGCACTCCAATCTCTGCTTCTGTGGTCACCTGTCCTTCTCCCTGACTCTGACTTCTGCATCCCTCTTATAAGTACTGTGGTGATTACATTGGGCTCACTCTGATAATCCAGGATGATATCTCTGTCTTAAGATACTTAACTACATCTGCAAGGTCCATGAAAGCATAAGCTAGTTTTGCTTGTTTCACAAACACTTATAATGCTTTTTATTGGCCAGCTGCTTTCCTAAATGCTTTACATTATTAACGCATTTAATCTGTATGATAGCCCTAGGAGGTAGGAATTATTATAATTCCCATTTCACTGGTGAGAAAACTGAGGTACAGAAAGGATAAGTTACTCACAGATAGTTTGGTGGTTATTTAGAGGCAGTATGAATCCAAATAATACCTCTTAGCTGGGTGGCCTTGATACAGTGTTTTCTCTGGGAAAACCCTATTTTATATAGTTGTTATAAGGATTAAATAAAATAATGTATATAAAATAGATAGCACAGTTGTTCATTCAAAATGTACTCATTACAAGGTAAATGATAAAATAAATAAATATATCAGAAGCATTGACCAAAACAAAAACCAACCCAAAACAGGAAAAGAAGAATAAGCGTGATTAAGGATTGGAAATGCTATGATCTGGACAATGATAGTTTAGCTTGGAGAAGAAAAGAATTATGGGGACATGATAGCTGTCTTGAAACATGTGATGAGCTTTCACGTGAAAGGGGAAGTAGATTTATTTTAATGTTCCTCCATAAAACCAAACTAAAACCTAAAGGTAGAAATTACAGGGTGATACAATCTGGCTCAAAAAAAGTGAAAGGGACTTCTCTGGCAGTCCAGTGGTTGGGACTTCGCCTTCCAATGCAGGGGGTACAGGTTTGATCCCTGGTTGGGGAGCTAAGATCCCACATGCCTCGAAAAAACCAAAACACAAAACAGAAGCAATATTGTAACAAATTCAATAAAGAATTTAAAAATGGTCTACATTAAAAAAAAAAGAGAGAGAAAGATCTAATAATTAGAGCAATCCACCAATGGAAAAGTCTGCCTCAGAATTGTAAGCTTTTAGTCCGTTGGAATGTTCAAGCACAAGCTAAGTGACTTTCTGTAGTATATAAAATATGGAAAGGATTTCAATAATGAGAGGGACATTAGAATACATTCATGCATTTATTCAGCAAATATTTACTGAACATCTTCTGTGTGTACCGCCTGTAAGGCCCCTTACAACTCTGAAAATAATAGAATCTCCTATTCTATGAACGAACAAATAAGAACACATGTTACAAAAATAGACATAATTTCAGGCTGATTCCCATTGGATTTACTGATTCTTCAGCTCCCAGGCTCTCTGGCTGGTCTGGTGTGATCTGCAGTAAGCCTTTATTTTCACAATCACTTATCACTAGTCACAGGGAGACTTTTTCTGCACTAAAGAGTCAGTTTTTAATAGGAAAAATCACTTATTTTGCATTCTGATAGCAGGGGCTTTTCTTAAAAGGAGAGAAGAGAATTTTATTCCACATTACTTACTTTACTTTTCCTTTCAGCCTAGGCAAACAAATATAATAATAACCAACCTCTTTTAATCCAAAGAAGGGGAAAAGATGGGACCCTTCTCATTTGATCTGAGGCATAAGCCACTTTGGAACAGTCTGTGCTTTGTCATTGTCTCCAGCAAAGATATGCAGAGACTTTACTCACTCTCGTGGACCCACAAATAAATTAATTATGGTAAAAATCTATTAAGTCTGATTTGTCCTGGGAATTATTAAGAAGTTGTCTACCTACCTCTCACCTAATCTCTCTGGCTAAGGGAGATTGCTTTTGGAGAATTACCTGAATTACACAGGTAATCCAAGAAAGTCTCCAGCCACGGAGCAGAATGTGCCCAGTGTCTACACCACCCGTATGACACTTCATCACACAGCACCCACTAGCATTTATTATACAGCTGTTAGTATGTGTCAGAATTGACCAGATAATTGGATAGCCCTCTATTTGATTTTTGGTGCTTATAATATTTTCTTTGCAGAAGACACAAAGCACGGATAATAATAACCCTAATACAAGTGGACATTTAATGAGCTCTTACTATGTGATGGTCACATCATATAAACCATCATAGGCAATCCTTTCAACACCCTGTTGAGCAGGTATCACCTTTATCCTTGTCTAACGAATGTGATGAGGTCAAGATTAAAATACAAAGGGACATGCTCTTGAGCTCCCATTGACTGATAAACCACAACATTTAACTACTTCCCTAACAAAGATAAATAAGTTAGCAAAGTAATTACACGTCTGTATTTAGATATCTTTTACAAAAATAAACAGTGTGCCAAAGATGGGGTTAGAACCTAGTTCTCCAGACTATTGCCTAATTTAAATATGAAAACCACTGTCAGCCCCCATGGGCTAGCGACATCACTGAGTTATTAAACATCAGGCAAGAGCCAGTATAGGTAAGAACATTTTTAAAATATGGTAAATTTTATTCTCTTCCCCTTCAAAATGCCTCAAGTCACTCGTATACATTATGGACCTCACTGGCCTGAAAATTCTCAGTTGAGGGAAAAAGAAATCCAAAATCCTTGAATTATAAGAGCACTAAAAAAATCTAAAATGATAACTATTTTGTCCATTTAACACCAAAAGATCAACTGATTTTTATTTTTTACTTGGAGTTGGCCTTTATTTAACCCATGGCATGCCAAAGTTATGGCCTGAAGCAATTTTTTCAGTGAATGCCTTGACTTGGGACAAGAATAGACATCTCTGCCTCTGAATCATTGTTTTATACCACTGCTGATGGTCAGTCTAACAAAGAAAAAACATTCCTCAACATGTAAAGAACACTAAAACTTTCTGTTCAATTATGTGTTTCCTCCATTTCAAATACATTCAGAACTGTAAAATATTTGCAAATTCCAAAATAATATGCATTATTCAGAGTTATTAAGCTCTTCACTAAAATGTTTGTGCTCAATTATACATTAAAGATAACCAACTGACTGTGTCTGCATTTTTAAAAAGTTACAACAGTTTCTTTTGATCACTTGGCTGCCTGCTGGCATCGTTTCCTAATGGAGAAATTAATTTCAAGGCATTCTGGTGCCTCTTTTACCCCCCAGATAAGTCCTGCACCTATACACAATTGTTCAGGTCTATCCCATTATTTTGAAAGTAATAAATGAGGTATAGTTAAAGGATTTAGACATGATTAGTATAGTCTAACAGTCCTTCTCTAACAAAAACAAATTTAATAGTTGCATATTATGAAAGATTACAATACCAAAGAGAAAAGTCCAAAAGTACAGTAGGAGGTATCTAATTTAGGGATTAAGAATTTATGGTGATAAGGACTGTGAGGCATCTCTGTGAGTTATCCAGGGAGAATGCAGATTCTCTGCAGGTTTTTAATGATATAAACAGCTATATTTCTGAGCGGGCATAAATAGGATCCTGGTTACGGGTAGGCAGCATAATAAAATAAAATAATAGTGTAGGAGAAGTAGATCTAATCTGGCTCAAGGATGTCTAGAAGAAACTGTTCAACAGCAACTATGTTTATATGAACATAATTTAATAGTAGCACAAGTCTTCTATTGTGTATCATCTCACATATTTTTATTTCCTGGGCAGAATCAATCTTTAGAAATCCACACACAAAAAATATCAATATCACCATACGTTGAAAATTTGCTAAGCACTTTGTATCTACTATCTCCTTCAACAGTTTCAATACGCCTATTTATTAATGCTCTTTATTGTTATCAAATGGAGAAACTGAAACTCAATAATCACAAGTAATTTGTCCCATGCTACATATTTAGTAAGTTGAATATTAAATTCATATTAGTTTGACTTCAAAATATATGCTTCCAAACTCCTGTATTATACAGCAAAATAGTCTTAGCAATAATTGAGAAAAACACAAATCCACCCACTACAGTAGGTCAGGAAAGAGAAATGAGTTAAGACTACTAAAAGGATACATGATTATTATCTGTAAATGATACAAATAGCTATATAGAAAACCTAAGAAAAACCAACAACAACCAAAAAAATTGTAAATAACAAGAGTTTAAATACAATGAATTTTTTAAAATCTTAATTACGTGCACAAACTTATGAATATACTTTAAAACCCACTGAATTGAACACTTTAAGAGAATGAATTTTATAGTATGTAAATTGTATCTCAATAAAAGTTAAAAAATAAATGATTATACTACCAGTTAATATGAGAGAAAGCGGGTGAAATAAGAACTATTCATTGATGGTATAAATGTAAATTAGAATTTTTTTTCTAGAGAGTAATTAAGCTTTGTTTATCAAAAGTCTAGTTATTATAAATAAATAAATGTCTAAAAATGCATTCTAGGAAACTAATTGGAGATGCACCATTAGATTTATACACAATAATATTCATTCAATAATACTTATTATTTATAACAGTTCCCCCGAAAAGAATTAAAACAATGGAAGCTATACAAATCCAGGAACTTCTAAATTTACTTCAATATATCCATAAAAAATCATGCTTCAGAATAATTACATTGAAAATGCTCACAATGTTAAGTGAAAATGGCAAGATACAAATAAAATAAACGTTAAAAAGAAATTAGAGCTATAATAAATGGTATGAGAGAAGAGGATTTTTTGCAAAAATATATTGATAAAAGAAGTTGATATGAAGGCATAGTTGGGTCTAGGAATGAATTAGTTCATTTGCTGGTGGGGAATAGTTGTCACCGGAGTAACAGAGGGTCAAGGAATTGTAGCTTGTTCTGTGTATAACCCCTAAATGTTAGGGAAAGAGATGGGATTGCTGCTCTGCATCACCTTCCCTCAGATACACCAAACGTACTCTCCCCATGGAGCCTTTGCAAAGGCTGTTTTCTCTTCCTGGAAATTTCTTCTCCTAGATTTTAACTTGGCTGGCTCCTGACGCACATTCCACATACATGTTGCCACTTAAAAGTCATTTAGTAAACTGTAAGGTCTTTTCTGCCCACCTAAAGCAGCATGGTCATCACCTGGGAATTTGTTGGGAAGTCAGAATTTCATGCTCTACCCAAGACCTACTGAATTCAAATCTGTAGTTTAATATCATCCCCAGGTGATTCTCGTGTACACTAAAATTTGAGAAGTACTGATTTTATAGTCTATGATAGAGACCCCATACCAATTCCTTCATCATTTTCTTCATAGCTCTTATGCATCTCTAAAATTCCCTCTCCTTCCTACATGTAGTTCCATTAGGACAAAAATCTTTTTGTCTTTTTGCCTGTATCCTTAGTTCTCAAAATCATTCTTGATGCACAGTTGGAACACAGTGAATATCTGTTGAATGAAAGCATAGGATGGGGAGAGGGATACCTCAGTGATTTTCATTGAAGAAATATACTATTTCATGTTTCCTTAATTATCTAAGTTACTCTGTCTTTCAAACCTTCCTATTGTATATGGAGACAAAAGCTATTGGATAAATATTCCAGTCCAAGACATCATGTGAAAATAATATTTGTTGGTGCATAATAAATCCTATCTAATAACTTTCTGAAGAATAACCAATATTAGCATGTATAAAATAAAAGGAGGTTTCTAAAAGTTAAAACTAGAATTACCAAAGGACCCAGCAATTCCACTCCTAGGTAAATACTCAAAAGAACTGAAAACAGCTGTTCAAACAAAAATTTGGACATGAATGTTAATAACAGCATTGTTCATAATAGCCAAAAAGTGGAAACCATCCAAAAGCCCATCAATGGATGAATGGATAAGCAAAATGTGTTTTATACATACAATGGAATATTATTCAGCCATAAAAGGGAATGAAGTACTGATACCTGTTACAACGTGGATGAACTTTGAAAATATTAAGTGAAAGAAGCCAGACACAAAAAAGGCACATATTGCTTGATTCCATTTATATGAAATGTCCAGAAGAGGCAAATCCACAGAGAGAAAAAGCAGATTAGTAGTTGTCAGGGGCTGGAGAGAAGGAGGAATGGGGAGCCTGCTTAATGGGTATGGGGTTTCTTTTGGGGGTGACAGAAATGTTTTGGAATTAGATAGTGGTGATAGTTGTACATTATTGCGAATGTACTGTAAGTCACTGAATTGTACAGTTTAAAATGGTGAATTTTATGTTATAGGAATTTTATAAATAAATAAAAGTAAATTACTATTTTAAAATGTAGTATAGCATAAATGTATTGACTTGCTACCAAGAAACTTTGTGCTACAGACTCACTTATTTCAGGGGTCAGAGTTCCAAATGATTAATATTATGTGATGATTACCTCTGCCAGACAGATAAAGCAGGGAAATAAGGTAAACGAAATGAGTCTGGGATTTGCCTAAGCCAGGACTCAGATTCCTTTGATTCTCGGCTAAAAGCCCTGATTGGCCCAAAAGGTCAAATGGAAAGGAAAAAGCAGTCAAGAATAAATCAGTAAAATAAAAAATTCATTTAAATTTAGCTATTGGGAGGAAAGGAAATAACCTTCCTTTCTTCTACTAAAGAGAAAATTGACAACCTAATTTTCAGAACAGGTAACAGATGTATGGCTATAGCAAGGTGCCCAGAATTTCTTCTCTACTGGGAAATGTTGGAAATAAATTTAGGAGGAGCCTTCAGACTTACTGAAGCCACTGAAGTTGTAATTGTTGTTACAATTGCTAGGGTTTATTAAAGATCATCAGGAAGCTTGACATTAAAAAAGTGTTTAGATAGATAAGACTCCTGTTTGCACTTTAAGTCTTTACTGTTAATTACATGTTGCTGTGACTAAGCACTTCAAAAGTGACTTTTATGAACTGTGCTATTATTTAATTTAATAATAACTTCGAATAAAGTCACAGGTTAACAAAAGTTCATTAGTAAGTTAAATGTTTGGAGCTCAGAAAGCATTTCCCCACAGATCAATGTTAGCCATGGTTGTTGAGCTGTACATCCATGGGGTACAAAGGAACAGGTAATCGATACACACCTGCACCAACAGTACTAAAGAGTACAACACACACATAAAAAGATTTCGTGGAAACATTCATTCAGCATTCTGGGACCAAGACCATCTCTTCCCTCCACTGCATTACTGATGCTTATTCATTCATTCATCATTCCATCACTCATTTAACAAGCATTGGTAGTGCCTGCTATGTGCCAGGCCCCTTGACAAGTTGTCTCCCTTTCCATCTGCCAGGTAGCAGACTTTCTTCAACTTGGAGTAAGTACCTTGTGGCCTAGCTTATAAACTCCATCATGGTGGGGGTCCCTCTAGGGGCAAAGATGAGACTCTAGGGTTAAGGTGACATAATGAGGGCTGGGAATCAGTAAAACAAGGTGATGGCATAGGAACCATCCACCAACCAAGCCGTCTATACCCTTGTCCCCATTCACCACACCGTGGCCACATTGGCTTTACAGTAGGAAAGCCCTAGGAGATGATACCAATAAAGGTCAGTTAGATAAAGGATGCTTTTTCCTGTTTCACTCTCCCATACAGCAGTGATCAGGAGTGGGAAATGCCAGGAATAGTGTTAAAGCCAAACAGGTATGAGGACTGAGACCTAAATATTTATTTCCTTCCTATCTCATTACCTGAGAGCACAGACATAAAAGAATAAAGGAGAAGGAAAATCATTTATAGATGTATATCCATAGGTTTCAGTGTTGTACATCGGGAATTGTTTGAAACAAAAATATTGGTTTTCTTGTAACTGTTGAACTCATATCATTAAGGAATCACGAGTTACCAACTAACAAAGATCACCACCTAGTGGCCCCAGCAGGATAATTGCACTTGAACAAAGTGCATTGAAATTCAAAAATGTTGGGGTTTGTTACAAGAATGTAACATAACATTGAAGCTCCTTTTGTCTCTTGGACTCCAACCTCCCGTTTTCCTTTCATACTTGGTCTCTTCTAGTTTATAATTCTAAATAGTCAGTTATCTTTATTTTAATCTTTACAATTAGCTGTCTACTTTGTCACATTTTGAGTTCCTCTTCTTTCATTTTATGCCATAAGCCCCTATGAGTCTTATATGAGGTCAGTTTCCTTAAACATCACTTTTGTCATACCACTTCCCTATCAAAAGCTTGAATGCTTAAGTGAATCCTGTTGTAATCTTTAACAAGCTTGGTCTAACCCACATAACCCCACACTCCACTTAGTAAATGTATTGCCTGCCCCTTAGGCTACTTTCCTCACTGTTGCTTCACAACCTCCGAATCTCAGACACAACCACGCTTTTACCTATCACTGAGTACACAGATCCAACTCAAACTCCACCTTTTCTATTAGTTTTCACCTACTACCCCTGCCAAGCTCACTTCCTTCTTCTCTAACTTCCTACATTCATGGTTATTACCACTGTTTACTATTTAATTATTTTCTAATTGCTTTATGTCTGCAAAGAATGTTCCATAGCTTCTTTTTTTTTTGGCTACGTTGGGTGTTCGTTGCTGTGCATGGGCTTTCTCTAGTTGTGGCAAGCAGGGGCTACTCCTCGTTGCAGCGTGTGGGCTTCTCATTGAGGTGGTTTCTCTTGTTGAACAGCATGGGCTGTAGGTGCGCAGGCTTCAGTAGTTGTGGCGCGTGGGCTCAGTAGTTTTGGCTCTTGGGCTGTAGAGTGCAGGCTCAGTAGTTGTGGTGTACACGTTTAGTTGCTCCGCGGCATGTGGGATCTTCCTGGAGCAGGGCTTAAACTGGTGTTCCCTGCATTGGCAGGAGGATTCTTAACCACTGTGCCACCAGGGAAGCCCCGTTCTGTAACTTAAACATGTCTGTATCTCCCACAAACCTCAGCATGGTATTAAACATAACATAGAATGCAATAAATAAATGATTTATTTAGAAAAGGATAGAGAAGAATTCCTGTAATTAAAGTGCTCTTGGTGGTCTGGTAGTGGGGAACAAGGGAAGAGGAGGGAGAATAGAATGCGGAAAGGTTGCCGGAATTATACCCTATGAATTGAAAAATGTTAATTCTATCCTCCTTTATCATGTAAAATAGCAGTGACAAACAGAAAAGTATCCCTCAAAATGCCAGGATAAAGACACAGACCTACTAGAGCATGGACTTGAGGATATGGGGAGGGGGAAGGGTAAACTGTGACAAAGCGAGAGAGAGGCATGGACATATATACACTACCAAACGTAAGGTAGATAGCTAGTGGGAAGCAGCCGCATAGCACAGGGAGATCAGCTAGGTGGTTTGTGACCACCTAGAGGGGTGGGATAGGGAGGGTGGGAGGGAGGGAGACGCAAGAGGGAAGAGATATGGGAACATATGTATATGTATAACTGATTCACTTTGTTATAAAGCAGAAACTAACACACCACTGTAAAGCAATTATACTCCAATAAAGATGTTTAAAAAAAAGTAATCATAGATGCACATAATAAGTCAGCTGCCAGAATATTAAATCAGTATATTCATACAATAATAAATTAGAAATTTAAATTGAAAAAAAATGCCAGGATACATTTAAACTAATATTTCAAAATATGTAGAACAATTTAATCATGGAAGTTTGCAGTAGAGTATAGTTGCTTTGGGTGCAGCCAGTGACAGGAGCTCACTTCACAGATAAAAAGAAGAGAAACACAGAAGAAAAAGAAATTGTTATTTAAAAGGTAATGAAATGTTAACTTGCATTCTAAGGTAAGACAACGTTTTAATTCTTGGGTAGCAGCAGAAAATCTGCTCCAGGGATATGAATTACAGACAGATTAGGCAGCTGCACACTTGGAAATAACAGGACCAGGAGAAAGTTCTCTGCACTCAAACTCTGGCATACAATTCAAACAACTTCGAATGTGAACAGAAATATTTTACCCCCAAAATGTGAATAATAAAACAAATAAAATATTAAATAATCTACTCAAATGAAGTCTGCAGAATAAGTAATGTGAACTTGAAAAATCTCATTAAGTGACACCAGAATTCTATTTCTAGTGCAACTGCAAGTAGTTTTATAACGAGGCTTCCAGTAAAATAATTAGACTATTTTAAGGGGTAGCAGCTGATTCTATCTTGAGGAGAGAGAGAAAAAAATGTCTCTCCTATGTAAATCTCCCCCTCCCCAATTCCTTAATTTGACACTTTCAAAGGGATTAAAAAAGGACAATTACTTATATGCTGTATATATACTTCTATTTCACCACAAAAGAGTGATACATATGCAAGGCCTTGTGCAAGATACTGTAGAGGGAAACAAAGAATATAAATGCCAGAGACCCTGCTCTCAAGTTTCTTACTGGGGCAAGAAGGCCTATACAATTTAAAATTTAACAGATAGTAAAAACTTCCATGGTAACTTTTAAGTAAGTATACCACATATTATGCAGATAGTCTATATTTTCATACTCAACAAATATTAAAGGCTCACAATTAGCAAGATGTTATATTAGTCATTTGGGAATAAGAAGTAAATCAATTACACAACTGACCCTCAAAAGCAATATGTCTAACAAGAAATGTATTGAGGTACATTAAATAGGGCAAGAGAGTACTTGATAGAAGAGGCAGAATTTGTGATTCATCTTATTGTACAGGTATGGTTTAAATATGCAGGGTTGGGAAGTATTAGAGAAAGCATTCCAGGCAGAGATTTTATCATGTGCAAAGGCACAGATGAATATGAGAACATTAATTTTTTTACTGGGATATACAGAAAATGTGAAATGAAACACTGAGAAATTATATTGGAAAGCTAGATTGGAACAGGAATATAGAAGACAGTCAATTCCAAGCTTAAGAATTTGACTTTAATCTAGCAAAGAAGGAGTCTTGAAATTTTGAGCAAGAGAGGGACACAATCACAGTTGTGCTTTAGGGCAATTAATCAGATGACAATGCATGGAATGGCCTTGAGTGTGGAGACATGGGGAATCCATTAAGAGGCTATATTACATTAGTTTAGAGAAGAAGTAAAGTTGGTGGTATATGTAGTGACCAGGACAAAATGGAAGAGAATTCCAAGACATCCTACAGAGATAAAATGAACTGAGACTTGGTTGATTAGATCAAATATGAACCAAGAGAATCATCTCAAAGATAATGCCATTTAGGGAAACTAAGAACAGAAGCGGGGTAAGGTTAGTATCTATGGAGAGTTGATGACTTCATTCAGACATAGTTTTCAGCTTGAAGTGCCTTTCAGAATGAAATATCCAGACGGGAATTACAATGTAGGACAATTGAGATCAGAGATTAAAGTTGTAGATTTGGAAAACAACCAGAGTGAGTATAAAAGAACTGAAAAAACTGAAATCTCAGACCTTGTACAAAAAGCAGCAAGAAGAGCTAATTTGATACCACAGAAACCTATTAACGAAAATAGGAAGCTCATAAGAAAGGGTGAGTAGAAACAGTTAGCTCTCCATGTCCCCGCTCTGCATTTAGTCCTCTTCCAACATGGTAGGAGGTAGGAAATTCATTCTTTAGAGAAATTAAACCAAGTGTACAAAAGTATTTCCCAATAAGAACATCACAGGAAAAAAACTTAAAGTAAATGAGACAATGTATATGGGGGGGGGTAAAAGAAAAAAATAAATAAAGCTTGAAATTAGCCTCAGAGTGATAAAAGAATATATTTTATATATTATATATTTTATAATATATATAATACATAATATATTATATATTTTATGAAATAAAAATCAGGATGCACTAAAAACAGAAAAAATCAATTTCAACTAACTAAATAAATATGAGACTATCCAAAATGCAAAAATAAAGGAGTGATGGATATAGGAGAGGAAAAAAATAAGAATTCTTAGTTGTTTACACTAGGTAAACAACAAGGAATTCTAGAAAGAAAAAAGAGGGGTAGGTAAAATGATCAAAGAATTAATAAATAAAATTCCCTAGAACTGAAGCTCATCAATTTCCAGATTGAAAAGGCCCTCGTGAACCTATCAAAGGAATGACAAAGTCACACTATCAAGAAATTTCAGTGAAAAAGAGTTAGAACTCCAGATGGGCAGATGGAATTGGTATCAGTAACCTAGGAAGCTAGAACACAATGGAGGTATGATTCCTTCAAAATCTGAGGGAAAATGACTTTTGGTCTAGAAATCTTTACCAAGTTAGTTCTTAGGCCTAGGTGTCAGGGTCAAAAAAAATCTTACAAACACGTGAGATCATGAAATTTCATTTCCTTACATACTCTTCTGACCACTACTGAATAACGTACTTTAACCAATTGTGGAAGTATACCAAGAAAAAGGAGATTAGGATTCAAAAAATAAAGGTGGGGCTCCAACCCTAGAGTAATAGTTTAGCTAGATATAAAATTTTACATTATAATTATTTTCCCTCCACTACTCCATTATCTTATGGCCTCTATTGTTGCTGATGAGAAATCTTCAATTATTCTAATTCTCGTCCCTTTTAAGGTAATCATTCTTTTCTCTCTACTAGCTTTAAATATTTCTGCTTTATATAAGATGTTCTGCTGGGTATGTATTTAAGTTGGTTTAACTTCCTGAATATGGGGAATGTGACTTCAAACTAGTATGTTCACAGCTTCAGTTTTATCGGCCATTTGAATTTTGCTTCAGAGCATGTTTAGTTTGTGTTTTTAAAAAGCTATATATCCTTTTTGAGTTACCTCTTTTTTAGTAGTTCATCTTCTTATCTTTTCCTGGCTTTGGTTTTATATTTTGAAAGGCCTTATAAACCCAAAGACTATACAAATATTAAAATAGGTAAAAAAGACTAGTTCAACCAAAAAAACCAAAATGTTATTTAAAGTCAAGTGAGTAAAGAATAATACAGGTATGTAGGTGACTGGGCTTGAGAAGGCAACCTGTATAACATGAGGTAAGAGTTGTTACTGAGAGATGTAAGGGAAACAAGCATAAATTTACATTTTCTTTCTCATATGTTGCCTTTACATTGGCATACCATATTTTACTAAGCATACAGAGAACATCAAATGTAATTTGTGTAGTGAAAGTAATATAATTGATTCCCAAGACTAACCAATAAAGTGGTGAAAGAACAAGATCTAGAACACAACCCTTTTTCTAAGGTGTTTTTCTTGTTAGCTTTGTGGTTCCTAATATTTTTACATATTTATAACTTCTGAGGCCAATTCTTAACCAAACTGAGAAGAAGAAGAAAGTTATTGTCATTCCCCCAGATGTCTTTTCCTGATGTACTTTTCCCCTTCAATGGTGGTTGTCTAACACCTTCAATTCCCAGTGTTCTCCTTGCCCTCACACTATGATGTTCATGATTCAATATTTTTTTCTGCATTCTTGTTTATATCACCATATTCCTACTACCACAAATGCAAGAACACACACACACACACACACACACACACACACACAAACACACACACACACACACACACACACATTTGCTTGACAAATTCCTTTCTGCTCACTTACTAATTTGAAGCCGTATCCACTAGAAGTCTCCTCAGACTAATCAAGTGTAGGTCAGGGCTGTTATTTTCTTTTGTTAGTTCCCTGTAGTTTCACTAATATTGCCCTATCACAGAATGCTGGCATTTTGTTTTCTTATGCATTCATTAGCTAGACTATGAATTCCATGAGCACTGAAACCTAACCTGTCTCTTTCACCGTTGCCAACTAGTACAGCATGACAAATATGTAAGCAAATGGAAGGAGTTCTATCGAATGCAGAGAGAAGGAAGTGAAATTGATAATATGGTAACCTACAAGAAAAACTAATGCTCTATATTTAAGACTTGGTGAAAATCCAGTGAAGAGACTTATAAGGGACAAGTGGTCAGAATTCTGAGTTTAAAAAAGAGTTTAAAAAATATGTAAACTGTCTAGATATTCATTCCAAATTTATCACGCATCGTTGTTTACATTCCTTTCTAAGATGCCAAATGATTAAAGAAAAATTAAAAAGTGATGAATCTCTAAACACAAAAGACTAGGACAGGAAACATTAGTCAGTAGAGATTTTATCAAATTTTTAAGAAAGAAACAAAAGGAGGGATTGTAAAAAGTTTTGTTATGAAAAGTCTATATTTCAATTTATAGAAAAACCTCATTAATTTAAAAGTAATGGAAAACCATGCAGAAGCAATAATATATTTGAATTCTAGAATTGAATCATAAATTTCTATGTTATCCATCTAATATTCCACATGTTAGAAGGGGACTTAGAAGTTGTCCATCTCATATTTCATATAATAAAAGATTTCCACAAAGTGCTTGAAAACTGTCATGCAACCCTAACCCTAACTCTAACCCTAATTGTTGTGATTGGGCAACCTTATTGGTTTCAGACCAATCAAATCTCTATCACTTAACAATCCTTCATAGTTATAATACAACCACCAAGGCTAAGAAAAGTCTTTTGACTTTATGCAAAGTTTATCCATTTCCTCATATAGTATAGTTTATCATGGTATCTCTTCTGAAAAATTCACTTCATAAGAATTATTAAAGTGCCAAAAATGGAATATAACACCCCAGACATAAGATGACCAATTTAATTGTGGTGGAAATGTACATTTCCTCATTCTGTGTGCCATATCTATTCATATAACCACTATTAGTGTTTTGTAATTTCCTTTTTTCTCTCTCTCCCCCCCCCAACCTTCTGTCTGTCTCTCCTGTGACATCATATGGTTGATTTATATTGAAAAGATCAACAAATTGAGATTTTAAAATAACGATGACCTGGGTTTAAATTTGGACTCTACCACTTACTAGCTTAGGTTAGTTAATCTTTCTTTAAATTTCTTTTTATTTTCCCTCATCTTAGAATGAAGTTTCAGAAAGACAGGGGTTTTGCATGTTTTGTTAACTGCTGCATCCCAACACTTAAAACAGTTATTGGCACTTAACAATTATTTGTTACATAAATAAATGAGTGAATGAATAAATATATAAAATGAGAATAGTAACTCAGTCACAGGTTTGTAGTGAAGAGCAAATAGTTATAGATACAATATATATTTCATAATATAATTTCACACCAGTGATAACTATGACTCCATAGCCCATATTTGCAACCAACTAGTGGACAGCTCCACTTATGTACCACAGGCACATCAGACATATCATTTGTAAAATTGTTCATTTAGAGCTAAACTATGTGTCTCCAGTCCTACTGTCTCTACTCTGTACATTATTTCTCAAAGATGTCCCTTTATCTTTCCTTTTGCCAAGCCTTGCCTAGATCAAAATTTCCCAAAATGTATTATGAACACTAATTTAACTATATGACATAACTGTATGGCCAAACTTTCCTTTTCCTTTAGTAGAATTTACATCAGTGTGTATTAATACAAATTTGTACCCAGTACATTAAGACCCATGATCTCATTTATAGTATTGTTTATGTACAGCAAATTTTTTAGGTAAGTTTATTTACAACTAATTTTGAAATATGCAATAGATGATAAACAGATATGGCTGTGCTTTCAGACCATCTGTAAGTGGGGTCAATATGCCATCAGTAAGTCATCCAAACCCTCATGCAAATAATTTATAAATATCTTGGAAAGGTTAAAAACAAGGACAGGGCACTAAGATCAGCCACTACAGACTTTTTTCTTGGATAATATGGATCCACTAATCAAGACTGGTCTGTTAATCAGTTAAAATGAATTAACAATATCATCATTCAGTACATATATCTTCACTTTGGCCACAAAGATATCATGAAAATATATATGTAGAATAGATTTCTCATTTACCAGTCTAACAACATTGTACCTATTGTAAAAACAAGTGTAGTCATATTATTTTATATTATTTTTACTAAATGCAGGTAAAATATTACCTCATAGAAAGAATACTCT
This sequence comes from Stenella coeruleoalba, assembly GCF_951394435.1. Lineage (NCBI taxonomy): Eukaryota > Metazoa > Chordata > Mammalia > Artiodactyla > Delphinidae > Stenella > Stenella coeruleoalba. The sequence continues at coordinate 72,005,166 of NC_137155.1, forward strand.
AAAATAAATAGAGGGAGGGACTTCCTTGGTGGCGCAGTGGTTAAGAATCCACCTGCCGATGCAGGGGACACGGGTTCGTGCCCCGGTCCAGGAGGATCCCGCATGCCGCGGGGCGGCTGGGCCCGTGAGCCATGGCCGCTGAGCCTGCGCGTTCGGAGCCTGTGCTCCGCAACGGGAGAGGCCACAACAGTGAGAGGCCCGCGTACCGCAAAAAAAAAAAAATTACTCATGTAAATCCCTTCAGTCAACCATAAGCTGTATCCCTTAGTTTCATCTATACAACACTGCTCAAATATATCATTTCTCTGTGTTTTCTCAAGGATTTGAACAAATTTCTGCTTCTTTGGGCATCAGATGAAATACTTGGCCATTTAGGTCTACACTGAATGGAAAATACAAATGCAGAACAGATCAAAGTTATTATCCAGGAGTTACTTGGAATGTCATCGATAAGTACAGCTCTTAAAAAACTGAATGTGCTCAAGGGTCAAAATTTGATAAAGTTAATAATATTTACTGCCTCATCCAAGACATTCTTAAGTAAAACTGGCAGTATTTTTCTTTAACTGTCAGTAAATGGCAGTGAAGAAGCCAGTAATTACTAGCAGTTTGGTACCACTGCCTTGATTCTTGAAAAGACACCAGAAATTTCACTCATTATTGCTCTTGCACCATCAGCGCAAATACCAAGACTGTGAAAATGGCAAATAACATCTTAAAATTAATATAAAAATAATTTTGACATTGTGGGCCTCCTGAAAGTGTCTTAAGAGACTCCCTGGAGATTATGGAACACTTTGAGAACTATAGCATTTACTCAACATTTCAACAAACTACAGAACATTAGTAGCTGAAAAAATGTGAGAATTCTTTTTTCTAATGGCAAAATATCTTTTCATTTTATTGTGAATGTTTATATAATAAATATTTATGTAAAAATGTAAGCAATATAATAGGTAACACTTTGAAATCACTTTTATTTTTGCTTTTATCTCATTTCTTATTTGTCCTTTTTCCAGAACAATTTTATTTTTTTTATTTAGAGAATACTCTATTAGTTTCTGTAATCAAACCCATGTAGATAAGACCTTACATATTTTATACAGTGCATTACACCTGTACAAATGGAAAAAATTATGTTTAATGTTTCTAGACCAATATGGCTGTTGATTTCTGTACAATGCCAACCCAATACGGTACAACTGGGATACTTCTCCAAAGTTGACAGCACAGCTAAAGTTTCCAAAAATTCAAATTATACATATATTATAGATAGATAGATAGATTTATTTATTTATATAAAAAGAGCAATAGCAGTATGTTATGCATCAATAGCAGCAACAGCTTTTCCAGGTTCTGCGGTCATCAGAACAAAATTATAGAGATATCCAGCGCACTCCATAAAAAAAAAAAAAAAAAGGTTAAAAACAAAACCTCAGAAAACAGCAAATTCTGTTACTGTTGTGGTACCTGGCACCATTTTTTTTTTTAATTACCTTCTCAATTATTATCTGGAAAGAAAACATTCTAGAATAACGTCATTAAAAACAGATCTGATAAAGCACGGTCACTACTACGTATCATAAAGCAGGTACAAGATATTTTACATTCACAGAGGTATGATACAGTACGGTCCTACATCTATAATACTAGAGAATATAATTAAAAAGGCACTATTTGAGACTTGATTCTACTTTTTCAGCAGAGGGCCCAAAGGATGGTTATAACACAGCTCTGGTACAGAACAATGTCAATTTTAAAGCTTTGCCAGTTACTTTTTATTTTTCTTCAAAATGGTTTTCTTATAGATTAGGAGATGAAGAAGGCCATTATTACAGTAACTTAAAAAGAAATAAATGTATGCAATAAAAGCTATTGTAAATCTTTAAAGTGCTTATAATATTTTTGTTTCTGTTGATTCTCAAAAGTTATATAGTTATTTATATAGTGATAAATAGTAATTTAATATTTGTTTAAATCACAATGCCTTATGTTAAGATTCCTGGTAACAAAAAGTGAAAACATTTCTTACTTAGCAAACAAAAAATAATTCCTTTCTTAATTAGAAAGTTTCTTTACTGATAAATGTGTTTTGGAAACTATAACATAACTTAATCATTTACATTAAAGATTCTTCATGCCACCCTTGTTGATTTCCAGAAAATTCAGCCTTTTCTTTCTTGACTGAATTGTATTTTGAAATAATTAAAAGAAAATTTTAGATTTCTACCTCTTATCTATTTTTCATTTTTTTGCATTATTTTTCAGGGCTTAACCTATGCTATTGTAATAAATGCTAATTGAAGTCTAATGTATAGCAGCTTATTAGATGCCTAAGACCTCTTTAAGATTTAAAACAATGTTGATGAAGTAGAGCACCATTGAATTCATAGAGTAGATAAAAGAGAATAGGTCATGAAAGATAATAATGCAAAAAACAAAAAAAAAAACCCAGATTGACACAAGCTCCTAACATGTAATCATTGACAGGAACAGCCTGCAAATCAAGTCAAAAGATAGTAGTAGGCCAGGCAAAGCAGACTAAAAGCTTAAGATAAAAATAACTACCTCACTAGTCTTTGTAGAAAACTTCTGCATGCTAAGGATGTCAATGTAAATGTGTCTGGCTTATAAATAAGAATATTTAAGAACAAGACTACATACATTAAAAGAAATAAATTAATATAAAAGACTGAGTCAAGTAAATGATCTATGTAAGTTCAGAAACTTTCATTAAATACTTGAAAAGCTGTAAAACTAGAATTACCGCTTTTATCCTTTATCACACGTTAAGCAGGGAGTCTATGCTTGACTTCTGTTCTATGCTAAAAAGAAAAAAGAAAAGAAGATAAAGAAAGAGGAAGGAGAAAAATGCTCCCTCTCAATCAATTGTACACAAATTGAATCACCTCTTACTTATAAGTTTATCAGAAATATTACTGCATACAGAAATGACCTGTCTTCCCTCTCAACTCCAGTTCAAACTCTTCTCTTTAGGTCTCTGACATTATTTTCACACATTTGACAATTAATTTTACACATCAAGAGGAAATGTGATTATCTGTGAATCCCTTATTTTGGAGAAAAAATATTATTCGACAACTTTGAAATTAATAAGATTATAAGCATTACTATATGAAAAATTAGAAGTCCTGTTTTTGCATCTTTTATTTTGATATCTGAGTTAAATATATGGACATAAATATTTTTTTCTATCTATACAAATCTAATAAATGTGACCATACTAATGGAAAACAAAAGGTATATTTTAGCTTCACAGTGGAGTGGCAAAAATGCACCAACCTATATGTGAAGTATTAAACATTGTTATAATACTGGTCTTTGAAACCAAACTAAATGTCTTATTTATTAAGCATTAGGAAAACCTCTTCAGCTTCTGTTCAAATACATTGCAACATTTGAATAATGCCAGTCTCTGTAAGACTGATATTGGACTATGAATATTTGACCTAGAATGTCATTAACAACTTATACATTTTAAAACCACGTTTTGAAATGCGGCAAAACTAAGACTGTAGTGAATTTAATTTCAAAGTCATACTATCCCTCCTTTTATGCTGTATGTGGTAATCCTTGATTTTTTGCTGATGCTAAATGTTAATGAACAGAGCCACCGTGTACCATTTCACCTGGAGCAATGAAAACATTAAAATCTCTTTAGAAGCCTGAATAAAACTTTATTTTATAAATATAATCCATGTTAAAGCTCCACCGTTTCACTGTACTTTTGAAATAAGGGCACATGGAAAATATGGAAGCGTTTCCTTTGAGATGGCTAACTAAAGCTACAAAATGAGCACTGTACGGCATTTCCAAGGAACATGGTTCAAAAGTTGTACGATTACTACTAAGGTTGTTTTATTCTCTACCACATTTGGAACAGGAAGTCTGTGTTGTTCTTGAAGAATTCTGAAAAGCAATGTCACAGTCTGATGACCTCTTCTCCTCATTAAAACGTTCCCAAAGACAGCGCTCTGCATGATGTTTTGTAGCTTCAGCAGCCATGAACTAATTTGTACCTCTTATTTTGATCATGCACTGGTGAAAGCACCAAACAATATTTTTCTTTAAACACAGAGAGGTCTTTCAACAGCTCAGCATGCACTTCTACCCTCTTTTTAATCTTGGAGCACCTATTTATTTGCTCTTTTCACCACTAAATCTTCTTTGCTCCTTTCTGCCCCCTGCAAAGCAGCTAGTTAAAAATCTTCAGTGTTTTTTCTTCATAGGCTTAAACCATTAAAAGGGTATTACCATAAAAACAGAGATGAGGGCTTGTAGATATAGTACAAGGAGAATTTGCATTTCTAATTTTTAATCTAATTAAACTAAAATGATATTTATTTAGTTACTACCTTTCTATAATGTGCCTGATCACTAAAACTATGTGAAAAAAGTATAGCTTTAGAAAATTAGTTTTTAGGGTTCTCTGCAAAGACAGATTGGTTCCTTACCGTGAATAAAAGAAGGCTTTACTTAAAGCTTATTAGTATGTATGTGACTCATTTGTTTATTTTGCATACCCCTGCAGTTTCTTTGGTTCAGTGATATGAATCTTTTCTATATATTCCTTTATACTACCAAGAAGGTGTTGAGATTATTGTATGCATTACGTAGGAAACTGGTTTTAAGCCATGCATTTAATTTACTCAGGAAAAAAGAAGGGGTAGGGGAAACCATAATAATAAGACATTGTTAATGGATATGACTTTTAAGCAGTAATATTTTGAACTTATTAATGAAAACAATTCCAACAGCTTAATGATTCAAAAGTATTGTTTTAAAATGTATATTAATTTATATTAATTGGAGTTACATAAAACTCACATATGGCTAAATGCTAACAACTGATTAAATTTTGGTAAATTTCATCAAGCCAATGGTATAGCTGTAAACAGGACATACTTCAAGGATTACAGATCTAGTTAAGGTGAAATCTATAATTATATACTAATAAGTGAATTATTTCATCACCATGGAAGATTTGCTCTTTCAAGATGTAATTACTGAACACAATGAATTTCTCTTAAAAGGATCGAAGATAATAATGTAAATATTTCACCATTAATGAATCATAGTATGTTTTCAAACTCAATAGAAATTTAAATATTAATATTATTTAAAATAGTAACTCACTGACTTTCAAGTTTTCAAAAACCAGTTGATCTTTTTTTTTTTCTTATATATTTATTTATTCATTTTTGGCTGCATTGGGTCTTCCTTGTTGCGCGCAGGCTTTCTCTAGTTGCTGTGAGCGGGGCCTACTCTATGTTGAGGTGCGCAGGCTCCTCATTGAGGTGGCTTCTCTTGATGGGGAGCACAGGCTCTAGGCGTGCAGGCTGTGATAGTTGTGGCACGCGAGCTCAGTAGTTGTGGTGCACGGGCTTAGCTGCTCTGCGGCATGTGGGGTCTTCCCAGACCAGGGCTCGACTCCGTGTCCCCTGCACTGGCAGGTGGATTCTTAACCACTGCGCCACCAGGGAAGCCCCCAAAAACCAGTTGATTCTTGAGCACTGTTTTATATAAATATGCAATTTATCCAAATAATTCCTCGATTTATTTGTAAAATTAAACATTTGTAGGAAAATAAATACCAAAAAGGTGTTGTTTCTAATGATATGACCAATATTTCATTTTAGCCACATTTAAAAAATTTTTTTCCAAGTAAAATTAATCAAATCAATGTTAGCAAAATAAATTATGTGACTTTTTAAGTCATCACATCTACTTAATTGATCCTTTTCTCTATTCCAAATTGCTTCCTAATGAATATTTTTCATTGCATTATACATTTTGATGGCAACCAAGAATGTGTAAAAATTGTTAATTTCAGGAACTATTCCTTCAAATTTAATCAATTTTGCTGTTTAGAATTGTTTCTTCCATAAATTTGTCTTTGACTAATCTTAAAATATATTTACATGTCCTGTTGTGTCTCTATCATATCTTAAATATATTTTTTTCATTAATATAGACCTCGTAGTGACCAGCAATTGTCATAAATTTTCTTGATCTTTTCCTCTCAGTAAAAGACTCACCACGCTGCTTTAATTTGTCTCTTAAAATGATTTTTAAGAGATCTTCTGAGCTATTCAACTCTAAGTTGTATTTATGTGCCTGTGTTTTTGTGTCCAGAGGTCTAGTTTGAGACTTTGGGGATACCTACCCACATGCTTCTAAATCCTCAGGGGAAATAAACACACCCAGCACCAGCTTTCTTGGGTTCCCTGGCTTGGTTAAGGGATGCTTTTCAGTTTACTGTAACAAAGTCAGAGACCTGGGTGTGAACATAGGTCCTGTCACAAGACCCTCTGATGAGCTTGAGCAAATTATTTCACTTCTTTGAGTCTTAACTTTCTCAACTTTAAACTGGGTTTAAACAATCCTTTTTTGCAAGGCTATTAAGATGATTAGAAATGATGTATGTAAGGGATATGGTAATGGTAGACGCTAGCTGATAGTGACTAGTTGTTGACAGTTTAGCTGGGTTCCCCCAAACATTAAGAAGTTTACCGGCACTGTACCAACAGTGATAGCCCCTAAAAGGGTGCCAGAATGAGTGCCAAGAAACCTGGATTCTTTTTTCAGTTCACAAGTCACCTCACCTTCCTGAGCATCAATGAATAAAATTTGAACTAAATAGCCAGGACATTTTTATTAAGAATCAATTTAGATGATAGTTGTGAAAAACCCTTGAACCGTTTCAAATAGTATAGAAAACAAAAATAATATTATACAAATAGTATTCCAGATTTCTAAACCAGAAGAAAACCATAAATGTGAAAGAAAAGAGATTCAGACAGGCTTTCCCAAGATTACGTAACTAGCCAAATACAACGTTTATCTGTTTTATGTAAATCTACCTCTCCATGGTTGATGTAAGATATCTCCTTCTACATATAGGTTGTATTAAATTAACATCTGATACTGCCACAATAAACTATACCAAGTTAATCAAGAAAGATAAGCCATTATAGTCATAAAGAGTTCAAAATAACATACAAAGTTAAAAGCAGGTTTAAAATGAACCCGACATCTTATCTTCAGAGAAAGCATACTGATGTTAGTATAGGAGGGAAATTTCTTCTGATTTTTTTTAAAGTATGTTATCTGAAAGTGAGGATCCTGCTTGAGGGTAGTTTTACATTCCATTCTGTCTTTCGTCCACTAGATGTCCCCAGTACGTCATACAGAAGCTCTGATCTCAGATGGGGCCTTGTTAGAATCTGCATCTACTGTTTCTTTTTGAAGTGAGTTTCTGAGATAACTTGTCAAATGATTTTTTTTCCTGAGTTCATTTCATCCTGAAAATTAGCAAGCTACTAATCTACAGAGAAATGCAATCATTTAAAGATTTTTGTCTAAGAGACAGAGTATAACTTTGCTAATGTAAGAAGCAATTAAAGAACATGTATATCTTCTTTTCTGAAGCGCGTTGAAGAAATCAAAGACCTGAAACAAGTTCAAAATCCTTAGAGAAAAAGTTCAGAGCCTTGAAAAGAACGACTCTTAACACAACTTTTAATTGTATTGGTTTCAAAGGGTGAATAACATTTACACAAAATAGTTCAGAAAACTTTGGTGACAGCAGGAGCCTTGTTTAATTTGAACTTTAATAAATTAAAGAAGAAAAGTAAAAGCCTGAACAGTCACCCAAAGCGTCCCCTCCTAACTCACACAAAAACCTCTATAACAAAGGCTACAAGACTGAAATACAATAATAATTGCAACGTGGGGATATTCAATTAGAACTAGGCTTGCAAAATGCTGTCTTTTTTTCCCCTCAAGAGCCCAGTGAGCCCATATTACAGGAGGCTTCTGCCTCTGAGTGAAAAATAACACCCTCTGGGGTTACTGTGGCAGATGGCTGCACTAGAGGGCTGGGAATCTACTCTTCTAAAGCAATTCAATAAGGATTCCTACAAGGTGTCTCAAAATGGAAGCACTCAGGCAGCGTGTTTCTGCCTCACAGGGCAAGAGGTAAAAAGTTCAGCCTGTGAAGTAGAACAGTTTCTGCCCCAGAGCAAAAGAGAGAAAAAGTACAAGAGCATTCTGATGAATTATCTCTTACTCGGAGCTAACACGGGCTTCCCAGGAACAATGGCCAAGTCTAACCAGAGCTGACAGCTCCATTCACTGCCCAGCACTCCATCCCGCACTGTGTCGGAACAGTGCGCAATCCTCACCGCTTCCCAACCCGTCCCCAGCCTTTCAACAAACCTTCTCCATTCGGGAGCCACTTCTTGATAGTGCTTTTTTTGATTAAAGCTCACCTTTCATCTCTCTAACATTTTATTGTTATTATTTACAACGCATTCCAAGAATGGAGGTAACGTCAAAAAAAAGAGTTTAAACCAATGAGCCTTGGATTCATCTAGTTAATTATCAAGGTTAGGAATGTCGATCCAATCATAAGAAGCAACTAGAAAACAATTTAGTGATAAACTATGGGATCCTGGCAAGAATTACCAATGTAATTCACAGGAGATTATATTTGTGTCCTGGAAAAGAAGGTGTTAGAGAGGAGTGGGAGCTTGAACAAAGTTTTAAAGGATTCAGGGACCTGGGAGAAAAAAAGGAGGCAAAAGGAGAAACCAGGTGAGAAATCATCAAGTGAAAGGACACAGATACAAAAATGACCATTGCATAAGCAGAAGACAGACAGAAGCCAGCTGGACCAGGCATCCAGAGGCGCTTGAACAGAAATGGGCATAACCTCCAGTAGGCTGGATTGTAGAGGTTCAAGAGAAAAAGGTCCACCAGTTTAAAAAGCAGAGGGGAGCCATTATAGTGTTTTATGTTGGGATGTGAGGCAATAGAAGGAATGTTCTAGAAATATAGTCACAGCAGATTTGGCTGTCGAGGCAGGAGAGGAAGTGTACCAGGAGAGGTGAAGGATTGTCAGAAAATGCATTACTTGGTTATTAACACAACCTGTGGTTTTGATAATAAGGGCCAAGACCAGATGATTGGTTTTTCAACATAGAAAAACAGGCAAATCTGAGAGATCAAGCTTGGTGAAAAAAGAGATAAATGAAAGAAAAGTGTGGTTTCGACAGGAAAAGAACCTACTCTTTGTTTAGATACTACAATTTCACATTCTTCTCCCCAGGGTAGAGCCAATTTCATCTGTATTTTGTTTAGTATTCCACAGAATAAATAACATATTTCAATAAATATGCCTTTTTTTAGTGACTCCATCCCATGAGGAGATATTTTATGTCCCAAACATCTTTGAGATAGCCTAGAGTAAATATCCTAAATTTCTGCTGAGGACATCTTCATATTTCAAGGTATCAATATTATATCCTTAAAACAAATAATAATAAAATAAGTTATGTGCAATATAAACTAAAGCAATGATATATTGGCAGTGCCTTATAGCATATGAATGGCCGTAACTATTTTAAATGTATTACTTAAAGGGATATTGTAGTCCACACACCCAGACTTAGAGGCAAATGATATATCAGGCGGAAACTATCTTCAATTTCTCCCTTCCCAACTGTGACCCTCACCAGACTCTCCACACTCTAGAGGTCATACCATTGCAGTCTTTTCATCATTTTACAAATATTTATAGAGCAGCTTCATAAAGTTGAATATGACACAATCTATGCCCTCAAGGCACTTGCCCCATCTAGTCCTTTCCAGACTGCCACCGAATTTCCCCACCTTCCAGATACCAGCCACTTGTTAATAAAACAACTACTCTGTATAAAAGTATCAAGCCCTGTGGGAGACTTGGGAGAAACCCTCTTACATGGTCAATACTCTCTGAAATTTACAATCAACAAATTACACAAGTACATAAACAGAAGCCTACGCATTACATGTTAATTAATAATGCAGGGTAAGTAAGTAAGTGCTGCAGAAGTTGTTCCAGGAATTCACAGGAGGGATATATCAGCAAGGATGCAACTAGTAAAAGTAAAAATTAAAAGGCTAATTGCCACTTTCAAACTTAAATTGCTTGAGTAATTTTAAATATCTGGAACTCCGTAAAGGAGCTGGAGCCGTTCAAGCTATTATATTCTCATCATTGTCTTAATGTCACAAATAATAAATAGTCTTTCATGGGTATCTGTCCAAATGTTTAATAATTTTTAAAAACTAAGTAAAGAATGAAGTTTCTGTAACACACTCCCTCATAACAAACTATTGAGCCAATTGATTTAAAATAGATATCTAATAATCTTGCAAACAAACCAACTCACCAGCCTGAAAACATGCTCAGTCCATCTGGACAGAAGATCAAAGGGACAAAAAGAGCCTCTGTGTGTATGTACATGTGTGCTTAGAGTGTTTCATTTTGTTGGTTTTCTTTCAGTCAGATGCCTTAGAGAAGCATCACCAACCAAGGACTATGGAAGTACCGCTGAGGTCAAACAAAGTTACATCGATTACTTGCTGCAGCCATGGAGACCACATTTCATGAGGAATTAGGGAGCACCTCAGTTCAAGGATGTTACAGGGAGCTGGTTAGAGGGGTGGGCTTGCATTAGGTGATTTTTAAGAAAGGTTCAAAGAAGCATCCTTGGCTTTAGATTGGATGTTATCAGGAATTGGGGGTAATTCAGTGGTTGGGTACCAGTAAGTTTCTAGGAATCAAGGAAAACACAGATTGTCTAAAACTGTAATTGGTAAACAAATGCAGCCACTCATGTCAGCCATTAGAGGGAGTCGTTTGGTCATTTTTGTGGCTGGCACAGGGTTTGGTTTTTGTCTCATTCTATCATAATCTCAGAGTAACCTCAGCAGATGCTGGTGCTGCTTAGGATAAGCAGAACACCATACCTTAGCTGTTAGGATCAGGCCAGCTACCAGCTGACAGCTGTCAGAGCTGCTCTTTTTTGTCAAGCACTATTTTCTGTGATGCAAGGATTGTCCATGCAGTGAGAAAAATATACATCTTCTGAAGGAATTCTTCATTTTCTTCAAAACTCCCAACTGATGAGGATTTGCTATGAATTCTGCTTGTCCCTAGGAACACTCACTTTATCAGTAAACTGGAAGAGCTGGGCACAAAAGATAAGGGTCCTCTTTGAAGTGCTGGATTTCTAAGAAGACTGATAAGGCTGGCATTGTAGATACATTCTAGGGAGCACCACCTTATTTTTCAGAACGCATTCCCACACATTGTTGGGTTCTACCAGCTACAACTGCATTATTTGATACCCCTTTGCCAAAATTAAGTGGACAGTGGTAGATACCTGACCCTAGCTGGACCAAATTCCCCCTCCTAGAAACCTGGAATTGGGATTCAGAGAAGCCAAATGAGTTCTGCATGCAGCTGGAATTGTCGCAGGTTAACTCCGGAGCTCTGTAGATGCTCTTTTCTTTATGTGGCCTGACAATCACAAAAAGCCAGGTTATGGAGACAGAATGAATCAGAACTGCAGAAAAAAGCAGAGATACGAACATGGGAGTGTCCTGACAATTTTCAGTTCCTCTTTCCAGTCTCTTCCTGAGGTCCAGCTGAATTCTCACTCTTTTGAGTTCCCTGTATCTTCATAATACATTCTCCATTTTTGTTTAAGCCAACTCAAGCATGTTTCTATTATTATAATTTACAAAAACTCTTAGCTAGCAATAATAAACAATTTAATGCCAGGTGTAAGTGTAGCACAGACCACTGACTGTAGCCCGGTATTCAAGCTTCCACTTCCCAACTACTTTTGCAGCTAGGTGTGACCATATGACTGTGTTCCGTCTAATAGTATGTATGTGAAATTGATGCATGCAACTTTATGGTTATCTCCTTTAGGCAAGCTGCCTACCCTGAATTTTCCTTTTTTCTCACTGACTGGAAAATGGTGACCACTGGAACAATTGTCTTGGACCAGAAACAGAAACACAATTGGGATGACAAAGCCAACGCACCAACCAATGTACCTGGTTGACCTTCAGGAGAAAAGGTTCTGCCACTGTGCCCACACCACCTGCCTGACTGACCAGCACAAGAGAGGAGTGAACTTCTATCTCATTTGCACCACTATATCATGAGGTCTTTTTGCTACAGAAGACAAGACTCCCCTAATCAATACAGAGAGGTTGCCATAATAGACCTTCAGAGAAAATGCAGAGCTAGCTGAGTAGAGAATATGTGGGGTGAAATTTTTATTTCGGTATGAAAATCCTACTGTCTATGTTACGTGATGCTGAAGCAGTTAGTTAAAATCCTACCTATAGTGTCTGGGAATTCGAATGATATTGCCCCAAAGATGACAATGTTTTAGGAGAATTCTTTGTTTAGAGTGAGAATTTTAAAATGTGATACCTACTCTTTGTGATAATCAATGAAGTACAACATAAAAGAGGAAAACAGTCCAGAGTTCCCATCTGGATGCAGATAGAGAAAATATGTTTAATGAACTGAAATTGCTGAAGCCTAAATCAAGAAATGAATAGATGTCTTGCCAAACTGAATTATGCACCTCACTCCTTGATGTGTATATTACTGATGTTCTATTATGGAACTGCAACATCCTGACCATTGGTATGGGATCTGGGAAGAGTGAGAAAACTGAGGAAACCTATCCTCTGTGCTGTCTCTACTCTTTCTACAAACGTATCGCAATGCCTCTAATTATAAAGTTTAGTACAGGATTATGGGGAGAAAGAGGCCCAGAGAAGACTAGAGATGAAGTGCTTGCAGATACCCTTCCTCTGCCTGGAAGGGTATCTGCAAGCCCTTTTTAACTAGTTCCTGATTCACTGATACTCAGGTACTCGGAAAGCGTAGAGTGTCTTAACACAAAAACTCCATCAATATCACTCATCTGGGTATTACTAAATTTGGCATGACAAAAAAGTTATGAGGATATAGTGAATGCAATCATGCTAAATGAAATTGGCAAGCAGTCCACTAAAATTTTATAGGATTATGTGATGATTAATTTCTTATGCCAACTTGGCTAGGCTGTGGTGCCCAGTTGTTTGGTCAGACACCAAACTAGATGCTGCTATGAAGGTATTTTTTTAGATGTGATTAGTATTTAAACTGGTAAACTTTAGTAAAGCAGAGTGCCTCCATAATGTAGGTGGACCTCATCTAATCAGTTGAAGGCCTTAAGGGAAAAGACAGGTTTCCCATAGAAGAAGCAATTCTGCCTCAAGATTGCAACATAGGAACCCTGCCTGAGTTTCCCATCTGCTGGTTGGCTCTGCAGATTTCAGACTCCAAGACTCAACATCAACTCATGAAGACTCAAGATTGATACACACACACACACACACACACACACACACACACACACACACACACGCTGTTTTTCTGGAGAACTTTTTTGACTAATACAAATTGTATTGCTAGGGGAAAATGCAATCCTGGCCAACTGTGGCAAAAAAAGTAAAAATAAATACAAATAAAACAGTATACTACTAATAATTACCCCCTTTTTCCCTGATCTCAGGAAATTCTGTATGCTTATTCTTTCACAACAGTAAATTGTCCAAACAAGATAAAACTGATTCCTCTTCTTTCCCTAGAAATTCACCCGTCCTAAATCTCTTCCCCCTAGGCTCTCAACCTTGGGAAGTGGCATTTACTTCATCTTAGAGTCAAATCCATGCTAAGGAGAGAACAGGCTGATATCTAGAAATCCTGCTCTTTCCCCAAACTATCTGAAGATAGTGACTTCTGCTTTTGCTGTATGATGTAAAGTGGCTAAAACTGTCACCTCTGAACCACAGTTAAAAATAGGAGGAAATCATTTAGTCAGGAGGGGCCTGGCAGCACCTAAAAAAATCACACCACAGAGGCCACTTCCTTTTCTGCATATATGTAGAATATCATAATTGCTAGACTCACATCCAGCAAACACTCTAAGCTCAAGGATTACAGGCAATTCTGAGAAGCAGAGTATTTCCAACCAAGTACCAAGACTGCAAAGTCAAAAATGAAGTTTCGATTTGTTAAGGGATGCAGGAGCTATAATCAATCAGGTCTCAAGTAGTTTCAGTTTCAGAAATACTTGCAGGATATCAAGTTATTTTGGATTCATTTAGGTCCACACACGAATGGACCTGAATTCCTCAGTAACATTGTCTCAGAAATACCCATGACACCCACTAAAACAAGATAATTCTAGAGCAGGCAAAACTTCTCAGGTTGCTTACAAATTGAAATACCATAATTTCTGTGACAGTTGAAATAGTAATATTTTAAGACTCAAGTATGGTACATGATAAAAATTGGTCATCATCAATTTCTTTACATTTTCAAATTCAAAGTAGGATATGGAGAAAGAAAATTTAAAATCACAGACAAAGGTAAAACACTGACAGGAAATGAAAAAATTTGAATTCTGTTTGTAGCAACTATGAAGGACAAGAAATTAAGTGGAAAAACCTACCAGTGTAGTATACCTAATACAGCTGAATAGCATTTTTAGAAATCACTTCAATACCTGTCTGAGCAAGAGAAGACAATCAAGAAATTCCTCAACGACCAGAAACACAAAAACCTGCAAATCTAGATGTAAAACCCAGAGCAGGAGTTTGCCCAGGACTGTTTGCCATCCCTGACAAACGAGCAGTCAAAATTTAAAAGGCTCACAGTTGCGGCAAGAGAGACAAAGGTCCGGGACCTAAGTTGATCAAAGAAAATCCACCAAAGCCAGAACCCCTGAAGAAAGGACATTATGGTCAGTGCCTGAAAGAAACTGCTCTGCTTGTAGAGCCTGTGGAGACACTTGCATGCTGCAGCTTTACCTCTGAGTGGTGAAATTTAATGGTCTTCCCTTCCTAACCACAAGCCTCAGTCTCAGGGGTCTAAAGCAAGAATTCAGGCTCTATCTATGGTCCAAAATACCCATGTCTGGAAATGTCGATTAAAGTGATCCAGGGTTGGTAGTAAACACAGGTTCCTGACAAAAGCAAACAAAAGTCTTACATAGACAAACTCACTTTAACACACCTCAAAGAAGTCTCACAGTTAATGCTTCAAGATTAACTCACAGTGAAAAGTCACCAAACACTAAAGGATCAAACAACTATAAATGAGAGTTAAGATATAAATCAAGAAACTGCCAAACAAGACTCTCAAAGATGGTTAATCTTATAATGATCAGAAGAAGCCTATAAAATGAGTTTACTTGTTACTGTTAAATAAATAAAAGAGACCATTATCAACTACAACTGAGGAAGAAGAAATTATGGGAGCTGATTGGAGAGATTTGAGGAAAGAATAAAATTAAATTGTTGGAAATGAAGAAATGTAATAACTAGAATTAAGAACTCAAAGTTTAGATTAAACAACAGATTAGACAAAGTGAAGAGAAATTTTGTGAATTCTGAGACATATATGGATAAAATATTCAAAATGGAGCACAAAGAGTCAAAAGAATGGAAAATATAAAAGTTAAGAGACATGGAAATAGAAAGATTCCAACATGTCTGCTAATTGGAGTTCCAGAGATGAATGAGAGAAAAGATGCAGAAGAAATATTTGAAACAATAATGGCTGAGATCTTTCCTGATATGATGAAAGATACTAAATCCTCATATTTAAGAACCTCAGTAAGTCCCAATGAGAATGAATGGAAAGAAATCCATACTTAGACATATCAGTGAAAGTGTAGGACAGTCCTGGCTGAAACTTCAGGTGAACTCACCATGACCCACTGGGTACTAGACCCCATATCCTTTTGCTGACTCCTCCAGCAATTCTTCCCTCTCTCTTCTGCACAATCACTTGTTTCTCTTCTACTGGACATTCACATCAGCATATAGCATGTTCTTCTTTCTTCCAAATATTTCTAAAAAGTTTTTTTCACCCTTATTTGCATGGTTAGCTACCACAATATTTCCCTGTTCCCTTTGCAGGAAGGGTCCTTGAAATAACTACTATTCAAGGCCTATTTCCATTTCTCTCAATTATCTTTTCCAACTATCCAATCAGGTTTGTGCCTCACCACCAAAGTGCTTACTTCAAGGTTACATGGCTAAATCCAGCACTAAATTCCCAATTTCCATTATACTCTACTATCAGTAGCATTTGACAAAAACAATCACTACTCTTTAATATATTTTCTTGACTTGCCACACCACACATTTGACTTGCCAGTACCTCTTTTGGTTTTCCTTCCATCACATGGATCAGATCTTGCAAGATCATCAACTGAGAGTAAAGCTGGAGGAGGGAGCGTTGGAGGAGAGAAGAGAAGACCCCCCCCAAAAAAAGGCTTTCAATAATATTTTCAGAATGAGGATGAAATAAAGACATTTTTAAGATAAATAAAAATTGAAAGAGTTTTTTACCAACATACCCTCACTAAAGGAATTAGGAAGAAAATGATCTGAGAAGGAAGGTCTGAGGGGCTAAAATGAATGGTGAGCACAGAAGTAGTTAAAAAAGCAGTCAAATCTAAATAAGCATCTAAATAAATCAATAACAATATCTAATTTTGAGGATTACAAATAATCAATGTTTAACTATTATATTGTGTAAGAATAACACACAAGTAAGGAGAGGGTATGACTGGTGTATGTATGTATATACAAGTTCAAGCACCATCATTTCTCAAGTTGCAGTGATGAACAGAGGCTTTTTGAGTTATTTCTAAATAATAATACATTTGCTGTTATATTTGGTGATATCTTCAAATTTCAGCAGAAAAATTCACACTTTTCTCTCATTCTCCCGATTCCCACATTCTACATCCAGCTAAACAAAACAAAAATTCATACAACTTTTCAGCCTTGGGACAATAAAGAACTGGAAAAAAGACATTAAGAGGTACTGAACTCAGCAGTTCACCACTAACTCCTCAAGTATTTTGCATTGCCTCTAAGTAATGGGGCATCCATACTGTAATTCCTTTACAATAGCCAATGTGCAACCAGATGGAAATCAGACTAACCCAAAAAACTTCCTCCTCCCTATCTGGATTCACCACCTAGTAAATTAATTCTGGGCTTTAGATGTTAGTTTCTGTTGACTTTTAAAATCCAAATAATTTCACATTCCAAAAGACGAAACATTTTTCACACAATCTAAAATTTCCTTTTTGTTATACCTTGTTTACTTTTACAGTTTACTACTAATCTCTGTCTCTTACTTAAATTTTTTTAATGTTAATAGAAGACCTTACTTCAGTTAAAGCTCTCTTCTTTGGGCAGTGGAATTATGACTTCCCAATTACCAACTTCTACTTTCAAGATTTTCAATGATATGCATGAATTATTTTTATAATAAGAAGAATTAAATCTGTTTTTAAATTAGAAGTCAGGGAATAAATTGTATTATATCTTCTGGGACCTCTATTACAATATTGAATACAATGATTATGGGCTTCCTTGTCTTTAAATTTTATTGTGGAGTCACTAGAACTATGATTAAATGGCCTTAAAGAAAAAAAAAAATCCACAGCTCACCCTCCTGCTCAAAAACTAAACCACCACAGTCACATGGTGATATGCAAATGGTTAAGGATATTAAAACAATAACAATAACAACAACAAAAACTACCCTGGCATCTACATGTTTAAAGAATATGTTTGCATTTTTATTGCTGTCACATTTCTTTCTTGCAGAGTGTATAGTTAGGGGAATACTATTTTACTAGTGTGTTAACTGGAAGTGAAACTAACATTTAAAAATTCGTGAGAAGAGTTTTTGTGTTCTTATATTAGCATTCAGAGGTAGAGTAAGGGTGATTGGAAGACATGTGAGTTTGATTCAAACTCAAATTATATTTGTTCATATAGAAATAAAGCCCTTGTGATGTATGGTTTTGTCTTGGCTCAAAGCTTAATTTGATAAACATTAATTTTGGTATGCATCTCTTTTAAGGGAGTATAATAAATAGTATAAAACCAACATTTGAGGTTTTAAAATTGTAACTTCTAAACATAATTTTATTCACACTACAATATTTTCATTGATTTCCTTTGAAAATAAAGCAGTAGATTTTTAGCAAGTTGTGTGTAGCATATACTCCATCATTAGCACATGAAAATGAATAAATGTGTGACAAAGTCTGAATCTCTTTTGAAAGATTGATTGATTAATCTCAGTTAAATTCAAAATAGATTTTTTCTAACATTAATCTGAACACAGAACATTTTCATTTGATATTAGCTTTTGAAATTTTTACTCTCCAGTTGAATTTTTCTCCTTATCTTAACAGGGTTTGTTTTTTTTCAACAAGAATGAAAACTTGTTACAATGGAATTTTCTTTTATTCAGCAAGACAAATGTACTTAACTCTTTATATCATTATACAAATTTTCATAATTGGAAGATTTGCATTTTTGATGGATGAAATAGTGAATGAACATCTGTAGTGTAAGATAACATAAAGTCATCAATTTAATTGGTTCATAAGATAATAAAAAAATCTGAATTGATTTGTTTCACTGGATTTTAACATTTTTTTCACTGAGATATCCATTCTAATTCAGTAAGCACCTTGGACTTCAGCAAAGATTAAATTCCTGGAAAAATTTTTAATTATTTCCCAATGTAGGAAATAGGATAATTTAAACATAAATGTAGATCTCTCTGGTCATTTTATCAAAGTATTAAAACCTTTTGAAGTGACGGTGCAGAGTAATACTCAGATCTCTGTAAGTATACCTGGATTAAACTTTGAATTTAAAAAGTAGCATTTAAGAGCAATGTGCTCATCAGCTTTAGTTTGGGAAAAATGTCAAGAACTTCCATTGCTAGTCAAGAAAGAGGAACAAGGACCAGATTTATGCTTGTATCTTAAACAACTAAAAAGTCTAACAAAATATATGAAACAATGATATTCAGACATTGAACAACTGGCAGCAGAGAGCAGTGGTCCCTGAGAGAAGGAAAATAAACTACTTAAACTCTATGATTGCTTCAGCTTACTTCCTGGAGAGAGTTTCCAAACCACACCACAGGGAGAGAGAATCCAAGCAGAGCCCAGAGTTCTCTCTGAATTGAGGAGACAAAGACAAGAATCTGGGGAGGCAAAGGCAATTAGGATTTGCAGGGCAGAGTACCACAACAGAGAGAGTTACAAAGAGAGGTAGCTCCTGAGATCCACAGAGGGTTCCCCTACAGACTTCAGCTGAGTACTGATCAGAACACGTGCATAAGCAAACTACCTTTTGGCTGGGCAACAAATTACCGGAAAGAAGTAGTAGGAATAATTTCTAGAGATCACACAAAGCTGGGAATGGTTTATGTTCCCAAGAGCCAGGGGGTAGAAAATACACAGGGTGTACCTCAAGAAGAGTACTCAGAAAGGTACTGCCTTACTAAGGCAGAAAATTAGCCTTAGACTAAAGACTGCTTCGATTCCATTTGGCAAAAATTAAAGCTACTTGTGAAAGAATCAAAATGTTTCCAAGCAAATTAACTTCATCCCAGAGCAAAGCTCAAAAATATTTCTAAAAAGTACTAAAAGTGCTGGGCTTCCCTGGTGGCGCAGTGGTTGAGAGTCTGCCTGCCAATGCAGGGGACATGGGTTCGAGCCCTGGTCTGGGAAGATCCCACATGCCGCGGAGCAACTAGGCCCATGAGCCACAACTACTGAGCCTGCGCGTCTGGAGCTTGTGCTCCGCAACAAGAGAGGCTGTGACAGTGAGAGGCCCGCGCACCATGATGAAGAGTGGCCCCCGCTCGCCGCAACTAGAGAAAGCCCACGCACAGAAAAGAAGACCCAGCAGCCATAAATAAATAAATAAAATTAAAAAAAAAAAAGTACTAAAAGTGCCAATACTCACAATGCTTGGTATCCAATCAAAAATTACCAGACATACAAAGAAGTAGGAAAATATGAAGAACAATATGGAAAACACTAATTCAGTAAAAACTGACCAATGAATGACACAAATGACAGCAACAATAGAAAGCACATTAAAACAACTACTATAACCATACTCCATATTTTCAAGAAGGCAGAGGAAAGAATGAGCCTTTTAAGGAGAGACATGACAGATACTACAAAAGATCTAACTCTAAATTCTAGAAAAGGAAAATATAATGTCGAAAATAAAGTTTACTCTGGATAATACAAATCTTAGCCTGGGAACTGGAGTACATTGCAACCAGGAAACACCAACAGGCTGGACAAATAGCCTTGCTATTCCTTATCCTTTGAGCAAATTAAGCAACAAAGATGATTGTTAATCTGGCTATTTTCTATTTCTTTGATGCTATAGTTGTAGTTACTTATTTTGTGTTTTGCATTCTACCTCTGATCATTCACTTTACCCATAGTGATTAGCAATAGTTAGGCAAAGGACAAAAAAAAGCTCTCTCTTCCGTTACTGGTTAGCAAACCAAATAAAATTTATAATGAAGTAAAAAAAAAACAAAGAAACACTGGATAGGATTAAAAGCAGATTCGATACCACCGAAGAAAAGATCAGTGAACTTAAAGACATAATAGTAGAAACTATTCAAAATTAAACTAACAGAAGAAGTCTGAAAAAATTAAGGGGTTATCAGTGAGCTATGAGACAACTTCAAGCAGGCTAATATACATGTAATTGGAGTCACAGAAGGAAAAGGGAAACAAAAAAGTGTCCCTAGGTTTTGAAAGCTTTTGCATGTGGCCCATCCCTTGAAGCAGAGGATTAGATAAAACCATAAGGAGAGAAGAGTTATCCTGCCCTAGCATAACGGTAAAGAACACAGTGTTCACTAAACATTGTCAGGCAACAGACATTAGGAATATCATCATTTAACTTTAGTTAAGAGTATTGAGCTACAGTGGCCATTCTTCATATGATGCCTGTCTTCCCACTTTTGACAAAAATCTTCCCAGTTGATACATGTACTAGAGTGGCCTCCAAGGTGTGAGGGAGAGATGGATAATGCAGTTAAGACTCAGGCTGAAGAAAACTTTATAAGCTATGAAACTCTGTCACTTATTAAAGCCCTTCCTTTCCTTCCTTGCTCTCATCTCTATCCCCCACTTTCTTCAGATGGAGACTTTACTATCTCTTGGTATATCACAGAGCTCCTATTCACACTGGCACTGGAAGGAGCACATGACTCTCAGTGGAGATCATGACTCTTGAAAGTATAGTGGCAATAATAATATTCATCCATATATTTTTTTTATTTATTCAAAATCTCTTATGGGTCAGGCACTATGAAATGTGTTAGGAATATATTAGTGAATAAGGCAGATACATTCTTGATCCATGGAAATTAGAGACTGCCTGGAAAGATTGGCATTACCCTCATAATAGCATTAATTAACATATACTTTTTAGTATACTAACATTAATTATTTGTCTGAGGTCAATCACTTTCTTCCATGTTCTGTGCCGTATCTACAGGGGGCCAGAGACTCCCAGAAAGTATATTTCCCATATTTCCTTGCTAACTGACTTCCAGTTAAGTTTGGCTGATGAGAGGAATTGATACAATATTGGAAGGTGACAGGAGGGGAAAAGTCATGGGTCTTCCTCTCTATTGGGCATTTATTCCTCTCTCTTTGCCTTGTGGTGGTGTCCATGAAAGTGGCTGTGACCCTTCTGGGGTCCCATCCTTAGCTCTGATTTCCCTAACTCAGCTATAGTAGCCCATGCTAAATTGTCCCCTTTGGCAATTCTAGCACTCTGATAGGCACCCTAAGAAGTCATAAACACACTCCCAATCTGGGTTACCTCACCTTGTTTTTACAGTTCCAAAGTATAGCCCACAAATCTGACATCTTCCATATCATTGTTAATTGACCCCAGTCCAGTACGGAAAGAACCCAGAGTATGAAATCAACTATTTTGCCAATTGTGTAACTAATTTGTTCTATTAATTTCACTTTCCTTGAAAGATCTAGTATGATTTCTGTTTTCCTGACTGATACACGTATCATATTGATAAATGCCAAGTACATAGCCCACTGAATATATGTAATGGGAGATCTAATCTATACTGGGGAATCAGAGGCAGTTTCCTTTAAGAATTAATATTTAAACTAAGAACTAGAGTATGAATAGAAGTTAGCCAGGTGAAGGGACATCAGATGATCAAATATCACATTATTTAAGATATCAAAGAAGGACTATTCTACAAAAGGCACTTCCCTGATATACACTTGACATAGTTCCATGTTGTACTTCTTACTGTGCCATTGAACCTACAACAAGCTTGCCAGAGTCTACCTCAGAGGGCTAACGCAAAGAGTTGTTATGTTCAGTCCTACTTCTAAGATTACAATCAACGCCCAACTAGCAAAATACATTTGAAACATGGGAAAACAAGATATTAAAAACTAGAGAAATATTTTATTTCATGTGGGCTTCCCCATAACTGCACCCATCCTCAGCCTTGAGTCTCTCAAACAGTTTGGCCACAAATAAATGGGTCACATGTATTTTGTAGCTCTCTCTTGTGAGTCTCTAGAATTTCTGCTTGGTTTCTCAAGGGCTTACTTTTACAGTTCCTGAGTGTAGCCCACAAATCTGACATTTTCCATAGTAATGTTAATAGGCCTCAATTTAATGGGAAAAGAATACAGGCTATGAAATCTAGGCAGGTCTCCTATTGGCTCCTTGTTTGTAGCTGGGAAAGATATTTAGGCCTCCATCTCCTCATCTCCAAAATGAAGTTTTTGGACTAAAAGGTCATTAAAATATTTTGTCATATTCACATCCTATGACCAAGTAATTCTGCTACACATACACATTTTAGACCATATGGAAGACTTAGCTTAAGTTGGACTTATTGGCACTCTCTCTTCATCTCTGCTTTTGTGTGTACTAAACTTTATTCTGAAGTATCTGCAATTAAAATTGGTCACTTAGAAAGTAATTTGGGGACTTCCAATCATAGCAAGAGTTTTGATATCATATATTAGGCCTCTAACATGTCTCAGATGATCTTTCCTATACTTTCTCATGTTCTGTTTTTAAATTGTGTCCTTCTTTTATCATATTCCCTAAAATGTCCTATCTCAGAACACCTTCCTTTCACATGCAGAAGATTCACAAGCACATGAAAAGAACTAGCTTAGTGCTGCTTATATTTCTTAAGAAACCTTTCTTTCTCTCTCACTCTCTCCCTCCTTCCCCTGTCTTTTCTCTCTCCATTCTCTTCTTTTTTCTTCCTTGGCTTGCTTTTCCCATTTTCTTCCTTTTTCTCTCATTAACTTCCTTTATGACAGTAGAGAAGATCCTAGATGTTTAGTTCAGAATATATGAGCAAGTAAAATAACATTACAAATTGAATTTTACTTGACAGTATGCATACTATATTCAGTGCATGTGAAATAACATAGTAAGGAAAACATATGCTATAAGTGAAATGGATTAGTTATTACAAATAATATGTGATGACAAAATACATTTAGTAGGGAATGAACAGTGTTGGGGGGGGAAGAGAAACCAGGAAACAGAGGGAAAACAAAAAATGAGATGGTAAGTGTGGAGCTGAGAATGAAGTTCTGAGCTATAAAAATATTTTATGAAGTCCTGTGTTGGCCTTGCTTAAACAATAATGGATAAACAGTTGTTTTTCCTTTCTTTTATGTATGATCTCATACAACTGTAAAAACATAGTACTTATGTCATATTATAACAATGTAAATTTGGTCTTATAGTATTTCACAATTCTTCATTAACATTATTATTTGAAGAGGGCCTTTGCTTAACTGTACTTGCTTCTATTTTTTTTTTTTTTTTTTTTTTTTTTTTTTGCTGTATGTGGGCCTCTCACTGTTGTGGCCTCTCCCGTTGCGGAGCACAGGCTCCGGACGCGCAGGTTCAGCGGCCATGGCTCACGGGCCCAGCCGCTCCGCGGCACGTGGGATCCTCCCAGACCGGGGCACGAACCCGTGTCCCCTGCATCGGCAGGCGGACTCTCAACCACTGCGCCACCAGGGAAGCCCTTGCTTCTATTTTTGATGTTTGCTTATATTAAAAATATGAAGTGACAAAAAGATATAATCAAATATTCTTTAATTTTTTATCTTAACAGATTATAAAATGTGCTAATTTATTTATTATAAAATTTATCATTATAAATACGAATATGAACAATCTGTATTTCATGTCATTCATATATCTAATCCACAGAATTTATTTTAACTGCTTTTATTTTTAAATAACTCATTTCTCTCCATTTAAGGGCTATCTGAACTAGGATTCAATGTGTTAAATGAAATGAACACTAAGTTACAAGTGTATTTACTGCAGTGAATAATGAGAAATAAATATCACCCATTAAATTATGAAATTCAAATCTATTTATGCCTCACTTTAAGGATATATAATTTTCAAAGTTTCAGATTTATAATGCATACTTCTTTATCAAAAATATACCCTATAGAATAACTTTCTTGTCTGGTGCTCTTTCTTTAAATTAGATAGATGATTGAGAGATGATAGATTATATTCCTTACATTACAGATAATAATTATATCAACCAGTTCTTTGTAAACATATATATTGCATAAAATGAGATAAACATACTCATGCCAATTCTCTATAAACTTTAGCAAAATTTGAAACCATTTTTGCACAGCCAAAAGAGAAAACTATTTAGAAATCTCACATATCAGTTACTCAACTCATCATTTCCTTTTTCTTCTATTAAATTCATCACTGAAGCATTATAATCAAATGTTACCAATAATTTTAAAAATAGCACTAAAATTTTATCTATTTCTAATTTATAGAGCAAAATGTAAGTTAAGATCTAAATGTTTTTAATATGTAAACATTTCAAATTAAGTTGAAATTTATAGTTTTGTGCTTTTAAACCCCTAGATATATGTAATTTTATAGTTCTAATTAAATAATTTGGAGGAAAAAATTACCTTTGTAATGTCTCAGGAACATAATCTGTAAGAGTCAGTCTCTCCATTTGCTTTCTATGTACTGTACTGTTGACTCCTACTTCTCTACCTGTTCTACTTCTAAGGGAGGCCAAGCTATATAAAGCATGATTTAGTTCCTCTTTTTGGCATTACATTCATTTCTCATATTCCTGACTATAGTTTTGAAGAGAATGAGTAATATTTAACTAACCATGATTTTAATAATTTGTAATTACAAAGAACAACCCAATTCTTTTCTCCCCCTATCAAATATTTTATTATTTTGTCAACAATGCTCTATATACAAATAAAAGTTAGAAGTGATTAATATAAAAACTGAGAAGTAAGCAGAAATTTCAATGTGTAAAAAGAGGACAATATTGCCACTGTTAGGTGAAGGCTCCTAGGAAAAGATAAATTGTTCCTCTGTCATCATTGTCTGGCTGTAGTTTCTCTGGATTTTACAAGTTGTCTTCTGGAAAAGTTAACAAATAAACTCACATAGGAAACACTGGGTTTGCTTCAGTCAAAGATTTGGAAGTACAAGTGAGTTATGTTTCCAGAAAAAAAAAGAAAGAAAAGAAAAATAACATACATACATCTGTGTATCTGTATGAGTATTTGTCAATGGGTGGGTGTGGTAATCATTTAATGTTCACCATTTTCATTCATATTCCATTCTCCTATACTTCTGACTCACTTGAAGTTAGGAGTGACCATGGAACTAACTTTTGGCCAGTGAAATAAGAGGGTTTGAAACATTTCTTGCTGGTGCTTGGCTCTACAGCCCTCCTTTCTGGCTGCCTTGGTGATCATGGAAGCAAGTGTCCAAAGAGCTTCCATCAACCCATGGCCCCTGGGTTTGACTCTGGTAGACAAAACCCTCCTATCACCTACATTGGGCTTGTAACACAAATGAAAAATAAACTATTTTATTAACTACTGATATCTGGAAGTTATGTGTCTAACCTAACCAATTTTTTTTTTTTTTTTTTTTTTTGTGGCACTCGGGTCTCTCACTGTTGTGGCCTCTCCCGTTGCAGAGCACAGACTCCGGACGCGCAGGCTCAGCGGCCATGGCTCACGGGCCCAGCCGCTCCGTGGCATGTGGGATCCTCCTGGACCGGGGCACGAACCCCTGTCCCCTGCATCGGCAGGCGGACTCTCAACCACTGCACCACCAGGGAAGCCCTAACCTAACCAATTTTAACTGGCTCAGGGGATGAAATTATAATTACTCTATTTTCAAAAGTAGTGTACCTTTAAATACTTGTGTCTATAAGAACAAGCCTCCACTCCCTCCTGTGAGCTATCTTGCCTCTACAATGAATGTGCAGACTAATCATATGGAAAGAGGACAACGCCTGGAGATTTGGATAGTTGTCCAAAGTAATGCAAACTAATTAGTAGCAAAGCTTGAACCTCTCACTAACTTGTTGCATTACTTTGGACAAGTCATTTAAGCTCTCTAAACTTAAGTTTTCCATTTGTAAAATGGGTACAATAATAGCTTCTGTGTTTATATAACAAAGTTGAGTAACAAATAAAATAATATACAAGTTTTATGTGTTGCCCTTACTAAAGGATAGAAATATATTCTATTCTTCTCTAAATGCCCTATCACCAAGTAAAATATTTTATATCACAATGGATACTAAATAAATATTAGTAATTAAAGGCAAATTCTACTCCAACAATTATTTAAGCCTTTAATCAATGTCTAATGCTGATTTATAGACTAATTGAGAACATCTCTTTCAGGTAATACTTTTCACTAGCCAAGTGTTTAATTATTTTAATGTGTTCAATACTTATTAATTATTTACCATGTCAGGTATTGTTCTATGCATTGGAGGAGTGGATAATTAAGCAAATTAGGCAAATTTTCTGCTGCGATGGAGGAAAACAGACAGTGACAAGCAGAGGCTGTATGTGGGAAAAGAAGGAGGCAAGGGTGATTTTGATAAATGTTCAGGAAAAACCTCCTTGTTAAGCTGACACTTGACAGAGAATTCAATGAAGGACTGTGAACCATGTGGATACTGGAGGGAACAGTTTTCCAGGCAGTGGGTGCAGCACATGCAAGGGCCCTGAGGCAGGAATGTTCTTAGTGTATTTGAAGAACAGCATGAAAGCCATTTAGATTGAGGCACCTTGAGAAGAGGATGAATACAAAGGATGCGATCAAAGACATGGAGGAGGAACCAAGTCTCTTGTAGGCAGTGATGAAGGCAATGAAAATTTTCTGAATGAGATAGAAAGCACTGGAAAGTTTTAAGCAGAGTAGAACATGATTTGGCTTACATTTTCAAAGGATCATCAAGGCTGCTTCGTGGAGAATGGATTGTAGGAGGCCAACTATGGAAGGAGGAAGATAAGTTGGATGGTTATTAAAATAGTCCAGGTGAGACAACTGGCTCCAAGTAGTTTGATACATATATATATAATTTATATATTAATATAAATTCATATATTAATATAAATTCATATAAATATATTTATAGATTATATAATATATACATGGATCAGATTTCCTTTCTGAAGCCATTCTCAGAGCTAGTCAAACGAGAGAGCCAAGGAATGTGTTGATATGCAGGGTTATATGTGTGTCAGGAATAGCCTCTTGACATGGTGAAGGAAGAAAGAAGGGCTTTGCTTTAAGAGACGCACAAGAGATTTCTGTATCAAAATAGTATGGTACTGGCACAAAAACAGAAATATAGATCAACGGAACAGGATAGAAAGTCCAGAGATAAACCCACACACCTATGATCACCTAATCTATGACAAAGGAGGCAAGAATATACAGTGGAGAAAAGACAATCTCTTCAATAAGTGGTGCTGGGAAAACTGGACAGCTACATAGAAACTAATGAAATTGGAACACTCCCTAACACCATACACAAAAATAAACTCAAAATGGATTAAAGACCTAAATGTAAGGCCAGATACTATAAAACTCTTAGAGGAAAACATAGGCAGAACATTCTTTGACATAAATCACAGCAAGATCTTTTTCAGTCCACCTCCTAGAGTAATGAAAATAAAAACAAAAATAAACAAATGGGGCCTAATTAAACTAAAAAGCTTTTGCACAGCAAAGGAAACCATAAACAAAACGAAAAGACAACCCTCAGAATGCGAGAACATATTTGCAAACAAAGCAATTGACAAGGGATTAATCTCCAAAATATACAAACAGCTCATGCAGCTCAATATCAAAAAAACAAATAACCCAATCAAAAAATGGGTGGAAGATCTAAATAGACATTTCTCCAAAGACATACAGATGGCTAAAAAAAAGATGCTCAACATCACAAATTATTAGAGAAATGCAAATCAAAACTACAATGAGGTATCACCTCACACCATCATTAAAAAATCTACAAACAGTAAATGCTGGAGAGGGTGTGGAGAAAAGGGCACCCTCCTACACTGTTGGTGGGAATGTAAATTGGTGCAGCCACTATGGAGAACAGTATGGAGGTTCCTTAAAAAACTAAAAATAGAGCTACCATATGATCTAGCAATCCCACTCCTAGGCATATATCTGGAGAAAACCATAATTCGAAAAGATACATGCACCCCAATGTTCACAGCAGCACGATTTACAATAGCTAAGACATGGAAGCAACCTAAATGTCCATCAACAGAGGAATGGATAAAGAAGATGTGATACATATATACAATGGAATATTACTCAGCCATAAAAAAGAATGAAATAATGCCATTTACAGTGACATGGATGGAACTAGAGATTGTCATACTGGGTGAAGTAAGTCAGTCAGAGAAAGATAAATATCATATGATAATGTTTATATGTGGAATCTAAAAAGAGGGGACAAATGAACTTACCTACTAAATGGAAACAGAGTTACAGATATAGAAAACAAACTTATGGTTACCAGGGGTTAAGCGGGGGGTGGGGGGTGTAAATTGGGAGATTAGGATTGACATATACACACTACAATATATAAAATAGATAACTAATATCGACCTACTTTTTAACATAGGGAACTCTACTCAATAGTCTGTAATGGCCTATATAGGAAAAGAATCTAAAAAAAGAGTGGATATATGTATATGTATAACTGATTCACTTTGTTGTACACCTGAAACTAACACAACATTGTAAATCAACTACACTCCAATAAAAATTTTTTAAAAAAGAGAGAGATGCACAGGAACAGAGTCTGTGTAAAAGAAGAAAGAGAAGAAGTAGAGGAGGAGAAGGAGAGATTATATTTGCTAAAGGTTGGTTATTTTCAAAAAGTGACCTTCAATGGGAAGATTAGGAATCAAGACAATCCAGACAGACAGAAGAACATGGAGGTAACACATATGGCTTAAAAAAAAAAAAATGACCTGTGGACCTATTATTACTGGAGACATCAGACAAGTTATTTAGAAAGAACAGCTAGCAAGAGGCAATGTAGGCTTATGAAGGACAACAGACACATCAGTCTAGAAGTCTAAGATGAACCTCTAAATCAATCGAATTTTCTATGACACTTATAACTAACAGGGGGTAAAACAAACCATGAGATATCATGGAATTACTGTGGCACATCATTTTGCAAAATATTCAATAGTTACTGGTTTCTATTATTGCAAGAACATTTCCCTTTGTTACATACAACCAGCAAAATTATTACCAGTGTCTGGGTTTACAAATCTCAAACTCTCTATAGAAGGCATTTTCCTAAACTTCAGAGAAATGTGAGCCAATCGAAAAGTGACCCCCTTAGGGTTTCCCTGGTGGCGCAGTGGTTGAGAGTCCGCCTGCCGATGCAGGGGACACGGGTTCGTGCCCCGGTCCGGGAGCATCCCACATGCCGCGGAGCGGCTGGACCCGTGAGCCACGGCTGCTGAGCCTGCGCATCCGGAGCCTGTGCTCTGCAACGGGAGAGGCCACAACAGTGAGAGGCCCGCGTACCGCAAAAAAAAAAAAAAAAAAAGTGATACCCTTAAGCTATAGCCCAGCATTTACTGCCAGAGAAGCCAAACAGGGACCTATATTCCCTGGCAGTTCCAAAGGACAGTTCCAAAGTCAGTTGCTCAGGTTGGTTGGGGGTCAGGCCCCAGGGAAACAGGAAGAAGGTAGAGAGGCATAATGTGGGTTGTGCATGCCAAAGAAGCCACAGGGCAGTCCGGAAGCAAAGAAGAAGAGTTAAGGCTGATGTCAGTCTACATCTTGAAGTCAATGCAGCCAGGAGCCAGCTCCAATAACTACTGAGAACTTCTGAGAGTACTAATGTTTTCATAGCTCAGAACTATGGATCACTGCTCAGTTAGAATCTCGAGAAATTTTAAAGAACTCTGACATTTCTGGGGCTTCCCTGGTGGCGCTGTGGTTGAGAGTCCACCTGCTGATGAAGGGGACATGGGTTTGTGCCCCGGTCCGGGAAGATCCCACATGCCGCGGAGCTGCTAGGCCCGTGAGCCATGGCTGCTGAGCCTGCGCGTCCGGAGCCTGTGCTCCGCAACGGGAGAGGCCACAACAGTGAGAGGCCTGTGTACCGCAAAAAAAAAGAATCCGCCTGCCAATGCAGGGGACACAGGTTCGAGCCCTGGTCTGGGAAGATCCCACATGCTGTGGAGCAACTGAGCCCGTGTGCCACAACTACTGAGCCTGTGCTCTAGAGCCCATGAGCCACAACTACTGAGTCCATGTGCCACAACTACTGAAGCCCACACCTAGAGCCTATGCTCAGCAACCAGAGAAGCCACCACAATGAGAAGCCCGCGCACTGCAAGGAAAAATAGCCCCCCGCGCGCCGCAACTAGAGAAAGCCCGCCTGCGGCAACAAAGACCCAACACAGCCACTAATTAATTAATTAATTATAAAAGAAAAACTCTGACTTTTCTGACTGCCACTACCGACAGTCAGGAGTGTACACTCAGTGTGGTAAAGACCCCACTACAATGTTTATCTAGAAACTGCCTACTTTTTCTCTGGGACAGTGCTATCTTCCTCTGGTGAGTCGAATTAGGAGGGCATAGGCTAAGCTTCAATAGGCACCTAAAATACAGTACCTTAAACAAGGTAGTTTATTTTGTGTTCATATAATTGTACAGAGATAAAACGTCTCAGGACTGGTATAAGTGATCTGCCACTCTCAACAGGGGGTTTCCATCTCTGGGCCAATGTTCCTGTCCCATTTCCTTCATCTTCTATTGGCACACATCACTTTCTCTCCCATCCCTTTGGTCAGAAATAAGTCTGTGAGGGAAACTGGGAAACATAATGCCTAGCCAAGCAGCCACGCCCCCTGCTGAAACTCAGAGTTTCTTTTAATAAAGAAGGGGAGAATGCATCTTGGTGACATCTAGGAGACTCTGCCATAGGGAACTTGACAAAGTGTTACAAATGTGAGATTTGAGAGGAAGAGATTTATGGGGTTTTCTCCCATTTTATAGATGAAGAAACTAAAATACAGTTCTATGAAAGCTTTTAACTTATTCGGAAATATCTGGAAAATCAGTGAGTGACTTTCCTTGCTATCATTCACTATAAAAATTCCATGTTCATGTACTTGTTTTCCTTAAGTATTTATATCCTTTGTAATTACACAAAATATTGCTGAAAATAGTTTTGTTCTTCCATAAAGTAGTGTAACAATTATTTGTGGCCCAGGAGTCTGAAGACTAAGAATTATAGAATATACCATGTAAAACTTAGCTATAATTGAGCTCTCTATTTCTTCTACTAAAGAAGAGATGCATTTTAATAAACATCTGCAGACCATATCCTTAAAGGAAAGCCCCTTTGACTGAGAAAGATTGAGAAAGATGTATGCTATCTATTTCACCCAAAATTATCTCTCCCATTAACAAACAGATGCATATAAGTCCCCAGCTAGAGATTATTTTAAAATCTTGAATCTTATTTAAAATTAAATATACAAAAAAAGAGTCACATAAACTAATTAAAAACTTCTATGCAATTTGTAATATGAGTAATACTGTACCATAATTGCCTACAGTGGCGATAGGCATTTTACACATATTACCTGTAATTCTTACAGCACCTTAAGGAAAATAACATGATCCCCGTTTTAAATCTTAGAAATAGATGGTTAAAAAATTTAAGTATCTTACCCAAGATCACACAGGTAGTAAGTGACCGAGCCAGAAGGTCATTTGAGGTCTTTCAGTATTTATGTCACATTTGCATAGGACATGTTAAAGTAGCATTTTGTGTTGGCACTGCTGTTGAATCAAAGATTAAGTTGTGCTCCATGGACTATTTAAGTCAGACAATGAGCTTCTGGAAAGTGCCAGCACTTGAAATAACCATCACTTTCATTTTAAAAGTTTCCTTTCCCTGAATTTCCTTTGATTTTTACTCCATTGCTATTTCCTTTCATATTTTGTTTAAGTATCTGGAGAAAAAAATCTAAGAAATGTTCACTACAGAGTTAGAAATTTCTCTTTTTAAGATATTAATATCAAATAAAGACCTTGGCTGATAGATATAAGAGACTGAACCAACACCTAACTTCATTATGGTTATTTGTGACTTGTTCATTCAATGGACCTAAATTGAAAGAAGAACATTATCCAGAATGTCCATCATTAGGTTATATGCACTAACCTCTACCGTCTATAAGTGCAATTAGTTCTCTTCCTTTTTCTATTTTCAGTGCAATTCCCATTTGGAAGTTTGGTTCAATTATGGCAATCAGAGAATTCATCTTACTTGTGGAAATAAATAAAACAAGAAAATACCCTGAAAACCACACTTTCTTCAGGAAGTCACTCTATTTTCATAAAGTAAAATCTACAGTGGAATTTACTCCCTTTCTCCTTTTTTATTTTTATTTTATTTTTTTACTATTAAGACATGGGCAATTGGTATTCTTCACTTCTCTATTCTTGTTAATGTAGTTCCTCTTTATTCTACTTGGGTGAAAATAAAACTAATAACTGTCTTGGTTCTTGTTAGAAAGTCCCTGGGCAGTGGCGAGACAGATATTGGAATTAAACTGCTGACTCACTCTCATATGACTGCACTGTAAAGTCCTAGAACTTAGGGGATCTAGAAGAAAAATTCTGTATCAAATACACTACATAGTCACAAGAGAGAAGCAAATTTAGAGTTGAATAGACTATGGCTAGATGGAACTTCCATGGGTGACACAATAAGACTGAACTGCTTATTATAAAACCTAAGGTTCTGTTGAACCTTTTGTGGATTGAGTGGACAACTTGTTACAGGTCATTTGAGGGGAAGACTGGAGGGAAAGTTGCCCATGAAATCTACACTGCCTTAAAAGGCTTAAAAGGCTAAGGAATAGTATTGAGTATGAATACACCAACCCCAATACCATTACTATACATTTGCCTAAATGCAGTAAGAGTAAAAAATGGCTTCTATGAAGGCATGGTATAAATCAGTTTCCTAAGCTGTTGGCCATCTCTTATGCTATCCTCATGAACAAGATGATCAAAAATCAGCTGACTTATGGCTGACTGAAGAAGGTTGATATCACTCTGAAGTAGAGGCACTAGTAGAATGCAGCAGATTCCACACAAGTCAAACTTTTAATCAGCTATTTGGAGGAATGTTTAAGGCATGCTCTTCTGACTCTTGCCCATTTGCCCCACCCCAGGTTATTCTCTGCCCTGCTTTGCCATGTTCTGTGCCCAGGAGCAGAGGCTGATTTACTGTTGAGCTAATGAAGCTTCCTCTTCAGGGCCCCTCAGGTATTGCCCCTTCCAAGCATTGTGCCTAAGATAATTTTGAATTATTTTTCTCGTAGAGTACCTCCTAATTGTATAAGCTTCATTGCCACATGACTTGTATCCAACCCTACCCAGGAGGCTAAATCCTAAAGACTGTCAACTGATACTGCAGGCAGAAGAATGGCTCCTCCCAAAGACGTCCACATCCTAATCCCTGGATCTTGTGAATATGTTGACTTATATAGCAAAAGAGGTCAGAGTGATGCGATATGAGGACTCAATCTGCCGTTGCTGGCTTTAAGATAGAGGAAGGGAGCCATGAGCTAAAGAATGTGGATGGCATCTAGAAGCTGGAAAAAGCAAGGAAATGGATCCTCCACTAGAGCCTCCAGAATGGAACAAGCCCTGCTGATACCTTGCTTTTAACCCAGTGAGACCTCTGTATGACTTCTGGCCTCCAGAATTATAAGATAATAAATTTGAATTGGTTTAAGCCATGAAGTTTGTAGTAATTTTTACAGCAGTAATAGGAAACTTATACACCTGGCTTCTGGTTGGATGTGGCTAACGGGAATCATCTGAAGAAGAGTGGCAACTGAGAAGAGAAAGTGGTTGGCATATTTCCTTCCTCTTCTCTACCTGTTCTGAAACCAATGTCCTGGCAGGGCACTCATATCTCTACAGCTAGAATTACTGCCGTGGGCCCCTCCTTCACTGGTCCACCTCAGTGGGACCCTGGGGCACAATACATCTTCTTGTCCCTTCAAGCTTAGGGTTGGTAAGCATTTTTACATCTTGCCTGTTTCCTTATTCCACCCACAATTTCATACATGGTACCTGTAGTGTGTTGAATAGTGTTGCTCAAAAATTCATGTCTGGGCTTCCCTGGTGGTGCAGTGGTTGAGGGTCCGCCTGCCGATGCAGGGTACATGGGTTCGTGCCCCGGTCCAGGAAGATCTCACATGCCGTGGAGCGGCTGGGCCCGTGAGCCATGGCCACTGAGTCTGCGTGTCTGGAGCCTGTGCTCCGCAACGAAGGAAAAAAAAAAAAAAAATTCATGTCTACCCAGAACCTCAGAATGTGACCTTATTTGGACACAGGCTTTTTGCAGATGTAGTTAAAGATCTTGAGATAAAATCATCCTGGACTTAGGGTGAGCCTTAAATCCAATGACCTTATATAAAGAGGAGAGGACACAAAAAGATACACAAAGAAGAGGCTATGTGAAGATACCTTTTGAAGCCAATGAATGTCAAGGATTGCTGGCAGACACTAGAAGCTAGGAGAGAAGTATGGACAGTTTTTTCCCTTCAGAGGCTCTAGAAGGAACCAAATCTGCCAACACCTTGATTTTGGACTTTTGGCCTCCTTAACATTTGCTTTAAGCCACTGAGTTTGTGGTAATTTGTTATGGTAGCCCTGGGAAACTAATACAATACCTTTGTTAAACTCTTTTGAACCATCTGAGTCGGCTTCTGTTTTCTGTCGGGACCCTGGCTGACAGAGACCTATGCTTATTACACTTATAAAAGATGGGAAGATGGAAGAATGGTTAAAACCCTGGATTACATAGCCAAAATTAAAAATTATCTCACAGTCTAATGAATGTAAGGGGCCATAACCAAAAATATAAACTATAACAGCCTTATACTCAGGCTCAAAAAATCAGCTGCCATTTATTGCCCATGTAGCCTTAGCAAATTACTTGGTATTCCTGACTCTAAATATTATCATGTTTAAAATGGAGTTAACAGAACTTGCTTTTCTTATCTGATGGTGTTCTAAGAGTAAGAGGAAATAATAGAATACAAGGAAATTATAGCAGCCATACGATCTGGTCTAGACCTGACTTTGTCACCAACAAGGCGTGCAATCTTATTTCAATTAATTAACCCCTGTGATCTCTAGTTCCCTCATCTCTAATGTGAGGAACTTGGACTAGATGATCTGCAAGTAGATCATTTTGTGATAACATTCTCTAGTTTGGTTGATTGGGAAGATATGTAAAAATAGCCATTCTCATGAAAAAGACCAAGGGGATTTTTGGTAGTTGGTCACAAGCTCAAAAGTAACCAATTAAGTCATGTGGGTGCTAAAAAATTAATTAATTAGTTAAAAAGAAAGAAAAGAAAAAAAACATAGACTTAATCTATGCTAGAAATATCTATCTAAAAGGGGATGAGAGTCCTACTGAGCTGTGTTATGTGGTCAGTTATAAACATCAAATTTGTAAAGGAACATTAACAATGGCAGGGTTATTATTACCAAGGCAGGGTTATCAGAATGGTTTGGCATGTGAAAAATATCACATATATATATGATTTAATTAGCAAAAAATACACATCCTGGAGAAGGGAAGGTTTAAGACGGTAATAAACAGGGAAGACTAAGGCCAAAGTGGACCAAAGGTAATTTTAGAAGCATTATCAGGAAAAGAACAATAATAATTGGAACTATCAAACAGTGGAATGGTAATGTTGGACGCAGTACTATTCAAAGCTAAGGCTAGGTAGCATTTTAGGGTTCCAATCAACCTACGAATGGTTTGTTAAAGTTGTCTTGTACCGGCTCACAAGAGATAATTGCTAGCAACTCTTCCAAACTCCATGTTCACTGACATCATTTCAGTAGGTTGAGACTGGCCATCAGGGTAGTATTTACACCAAAAATATCAGCAAACACTGAAAACAAGGGTCTTTGTTTTCCCCCAAGACCTGGTGGCTAAACATTTACTATCACACTACTACGTATTATAGAATTCCAGCATTGAATAGTTCAACATTTGCAATTTTACTCCCAATTCTATGAGTCTAAGATTCTATTTGGCATGATTTAGTGGAGGGAAAAATCAAGAGAGAAGACTCTAAGTGAAGTTAAAATGCCTTCAGAGTGGGACCTCTGGACTCAGCTTCCTGGTTCTACATACTCATATTCTTCCTTTGATACTCATATTCTACATACTCATATTCTTCTTTCCTTCCTTCCTCTTCCACCCACTTTGATTATTCCCTCCCTATCAGCTTTCTTTACCTTTTTTGTTACGAAAACTAAGAGAGATCTGACAGAGACACATAATAAAGACCTTCAAACAGGTGAAGGGTTGTTATGCAGAAAAGAGATAAGGCTATTATTATTATGGTATCTTTTATCAGCAGAGGTATTATGGTAT
Source organism: Stenella coeruleoalba (assembly GCF_951394435.1). Taxonomy (NCBI): domain Eukaryota; kingdom Metazoa; phylum Chordata; class Mammalia; order Artiodactyla; family Delphinidae; genus Stenella; species Stenella coeruleoalba. Next base: position 72,041,797 of record NC_137155.1, read on the forward strand.
GATTTAAACAACAACAACATCAACAACTATATATGGATTAACACCATTCATTAGCTGGCATTGATTATCTACACACGTGAAAGAAGTTACTTAATATCCCCTGGATTCTGTTTCTCATCTCTGAAGTAGGACTTACAACACCTAAATGAAAGGTTTGGAAGGTTCTATATGATATAATGAAACAAAAATATTTTGTCAAGTACTATGCAAATAAGAATTATTATTGTTAATATATATCACTAAGTTTTATTTACATCCCAGTTTAAAATTGTATTTATTCTGTGATTTTAACAAAAGCAAGAATTAGCTACACATCCTTCCCCCTTAACCCCCATCCACATCTTCTATCTGAATGTGATGCAAAAGCAAAACAATGCAATCCAGGCCTTGCCATTCCCCATGTAACAGCAGCAGCAACGACTGCAAACAGATCTTCTTCTGTGACTTTGCCCATCTCTTCAGCACTGCAGTAGGGACCTATAATATCAAGGGTTTCTCAGAGCCTTGCTCATGTGGAGTATTTCCTTCCTCAGTATGTTCTAAGAAATAAATAAATAAATTTTTGAAAATAAAAGCATTTTGAAAAACCTCACATTGTATTTTCCCTTGTATTAATCCTATTTTTCTCCTTCTTTTAAAAGCCATTCCTTCTACCACTAAGGCTAAGGCACAGAGTTCAATGTCCTAGAAAAAGAACGTGATAAAAGCCTGGAACAAAGAGGTCATTGTTTCTCTTTGAAGCTCGAAGCTTCAATTTTTGAGTCCACAGCAAGAGAATACTCTTGAAAGTCAGGCTTTGTTGAGAGAGTAAAGAATGTTCTAAAATCTAAATCTGAAGTTTGCCTTTGCATATCAAGCTTAGAGGTCTGAATATATAATTTTTTATAAGGTATGAGTAGAGAAGAATTAGGATAGCACATAATATCCTGGAGCTCATGTCCGCCTATCAGTTTCAAATGAACGATTGGGAAAGAGAATGTTGGGGGTGAGGATAGGAGATGGGATGAGAGATGCAGGGAGTAAGCAGAGAAAGTCAGATGAGACAAGTCCAGGGTAAGGAAGCTGCAAGTACCTGAAAAGGGCCTCAACCCAGTGGTTTATAGAAATTCCAAATAAGTTGAGAATGAATCTGAGAGCAACTGAGCTGATACTCCAGTTTACCGTGGGGAACCCTACATCAGCAGGGCCAGAGAAAAGGGTCTAGGTACATGGGGCTGGGCATTCCTGCATCATCCCCTTGCCTCCTGAGTAACAGAGAAGTGATCCAGAAGTTCCCATGTGGGGTGGAAAGTAGATGAAGTGAGCTTACCTGAGGGGTCTGGATGAGTAGGAAATTATCTTATACCACACAGCTTTCAGGCTAAATACCCATGTAAGGGATTGAACTGGAATCATAGCTGGACCTTCAGGGACACATATAGTGGGAAGGAGTTGTAGCAAAATTTGCCACCCCAAAATGTCTCTTTGGCATGTGGATTATTTCGTGATGACAACAATCAAGGCCAAAAGACTCAGGAAGAAACTCTGACCTTCCCCCTAACTGCCTAAGGAATGTAGACGGGGACCTGCTCCAGGAAGGGAGCTGTCACCATAGAAAACTATGGTATGAACTAGGTGCGTAGACAGGGAGGAAACTAGCAAAGTCTGTTTGTTAAAATTTCTCTCTGTGTCTCTGCATGGCCTAGCAATATCTGTTTACCAAACATTTGTTTTTCCATCTCCATGTCAAGTGCCTTCTTCCCCTTTGAGGTCCCAAACCACTTCCCTCAATATCCTCTTTTGTCTTTAGCTGAAGGTGGTATTTAAGGTGAGAATTTTTGGTGGGTTAGATTTTCTGGGTCTCTTGTATGTATACATGTTATTAAACTTTTGTGTGATTTGCTCCTGTTAATCGGCCTCATGTCGATTTAATTCTTAGACCAACCATAAGAACTTAGAAGGGTGGAGGAAAATTTCTTCCTCTCCGACAGAGTCAGGACAGGATTTGGTCAGATGGCGGAGGGGAACAAGTTTAATCTCACACCATATCAATGCCAAGAGAAGAGAACACAAGTTACACCACCTGAGGACACATAAGAAGAGGCAGTGGATGTGGAGAGCCCAGTGAAGGCTCTAGTGAACCCTAAGTTACATAGTTATGTGTCAACAAAAGACTGATGTGATTTAAGTTATGAGAGTGTAATTTGATGCCCAAAGAACCCAACCCAAGGTCCATGGGAGCCACAGATTGAGACAAAGTACAAAGCAAATATTCTTCCTTGGCTCTGATGTGAGTTTTGTAAAACAAAGTAGAAGATAATATATAAAAGACTGAGATTAACAAAAGAGACACTGAATTTAACCAAAAGAGACTATTTTAAAACAAAAGAGCATGAGCTGTTTAATTTATATTTATGCCTATCCCCCAAGTCTCCCAGTAGCAAAGATGGGGGTTTGTAAGCAAGACAACATAAAAATAAAGAAAGTAAAGAAAGGTTACTTGGTTTTTCTTGCACATCTGAATGGCAAAGCATACATTTTAACTTCCCATAATCATTCCTAGTCATTACTTTGAGGAAAGGTACTTTGGGTAATAGGTCATCTAATAAAGGGACCAGCAAACACAGTTCTTGCTGTGAAAGTGTTAAAAAGGAAATTCTAATTGAAGGATCTGCATTCATTGTCTCTTATGACTGCAGCCAGTCCCCCTAGAGTCTGGGCAGTGATGAATGTCAATGTCCATTAGACTGAAGCCCAGAGTATCAGACCCAGGTGAATCCAGGGAGTGATGGCCATTCCTGTGGAAAGTGGTGGTTTTTCCAAGAGAAAATAGTAGAGTTATGAATGAAGAGTGTCAAAGAAGGAGCGTGTGAAGCTAGAAGGGAGACACAACTGGCCGGTAATCTTTAGAAAGTGGAACAGAAGTCATCCATAAAGTCCCATCCCCGTGAAGCCCTAAGTATTTAGGTTCCTTAACATGTGGGATTCAAGAGAAACTTCAAGTTAACTAAGACTTTAAGCTTGGTCCTTTCAACCTTGTAATTCCTTTCTAAAATTGCCTTTATCCTAAAGAAGTCACATACTCTTAGAAAACCGTATGTGATGGTTTTGTGGAAGATAAAGGAATAGGACAGCCAAGAGGTTCCATGGATCCAATGGAAAGAGTGTTAATATATTGGGGTAAATATACCTCAGAATCCCAAAGGGGGAAGAGAACTACCAGAGTCCAAAGGGAAACTGGCAATGGAGGAGGACCCCTGGGATTTGAAAAATACTCCAGAAGGACATGCAGATGAAAAACTTTGCAGTCAAATCCTCTAGCAACCCTCAGGTTACTTAAGGGACAGAAGGGGCCTAGTGAACTGCAAGTTACATAGTTATGTATCATCAGAAGACTAATGTGGTTTATGTTACAAGAGGGATTATGGATGATTTTGCTTTCTTTCCTTTATTTTCTAGAGTTTACATACTCACATAAATACTATTTATCCAATGCTTAGAACATACCAGGCATTCTTCATCAGTGAGCAAAAGAGGCAAAAATCAATCCCTGCCTTTTTAAAAAATAAATACAATGTGAGATTAGATTATAAATAGAAAAAGACAACTCTGAATATTTTCAAGCTCAGCAGGAAGATATCTCTCCCTCTCCCTCTCACATATTTATATATATATATGCTTTTCCTATTTATTCCCCCAGGGTCCTTTCACATTATGACTAACTCTTCATTTCACTCATAGGTTTATCTGAATTGCTTAAAGTTCATTGAGCAAAAAAAAGATCAGTATTCATAAACAATCTATCAGATCCTTAAGCCTTTGGTAAATTTAATTCAAATAAAATTGTAGAAAATGAGTCATGATGCTTAGATTAAAACCTGGTTAATCAAACTTATTTTCACATTCTACCATACGCACTGCATTACCACCACCAGAATACACACATACACCAATAATGTTAAAATTAATATAAATTTAAAAAATTATTTGCAATTCAAGTATATTTGTTAAAATAATTATTAGAGGTTTATATGAACGTTCAATGAGGTAAAAGGGAAATTGTCTATTGCAGAATAATGAAAAATATTCCACTTATTCCATTAGGTGGCAGCAAAACACTTCAAAAGCCTTTGTCTTTAAGTGCCTTCATAGCAGGTTTGACAGGTTAGACTGCACACAGAAATAAACATGTTCAATTGTTACCTCTCAGCAGAAGGGGCTCCATAAACATCAAGATTAACAGTGTATTGAATTTAAAGGCTTAATGGTTAGAGAAAATTACCTTTCAAATTTAAAAAAATTCAGAGTTTCTTTTTCAATTCAATCCAAAGACTTTGTCGATGATATGTGCCAATAATACTCTAGGAGTTTTCTATTTTTATGAAGTTGGTTCCAGTGGGAAGAACTCAACATGGAATCGATAAATACCAGCAACATCAAAAATATTAGGCTGCAACCTTCATCTCCTCTATCACCAGTCCTGTGTCATCTGAGTGAAATTACCCTCTTTCTAAAAAGGTACTTCTTAACTAGAAATTCAAGCTTGAATCATTATAACACACGTTGTCAAAATTGCTTGTCTAAGATTTCCTGAATAAAATAAAGATATCCACTTCCTTCATCCCCAAATTCAGCTGTTCTATAGGGCCCACGTCCATCCCTGAAGTTCTGGTATGGGATGCCGGTCTTGCCCCTGCCTACATTAATATCTTGGGGTATAGCAGAAAAAGGTCCAAATAGAGTCAGAAATATACCAAGTACAAGGACTCAAAGTACCTATAGAGTGAAAGACTTAATTCCTTAAGGAACTGCCAAACCGTTTTCCAGAGTTATGTACTTTTACACACTAGTGAGCAATACGTGAGGGTTCCAGTCATTCTACAGCCTCACCAACATTTAATATTGTCAGTATTTCTCATTTTGCCCATTCTAATGTGTATAAAGTGGTATCATCCTAAGTTTTCTAATGCTATATATATATATATATATATATATATATATATATACATATAAATATTCTTTTTTTTCTTTGCGGTACGCGGGCCTCTCACTGTTGTGGCCTCTCCCTTTGCGGAGCACAGGCTCTGGACTCGCCGGCTCAGCGGCCATGGCCCACGGGCCCAGCCGCTCCGCGGCATGTGGGATCTTCCCAGACCGGGGCACGAACCCGTGTCCCCTGCATCAGCAGGCGGACTCTCAACCACTGCGCCACCAGGGAAGCCCTCTAATGCTATTTTTTTTTTAACATCTTTATTGGAGTATAATTGCTTTACAACGGTGTGTTAGTTTCTGCTTTATAACAAAGGGAATCAGCTATACATATACATATGTACCCATATCTCCTCCCTCTTGCATCTCCCTCCCACCCTCCTTATCCCACCCCTCCAGGTGGTCACAAAGCACCAAGCTGATCTCCCTGTACTATGCAGCTGCTTCCCTCTAGCTATCTATTTCACACTTGGTAGTGTATATAAGTCCATGCCACTCTCTCACTTCATCTCAGCTTACCCTTCCCCCTCCCCGTGTCCTCAAGTCCATTCTCTACTTCTGCATCTTTATTCCTGTGCTGCCCCTAGGTTCTTCATAACCTTTTTTTTTTAGATTCCATATATATGTGTTAGCATACGGTATTTGTTTTTCTCTTTCTGACTTACTTCACTCTCTATGACAGACTCTAGGTCCATCCACCTCACTACAAATAACTCAATTTCGTTTCTTTCTATGGCTGAGTAATACTCCATTGTATATATGTGCCACATCTTCTTTATCCATTCATCTGTCGATGCACACTTAGGTTGCTTCCATGTCCTGGCTATTGTAAATAGAGCTGCAGTAAACATTGTGGTACATGACTCTTTTTGAATTACGGTTTTCTCAGGGTATATGCCCAGTAGAGGGATTGCTGGGTCGTATGGTAGTTCTATTTGTAGTTTTTTAAGGAACCTCCATACTGTTCTCCATAGTGGCTGTAGCAATTCACATTCCCACCAGCAGTGCAAGAGGGTTCCCTTTTCTCCACCCCTCTCCAGCATTTATTGTTTGTAGATTTTTTGATGATGGCCATTCTGACTGGTGTGAGGTGATACCTCATTGTAGTTTTGATTTGCATTTCTCTAATGATTAGTGATGTTGAGCATTCTTTCATGTGTTTATTGGCCATCTGTATATCTTCTAATGCTACTATTTTTAAGGCTCCCCTTAGTTCTCCACATAATTTTAATAAGAACTTATAAATAGGTGAGCTGAGGCATGGTGGTTGTACCACGTACGTATAACAGATGTACAGATAACTTTATCTCCTTGGCTCTCAGGGTCTCCAGGCCTAGGACTACCAGATGTCCCAGGATGTTCACTTCCAGATCAAAGGGTCTCATCCATTTACCTCCAAGTGCCATACAAACAGCATTTTCAGTATATGCCACGCGAAACAGCCTGGGAAGCTTTTTAAGACATATACTTAAGCCTCTACTTCTTGTCCTGTTGTGTCAGTTTCAGTCAGAATCTTTTGGCACCTAATTAGTAACCAGCATCCCCTCATTTGTATTACTCTTCTCTCTTTATTCTGGGAGCAAGGGAGGGGTTGAAGGCCCCGGTGGAGCAGCAGTTTCAGAGAAGATTCAGTAGTGGACTTAGAAAACACTTCTGAAATGGGTCTACTACATCCTGAGATCCTGTCATTAAGCACAGGACTCACCTGTGGTGTAAAATTAGAAATCTGGCAAAAGTTATGTAACTTTTCACGTGAATAAATCAGCCCTACATCACTGTTCACAAGAAGGTCCATAAAGTGGTCAATTTAGAGAAACTCGTTCCTTCCATTTCTATTTTATAAATATGCTATGAAGCACACATTTAGGGAGGATGTGCCCCTGTGGCTTCCTAAGCTCACTCATATACCCTTCAAAACCCGCCTCCACCACGTGTTGTCACTTGCCAGTTACAGAATCATGGTGTCATGGGAAGGAATTGACTCTAGCTCACTGTGTTTGGGGGGAAGCTTCTTTGGAAGCATTTCATTCTGGGCCCTTTTCTTATCTTTGATGTTTATAAACCCACTCTGGCAACACTGGATCAACAATCACCTTGTAACAACCTGCCTCACACTCCTTGTGCCATTGCTAGAGACCATGTTTGGTGTAAAATGATTAGAACGGGTGATGCATTTGTTCCTGGAGAAAGAAGTTTCATTATCATGAAACATCAGGGAAGAACAGACTGGATGTTCCTACGAAATTGTCTGTTGAGATATAGCTTCTGGAGACAAGAAAATTTTCCTCAAGCCAGTCTCAAGTGTTTCCTGGATTTATTTGTTTTCTTAATAACTTATTGAAATAAAATTCATGTAACATAAAATTCAGCATTTTTAAAGTGATAATTTGGTGACATATCTAGTACTTTCACAATGTTATGCAACCACCTCTTCAGTCTAGTTCTAAAACATTTCCATCACTTCAAAGTAAAACCCTGTATCCATTAAGCCATTTCTTCCCATTTCCACCTCTCCCTAGCCCCTGGACATCTGAATTCTCTATGGATTTATTCATTCTGGATATTTCATATAAATAGAATCATACAATATTTGACTTTTCATGTCTGATTTTCACTTAGAATACTGTTTTCAAGGTTCATCCACTTCATCCACACTGTACCATGTATAAGTACTTCATTCTTTTTATGGCTGAAATATATATATGTGTGTGTATGTGTGTATGTGTGTGTGTGTTAATGACAACAAGACAGGTTTTTTAAATTTTTTGGCTGTGTGGCACAGCATGTGGGATCTTAGTTCCCCCACCAGGGATTGAACCCATGCCCCCTGCGGTGGAAGTGCAGTCTTAACCACTGAACTGCCAGGGAAGTCCCTGAAATGTACATTTTTAATCATAGTTTGTTTATCCATTTATCTGTTGATTGAACATTTGGACTGTTTCTACTTTTTGACTATTACAAATAGTGCTGCTATGAACATATGTGTCCAAGTACTTATTTTAGTGCCTGTTTTCCATTTTTTCAGGTGTATACCTAGGAGTTTAATTGCAGGGTCATAAGGTAATTCTATGTTTAACTTTTTGAGAACTTCTAAACTGCTTTCCACAATGGCCAAATCATTTCTCATTCCCATCAGCACTGTAAGAGGGTTCCAATTCCTCCACATCCTTGCCAACACTTAGTTTCCGTTTTATTATTATTACTATAGTCATCCCAAGAGATGTATAGTGGTACCTCACTGTGGTTTTGGTTTATATTCTCCTGATGACTAACGATGTTGAACATTCTTCATGTGCTTTTTTGGCCATTTGTATATCTTCTTTGAAGAAATGTCTATTTATATCCATAGCTCATTTTTTAATTGGGTTGTTTTTCTTTTTATTGTGGAGTTGTAACAGTTCTTTATATATTCTGGATACTAGTCCCTTGTCAGATTATGATTTGCAAATATTTTCTCTCATTCTGTAGATTATCTTTTCACTTCTTTGGATAATATCCTTTGATACACAAAAGTTTCAGATGAATTCCAATGTATCTATTTTTTTCTTCTGTCAGTCTTTCTTTTGGTGTCATACCTAAGAATCCATTGTCAAATCCAAAGTCAAAAAGACTTACCCCTATGTTTTCCTCTCATAGTTTTATTTTTTTAACTCTTATATTTAGGTCATTGACCCATGTTGAGTTAACTTGTGTTTATAGTGTGAGGTAGGGTTACAACTTCATGTTTTGAATGTGGATATGCAGTTTTCTGCATACCATATATTAAAGAGATAAGTCTTCACCCATTGAATGGTCTTGGCACCTCTGTTGAAAATCTATTAGCCATAGATGTATGGGTTTAGTTTCTAAACACTCAATTCTGTTCCATTGTTCTATATGTCTAGCCTTATGCTAATACCATATTGTTTTGATTATGGTAGCTTTATAGTAAGTTTTTAAATTGGGAAATGTGAGTTGCCTAACTTTGCCCTCTTTTTTGAGATTGTTTTGGCTATTCAGGGCCCCTTACAATTCCAAATGAATATAAACTATTCCATTTCTGTGTGTTGCCACTGAAGTCTTTGTTCCTTTATCTTGTGTTCAGCTAGTATTTTGACAGCAATTTCCTTGTACACTAGGAACTTAAAAAAAAAAAAAATCCTCTCCCAGTTTTCATAGATTGGCTCTGTGATGAGTCACTCCCTCAACACTTAGCCAGGATGTTTACAACTCTGACTTAAACTTTACTTCCTGCTTACACTGAGACTAGAGGTCAGCCAGAGGTAAAATCTTAGGGCATTCTATGGTCTTTTCTGAGCATCTGACCTTCCTTGAGCAAATGTGTGGTTTTCTAAATTCCCCAATATACATGGATACTTTTCCATGTTTATTTCTCAAAACAATTCTCCCCAGCTTTTCTTCCCAACCTTTGGGCAGTCTGTTGTGTCTCAGCTGTAATCTTTAACCCTAGCTGGCTGTGGGTTTTTCCTCACCTTACAATGTTTCTGAGCAATGCTGGCCACTTCCACCCTGAGTGAGTTCCAAGTTAGGCAAACCAGAGACCTTGCATAAGTGTCTCAGGCAGTCCCCAGAGAGCTTAGAACAGACAAACATAATATTTTGCCAATTAGATCTGCTCTGCTCCCTATGGAACTGGGGGTCAGAGTCTTACACTGGGTAGGTGGGCTACCACCTTCAAGAACACTACCAAGCTGGGGAGGGGGTGGGGCAAGGGGAAGTAAAAAATGCCACAGAGCTTTTCTGTCATTGCTAAGTTGCTTTTTGTTTGCTTGTTTGTTTTTGATTCAGCATTCACCTGGCTGCTGTAAACCTTTGATTGTTTTCCAGATGTCTGACAAAGTTGATTCTGCCAATGTTTGTTTCTTTTCAGTGTTTCTGTAGAGAGACAGGAGCTTAGAGCTGCCTGCTCTGCCATTTTGCTGATATCTCAAAGATCTGTTTTTAAGGGCATGCAAATCTACTCAATGTGTATTTAGAAGTTCTTGTCGTGGTCTGCATCAACAGGGTAATTGAAATAGGTAGGAGGCTACTCATAAATTCACCTTTCCAGAGTATATCCTGTCTGCCAACATATAAAGAATTTTTTTGGTCAAATTTGATTTACAGAAATGACTAGAATTTTATTTTAGATGTCTTTGGGTGTTTTATAAGTACTTATCATTTTTAAATATCATGAATAAAAATAACTCAGTTAAAATCTATTATATGCCTAGTCAGTACACCTCTCGATTAAATAGAAAAATGCCACACACTACTATTAAATGTAAAACTGCTACAGGGCTTCCCTGGTGGCGCAGTGATTGAGAGTCCGCCTGCCGATGCAGGGGACACGGGTTCGTGCCCCGTTCCGCGAAGATCCCACATGCCGCTGAGTGGCTGCGCCCGTGAGCCATGGCCGCTGAGCCTGCGCGTCCAGAGCCTGTTGCTCCGCAAAGGGAGAGGCCACAACAGTGACAGGCCCGCGTATCGCAAAAAAAAAAAAAAACCTGCTGCAATACAAGGATAATTTGTGGTTTGGAAGATAATCCATTTTATGTGGTCAAAACTCCAGCTTTGTATTTCACTGATGTGTTTATAAATGTAGATTTATATGTACAGTGTAGATTTATATAAATAAAGGCATAGTTGCTCACATATTTAAAAAATAACAAAAAAGTACATTTTGAAGGTGATATCAAATACTTAACCTGACTTGAGTCTCACAGGAAGCCTGTGAGGGAAGGATTCCTACAGCAATTATTCTGAGGCATCAGGAGTGTGACTCATGGGTATCATAAATATCATTCTGATCTTGTATCTGAGAGAGATGAGCTGTGAGAAACAGAAGAATATGACTGATAGAAGACTATCTTAACTGGAACTTGAAAAAATGGGACTAGCCACTAGGAAGGGGAATAAAAACCAAGAAAGATATAAAAATATTTTAGGGAACTTCTTGGCCAACTAGCAGGGGGACTCCCTTCTCTTTATTGGGCTCTTAATTAACTAGTTCTTTTTTTGTAGGAGAGTGTGAAGAAAGATCTAGAGCTCTAAGAGAGAAATATTAGTCAAAAGGGTTTGTTTGTTTGTTTTCAATGAAGTCCTATTTACTTTCTATTTTGATGGTGAGGGTCTATATTTTGTTTCAATTATAGAAAATTAAAAGCACCCTACCTCTCACATCCCTTACCACTGGTTTTAGGAGAGGCAGACAAAGAGACAGAGGTTCATCTATTATATTATAGAGAGGCAAGCATAAATAGTTTTTTAGCACACAAAATAAGATTTCAAGATATAGTAAAACATCCCTTAATTTTGTTTTTATCTATTATTGAAACTCAGATAAATTATTTTTTATGATTTGAATTGCTCAGGTGTTACCTATATTTTAAGAAAGCTATTGATATTGGAATTTATTTCCTGGGATTAACTAAATTCCATGGAAATATGTGTAGGTATGAGTCATTTTTTTCTTATACTCTGTTTTGAACTCTATATGCTCTTTCTATCTCCATACTTTTGTCTTCTTCTAATTTGAGATGTTTCCTTTATGTCTTTGGTAATTTTCTTCCTGCCATACCTCTTCTTTTTTATAGAACTTCTACCATATACTGGGTCTGCTGGATTTACCCTTTATATCTCACTTTTTTCTCTCTGATTTTTTACACAAATATCTGTCCAAAGAGTATACTCCATGTGTCTTCAATAGCTGACAGTGGCGCTGTCTCCTCTGCACATTTCTCTAAGGCCCTCGGAAATTCCACTGCCAGCTACCCTGTGGACACTCTCTGGCACTGCCCAGTGCCATCTGGGATCCTGGAGTAGGTGTCCCAACAGGCTGACATGGTTTCTGCACTGGATCCTGAGAGACCATTCCCTTCATGAACCTTCGTAAGAATTCACAGCACATCAGCCAAACATGAATGGCTGGTTCACTGGCAGATCAGAGCAATCTCAGAAAGAAATTACGAATTTAAATTCTAACAGCTTCCCTTAAATGTCACAAAGAAAGGAATTCCTATGGGTGCCCTGACTCCAACCTCTGACCAAGCTTACCTACCTTCATGTTTGTAACCGTAGGGGGAAAATGCATAAGAAAACGTACTCTAAATGACAAACAGTTATTGTGCTACGATGGTAGGGATACGGGGGATTGTATTTATTTTTTCCCATTTACCAGTATTTGAGTAAAGTAGTCCTATTAATTTTAAAATAAACAAAAAATTCAAAGTAAATCTTAAAACAAAAATGTGGAGCATATCAGTGTTTATAGCTTGATAGTCAAATATTCATGACTTTATATACAGTAAATACTACAGTACTACACAATCAGCAATTGGTTGAATCCACAGATGCAGAACAGAGAAAAAGAGGAACCTCGGATATGGAGGGCTGACTAAAATTATATGGGTCCTGGGGACTCCTTGGAGGGTTGGCGGCCCTAACACCCACGTTGTTCACAGGTCAACTGTAGACCTTATTACACCCTTTCTACAGATGAGGTTAACTGAATCTCAGAGAGCTAACCACTTTGCTTGAGATCTCAAACCTAATAAGTGCAAAAGCTAGCCATAAAACCCTGATTCTAAGTCTATTGGACTACCCATCTTTCCAGAGCCACCATTTGTTTAAGATGAGACTACACAGGATATTGATCTCAATGGAGACCAGCCTTATGAATAGTACAAGCAGCTAACGAGTGTGTTGAGAAGCTCTAGGTAAAATCCCCTCCTCCAAAACATTTCACTCACTCACTATTTCCTCATCCTTGTACCCAGGTCAGGAGGAATTTAACTGAGATGAAAGTAGTAACAATTTCTGCCCTTATCAGTTAGTAATAAATATCAAAATAATGTTGGAAGATTTTTCACTGTACAGTACTTATGCCTAGAACCCTCTATCTCCTCCTCCCAAATTCGTATTTGGTATAGGGAGGGACTAGCACATATGTATACTGAAAATCCAGGGGATTCTGAAGTACTTCTCTAATTTAAGAACAACTGTCTTATAAGGATTTGTTGATAGATGGCTGTGAGCAAACAGTATTTTTCCTTTAAAATATATTTATTATCAATTATCCCTTATATGTGGAATCTAACAAAAATGGTACAAATGAACTTATTTGCAAAACACAAATAGAGTTACAGATGTAGAAAACAATCTTATGGTTGCCAGGGGGAAGTGAGGGGGATGGATAAATGGGAGACTGGGATTGACATATACACACTACTATATATAAAATAGATAACTAATAAGGACCTACTGTATAGCACAGGGAACTCTACTCAGTACTCTGTAATGACCTATATGGGAAAAGAATCTAAAAAAGAGTGGATATATGTATAACTGATTCACTTTGTTGCACAGCAGAAAGTAACACAACATTGTAAATCAACTATACTCCAATAAAAATTTTTAAAAAATAAAAATAAAATAAAATATATTTATTATCAATCATATGTCAGGCACTATATCAGGCACTGGGAACATACTGATAAACAGGTGGGTCAGGACCACTGCCTTCAGAGAGCTTATACCTTTTTTTATTAGGCATAACAATTCTGTCCTATCCAAGCATTGAAAGATAGTAGAGAGATTGCAGAAAGGGCAACAAAGCTAAATTATCCATACCTGAGATATTAGGAAAATTAATCATAATTAAAAAGAAGCAAAATAAATACTAAGACTTGAGAAATAAAAATACTGACTTTTAAAGGTAATGATATTCTAGCTAGATACAGTTTATATAAGCATCAGCCTGACAGCCTTGCTGTAACAATTCCAGATATTGTTAAAATATAAACACTGGAAAGAAGAAATTTTTGAAGCGGGAATAAAAAGTGAAGGAAAGAATATTGACATAAAATTCAGTAAAAAAAATATTTAGATCGCTCAGCAGGGGATAAAGATTTTGTGAGACATAAGGATTAATGTAGTTCTTTAAAAGCAGTCCTTTATCTAGTGAACACCTGGCAACTGCCATCATGAAATAATAGTATTAACATGGAAAACTGGATTAGACAAAGCCCTAAGAGTTGCACACCAGTAATAAACTTTAATTAGAGGGAACTAACTATAATATGAGATGTTCTTTAATACTACCTTCTTTAATTCCATAGCATCTTCACCCTCAATTTCCACTGTTTTAATTTGGCACATGAGGCCTCCCATAATCTGGCCTCCCCCTCTCTTTCTAGCCTCATCCCCCCCAATTCCCCACAACTGGTCACCATTGCATACCCAGTAATCTGGTCATACTGAACTACTCTAGTTTCACAAGTAAGATATTATCGTTCATGGTTACTTGTTTTGCATATTCTCTTCCCTCTGCTTAGAAAAGTCTTGCCTTTATTTTGAAAAAGAAATCAGAATATGTCAGTTTGCTAGAGCTATCAAAACAAAATACCACTGACTACATGGATTAAACAACACAAATTTACTTCCTGGAGGCTGGAAATCCGAGATCAAAGTGTTGACAAGGTCAGTGGTTTGTAGATGGCTGTCTTCTCCCCCATGTCTTCATATTGTCTTCCATCTTGTCCAAATTTCCTCTTCTTACAAGGACAGAAGTCATATTGGATTAGAGCTTACCCTAATAACCTCATTTTAAATTAATTACCTCTTTAAAGTCTCTATCTCCAAATACCATCACATTCTGAAGTACTGGAGGTTAAGACTTCAACTGTGGAGTGTGTGTGTGGGGGGAGACACAGTTCAGCCCATAATACAAATTCTTACTGTGTACAGTGTATAGCTTGCTTGTAATTTCTTCTAGGAATCCTTCATCTTGAATCTTTCCATCTCAGGCTGGGTTAGGTTTCCTTCCTCAGAACTCCCAAAGCAGGATACACATTCCTCTGTCACATTAAAGGGGCTGTTTTCTTTACTCCACTTTAAGATATGTCTTAATTTTCTTCATCCCAGCAACTATCCCTGTGCTTGGTACATGGTAAGTGTGCCAGACTCTTTGTACCTTTATGCTTTATTGAAGTATAAGCCCTCTGGCTTGGCTGTATTATGACAGCATTTCCTGAGATAGGAAATAAAGGATTAGCAAGTTTGCCCAAGGACCTTTCTTTTGGCATGCTGAGTTTAAGAGCTATCTAAATGGAAATATCTAGCAGGGAGTGAGAAGTACGAGCACAAGCTCAATAAAGAAAACCATGCTAAAATTATGATTTGGTGAATGGATGTGATCATTAAAGAACATATAAATGAGAAGAATGTCATGAAAAAAACCTTTAAAGAATGACAAAGTTTTTAAAGAATGGGAGAAAGAAAAATGAAATGGAAAGGTCAGAGAAGTAAATGAGACTTAGAGAAGTTGGTTTCAGTTTCCATTTACTCTGATTTGCAAACTAAAAAGTCTGGAATTTTGTGGTTATCTGTTTTTCCTTTATGTTGCCACCAGGGGTCTCCAACAACTCCTGCAATATCTGTCTGGCAAGCCCTCAACAAGTATCTTTTAGCTGTCACTACATCATTACAAGGGCTTTTCCAGCAGTGTCATTCACTCATCAAGAAGACCATGTACCTCACGGCAGTAGAAGTTTATTGGATGCCTGACCCTCGACTGAGGTAAGTTCAGATGCGTCCTTCAAGTGAGTCAGTGGTCTGTGGTTTACTGACCTCCGTGTAGTCTCTTGAACGGGCAGCTTTATCACATGATAAATGAATGATACATCCTCTTCCCATTTCAAGAATTGGGGCTGGTTATCTGCCTAGGACACACTGGAGCCCAACATATAGATTGTATAAGGTTTGGTGAGCCCTCTAAGCATACTGAAAAAAACAACTGAATGTTCTAAAAAATTCATCATGTTATACTGACTCTAGAAACTCTCTCTCTCTCTTCTAAAAAAAAGATGAGAGGAAAAATAGTCTGTCCCCCTAGAACAATGAGAAAAGATGAGACTAGACAAAGCTGACGAACATTTATTTCTTAAACTTTTTCCTTTTTCTAATTATTCCTGCAGATGACATTATTTCTGTAATGACAACCTCATTATCTCCAACAGGTTATAATGCAATTAAGTTATGTGTATATGTACTTTTATATTAGATATTTAAAGTTTTACTAACATGAAAATATTTAATAATATAGAAAAGTAGAAATACCAAAATATCACCCAGAGACTCCCTATATCGTTAACACTTTGCCGTATTTCTTTCTTCTATATATGTTTTCTTCTTGAACCATTATAAAATAAATTATAAATATTCTGATGCTTCAACCTAACTGCTTTAGCATGCATTTATAGAAAATAAGAGCATTCTCCTACCTGTTGACAGTACTGTCATCACATCTAATAAATTTAGAAAACTTCCTAATGTCATCTATTTCCCAGTCTGTATTTTAATACTGCTACTTATTTCCAAAGCATATTTTATAACTGTTTTTATTTTCAAACCAAGAGCTAAGCAAGAACCATGCATTGTCTTTAGTTGTTGTCTCCCTTAATCTAAAACAATTACAACTCCCTCTTCCTTTTTCCTCTACAATACAGACTTGAGACAAGTTGTCTTGTAGAATATTACATATCCTTGCTTTGTTCATTTCCTTGCGGTATCCTTTAAATTAACACTCTATCTCCTGTATTTCCTATATACTGGAGGTTAAAACTGGACCTCCTGAATTATGTTCAGGTTTATACTCTTAACAAGAATTCTTCCTAGGTGATACTGTGGACAACATTGTGCATCACATAGAAAGGCACATCATGTCTGATGTCCCACTATTAGTGACAGTAAATGGGATTACTGAGTTAAAGGGGAGACGAGCTAATCTCTCGGTTTTAAAGTTAAATTATTTTCTTTTGGGACCTGCATATAATCTGTATTCCCCATCAACCATTTATTTAATGGTTTTAGAATTCATTAATTTTCCCTACTGTGATAGGCACAATAAGGTCCCCAAAGATATTCATGCCATAATCCTCAGAACCTATGAATATGTTACATTACATGAAAAAAAAAAAAAGAGAGAAGTTTCAGATGTGATTAAGGTTAAGGACCTTGAGATAGGGAAATTATCCTGGAATATCGAGATGAATCCAGTCTAATCACCTTTCCCAGTAGAGCAAAGAACCTTTCCCACATGTAGTCTGAGAAAGTGATGTGATGAGACCAGGGTCAGAGAGATGCTAAGTTGCTCTCCTAAGCAGGGTCAGGAGATGGAGTAAGGGATCCATGAGCCAAGGAATTCAGGAAGCCTCTAGGAACTGAAAAAGGCAAAGAAATAAATTCTCCCCTAGACTTTCCAAAAAGGAATGCACCCAGCTGACAGCTTAGATTTTAGTCCAGTGAGACCCCTGTAGGACTTCTGACCTACAGAATTGTAACATGATACATTTGTATTTTTTAAGCCACTAAATTTGTGGCAATTTGTTACAGCAGCAATAGAAAACTAACACAGATCTTCCTCAACTTACAATGGGGTTACCACCCAATAAATCCATTGTAGGCTGAAAATATCAAGTCAAAAATACACTTAATGAACCTGACCTTCTGAACATCATAGCTTAGCCTACCTTAAACCTGCCTAGAACATTTACATTAACCTGCAGTTGGGAAAGTCATCAAAGCTTATTTTATAATAAAGTGCTGAATATCTCACGTAGTTTTTTGAATACTGTATTGAAAGTAAAAAACCAGAATTGTTGTACAGGTACAGAATGGTTGTAAGTTTATCAGTTGTTTACCCTTGTGATCACATGACTGGCTGGAAGTTGCGGCTCACCACTGCCCAGAATCTCAAGAGAAGATCTAATGCATATCACTAGCCAGAGAAAAGATCAAAATTCAAGATTCAAAGTATGGTTTGAAATGCATATCGCTTTTGCACCATCATAAAGTTGAAAATCATAAGTTAAACCATTGTAAGTAGGGGACCATCTGTATACATACCTAAATCAATTATTTATTGAGGGATGTGAGTGAAAGTGTGTATGTGTTTTCTACATCAGTCATATTTCAAATAATATGTTCCTAAAGGTTATACCTGGTCTATTGTATTGAACTATAAACACAATCATGGCCCATCAGTATTTAAGTAGTTATGCAATTGAATGATTTTTACTAATTTTCATGTCATAGAATGAGGTTTTTCAAAAACTCTATACCTTCTCTATCAAAACTTAGGCCTTTATTATATAATAACAACACTGAGGTAAGCCAGAAAGTATTCATTCCTGGCAAGCATTATCATCCTCAGTTAAAGAATATTGCTTATACGGGAATTTTCCTGCATAGTTCAGGAAGTTTTAGAAGCTTTATAAACATTAGTTTCCTCCTCTTTCCTATACACTACTTTGTCCCAGAAGACAAATGCTAATAGTAACTAAAGAGAGCTGGAGTGGTTGTACTGTTATCAGACAAAATGGATTTTAAGATAAAAATTGTTACTAGAGACAAAAAGGGCATTTCATAATGATGAAAGGGTCAATTCATTAAGAAGATAAAACAGCAATAATATGTATACACCTAACAACAGAGCTTCAAAATACATGAAGAAAAACTGACAGAACTGAAGGGAGAAATAGATAATTCAACAATAATTGTTGGACACTTCAATATCCCATTTTCAATAATGGACATAACAACTAGACAGATCAACATGGATATAGAAACTTGATTAAATTATAAACATAGTAACAGACACAGAACATCTATAAAACACTCCCTCAACATCAGAATATATATTCTTCTCAAATGTACATGGGACCTTCTCCAGGAGAGATCATATGTTAGGTCTCAGGTTTAAAAGAATTGAAATCATACAAAGTGTGCTCTCCAACTCCAATGAAACAAAGTTAGAAAATCACAATAACAGAAGGAAATTTGAGAAATTCACAAACATACAGAAGTTAAACAACACACTCCTAAATAATCAGTGGATCTACCTGGCTGGACAGCTGGATTGGGAGATGTTACTCCTGTAGATGATTATTGGTGATAAGCCTTAAGGCTAGAGGCAGTGTTAAGTAAGGCCTAAGAAATGCTGCTGTGTTCAACTCTGAAAAATTTCTTGGATTTGTCTTTGTCTGCAAACAAACATACATTTAATGGCTTCTGAGATAAGCTCTCAATCCCATTATAATCAAACCTTGTGAATCTATTAGACTATTACTCATTACTGCCAGTCCAACTGCCCAGCTAGGTTAATTCCTCAAGGTTTTATGCCTTCACATCCTCTGTGCCTTGGCTATGTTATTGAATGCCTGCTCTCACCTCTCTGCCTCAGTATGAGACTCAATATGACATCATGTGTATGCAAAGTTTTGTAAACCATAATAATACATTAATGTAAATTACATTTATTGGAATTCACGCTCTTCAAGAACCAGTTTAAGTCTCCTCTTCTTCTAAACTCCTATAGTCCTCACTGATCTCTTATTTCTTTTTCTTTTCTATATTTCCTTCCCTCCCTCCCTCCCTTCCTTCCTTCTTTCCTTCCTTCCTTTTTCCCTTCTAAAACTGTATTCTCCTTGTTCTATACCTCTATCCCCCCCTCCCCAAACCTGGTAAACACTATTTTGAATTCTACGTTTATTACTTCCTGGCTTGTTTCACAGAATTTATCATTCATGTATATTTCCTGAAATAATAAACTGCTACATTTTGTCTTTTTTTAACTTCACATAAAAGCAATCATAATGTATTTATTCTTCTGTACCTTGTTCCTTCTTATCATCATGGGTCTGTCAGTTAACTTGAGTAGGTTTTACATACGTGGTTCAAAAAGCAAAACAATACAATACAAAATACTGAAAGCCTGACTTCCTCCCCTGCTGCAGCCAACCTATGTCCCCCTCTACGTTGTCCCCATAGGTAATCACTCCTATCAGCTTCTTTTGAATCTTTCCAATAAAAGCAAACACAATTGTATTCTTACTCGCCCCCCCCCCAACCTTTTTAATTTATAAAGGACCTGACATCACATATAAATCTTTCCATATAAATCTTGGAGCACTTTCTTATTCTTTTTTATAACTTCATAACATTCCATGGTGTCCATCTACCATAGTTTTATAACTAGTCCTCTACTAATGGACACTTGGATATTCTCTAATCTTTTACTAGTACAATGTTGCAGATAATAACATATGCCATGTTTTTTCTGTGTGCATATATTTCTGTAGGATAAATTCCTGTGAGTAGGACTCCTGGGTCGAAGGGGAAATACATTTATAATTTTGACAGGCATTACCAAATTGCCCTTCAGAAAGGGTGTGCTATTTTATGCTTATCCAATGATATATAAGTGCCTGTTTCCCACTATCTCATTAAACTTAGATTTTTGCTAATTTAATAGGTGTAAAATGCAGCTATTGTATTATAATTAAAGTTGCGTATGTTTTTCTTATGTTTAAAGCCATTGGTCTGTCTTTTCTGTGAGATAGCTTTTCATGTCTTTTGCACATTTTTCCCTTAAATTATTGATACTTTTTCAAATTAATTCCTAGCATATTAATTCTTAGACTTACATGAGTAGCAATTTTTCTCTGATTTGTCATTTGTGTTTTCACCTTGGGTATTGTAGTTTTGTCACCAAGAAATTTTTTTAAATGTAACTAGTTTTGACAGTTTTAACATAGCTCTGGATATTTTTTATTTTTTTATTTTTACGGTATGCGGGCCTCTCACTGTCGTGGCCTCTCCCGTTGTGGAACACAAGCTCCGGACGCACAGGCTCAGCGGCCATGGCTCACGGGCCCAGCCGCTCCGCGGCATGTGAGATCTTCCCGGACCGGGGCACGAACCCGTGTCCCCTGCATCGGCAGGCGGACTCTCAACCACTGCGCCACCAGGGAAGCCCTGGATTTTTAATCAAAGGTACAAAGTACTTTCCTAATTTAATTTTATCAAGACTTCTCCTATGTCTTCTTCCAGTATTTACATAATTTCATTTAAATCTTTGAGTTTATATCAGTGCGTAGTACAAGGACTCACTCTAACTGCATCTTTTCCTAAATGGAGCTGCCTGGTTGCTCGACCCCAATATTATGTATAAGATTCACTAGTGTTGATGCATGTAGCCACAGTTCATTCATTCTAAATGTTGAATTCCACTGTGTGAATATAAACAACTTATCTTCTCCAATGATAATGAACATGTTGGTTATCTCCAGAAGTTTGCAGTTATAAGCAGAGCTTTGTAAATGTGCTTATAACATCTTATTTCTAAAGTCTGTAGCACTTTCTATCACTTATAACTTGCATTAATTGAATAAATGAACTGATATTTAACTATTTCTTACTATGCATTCACTCCTTTCACTCTAGGACTTGAGAAAAAGAGGATAGTCTTACATCTTTGGGCTATATACCATATCGACTAGGAGAGGAATGTGCTCTCAGTAGTAAATATAGACATTTCTCCAAAGAAGATATACAGACTGCCAACAAACACATGAAAGAATGCTCAACATCATTAATCATTAGAGAAATTCAAATCAAAACTACAAAGAGATATCATCTCACACCAGTCAGAATGGCCATCACCAAAACATCTAGAAACAATAAATGCTGGAGAGGGTGTGGAGAAAAGGGAACACTCTTGCACTGCTGGTGGGAATGTGAATTGCTACAGCCACTATGGAGAACAGTATGGAGGTTCCTTAAAAAACTACAAATAGAACTACCATGTGATCCAGCAATCCCACTACTGGGCATATACCCTGAGAAAACCATAATTCAAAAAGAGTCATGTACCAAAATGTTCATTGCAGCTCTATTTACAATAGCCCGGAGATGGGAACAACCTAAGTGTCCATCATCAGATGAATGGATAAAGAAGATGTGGCACATATATACAATGGAATATTACGCAGCCATAAAAAGAAACAAAATTGAGCTATTTTAATGAGGTGGATGGACCTAGAGTCTGTCATACAGAGTGAAGTAAGTCAGAAAGAGAAAAACAAATACCGTATGCTAACACATATATATGGAATTTAAGAAAAAAAAAAAGTCATGAAGAACCTAGGGGTAAGACAGGAATAAAGACACAGACCTACTAGAGAATGGACTTGAGGATATGGGGAGGGGGAAGGGTAAGCTGTGACAAAGCGAGAGAGTGGCATGGACATATATACACTACCAAACGTAAAATAGGTAGCTAGTGGGAAGCAGCCGCATAGCACAGGGAGATCAGCTCAGTGCTTTGTGACCACCTAGAGGGGTGGGATAGGGAGGGTGGGAGTGAGGGAGACGCAAGAAGGAAGAGATATGGGAACATATGTATATGTATAACTGCTTCACTTTGTTATAAAGCAGAAACTAACACACCACTGTAAAGCAATTATACTCCAATAAAGATGTAAAAAAAAAAAGTAAATAAATTGAAATGAGTTGAATTAAATTGAATGGAATTAGTAGCCTGCTGTAGGCAGTGAAACGTAACATTCTTTCCTTTTATTCACCAAAAGCAAAAGCACCAGGACAAAATTAACTGTATACCTATTTTGAATATGTATAGGTGTTTATTTTTTAAGGTTACAGAGAACTTGAGTCTTAAGGAGAAGCATACCAGTCAATTAATTCATTCACCTTTGATACTCTTGGAATGTCTTGTGCGCATATGAATACTGATACAGCTTCTATGACCTATCAAAAACAGATGAGATACGATGGAAATTTTATTGAGCAATTTCCTTTTCACGTATTCAAAAAGAACATGCTGGCCTTATTTGGCATACCTCTCACATCATTATTTTGACTAATCCTTTTGTTTAAATGATAGGCTTCTAGGAGTTACTACATCCTCTTATGGTAGAAGAAAAGCCTTTTAGAATGCATTCCAGGCTAGGTTTTTGTCCAGGGATTAAAAGCCTGAGTTTTAAGTGAACAAAATCTACATCTCTTTCAGAACTATAATTGATTTTCCTCCTTATCCAGCTATTACTGCAAGCATGACACTAAAATATTCACCAATAGGCTGTTGTCATCCCTTTTTAGGACTGATTCAACTTATGAAAAATAAATTAGTAGCTTGTGTTCACACTTAGGCTTACCAGAGACTCATATTTATACTATGGTTAAGAGGCAGTCTTAAAAGTACAACATTTCCATTAGCCATATCATATTGAGCTCTCAGGAAATGGTATACGCAAGGAAAATCAGTTTAAAAAAAAATGAGATCTGTGTAAACTTTTAAGGTAAGAAAATTTATTAAATGACAATATATTAGATAGAAGAATATTTTCCTATAAAGTAAAATTATGATTTTACTATTAAGTAATAATACTCCTTTAAGGCAAGGTATTGTGTTATAATTAATGTAGAATTAAAATATCTGTGAGCTTTGAGCTGTATAGGAATTGCACATAGTACTGTGTCTTATGTACAAGCCAACTTGTCTTTTTCTGTACTAAAACACTGTACTAGAAAAACCATAATTACATTGTTTAGAATATAAACTGCTAAAATAGTTAAAAGAATGTAAGACAATAATATTTGTTTAATTTTGCATGTTACTTGTCTTAGTCCTTTTGGGCTGGTATAATGAAAATACCATAGACTGGGTGGCGTAAACAACAAATATTTATTTCTCATAGCTCTGGAGACTGGGAATTCTGAGTTCAAGGCACTAGCAGATTAGGTGAAAGCCTGCTTCTCCCTGTGTCTTCACATTGTTGAAGGGGCAAGGGAATTCCTTGGGGTCTCTTTTATAAGAGCATTAATCCCGTTCATGAGAGTTTTGCCCTCATGACCTAATCACTTCCCAAAGGCCCACCTCTTAATACTACCACATCGGGGTTAGGTTTCAGCATGAATTTTGGGGGGACTCAAACATTTAGTCTATGGCAGTGCTCATGGTTCTTTTCCACAGCTGTTTTAATTACTGAGCAAAACTAAAGAAGCCCACATTGCTTATTCCTAAAAGGTATTATTCTACCCAGGGAGCATGCTGCCTTAGACAATAATTCCACAAATACCATTCAGCACTCACTGCATTTGCCCACAAGAAAATATTTATTCTAAAAATGATGTGAAATTCTCCATTACAAGACACACAGGGATTCCTAGCCAATTACCTCAATAAACTCCAATGCTATAATGTCTCATCCTTTTATTTTACAACCCTTTTATATCACATTTTCCTTGTTTGCCTAGGAAAGTAGTGAGCATATACTTAGCATTATTATTAACATTTAACAATGACTTGTGGGAGAAACAGATAATTTCTGCTTTTTACATCATTTCTAAATTCATCCAGCAATTCAAGAGGGATTATTCAGTGCTCTAGGTTTAGGGTAAAAATAAATATTACTAAATTTTGGTGCAATAGTATGGAGTTTTCTCAACCAAAATAACAGAAGAAAAATGTTTTTTTTCCTAGAATAGAAAAATGAGTATTTTGTGCCAGTATCTTCCTTAAGATTATAAGGGACTTAAATAAATGATAACACCTTGTGACTCCTTAGTATAATAAGAAAAGAAAGCTTGACTGATCATAGATCATTCCCAGAATTTTTCAAAATTGAACTTGTAAAGAAGAGCCTTATTTTATTTGGTTATGAAAGATGTGAGCTTGAACTATCCGTAGCCTTGTCACCCATGACATGGAGAAGCTTGTCTGAGAGAATGAACCTGAAATACTGCAAGGGGCGGGGGGGGAGAGAGAAAGAGAGAGAGAGAGAGAGTGAGAATTATAATGAAGTCAATAAACCTAATTGGCTTAAACTATTTCAAATTATGTTTCTGTCCTATGCAACTAGATAATGGCAAGACATTGAGAAATTACTATCTGAAAATGGGGTATTGCAAAGGAAAGGCTTTAATATGTGATTCTGTTGGTGGAGGGAGGTGACAATGAGATACAATTCTTTGAAAATGATATTAAGAAAGTTGGTCAAATTTCTTTCCAGTTTTCTGTTAGGACACAGGCCATACACATCAAGGCTGTCACTTAAAAGAATTCCATAGCAAATGTCAGGGTATTGGAGGGTATGGGTGACATCTTGAAGTCTTCATAAGTTACAAGACAGAGATAAGCTAGGATCCAGGCTGGCTCATCAGAAAGAAGAAAGGATCCCTTGGGATCAATCAACAGTGTTTTTAAGAGAAGCACTTTCCACCTGTTGCCAGAAATCCAAAATAGCAGAAGGTCAAAAAATCAGGTGTTCTGCTCATTACAAAGACTGAACACTTTGTCCCATACTAAATGTAGTGTGTTGGCTTAGAGTGGTGCTTTCAGAAGGAATCATAGGAAGGAAATGGGGAACATTTAATCTCCCATGATTCACCAAATTATCTCCTGTGTACTCCCTACTACAGTACTCTCCAAAACCCTCATTTCAAGCCACAGTAACCTGGGATTAGCCCTGTGGCAAGGTGAAGCTTTCTATTATCTCTGTTTGAGGACAGTGGCCTAGAGCAGGCAATTAAATTGAGGTTAAAGGGGGTAGATAGAAACCCAAACTTGCTGCTAAGAGATCAAATCTATGGCTATAGGCTAGAGATACAAAGATTTTACTTGACAAGAGTGGCAGACTGTATTTTCCAAAGATGGCCACAAAAATATCTTCCATGCTATATTCTTACTATGTGATATTGACATCCTTCCTATTGCACAGTAAAGTCTATGACCCCGTGATCCTGAGTGGACCGTTGTGACTACTTTGACCAACAGAATTTAGTGAAAGCGATGCCATGAGACTTATGAGGCTAGTTCAGAAAAAGGTCAATCACTTCCACCTTGCTCTCTGATGTTTAATCTGGAACTCAGCTACCATATGTGAAGAAGTTCAAACTAGCTCATGCTGAAAGAACACATGGAGAGACCATTTATAGATGTTCTTGTTGATAGTCCTAATCACCAGCCATCATCAGCTAGACACATGAAACACCATCCGATAATTCTAACCCTAACCATTGAGACAACCTCAGCTTTCAAGTCTTCCAGCAAAAGTGTCAAACATGATGTAACAGAAACAAGCCTTTTCCTATGTCTGTGGTCCCCAAGACCACTCTCAGATTCAATGATTCAGTAGAAAGACTCACAGAACTCAGAAAAGCTGTTATACTCATGGTTATGTTTTATTACAATGAAAAGATGCAGATTAATTTCAGCAAAGGAAAAAGGCACATAGGGCAGAATCCAGGAGAGACATGAGATTCTAGTTGTCTTCTCCCAGTGGAGTTATAAGGACAGCACTGAATTCTCCCAGTAATGATGTGTGACAATATTCATGAAGTATTGCCAACCAAGGAAGCTCTCCTGAGCCTTAGTGTCCACCGTTACTATTAGTAGTCATTCACATAGGCATGGATCTTAGTTACTCAGTCTACAGTCCCTCAAGAGGTCAAATTGATACAGCACAGTCCAAGGCCCTTACCATGAGTCACGTTTTTAATATAAACCATCTAGTATATCCTAAGTCTCCAGATATACAAAGACTTTGTTCTCAGGAAGGATATTCCAAAGGTTTAGAGGTTATCTCCTAGGTGACAATTAAAGCCAATCTTATATGTGGAATGTGCAGGGTTTGAACAACCCAGATCTGCTGAGTTAACCCTCTACTGAGCACAAGGCTAGTTCAGAAAGATGCCATGCACTTCCACCTTGCTGTCTGGGATCTTGGAATTCAGCTACCATGCTGTGAGGAAGTTCAAACTAGCCTATGCAGAAAAAACACATAGAGAGGTCATATTTAGATGTTCTTGCTGATAGTACTGGTCAATATTGATCATTAATCAGACATGTGAAGACATCTCCAGAGAATTTTGTTCCCCAACCATTTTGTCATCCTTAGCCTTTAAGACTTCCAGCTAAAGTCCCAAACATCATGGAACAATACTTTCCCACTATGCTCTCTCCAAATTCTTGGCCCACATAATTTTTAACCCTACTAAAATTGCTGTTTTATGCAGCTAACTTTGGGATGCTTTGTTACAAAGCAATAAATACAACAACAGCTTTTGAGCACTGGAAGTAGGGTCCTGCCCCACCCCAGCCCCCCAAAAAAATATAAAACAGGTGGCACTGGGTTTGGGAAGAAGTGAGAAGAAACTTAAGGGGCCTTAAGGATACTATCTGAAAGTCTAATGGGCTTCTAGGCAACAGTTATCTGAAGCTAAAGGAAGCTGTCAGTGAGGGCTTAAAGGAAAGTATGAAAGTGTTACTAGAAGCTGGAAGAAAGAAAGCAGTTGTTATGTAGTGGCAGAAAGTTTGCCAAGACTGTTGTCTGCAATAATGTAGAAAACAGAAAATACCTAGAACTTGATGACCGAAGAATATTGAAAGTGCCATCTGGCTTCTTTTTACCATCTATGATAAAATGTGAGAAGAGAGATGAACTAAAGACTGAAATGCACTGTTAAACAAAAAGGGACTGGTACTGTCTGCGTTCAAAAGTAAAACTGTTTCCCGTACCCAACATTTCCATATGTCAAATAATTTTTAAATTAAGAATTGAGAAATGACTTCTGGGAAAAGATCAAATGCAGGCTGCTGTGTAACAGCCTTTGTTAAGACATCAGAAAGGTTTAACAGAGTGACTCATATATAAACTTTTAGACAGATGGAAGGCCCCCTAAGGATCTTAAGGGTGTGCCTCAGAAATCTTCTGCATTTAAAACAGAGAGTTTCTAAGAATACTAAATGTGATATCTCATGGAAATTTCACACTGGTAGGACAAGATAAAGAAAGGATAGTATCAGAGAGGTTTGTGGATACGACTTTGGCTTAATAAAATAGATTATACATTGACACATAAGAAAACACACATGATTTTTCAAATAATTATACCAGCTTGGACTGAAAGGGAGAGAGTCAGTACAAAATGCAAAGGGTTTTGGATTCCTAACTTTTGCATTCAGGAGGCAGATTGAGACAATGACTCAAAAGCAAACATGGAGTACTTTTGATGGAAAAGGAAGAATGCCTCAGAGAGCAGAGCCAAGATTCCAAAGAGTGGAGCCAAGATCCATGAAGAACAATTGCCAGGGAGTAGAAATGAGTCCTAATCAAGAAAGTCACAACATGGTCCTGGCTGGATTTCAGAACTGCTATGGAACAGTGATTGTTATATGCCTCCTGTTTTACCCATTTTTGAAAGGGATGGTTTACAGCAGGTATTCTAGGACTGGCCCACTATATATTAAGTGTATGTGAGGTACAGATATCTTGTTTCTTTAGTTCAGAGTTTTTCAGATCAAGAGGAATGGTATTCAAAGAGCTGTAACCAATTAACCACACCTGAGTATCATCCACATCTAGACTTGATTTAGATGACTTTGTACTGAGAAGACCTGAAGATCTTGGAGAATGAAATAATTATATTTGGCATGTGGAAGGGATGTGAGTTTTTTTGACAATAGGGCAGAAGGTAGAAGATGATATTTTCCAAAGAAGATTGCAACAATATCTCCCATCCTCTATACTCTTCTTAAATTGTGATTTGGATACCCCTCCCATCAAGGTGGGGGTCTATGTCTCCTCCACTAAAACTTGAGCAGATCTTTATGATTATCTCAAACAACAGAGCACTATATAAGTGGCACTATGTGACTTCCATAGCCAGATCATAAAAATGCCATAAATTCCACCTAACTCTCTTAGAACACTTGCTTTTGAAACTCAGCCACCAAGTTGTAAAGAAGTCCAATCAGCTCACAGAGGCCCTAGCTGGAGAGGATCTGAGGCGCCCCCCTACAAACATCACTGAGGTCCAGCACCAACATGCCAGTCATGTAAAACCATTTTGCAGTACTCCAGTTCAGCCATCTCAGCTGATAATCCATGCAGCAGAGACAAGGGATTCTGGCCTTTCCTGCTCAAACTGCTGATTTGTGAGCAAAATAAATTTGTTGTTCTTATTGTGTAAAGCCATTAAGTTTTAGGGTGGTTTGTTACACAACAATAGATAATAGATTTCTGGAATCATTTAAAGCTGAGTGGTTCTCAACCGAGGATGATTTTGCTCCACAGAAGACATCTGGCAATGTCTGGAGATATTTTTGGTTGTCACAACTGGGGAGGGATGCTACTGGCATCTAGTGGGTTAAAGCCAGGAATGCTATTAAACAGTCTACAATACACAGGACAGCCCCCTGCAACAAATATCAATAATTATCTGGCTCAAAATGTCATTGGTCTCATGCTTGAGAAATGCCGAATTAAAGTTCCCCTGAAATAAAAATGACAGGCATATAGTTACCTTAAGTCTCAAGCCTGGCAAAAGGTGTTATGTTACCCCAAATACCTCAGTCCTCCAAAAAGGTGTGTATGCTAGCACAGCTCTCCAGAAGGAAAACCTCAATCAATGCCTTTCTAGAAATTCACCTTAGGGAACACTGGATAAGGAAGAGTTTTCCAGAAGTAATAATCCAGTGCATCTATAGTGGAAGACAAAGGAACTAGCCCCACTGACAGTAAATTTAGTTCTTATATTCTCAATTCTGCAAGATATAGTGTTTGCTGTGGAACAATGGCCACTGATTGCTTCTGCTTTTTCCAAGTAGCAGTTTTATTGTGGGTATGTTACTTTTGTTCCCCCACTGTAATGGGTCATACTGTGTCCCCCCAAAATTCATATCCACCCAGAACCTCAGAATACAACTTTATTTGGAAATAGCGTTTTTATAGATGTAATTAGTTAAGATGAAGTCACACCAGGTTAGGGTTGGCCCTAAATCAAATGACTGGTGTCTTCATGAGAGACAGGAGAGATTTAGACTCAGACACAGAGAAAACAGCCACGTGAAGATTCCTCAGGAAGGGCTCATGTGAATTGTATTTCCTAAGTTCTATGTTTATAAAAGTTTGTGCCCTTTATACTTGAAAGTCACTTCATACAAAATCCTTAGTTTACACTATCTTTCTTGAATAGCTTAAATATGTTACTCTACTTTCTTCTGATTTAGAGCATTGCTGTAGAAAAAGTGTGATGTTAATATAATTGTCTTCCCCTTGTAAGTCACACCCCTTCCTAAAGCTGGATACCCAAAGGATTTTTTTCCTATTGTTCAAAGTCCAGTAGCTTCACTAGAATATGTCTTGTGCTGGTTATTTTGAGTCAATATATTCTCAAGTATGCAGTATGATCTTTCAATATCTAGTTTCATATCATTTTTTTTTAATTCAGGAAAATTTTCCTGAATCACAGTTTTTTAGTGTTTGTTCCTTTGGTTTGGTTTGCTTCTTCAGAGACTCCTATCATCCATATGTTTGATCTCTTTATCTTATTTTCAATATTTGTTACATTCTTTAGAAAACTTTATATTTCTGTCTTCATTATTTTTTTATTTTGTTAGAAAAAAGAATTTTTACTATCCATTGTTTGTAGGCATTATCAGTTTTTTGGCCTGGTATTCTTTTTACTTTAGTTTTCATCTATGTAATATTATTTTCTTCATTTCTAATTCTTTCCTGAGTTCTATCACCTCACTTCTGAGTTTTTCTAACTCTGATTTGTGTGGTTCTTTCATGACATGCATTAACTTTGTAATGTCTTTAACTTGTTTTAAAGTAATAGCTTATAGTTTTGTTCTGTTTTGTGGACACATCTTTCTGATGTTCTTTCTTTATCTGTAGGGAAGTTATTCTGCTCTGTTTTCTCTCTTTTCTTATAACCTTGTATTGGATTTGACCTTAATATAACATTTACTGTTACCTATTTTTATGTGATATTAATTTTCCTAAACTTTTACAATGACGCAGCGTTCAGAAAACCGTGTCCAACTTGAGAGAGCTCCATCTTCCCTTGTTTTTATGGAGTGTTTAAAAATACAGCAGGACTTTTAGGATTTCCTGACTCTGTTCCCCTTTCTGGCTGCTGAGCACTTGAAATATGTCTAAATTTTAAATTTTAATTAATTTTAGTTAATCTAATTAAATTTTAAACAACTACATGTGATTACTGGCTACTCTAATGGAGAGAACTTCTCTAGCCTTTCACTTTACACTGTCTCTTCTGCCCCATCCTACTTGATTTTGATTTCCTTCGACAAAGTTTCTTGTTGTGGGATCCTCTCCTAGAAAGGAGTCCTGGTGGGTTAGTTTTCAGATATCATAGGGTGAGATTGCTTCAGCCTGTTCAGTCACTTTTCACTGTTTCAGTTGCTGTTAGAAAATTGGCCTGCAATGTTTTAAAATGAGTAACTGGAGGAGAACATCTTGAATTTTCCTGTCCATCCGGCACCAACTTATTGCTTCCCTCCCTCCCCGACAGAATTTTTTATACATGCATGTCTTGTGGCTCTTGGTGGTTTGTCCTTACCTCTTGTGTTTGGGGATTTATGGACATACCTTGTCACCCAGTTTTATTGTAAAGGTTGTCCACAGCTTTCAGTTTTGCTAACCAGTTTTTTTTTTTTAAATGTAGATTTTCAGGCAGATTGAAAAATTATGCTGCCATTGCCCTATCTTCCTAAAATGCTTTGAATACAGTAAGTCCCCTACATAGGAACCTTCAAGTTGGGAAATTTCAAAGATGCGTCCTTGCTGTGCAATACAAGGAGCTTACTAATGAAGACCTGATGGAATTGGAGGTCCATAGAAAGGACGAAGAGAGACAAGAGGAAGAAGAAGTAACTGAAGAACTAAGAGATTCACGATGCAGGAAATAGCAAGGGGATTTACTTTATTTGAGGAGGCACTGTTAGTTTCTGAGGCACAGGAACCGAATGTAGAATTGTACACGAAGGTTGCAGCAGCCGTTCAGTATGCAATCCAGGGCTACCGTATCATCTATGACGAGAAGAAAAGAGCTACTATCCAGAAACACTGGATCATTTTTTCAAGAGGGTAGAACTGAATACAGCAAGGAACCAGAACCTGTGCCATCAATGTCAGGTGAGTGAAATTGCAGCTTGCCCTCCGTCTCCTATTGCTGATGACCCTTCAGCTCTACTATCCGCCACCTAGTCTCCCTCCTCCAGTCAGTAACTCTTCCTGCCTGTCACTTGATGCCAGACTCTGTATGCCAGCTGTTGTACTATACTACTGCACTTTTCAAGGTACTGTACTGTAAGATTAAAAATGTTTTCTTTATTTTTTGTATTTGTTTTTTATGTATTATTTGTGTGAAAAGTTTTATAAACCTATTACAGTACAGTACTATACAGCTGATTGTGTTAGTTGGGTACCTAGGCTAACTTTGTTGGACTTACAAATGCACTCTGGGAATGGAACTCATTCGTATGTAGGGGACTCACTATATTATATTTTTAAATAAGGTTTTTCCATTAAGAAATATGCCATGATCATCATGGAATATTTTTTAAAGGAAGGAAGGAATCCCTATGGACCCACCAATCACAGACAAACCACTGCTGACATTTTAGTGAATTTTCCTCATGTTTCTTTCCTGTGCATGATGTTTTTGCATAGTTGTGAGCACAATCTATATAAATTCTATTTTGTTCCTATAACATTATAATTGTTTACTGTTACAAAACAATTTAACATAAACCTATCATGTGAATCATCCATTATTTGCTTAGCCAATCCCCAATGCCTAGTCAATTAAAAAAATTTTTACAGGTAATAGTTTGCTCTGAGAAATGTTGGTATATCCCTATAGAACAATGTGTAATCCTATACAAGCTGCTAATGAGCAATAATAGCTATGTCAGTAGCACAGGAGTTCCTCTAACAGGTGTTAATAAATGATTAATATTCACTAAAGAGGCCACCTTGGACCACATTAATAATTGAGGAGACAGGTACAGTCATCTTTACCTTGAAAATTTACCTTACCTGGTATAGAAAACGTTCCAGTTGGTGTTTCCTTTTCCTCGTGTTTACAGTATGTTGACCATGTGTGTGTGTTTATATGCACATGTGTATATGTAGATGTGTGTGCCTGCATATGTATAATCAGTCATCTGTATCTCCAGCCCAGATGTTTCTTTTGACTGCCAAACTCAGATCCAATTGGCCTTGCAAAATCATTACATACAAATGAAACCCCTCATCTTTCTCAATCAAACTTCCTCCTCCTGTTTCCTATCTTGAGTGATTTACAGCCATCATACCAGTTACCAAAATAGATTCCTAAGAGTCACTCTATGTTCATCCTCCCTCCCTTCATTTCAACCAGTCAATTCCAATTTTCTACTGCCTTAAAATCATTGGTTACTCCTTCTAACTCTCCATAATTGTTGCTGCCTCAGTTTGGCCCACAGCCTATTTCACATGGGATATAGCTATCACTTCCCAAGTTTACCAATGACTTCCTTTTTGTTAAACCCAATGAGAATTTGACACTTCTCCACAATTTGACATTGTTGATGAATTCCTTCTTGAATTTCTTCTCTTAGTTGTTGGGACTCTAATTTTTTTTTCTTACCATCTGACTAACCCTCAACTCCTTTCTGTGCTTTTTTTTTTTTTTTTTTTTTTGCGGTATACGGGCCTCTCACTGTTGTGGCCTCTCCCTTTGCAGAGCACAGGCTCCAGAGGCGCAGGCTCAGCGGCCATGGCTCACGGGCCCAGCTGCTCCGCGGCATGTGGGATCCTCCCGGACTGGGGCACGAACCCGTGTCCCCTGCATCGGCAGGCGGACTCTCAACCACTGCGCCACCAGGGAAGCCCTGTGCTTTTCTTGCTCAGCTTTGCTCAATTGTAGTCTTTGATATTCTTTTATTTTGCAATATCCCATGCTGATCTTACTCCATCCATGGCTTTCAATTATTTGTCTATGTAAGATGTTGACTCCTAAATTACCATAGCAGTCCAAGTCTCATCTCTAAGATTTATATTTGGATACCTTACTTCAATACCCCAACCTCAAACCCAATATATTAAAAACTGTACCCTTAGGGAGATCAGCTCCGTGCTTTGCGACCTCCTAGAAGGGTGGGATAAGGAGGGTGGGAGGGAGACGCAACAGGGAAGGGATATGGGGATATACGTATGCATATAGCTGATTCACTTTGTTATACAGCAGAAACTAACACAACACTGTAAAGCAATTATACTCCAATAAAGATGTTAAAAAACAAAACTGTACCCTTTGTCCCCACCTCACCCCCAAGAAAACACAACTAAAAAAACACTGCCTATCATGTATTTTCCCTTTTCCTGAACCAGCTATATAAATGATCAAGCCAGAAACATGTGTCATCTTCTACTCATTTTTCTGTTATCAACTACATCTTGTCACCAAACAATGCCAGTTCTAACTCCTCAATATCTCTTTATCTTAACACTTGAATAGCTAAATAAGAAATTGAAATCTAATCCTCCTAACTTAATATTTATCTACCTCAAAGTTACCTTCTACATAATTGGCATAGTAATGATTCCAGGTAGAAATCACTGCATTTCACCTTGCCAATGATACACAAAGTGATGCTGGGAGGGTTGAGAGGGAAGAGAGAGAGAAGGGCAAAATATGATGGTAATAAAATGTTTCCAGATATCTTTCTTAGTGTTGTCTCTGAAATCTCACCAAATAAGCCCAAAATTTATGTTACAACATTTGTTTGATGCCTTATTTAAACTGTTTCACTAGACATTTTAAGCTCTCTGAAAGAGATCAAGTTGCCTTGTCATAACTAAACCTCAGGCTCATTGGAGCTTACACTGGGTAAACTTTGCAGGGGCCCAAACATTGTAGGATGACTTGGGAAAATGGGATGGGAAAGTTTTACTTAAACTGAGTGAGAAGAAAAATTCATGACCATTTTGGTCATTCCATTTTTAGTTTATTAATAGGATAAGGAAAACATCACATTATAAATCAATGTTCTGTTACTGAACTGAACTTGGGTCTGCTCATCCAATGCACAGTAAAGCTAATCTACTGACATGAGATGGTGGTGAAGTGAAGTATAGTGTTTATCGCAAGGCACCAAGCAAGGAGAACAGGAAGCTAATGCTCAAAAGACTGGAACTCCCCAATGGCTTTTACAGAAGGGTTTTTAAAGGCAACATCAGGGGTGTGGGCTGCAGGGTGCCTGACCAGCTTGTGCACAATTCTCTGATTGGTCAATGGTGAATTAACAGGGTGCTGTTTCAGGAATCCCTGAAGATTCATTCATTCCAACTGGTCTGGGGTCTACACTCTGGTGGTCAGCAGTTTTCATCTTGGGGGGGAGGGTCTGCTTTCTGCAAAATCAACTCAAGGATATGGTTCAGGATATTATCTATAGCCCTTAAGGAGGAACTAAAGGTCCTTGACTTTATTTTATGGTTAAACTATTATTATTTAGCCTTGCTTGACTGTTTTCCTTTGTTTCTGCATTTTCTCAGTTCTCTGTTTAAATCTGCTCTTTGGAACTTGGGAAAGGCCTAGGTGGCTAAAGCTCTTCTACAGACAAAGAGCAGAGGACACCAGGGGTCTGTCCCTGGGAAGGTCCTGCAGGGTCTTGCTTGGTTTCATGTTGAACAACATTAATAAACAGCCAAGTAAGCAAAAGGTTAAAAGTGTTAGCTAAAATGAATTTGGGGTGTTTTCAGTTACCAAATTTCCAGAGGTAAGGGGGAGAGAAATCTGGACCTATATATCTACATGATTTGGGACTTTTTCCTTTTTAAATTTAGATGCCAGATTAAGAGGTCACCTGCTACCTGACCATTATAATTTTCTGTCATTACCGTGAACTGGGGGGAAAAAAAAAGGATTCTTTTCTTTTAATTAGTCAAAATTCTGTGTTTGCTGTCCCAAACATGCTGGAGACACTGCTTAAAGACTCATGAGCACTAGCTCTGCCCCCAGGAGACTATGAAATTGGGCAGGTCCCTATACCTCTGGGGTCCTCAGTTCCCTGCAAAATGAGAAAGCTAGACTCAATAATCCTTAGGATCCCTTTCAGATCCACCAAGCTAATGGTATATTCATTGCAACTGCTCCTGAATGAGGCCATGATTTGTATCCAGCTCTAGTGCTTCAGTGTTGCTTGTTATGTCTATGAAACTGCTTCATCAAAACATGACGCACATGAGCACCCTCACACCATTTCACACAACAAGGACAAAGGGCAAACCTCTACTTCCAAAGGAATGACATAACCTGTCTCTGAAGTGGTTCACATCATTCTCATCTTTGAACTAACAAGTGCTCAGAAAACACATAACCATCTTCATTGACATTAAGGCTGTGAGAGGAGATTCCCAGTCAGTGCTTGGGACTTGGAGAAAAGCATTTAAGAAAAGGCCATCTCCACAACTTAATAGTGAAATTAGGGTGCAACACCCATCACAAGGATCCCTAACAACCTCCACGATTTCTTTGCTAGGAAAAGAAACCAAGAAGCCAGTAGTGGTATACTACTCCGCTGGACACATATCCAAGGTCCCAAGCAAAAACAGGTACAAGCTTACTGAATGGAAGGGCTCTTCTTCAGTTGGAGGTAGGCTGGGTTCCAATTCTTTACCAGCAGGTCGGCTGAAGGCCAGGGCAGCCTCAGACACCAGGTCAGGGATACTGAATTGCGCTCTGCAGGGCGCCGCCCCGGACGGGGCCCCGCCCCTCACCTTGCCTTCGCCGCGCTCCGGCCGCGAAGGTGCGTGCGGCGCTCGGTGATTGGCGGCTGCCCGGCGGGGCCAGGCTGCCATTGGCTGCCTGGGCCTCTTTGTTCCCGGTCCCCGCCTCAGGCCGTCTGTAGCGGACTGGGCGGCGGAAGTTTGACGGCGCCGGGCGAGTGGCTGCGGCAGCGGCGGCGGAGACCCAGCAGTTCTCCCCTAGTACCTGCAGCGGTGCCGGAGGCCAGGCGAGCCTGGGTGTTAGATCCCGGACAGCAGGAGAAACCCCTCTGACACACAGATATGGACTTGGAGGCCAAAGTAAAGAAGGTAGGGCGGCGCGGGCAGCGGGGCAGCGGCCGCTTCACCTGCGCGGGGCGCCGCCCTCTGGCTGCCATTGGCGGGTGGGGCGCACGGGCCACCGGGCCCGAGCCAGCTCTGGGTCTCCGGAACCCGGAGCCCAGGTACCCGACCCTCCCGGTAGAGGGGATCCCCGGCGGCCTCGCAAACTCCTGAAACCTGGGAGCGACGGAGAGTCGTGCGCGCGCGCGCGCGCGAGGGTGGCACGGGACATTTCTCCCCGTCTAACCACGTCCAACGGTTGGAAGTGTTAGAAACTTTCCTTAAGATGTTTCAGCTGCGCCTGTGCCTCCCTAAAAGAAAAGGATGAGGTTAGGGCGCGTTAAGGCGAGGCTGTGACACTACTTCTTCCTGCCTCAGGAAGTTCAACTTTATTAAGCCTTTGTGGTTTGGGGTCACTGATGTGACTTTGACAGCTCAGACCTCCTCCCCGCCCAGCTCGGCTGTCCGAGGCTCTCTAGAGTGAGCGTTGATTGAATGCGCTTCCTTCGCACCCGCGGCTGGTGATAACGTGAAAGGTGATGATGTTTTTTATATTTTTTTTGGTCATTCATTACTTGACTTCCAAAGCACTGCCTCCCTCTTCCAAAGAAAATGTTCTCCCTGTTTGGCAGCCATCCCCAAAGGACGATTGTCACCAGTGGTTTAGCTCCAGGAGACGTTTCCTGCCTGGCTGCCCTCCGGGCGTCAGTACCCACGGCCCTACCTGAGCCGCTCCCTGATTTGGGGAGCCTTACGTTTCTTGGCAGAAAGGGGTGGGGGACCACACTGTGTCTGAAAAGGAATGCTGATGTCACATGCCAGTGTAACGTTCGGTGTGAAAGGTCTCATTCCAGGGAATTGCTCATATTTACTTTGCGGTAAATTTAAGCTAGCTGCTTCTTATCAAATAAGGAAGGAAGTTTTGCAGAGAGAAAAAGGGGAAAAAATAGAACCTAATTTTCTTCTCTTGCCCACTGTGGGTTGCCAACATTGCCATTATTTCATCTTCTAAAGACAAAGTTCCTGACCTGAGCATTAATTCTGTTTCATGCCCAGAACTGGATTTTTGAAAATGTATGCAAGTGCAAAATAGTAGGTCAGGAGGCTGTTGAAAAATGAAAACCTGCGGTGGCAAAAAAAGTTTGCCCCTTATGGCTAGAACCGGCACTCAAAACGGAATCCAAGGACGGGAAAACATAGTGTAAATTCTGACAGTCCTGATTGTATTCTGTTATCTTCCAGTTTGGTTTCTTATTTTCTTTGCTTTTAGGTGACACTAAAATTTTTTGTTAATTTTGCTTGCTACTAGGAAAGCATTTTGTTTGCCGCTAATTAGTCTTCTGTTGATGAACACTTCTTATTTTGTTTTTCAAGTGGGAAAGAATGGGTAATTTAGTACTTGTCAAAAATTTGGGAGGTCTTGTCTATGCTTAAACATATATTGCTTCAAAAATTACTTTTTAAATGTCAACATCCTTTGGGAGGGGAGGAATGAATGCGTGAAGCACAGAGGATTTTTTAGGGCAGTGAAACTACTCTGTATGCTACTATAATGGTGGTTACATGTCATTATATATTTTTCAAAACCCACAGAATGAACAACACCAAGAGTGGACCCTAAAATAAACTATGGACGTTGGGGGATGATGATGTGCCAGTGTAGGTTCATCATTTGTAACAAATGTACCACTCGGATGTGGGATATTGACACTGGAGGAAGCTTCGAAAGGGAGTAGGGAGATATATGGGAATGCTGTCCCTTCTGCTAAATTTTGCTGAGAACCTAAAACTGCTCTGAAAAATAACATCTACTTATAAGAAAAAAAAAATCAACATCCAAAAGTGATTTTGAAATTATTTGAGACAAAGAACAAGTAATTCTGAGGGAGAAAGTATAGAGTTAAGAATTACATGTGCTAGGAAGGGAAAAATCCAGACATTATTTATAAACAATTTACTTAGTTTTAGAATGTGGATTATAATAAGTAATGCTCTTGATATATGGTGTAATTTTTCTCCTCCATCTCCCCTTTACTTTAAAAGGTTATCTTTTCAACCAAGAATCTTATCGTCCTCTCTAATCCTCCTTCTCCCCTTCCCCCACCCTCAAGAAAAAGGATTCCATAAGTTTAAAGCTTTTACAGACAATACCATGACTGTAACAAATCCTTGTTTCACTACTTTGTCATCACTGGTGATTCTCAGGACAGAGTCCTTAACTAATAAATTGCAAAGTACTAAAAGATCCCAAAGTTGTCCAATTTGACTGCCAACCATACCCTCTGTGTCTGTGCAGGACCCTTGACAGACTTAATGTTCTGTGAATTCAACAAAATGTTTCCCAGCACAAAGAATTTAGAGGTCCCAGGAACACATTTCATAATCTCAAAAAGAAACTTGCATTCCCTTTAGAAATTGCTTTCTAAGACACCAGAAGAAGGAAACATTACAAGATCATCTCTGATCTATGATCAGAGCCTTCTTACCCTATTTTGGTACCTAGATAGTTTTCAGGTGTCCCTTCTTTTTGACTTGGGTATACAAGAAAACTAATAGTTTGAATGTACCTTTTAAAAAGCGTGGTTGGAAGTTGGAACAAAGACACAACCATTTAAGTAAAACTAAATTTGACTTCTGGTTTAAGATACATGGCATTTTTTCCTGCTAAAACCCTTGTACTGTTGTTTTCATAAGAAATTTTCTCCAGGCAGATGATAAATGTTACTTTCCTTTCTCATTAACATTTTGTGTAAAAAGAATTAAAAAGGGTTGTCTTTATTTCACAACCACCTAGGTGGATGATACTATTATAAGATTCTTTGTTTATAAAATGAGAACTTGGGTGTCCATATCATTGGCATAAATTTGGATTCATTACCAGTTAAAACACACAGTCACAAAGGCAAGGAATTTTTATAATTAGATTTTACTATATTTTGTTTTGTTTGAGGTAAGTGAGCTGTTGCTAGGATGTGAGAGCTAGTTTGGTTATACAGAGTTTTTGTTTCAATAATATTTTAGAGTAGAATTTGACTTTTACGTATTGGCCCTGTCGTCTGAGTTATTTGTCTAGATCTCTTCATTATAATTGACTTCGTGTAAGTAGACCCTATGTTTGCTTGGAAAAAGCAATGGACTTTGAGAAGCAGAAAGAGAGTCTCATTTTGGTGGTGACTGGTAGATCATGGCCCACAGCCAGATGTTTTCTTCTTTCCTTTCTGTGTTACTCTTCCATGAGAATCACTTTTTTTCCCTTTAAAAACATACCAGAGAGAAAGAGAACTCTAGTAATTTCCCTTATGCTGCCTGGAATTGCTGCAGAGCTTTAAATTTTACACCTTATTCATTGTTTGTCTCCATTCTAACCTCCATCTTTTGATCCTTCCTGATGTCTTGCATTTTTTTTCTTAGGACTCTTTTCTTTGTTTCTTTAATTTAATTTTAAAAAGATGAGATGTACTTTAAAGATTACAAGTCACTAAAAACCCCCTTTCTCAGCATCCAAACATGTTTTGAAAGCTTCTGTCATTTGCCAAAAAAACAAAATGAAACCAAGTGATTGCGCTTGGAAAGAGTACTGAACCACAAAGATTGTTTCCATTAGAAATTAGAATGAGCCTTTTCTCTAAGGTGGCCCCTGATTGAATGGAAAAGGCAAGTAAATGGTGACCTGGAGGCAGAAATCTACAGTTGAATTCTCTGCTTGAAGCCATTCTTTCTGCGAGAATCATTGGCAAGGCTTGGGGTAATGGGAGGGCAGCGTACTTCCAGGGCTTTACCTTAGAGGCAGTTACTCTCTCAGAACAAGTATAGAATAAAGTGGTCCTCAGTGGGGCTTTTATCTCTTCCAACCCATAGTATCAGTCATTACATTAATTGGATGTGAAAAGTCACTTTCTCTAACTTGGTCTGAATATTGGTTTGAATAGAACTGTAGTAGGTTATCTATTGATTTTGTTCCTTAACTTTATCCTATGAAGTAGAATTAGTGATTTATGTCTCTGCTGGCTGTTAGCTGTGTACCATCATCTCTCTCCTTGACTTTGCTTGCTCACCTTCAATACTAAATATTACTCATCTTTAAAGACACACTCCTTACCCTACCCACACCACACATCACCCTCCAGGTGATCTTTCTTCTTGTTCCTATCTGGATGGAAAATCTCTTTCTTCTGTATTCCCAAAGTATGGCATCATAACTCTTAGGACATTCATCACTTTCTCCCTCTAGATTATAGTCTTCTTCTTACCTAGATTGCAAGCTTCTTGAGAGTGAAATTCATATCCTATTTATACTTGTATAGTTATTTTGTTTGCTGTTCAAAGCAATTTATGAAGTAGATCTTAGCCTCACTTTAAGGATAAAGAAACTAAGGCTTAGATACATTAATCTGAAACTGGCAGAACCTAACTGTGATCTTGAACCATAGTTTTCAGAATCCATGCAACTCCCATCATGCCACCTAGCCTGAGTCCTCTGATATCCTTTGCCTTGATCACTACATGTATGTTTGAATGAAGTACCCTAATATAAAAAGAGAAATAACCTGAGGTCTGTTTCAACATTTTTTATTGGTTTGTTTAAAGGAATTATATTGGAAGAAATGGTTTCTATTCCAATAAAATTACCACCCTACTGGTTTTCTACATTTTATTTATACTTTATCCATGGTTATATGTATGCCCTTTAGTGTAAGTTGCCTTTGACCTTCCTTGCACGGAAACAAGTCTAAATAAGTAAAAATATCATGAAAAGGAACTTCTGCGAGACTTTTACAGTCAAAGAAATTCCATAAGCTCCAATAATATTCTGGAACGTATCTTCTGGATTCTTCCAACTTCCCAGCTTTTGTTGGGAGCAATGATAATGCTGCCTCCTAGCTACTTAATATGGTTCTGAACAATAGCAACCCTGCTTTTGGCTCTCTGCTTTGGGATTTCAACCAGTGACATCTGGAATTGTATAGAGGCACTCATGGTTGGCCTGTTCAAGAATCTGTTCTACCTGCTGAAGCCCAGACTTGATAGAAAGCCTTACACATAGCATGGTAGGCTAAACCTCTCTTTCTCCTAGCAGCAAAGTGCTCAAAGTGCCACTGGAATGGCAGACCAGGCAGCTTAGAATAGAGCAGTTAAAAACAAAAAAAGTTCAATGCTAGGAAGAGAACTGTTCATTAAAGAGCTACCGAGAAGCAGTAGGAAACACCAAAATGTTGAACTGTTTTGTGAGGCTCTCACTGAGCTCTAGGATGATACCAGCATTGTGAGCACGAAATTAACATCATGGACCATCAGGGTAACTCTGAGGGGCCTATTTAGTAGAAAGAGAATGATAAATTGGTAAAAGAGTACTACTTCCTATGTTCTTTTTCTGAGAACCAGAAGTAGTTTGCCCCATGCTAATCTGAATATGTTTTTTACAAACCAGATCACTACAATGTGTTCAGAAATTAGAAAAGGTCAGTAAGTGCCAGTATAGGTAAAGAGCTGTAGTAGTATACAGAAAGATCTTCTGTACTATATCAGCTTTCTCACTCCTGTTTATCAGTATGATATCATTAAATTCACTCTGGGCTGAGAGTTAGTAGATCTGGGTCCACTCTAGTTTTTGTGATCTTGGCTACTTTGGATTTCAGTTTTCATATCTATAAAAATCAATAGGGGGGCTTCCCTGGTGGAGCAGTGGTTGAGAGTCCGCCTGCCGATGCAGGGAGCACGGGTTCATGCCACGGTCCGGGTAGATCCCACATGCCGCGAAGCGGTTGGGCCCGTGAGCCATGGCCACTGAGCCTGCGCGTCTGGAGCCTGTGCTCCGCAACGGGAGAGGCCACAACAGTGAGAGGCCCGTGTACCGCAAAAAAAAAAAAAAAAAAAAAAATCAATAGGGGAACCAAATGATTTCTAAGATTTCTTAAAACGCTGTTACTCTTTTTGACTATGGAAAACATTATAGTTTACCAAGTATAATAGTGTTCCACAGTGCTTAAAAATCATACAAGCCAAGAATATATAAATATATGTGATTTTAATGAAATGGCATGTATGTACTCCTGTGAAGTCCATGAGAAAAATGAAATAATTTTTTTTCATAGATCTTAGCTGTTTTTCAACTTGTTTTTACTTAATTAGTTTGCCTTTTAAATATTTGTGGGGATTTGAAGACATTAAGTTTAATTAATTTAAATCTGTAGTATAAAGCTTCAAAGGCATATAAACTGCTCTGTTAGCATGAGTCAAATGAGCCTAGGCATGATGTATCACTTTCCTTGGTACTTAATTACAGGAAAGTGAAAAATAATGGAGCTTTTATTGTCTTTAAAAGTTATCTCTCCCCAAATAAGATGAGTCATTTAAAAACTATGTGAGTAGTTTATGTGCAAAGCACTGTTCTAAACTCTGGGGGTATAGTGTGAACAAAAAGGCAAGGTACCTTGTATTATAGAACTTACACTGTTGAGAGGAATGATAGAGCAAAAAAAAGTAAATGAAAGTAAATGACAAAATAAATGATAGAAAGTAAGCGCAAATGGGATTATACCCCTTAGTGAACTCTTTACAGGTCAGGAGTACATTAGATTTCCAACACAGAATGTCCTCTTTTTTTTTTTTTTTTTAATAAATTTACTTTTTTATTTTTGGCTGTGTTGGGTCTTCATTGCTGCATGCGGGCTTTCTCTAGATGCAGTGAGCAGGGGCTACTCTTCGTTGTGGTGTGTGGGCTTCTCATTGTGGTGCCTTCTCTTGTTGCTGAGCACGGGCTCTAGGTGTGCTGGCTTCAGTAGTTGTGGTGTGTGGGCTCTAGAGCACAGGCTCAGTAGTTGTGGCGCACAGGCTGTGGCATGTGGGATCTTCCTGGACCAAGGCTTGAACCCATGTCCCCTGCATTGGCAGG
Organism: Stenella coeruleoalba; assembly: GCF_951394435.1. Taxonomy (NCBI): domain Eukaryota; kingdom Metazoa; phylum Chordata; class Mammalia; order Artiodactyla; family Delphinidae; genus Stenella; species Stenella coeruleoalba. The sequence goes on from NC_137155.1 coordinate 72,085,396, forward strand.
CAGATTCTTAACCACTGCGCCACGAGGGAAGTCCCAGAATATCCTAATTTAGTGGTGATTCTTGGTATTGGTTCCCGGTTTTGCAAACTTTGTAATTAGGGGTTATTATTTATCTTAAGTAATGGCAAATGAAAAAGAGATGAGAAGGTAGCTTTTATGTATTAGAATATAAAAAAGCTCATAATTAGATAAAGCTAAAATATTTACAATCTTACACCTATAAAATACACAAACTGTCTTTTGCCTGATTACAAATGCTCTGCAAGAGTCATTCCTGTATTGCGTTTACTGTTTACAGTCATTACTAATTTTTGTTTGGTAACTACTGTCATGGTACCTGAAAGAATGACTTTTAAAAATCTGTTTATTAGATCATTAATATATAGTACATTTAGGAAATTATTTTGCTTTTTACAAAGTGGTGATGTTCAGGGAGCATTATATAAATTATGAATTATGAAATCAACTTTTTCAAGGAGAGGAAAATAGAGAAAAGACTAACCAATATCAAAATGGGTTTTAAAACCTCATAAATTTTCAAGATCTTAAGGAAAAATAGTTTGATAATTGATAAATTCACCCCTAGTCTTTGAGTAAAATCCATATATTAAAACTTGCCTTAAGCACTGTTATTAGAGGATTAAATTTAGAGGTTATGCTTTTCAGCTGTCTAGCTCCAATCTTTGATTTTCCTATAAAAGAGCTCAAGTCATATTTGGTTTCACTTATTTTTCTAAGTACCTGATCTACCTAACTCCCTACTTGAATAATAGGAAATTAGATAATAATATGCCTGACTGTAATTTTCTAATGAAAGTTCATGCTGTGACCCTAAAATGACTTTTTAATTACTTTTCTTTCTTTCTTCTCAACCACTTTAATCACTGTTCATTGCCAGTGACAAGAACATTAAGAAAGAACAGAAGGTGATAGAGGAAAGAACGAAAAGAAACTTACTTGGTATAATTTGGGAACAGTGCTATGAAAGTGTTTCATGTTTCTATCACAATGAGTATTTAGCTATAAAAACTGGTTGATTCTAGGTATCGTTACTTTTATTTCGGTCATATTCAACAAAGGAGAAGAGCATAGCTCAGGATTGCCAATTTCTCTTACCCTTGGCTAGTCTGCCAAGAAAGCAGGACTGCTTGGGTTTGAGCACGGCTTGAGGCGGGGAACTGTAGGAGAAGCCAGGCATTGAGCATTGCTGAGAGCTTATCTGCCAAATGACAGCCAGGCTCCCAGTATATAAATATAATTAATCTCTGAATGAGGCTGGATCATCCTCAAATCACAAGTGATTCAGCCTGTGTTTATTACGGTGACATTCTGACCACCATACAGATTTTAAAAAGGGGTTTCAGGTTGTCTGTTGGTTATAAAGGTTCTTATCTGAACAGTGAGCCTAGCAAAAAGGAGGCTGAAAGCCTAGCACCAATGCCTTGGTGCTGAGTCCATTAATAAGTCTGCCGCCACCATGAACTTGCCTGTGCTTTGTTTGAAGATGAAATGATATCATGTTTCATTGCAAAATGATTAGGCAAATGTTAGGTGGATTTTTATTTCTGTAAGTGTAACATCATAGAAGTCTTGATAGAATGAGTCACAAAGTAAAGGTAAAGAATGTATTTCCTTCATGGGGTACTGGCTACAATAAAAATAATCGGGGGTTAAACAAAACAAAGTTACCCTCTGTTTTTCATAGAGAATATTAAAAGTTTAGTTTAAATGTAAGACTACAGAATCTCAACTCCTTTTCTATCAATATTACCTGTGGAGCTTGTATCCCCCAAAATACTGTGATGTCAGCTTTGGTGGATAAAAGAAGGAAGGTAGGCAAGCTAGCTAGTGGGCAAGACATGTACGTTAACTACAGTGCTAGATAGAATGAAATAAGTGCTGTATGCTGTAATACAGTGTTGCTCAAAATATCTATGTTGAAGAACCATTTTTTCAAAACTCTGAATCTGTCATGGGCCGATACTTTTAAAACAAAAAAAAATGAATTACTAAAAGGAAAAAAAGACAAATACGAGGCCAATTTTTAAAAAAATAAGTATATCAGACATAAAACTACTGTCAAATTGCTTAACAATTCCTAATTGCTTTCTCTCAGTTTCTTTCTATGTCTGATCACAGACTGGTAACCAACAGTTTGCAGACAGCCACACTTTGTAGCAGTGCAATAATAGGAATAGACAACTACAGTATCCCCCCCCCTTATCTGCGGGGAATATGTTCCAAGACCTGCAGTGGATTCCTGAAACCCCAGATAGTACCAAACCCTATATATACTGCTTTTTCCTATACATACATACCTTTGATAAAGTTTAATTTATAAATTAGGCAACAGTAAGAGATGAACAACAATAATAATAAAATAGAAAAATTATAGCCATATGCTGTAGTAATAGAAGTTTTGTGGATGTGGCCTCTCTCCTTAATTAACTTCTTCAACTCTGCCACAAATTCAGCAGTGGCTTCTTTATTGGCAGACGCAGCCTCTCCAGTAATTTTTATATTTTTCTTTCCAAACCTATTCCTGAATCTTTATAACCATCCCTTACTTGCAGTAAATGCTGTTAACACATTTTAGGGGATCCCTTGCTGAAGTCTTCATGTGGGCTCTATTGCTTTCTGGTGCCACATGTTACTACCAACTGGAACATGTTTTCTGTTTGTGTGTCCCACCCACAAATTTAATGTCTTTTCCATCTTAAATAAGCAATTAGCATGCACTGTGTGGCCATAACTTCTGCAGTTTGAGGTGCGACAGCAACACTAACATGAATTTCTTTTTCCTTCTTCACAATTTCATGGATAGAAGATTCCTTCTTACCATAGATCTTAGCAGCATCAGCATACAATTTTTGTTTGTTTGTTTGTTAAGTGGAGAACTTTCACCTTTTCACCTAAAGGAAGCACTTTAAGGCTCCTGTTTGGCAGATCCGAATTGCTAGCATCGCTGCTTCTGCACTTGGCCAGCAATTTTTATTTTGGCTGGCCAAAAATTAATTCTGTTATTTCACTAACACTTTGCAGGTTATTACAGTCTATAGTTACACGTGACACAGCTGTAAATTCTTCCAGTTTTCATGAAGTGCTGTCTTCAATCCACTCTTCTGTAGAAGCAAAGGAGCATTCTCTAGCACTGTGAGTTTCATTTTCACTTTCCGTATCAGAATAGATCACTAAGGTTTTTTTGTCTTTTTGTTGGTCTAATATTCACATCATCTGAATCAGAACTATATTCTGAAGAACTATCATTTTCTGAGACACTAGTATATATGTCGCTCAGACAGTCAGAGAAAGTATCTGCATAAAATTCACCGAAAAATTCTTCACTCAACATTTCGCAATGCATCATTTTTGAAAGTTTTACGTTTATAATATACACAAGATTGGAACAAAAACCTAACGGAGCAAAATGTGAATGATAATGACAATCATAAGTTGTATAATGAACCCTTGATCAATTTTAAGCTCCAACAACTTCTCATGTTATGTTAATTGTACCACTGTCTAAAAACGTATTGATACGTCTTCGGTCAATAACGTTCCGGTAACAAAAGACGAATTAATACGTCTCCAGTCAATAATGTGTTTAAGTAAAAATAAGGGTTACTTGAACACAAGCACTGCAATGTACTGCAACAGTCAGTCTGATAACCAAGTTGGCTACTAAGTGACTACCTAGCTGGATAAACTGGACAAAGGGATGATTCGTATCCAAGGCAGGACTGAGCAAAGGCTGGAGATTTCATCACGCTACTCAGAATGCAATTTAAAACTTAGGAATTGTTTATTTCTGAAATTTTCCATTTTATATATATATATATATATATATATATATATATATATATATTTTTTTTTTTTTTTTTTTTTTTTTTTGCGGTACGCGGGCCTCTCACCGCCGGTGTCTCCCCGCCCCGTGGAGCACAGGCTCCGGACACGCAGGCCCAGCGGCCATGGCCCACGGGCCCAGCCGCTCCACGGCACGCGGGATCCTCCTGGACCGGGGCACGAACCCGCGCCCCCCACACCGGCAGGCGGACCCCCAACCACTGTGCCACCAGGGAAGCCCTCCATTTAATATTTTTGTATCATGGTTGACCGTGTATAACTGAAACCATAGAAAGCAAAAATGTGGATATGGGGTGGCTACTGTATTATGAAGTTTCAGAAGCAGAAGTAATTTAATTGGGTAGATTGGGAACAACATTATGGAGGAAACAACATTCAAACTAACTTCTGTAGGATAAATAAGGTTTCAGTAGGCAAAGAAGGAATTCCAGGAAGAATAAATAAATGAACCAAAGAAACAAGGCTGCAAAAAGTCGGTAAACCCTTGGTATTCACACCATAACAGTTTCAGTGTTGACGCTTCTAAAACAAAGCCAAGGTACATGATCTGTAGTGATTTGTGACTTTCCTAGATTTCAGGTTTGAATTTAGGAAGTGTGCCACTGAGCTTGTACAGGAACCTAACCTACTGCTGAGGATCTATATCTTTATCCTAATCTTGATTCTTATTTAATACACTTTGTCATCTCTTGAGGTAGAGGAGGAAATTTCACTGGCGTCTAGCTGATATAGTCTGGGCTTGGTTCCAAGCTGTGGGTTGGGACTACGTTGGCTCCCCGTATCTTTCATCTTCCTTAGATCATTGGATATCTTAAGCAAAAGTTTGGAGCAATAGCGGGCATGTCCAACTGCAGGAGCACATTTTAAGCCTCTGCTTGTGTCACAGCAGTCACATGTCCAAGTTCAAACTCAAGGGGAGGAAAAGTCCAGTTTAATGACTATGAGGCAAGGGTATGGATGTTTAATAACTACTTGGGAATGAAGAATTGGGATCATTACTTCAGCCTATCACATATTCTACAGTGGGATTTTTTTTTTAAATTTGGGGGTGTAAGTATACTTTTCTGAAGTTCTCTCATGTATCAGGAGTCCATTCTGAGAAGATACTCTGCACAGTTTCATAGACAGCTGGTATTTCAAAGCAGGGTAGTTTTTGACCCTTCTGAAAAATTATAAAGGAAAATTGACCTTGGGGTATCCTTTACTTGATTTTTAGAGGGTTCTTTTTTTCATTTAGTCAGTCTTCTGTTAGTTTTGAGACTAACAGACTTCTCCAAATTCATCCCAGCTAGGTCATATGATCTCCATGTGAAGAAATGTAGAACTCATTTCTTTGGAAAATGTCAAGTTGCCAAAGGTTTTTAAGAGGAGTTAAAAAATCTGACCTTTGAAATACTACAACAAATTGGAAATAGATTCTACAGATATTCAAATGATGCCATGTGTTAGACTCTGCCAGTGGTAGCAGAATAGAAAATTATCCCAAGAGAAATAGGCAGAAATTAATGGTAGAGGGAGGCAAGACAGATTTGAGTGGCTTAATATCCATATTTCTTTTAAGATGTCACAGGTGAAAACAATTGAGATGTTATTTGTTGGCACTTTTCTCATGGACCAGATGAAATCAAGCCAGAGGATGGAATCATCCAGTGGACCACTGTTGCCCACTCCTCTGGAACACAGGGAGTTTAGAGGGAGAAGAACAGAACTTTCATAGGTTTGAATCCCAGTTTGACACTCCTCTAGAAATTTGGACAAGTTTCTTAGCCTCCTTGGCTTTAGGGGACTTATCGGTAAAACATCGATAATACCTCCTTATTGGGTTATTGTGAGATTAAATAAAGTAATGCTTGTAAACACTTAGAACAGTGCCTGACATATAGAGAGTACTTGATCAGTGTTATTATTAATGTTCTCTGATCGGTTTTGTTTAGTTATCGAGACCTTAGTATCAATAAGTAAATGTTTGGAGAACCAGAATTGCAGGAAGGTTATCAGCTTTAGAATTCTGGGTTCAGTCTTAGCCTTGGCACTTACTGGCTATGTGAATTTGGCAAAATTATTTAACCCTCTAATCCTCAGGATCTTTATCTGAAAATGTATTGCAGCCATCTGTCTCACAGGGGTATAAGAATAATTGACATGAACATTTTAAAGCACAAAGTATGGTGCCTGCACATACAATAAATAGATGTATCATAATCGTTATCAAGAAATCCAATTTAGAGGGAAGAAAATCCTGCATAGATCTTCAAACCATTTAACAAGCACCTGAATCTATCATCAAGAATTTTATGACAACACGCTTTCAGAAAATTATTGATACTTGATGCTTTGTTGGACACAAAGAAATATTTAAAATTCAATAACTGGAATTTATTAAATTACTAGATTTCATTTTTTCCTTTTTATAATTTGCAAATTATTTTGATTTTAATTTTTTATGATAAAAATTTATAAGTGTTTCTAGTACTTGTTTGAGTACATGCCATGTGCTAGTCATTATGGGAAAGATTTCAAAGCTATATTAATTAGGTTCCCTAGCAGGGGCACTTGATTTAACATTACCAGGTACTTTGGTCCAGTATAGGAAATAGGTATGTTTTCCTGAATAGAATCTTCCTCAGAGTTTTTGGGGTAAATTGCAAAAATGGCTGCAATTCTTTGCAGCACCTTCCATTAAGAAATGGAGTCTATTTTCCTACCCTTTGAATCTGGGCTGCTGGTAGACAGTGGTAGAACTGATGTTGTGTGTGCTGCAGGCTTGGCCCTCACGAGGGCTTGTTTGCTTCTAACTACTTTATTGGAACCCTGCTACTATCATGTGAACTAGCCTAGTCCAGCCCACTGGAGGATGAAAGATGACATAGAAAAGATGAAACATCTCAGCTGAGGTTCCCCTATATTAGCTGTCCCTAGCTCACCTGAAAGGTGACTACGTATGTAGTGAGCCCAGCTCAGACCAGAAGAACTATCCAGCTGAACCCAGTCCAAGGTGTTAAACTGCAGAAGCATGAGCAGAATATCATGACCGGAAACTACAGAATAAATGATTGTTATTTTAAGCCACGATGTTTAAGGGTCGTTTGTTAGGCAACAGATCGTAACTTATACCCCCTCTATTGCTAGGATGTAAGTCTTCTCAGCCTCCCACAGTGAAAGCTATGGAAAAGGTCTTAGAGAAGGCTTTTCTCATTCAGAATTACCCTCATAGCCCTCTGTACATAAGAAAGAGTAAAGAATCAGGACACTGTAGCTTCCCTGACATCATTGGTCACTTGAGAATGGGCCCCCTTTCTAACCTAGTCAAATCTAATTTTGATTTTGAAAGTTGTCTATTTCCCCTGAACCCTAGACAAATCTAAGATGATGTCTGTGTACCTTTTGTAGTGACAAAGTCCTTGGGCTATAGTTTAAATATAGAACAAAAAGCATGTGACTCTAAACCATTTCTCTAATAGATCAAAAATCAGAAGATGGATCAAAAATTAGTTAAGGCACTTATGTTTACACAACACATCATATAAACATAATTCATTTTTTCCAGAGTAAGGGATGGTGTGAAAAGGCTGAACAATAAGTAAATAAGCATAAGGCATCTGGCAGTAGGGTTTCTGTATCTCTCCCTTCCTTTCCCAGTTTCCAAGACCCCTATCTGTGCTATAAGACTTTGTTTTTGCTCTAAATACACCTGAATGCCAATCCTGGGCAAAAGTGGAAAATGAGAAGATTGTCTTTTTGTGCCTTTTACCCCCAATTTTCTGTGAAAGCCTTCTCTCCGTTGGGCTTTTCTCTCCAGGTCCTTTGGATGATCATGATTCCCTGGGCATCCTTCTCTAACAGCTCTCTCAGCCAGTGCCACAGGCCTTTCCCTTCATTCTGGCTCTGAAAACATGCCTGTACTGTCCTCTTTTCCTGCGTGTGCTCTGATTAGATAGGCAATTAGTGGCAATAATCATTTAATTGTATAGTTATCCTCACCCCACTCCTATAACAGGTTACTCCTAAAGAAATAATTCTGTAGTCCTTAGGCCTGGTAAACAATGATGGTAATATTCAAGTTTTGGGATATGCAGTCTTATTAAAGGCTTCTCAATACACAGCACTATCTGTGGAATCCACTCTTTAGAGCCAGCTGTGGAGGTAGTGACAAGACCAAATTAGAACTGTTTGTCATGATCTAAATTCTTTTAAGAGACTCCTACAGATGGCTTTTGGAATCAAGTTTTTAAAATCCCTTTTATAGCTAATAATTGGGAGTCTCTGAGACCTGTGTATAAAAGCAAACGCATTACGGAGTCTTTCCACTGAGCCAGAGCTCAGCCTATCCTAATTAAGAAGCCATTTCATCAGCAATTGTAGCCTGTGACATTTTTATAGCCTGCATTGTCTTTCTCAAAGTAACAGAGTAAGGAGGAGGCCCTTTTTGAGTAGAATTCGCAGAAGAGGTATTCTATTGGTGAACATCTCAAGTGACTGCCTTTAGGTAAGAGTTTAAAAATAATTTGATAGTAGTCAGTTTGAAAAACGTTTATAAGGAGCCAGCATAAACTGAACAGACACAATACATTTCTTTTTATAATTTGCTACCTAAAATAAGTGCAGTCTCTTAAAAAAAATCTAAATTATTTTGTCCCTAATAATACGGTGAGGATACATTAGGTTTCGAAAAAGTATACAGTACTGACAAGTTGGTTATGAACTGGTGACTATAAATACTACCTAATTTGAATCAAGTAATTTACATTCTGATATCACAAAGAAGTGCTATATATTTTTTCCTTTACTTTCCATCACCAGAAGAGTTATGTAATAGAATAAGGTTTATATCAATCTTTTTCCAGTTTTATTCTCTATTCATTAAGGAGGACTATGACATATAAAAATTGTGAAAATTTTCTCTTAAATATATTTCTAGAAATTTCTTGCTAGTCAAACCTGATATTTTGTATTCTGGTTTGTGGCTGTGTTCTAAAACACAAGTATGTGTGCACACAAGTGTGTATGTATATACATTGAGATGGTTAGAGAATAAGACTTAGAGACTAAAAATCATATTCTACCCTGTCTCCTGGAAGACTGTTCCCTGATCTTGACTGAGTGAACAGTTAAATTGAGGTGAATAAGAGCATTTATAAAGGAATGAGCAAAGTTTTGTTTTACTATGCCCGTTGGGGTGAAGACACATTTAAATATTTGAAATGGAAAAAAATAAAGTCAGGGGTTGTAGATAAGCACACCCTATATCCTCTCCCTTTGTAAAGTCTGTCATCACAAATCGCTTAGTATTTAAAATCAAAACAGAATAGAGGCCGTGGTAGACAGTCTCTAAGGTGGCCCCCATTGATCCCCACCTCCTAGAATTCATACTCCTGTATATTCCCCTTCCCTTGAGTGTGGGCTGGACCTGGTCAGTTGCTGCCAAGGAATATAACATGGCAGATGTGATGTATATCCCTTTCAAGATTAAAGACTGCAGCTTCTGTCTTGGGTACTCTCACTCTCTGTGGGATCACTTGCCCCTGGGAAAACCAGCTGCCATGTCACAGGTGCCAATGTGAGAGAGCTTAAAAGTGGATCTCCTTCCAGTCGAGCCTTGAGATGACTGCAGCCCTAGCTGACCCCTGATTGCAACCTTGCAAGAGGCTCTGAGCCTGCCCACCTAGGTAAGGCACTCCCACCTGCCTGACCCACAGAAAGCTATGAGATGACAAATATTTGTTATTTTCAGCCCCTAAGTTTTAGGGTAATTTGCAATTAATACAGAGGTTTTCCATTATAAATCTAGGAATTTAATGATTTGAAAAAAAAATGAAAAGAATTATTGCAGTTTTTGCCTCATTATGTAACGCCTGGACACTGCATAAATGTACGGATTCGTTTCTATAATGTAGTAAGTAATTTTGAGTACTAGTGATGTCTCCATGTTTTGAATAAAGATCTTTCAACTGTGAGATTCAATTTGTTCGTTTGTATTTTGTTGTTTCTTTTAAAACGTTTTTTCTCTTGCTATAACATTGGAAGAGACCTATTTTGCATCGGGACCCTGGATATTTTCCTTGACTCCTGACCCATTCTTTTGAGGGCCCTCTTGTGTGCGTGATTAATCACCTCAGCGCATTCAGTGTTAGTGCAGCTGACACAGGTTTCTTATAATCAGTCTCAGGTTTGTCTAGGAAGGAGCGCTCCTGGCTGGTGACGAATAAGCAGTCTTTCAGATCAAAATCTATTGTTCTACAGAAGTTACAGATGAGGCATATTACTCATTTAAATTATTACTTATCTTCAGAGTCTCATTTTGGAGAAAAAAAGTGGTGACTTTATAGTCAAGAGCTCAGGATTTAGAGTTAGAAATGCCAAGATTCAAATCTCAGCTCTGCACTTGGCATATTGCCAACAAGATAGCTGGGCAATCTTAGACAAATTTCTTAATCTCTCCAAGTCTCAGTGTCTTTATTTGTGAAATAGGAGTGATAACACTTTCCCACAGGTCGTCTTGAGAGTTTCATAAAGTGATGTATGTATTGTGCCTGGTAGGTATTAACATCTTAACAAATGGTGGTTGAGGTATTTTTACTACCACTTCCACCTTCACAACTACCAGTGCTCATTAAGAAAAAGAATAATTAGAATCGCTTCAAGGTAACCTACCAAAACTAAAATTCATTATTGTTTCCTAGAAAAAAGCAGCGGGATCTACCTCTGATCTTCATCAAAAACGTTACCATATTTATTGAAGTTGTATGGATGTCTTAGGTAATCTGCTGCAATTTGATTACATCCCAGATCGAAGTAGACAGGTTGCCTTGGTTACAGTCCTTGTATCACTTACCTAATACTGGTACTGACCTAAGAAATGTAGGGGAAGACTGGGTGGGAGTTATCTAGTTAATTTGTTAAAGTTCCAGGAAGATTGACCCAGTACCTCCAGAATAGAATTTATTATAAACTACTTAGACTGAAAGATCACTTGTTTCCTTTTCTTTCCTACCACAATGATTTGTTAGTGATGATTTACTACTATGTGTGAACAAAAAGGTGTCAGTCCATTTGTCTCACAGTGGATTTTATGATACAAATTCATCATGTAGGGCTCTGGCTTTGTACTTCATGTGCTGAAAAGCTGAAGGGATGTGGAAATGAATCCTAGAATCTGCTATGAAGAGTTTTATTCCCACTTACTTCTGAATAAGTGGTCTTGAAAACTAAAGACCCTTCATTGATTATTTTATTCTTGGCTATAATATTTTGATCTCAAGTTAAAATTATATTTCTTTCTATTTAAAAAATTTAGTTACTAAATATTTATCTAACCCAGGGTCTTTCCATGTTCATGACCTATGTTTAGGCACTGGAGGTTAAGAACAGGCATTCGGCAATGCAACTGACATTGGGTCCGTTAACAATTTTCTGCTTTAGTTTCTTCATCTGGATGAAAATGCAGATAATAATGAATAGTTTTCATAGAATTGTTATGAGTATAAAATGAGATGATCCATGTAAAAATCTCATAACCATGCCTGATAATATAATTGCTCAATAAATATTTGACATTGCTTTTATTATCACCATCACCTCTGCCAGAGCCATTTTATTTTATTTTATTTTATTTATTTATTTTGCGATACGTGGGTCTCTCACTGTTGTGGCCTCTCCCGTTGCAGAGCACAGGCTCTGGACGCGCAGGCTCAGCTGCCATGGCTCACAGGCCCAGCCGCTCTACGGCATGTGGGATCTTCCCGGACCAGGGCACGAACCCCTGTCCCCTGCATCGGCAGGCGGACTTTCAACCACTGCGCCACCAGGGAAGCCCTAGAGCCGTTTTTTAAAAAATTTTTTTATTTTTCTTGTGAAAAGCAATGGGAATTCCTTGGGGTAAAGGTGCTATGTCATAAATCATTTGATAATTAAAACAAGTATTAAATAAATAGATAACACTTTTTGGCATTTCTACAAATCTCAGGCTGTGTAGCAGGCATCAGGAATTCAAATATGAACAAGAAACTCACAGTCTAGTGGGGTAAATGGATGTCATAGTATAGAAAAAAGGGACTAAATAATAGAATTTGAACCAAGACCAATAGGAATTCAGAAGAACTTTGCTGAGGATAGTTCAAGGAAGGTATCACCAAGTAACTGCTGTTTGAACTGGGTGTACAGAGAGTAGCATTTTACCAGATGGAGAAGAGGAATGAGATCCAGGCAAGGAGAAAGCTCGTCTAGAAGCAGAGCATGGCTGGAGGGGAGGGGTGTGAGGAAGGGAGCTGTAGGAGCAAGGGTGGTGCCAGGTTGAAAAGGCTTTTTTCTCTCTGCCAGGCTAAGACATGTGAAATTCACTGCACTCATTAAAAACATCTAACAAGGGGAATGTTATGATCATCTTTGGGTTTTATTAAAATAACTTTGGGAGCAGCACTATGACATTATATGAAAGGAGTGATTAGTTTGGAGAGTATGTTCCCAGGTTGATGTGATAGAAGTTTGAACACGAACTGTGGAGTGGAGATGAAGGAGGAAACTGTAGGTTTTAGAGAAGAGACCAGAAAAGACAGGGACCTAAAAAGCATGGCTTAGACGAGGATAAAGAAGGCCTCGTGACTAAGTGACTGACTAAGTAATGACTTTTTCTTCATTCTTGTTCTCATGTATTTCAGACTTGAGTAAGTGAGAGATGGGAAGTTTTCGTTCTTATGATTAAAGGAAAAGATAACAGCAATTTTAGTAGGAATGATTAATCGTGGCTCTTAATCACAATAAATTATTCTCACCTATAAAGTGTTCTCACCTAAAACACTTGGCAAACTATAGAAGTTAAAGGATGCCTCTCTTTTTACTTTTAAGTCTGGTTTTCTATGCAACCTAACCTTTTTTTTTTTTTTTCTATGGGGGGTGGTTACTGAAAATCTTAGTAGATAATGTGAAACAGGCATTGAGCTAAAAATCTAAAACTGTTTAAAATCTGTCAGAGAGATTAATGAAAACATATCGATTTGGGTTTGGGTGGGGGGAACTTCACAGATTATACCAGGTTTCTAAAAGAGCCACGTGCTGAGAGGAATTATTTACATAGAAATGCAGTTCCTTTGTCCAGAATATTCATTCGTGTGAACAAGATCTAAAATACCTAAGAGTGTAATATGAATGCATGTATGTATACATATATATGTATAGGTAGATGAATACAGATACACATATACAGAGAGAGAGAATATATGTGTATTTCATATAATCTACCTTGGTCAGCTTCATTCCAAGATGATTAAAGAAGTCTTAGTAACACTTGCTTGTTTAGTAACCACATATGATTTTTTGCTCCAGAGGGAAATTTGGTTATGAAAACAGCATGAATCAGATGATCTCACCATGAATACTGAATAATATCTTCCAGACCCAAATTGTATCCAAATCAACTCAGACTGTGTTTGAAATACCAGATGTTCTCTACTCTTCTTTCCTCTTTCTTTAAAGTATCTGACATGCAGTACCCTTTCCTGGGTCATAAGGGTCACTTGAAATGTTGCCAACCTATCTGGTTGCCTGAAATTATGAATATGGAGAAATTGAACCCATTCCCGTTTCTTACTCTAAAATAAGCAGGAGATGATGGATGTTTGGAGGCACAGATCATAGTGCTATAAGCTCAGTATCCGGATCCTATAATTAAGGATATTTTAAAAGTCTTATTTGTCTATGACTAGTGTTTCAGAATAAATATTATACGTCATTTTTATTTTTTCAAAGGACCTTGATAGGTATTCCTAAAGCGTGACTGTAGTTTTTCCAAATATAGTCAATCCAAAGAACCTGTTTTCTTGGACACCGAAGAAGAAAAATTAATCTGTCATAACCTTGTATTGATGCTGACCAGAATGCGTTACTAAAATTATATGAAGAAGACAGCTTTGGGACTTGTGTGCTTATGAAAAAGCATGTGTTTTCAGGCACCAAGCATTGACTCTGCAGGGAATACTGTATCACATTTGCTGTTGAAATAATTATGTGCAACAGAACTGTGTCTTATCCCTCAGAACGTAAATTTTTTGTTTCCTATGTGTACTTTATAAACTACTATTCCAAGCTGAATTCCAAATGATTCTGACCTGTAAGAGCCAATAATATATTAGCTTTCTCAAATAATTATTTTCTATTTAGTGTTTAAATGTTGAGCAGATGACCATGCTGAATAACAACTAAGATGAAGTTAATCTGAAACATGATTTTCAGTCGTAATTTTAGAATTAAAAGGTGTCTTGGAATTGATCTAGTTCAATTCCTTCATTACCTAGATGAAGCCTAAAGAAGAAAAATGACTTCTAAAATCACTGGACTTGGCAGTGATATAATACCTTGGGGCCAGATCACAGTTTTCCTGACTCTCTTCCAGTGCTCTTTCTACATTTTCACTGTTTAGCCATGTAATTCTTGATCATTTCCTTAATACCTGGTGTAGCTAATTCTCGTGACATACGACATATGAGCACACATATATTGGTGTTTATATTACTCCAAGGATCTGAACTTCACGTTCTAAGCAGCTAGGCTATCTTAGCTGAGGCTAATACTTTCTGGACTTCCCTTCCTCTCTACCACCCCCTCCCACACACCATGGGTATCATTAAATAACACCTTCCCTGTTCTCATCCCTCACCAAGAATTCTCCAGCCCAGAAACCTGGGCAGAAACTAACCGGTAAGATCCGGATGTCTAAGAGTAACAGCCATGGCCCTTGAGGAAAGGAGAAGGACCTTGACCAAAGAATGCAGTCTGTGCTGCGGGTAGGGGGAGGGACAAGGTATAGTGAGAAGAATTCTGGATCCTGGACTTAAGGGAATCCTGAACACAGAGTAAGGAGGAAGAGAAATTGGCTGAGCCCTTAGGACAGATGGGGTTCCAGACCCTCAAACTGAGACTAAGAAGAGTTGGGGAATCCCAGCTCCTGTGACCTCTGCCCAAAAGGTCTCGGAATAGGTCTTGAGAAACTGTGCCTAGGGCAGCTCTGGCTCTGAAACTCATTTTACTACAGAGTAAAATCCGTACATTTTACTTCATTTGATATATGTTTGACTTGTTAAAGGGAGAGTAGCAGATTCCTGGATGCCTAAATTGGCGTGGGAACAAAAGCAGAAGAAAGTTGCCTCACACCAGTAGGGATGTGTCTGCTGGGGGTGCAATTTTATCATCTAAATTGGATTGAACAGGATTAGAGAACACACTGCACTCTGGATTATAACTTAGCCTGGAACTAGGCACATCGACGAAACAGGGAAAATGCTGGAGTGTGACCCACAGATCTTTGTTGTCTGAGTGGCTTTGTGCTTTTGTATCCTAACTGAGGTTGATAAAAAGGGTAAGATTATGGAAGACGTATCCACCCAGTAAGTGGCATAAGTTAGAGATCTTCAATGCTGGGTGTCAAGGAGGTTGACTTTTTATAGCTTCATTTACAGGGGAAATTTAATGAAATTCCCTTAAAGAGAGTAAATTCATTGCCAGTCTGAAACTCTCTAATCACTTTAGCTGCTAACAGTGGTTTTGAAAACTAGGTGCTTTTTTGGTTTGAGTGTTGTTTTTTAATTAGAACTGCTTCCTTTGGGTTATAGCAGGAGAGAGTGTATCATATTGCCATGACCTCATTCCACTCTCTTTCATTTACTTGTTGTCTCTTTGTGATTTTTGAGAGTCCCCTCACTCCTTATGTCTGGGCCCTGGGGGAAGAGGAAAGTGTGTGTGTTTGGGAAGGTGGGAAGGGACATGTTCTTAAGGTGGTCACAAACCCAAATTGCAGGAAACAGCCTGTATGGAATTAAGGTGACCTTCCAGGCAGGCCGGCCGGCAGGGGTGGAAGAACATTGGAGCAGTGCTTTCTGAGCTTTCCAGGGCAGACTGCAGAGCCGTTTTCTCAAATTACTGCTTTTCTCAGAGTCGGGTCTCCTGAAAACTAAAATAGCTAGATTCTTTTGTCTTTTGCATAACGCACTTTATTTCCGTGGGTCTCCCTAACCCTGAGGTTTGGCCAGCAGAACTTAAGAGGGGCTCTTGCCCCCCTCCCCCCATTCTCCACCCCACCCCCATTGCCTGCATGGCTTTTCTCTAAAGCTTCCTCCTTAGAGTATCATCCTTTCTCTGGGAATGTCTTCTCTGTTAAATCTGGTGGCCTAAGACACCGTACCAAATTGTTCAGGAGATATATTTCTTCCTCAGGAAAAGGAAAAAAAGAGAGAGAACCCCACCTGGCCTGCTGCAAGACTGGCTGTATCACCTCTCAAGTACTCTTAAGATGTCCTCAGCTTTAACCATCCCTCTTCTGTCACAGGCTTCAAATATGGTGTCCCCTCTGCCTTGAATGTACTTCCTCCTCCTCTTTACTGAGTTAGATGTTGCTCATCCTTTCCAGCTCAGTTCAGCTATCACTTGTTCAAAAGAGCTTTCCCAACCTCCCTGCCTGATTCAAGGCTTCTCTTTATAGAGGCCTCAAACTCATCTCCACTGAGACATGTTGCAGGAGGCTTGGGGCCTGTAGTTCTTTTCCTTGAAGCAGAAATGAGGCAGGGAATCTTTTTAGAAAACGGAAGGGGTCCCACTGGACACCCTATAGAGTCTGCCCCAGCAGCACTAGCACAGTGCAGCACAAGTCAGACTGGGTTTTAGGTTAGCTTGCTGTCGACTAGCTGTATGACCAGGAGCAAATCAACTCTCCTCTGAATTTTAGTTTCCTGATCTCTTACACCAGGGGGATGCCTAGGCCTGTCCCACACTAAGAATATGTGGGGCACTTTAAAAGAGTAGATGTTCATGAGACACCACCAGTTCTAATAATTCTAATAAATAAACTGATAACCATTTTAAGAAGATTGAAAAGCAGGTAGGAAAGAAACAACTTGCCCCTTTCCAAGGCTGACTTTGTAAATCAGCAATGAGCTACACTGAGGCCTTAGTGTAAAATCTCTGGTGACTAATTGAGGTTCTAGTTACATTAGCTGAGCTTCCAAGTTTCATTCAGAAATACAGAATGAGATGGTATTGGTCCAGTATGTTTCTGGTATTTTATTAAGGCCAGTGTTGCTCAGACCAGATGATTTAGATTGGAAGGCAGGCAAGAATTTGTTTAGGTGGCCATTTAACTTAGAGGCAGAAGCATACTTAGTTCTCCATTATTATATAAGCCAGTAAATCTTTGTTTCAGGATTTTATACACACTTACATATAAGTTTGTGTATGTCTGCATGTTTTCTTTCATGGGATAAGATGTATTTCTTACTATGAATTATATACAAGAGAGTTTGAAGCAGCTGATTTAAGCTAAGCTATGTGATTAAGCCTTAATAATGTAATCTTAATTTTCATTTGGGATCAGAGTTTAGCAGGAGATGCATGAAACACAGTATGAGGCAAATCCATATACCAGGAGGATTCAGGATTGTTACCTCTCCTATAATGGAAAACTGGAAAGGGCTTGAAAAAGAATAGACCTCTTTTTAGATTTGCTGTTCATTTTACTGTGGATATCGTAATGGAGAAAACTCTTTAATTATGTTCCTTGCAAAAGACCAGAAAACTAAAATAGCTAGATTCTCTCTGTCTTTTGCGTAACCCACTTTATTTCCGTACTGTGAACTATAATGATCAGTGACAAGGAAATAATTTGATTCTTTCAAAAAAAAGTGTCTAGTTTTAAAGTATACAATTTAGAGAATTTTAAATCTTTGAAAATTGGTAATGGAGACATGGCAAAGGTGACAAAGTTTAGTTAATGCTGGACAGATTTTTATCCCCTTTAGAAAGTATTCTTGAAAGGGTATACCTTTAAAATATTGTAGGTTCTCCTAAGCAGCTGGGTGGACCAGCTGGTTTTGAATATGCCCTTAGTTATCATAAGAGGATGTGGTCATTTTCTTCAGGGAAAAATGGAAGGGCTTCATTTAAATTTCAGGGCATGGTCAAGCTGATCTTTCAAGGAACAAGTTACAATGTGGTTTTGACTGCACAGGAGAAACACAACTTGGTCAAGCTACAACAGGGAGCCACTGAAAAAAATCTCTCATCTGGCTTGAACTCTAACTCCAGACACTAGGCAGTAACAAATTTGTCAGCAGTCACTGATGTGACATTTAAGCTACAGAATAATTGAGGCACTGGTGATTTGCCAATGTGCTGAAGCAAAGCCAGTCAATCTTTTTTACTCTAGTATCAATAGTTGGGTAAAAGAGGTTCCATTGCCTTCTTGTGTCCTTCCCTCATCTGCACCCCCCTCTTCTGCTTATTAAGTCATGTCTCAGGAGTTCCAGAGGGTTATTGTTCAATACGGGAAAGGGAAATAGTCTGCTATAATGAGGACAGTAGTACAACCCCTCCACCCCTACCTCAGGCATAAGAGCACAGACCTTGGAGTCAGGTAGACCTGGAGTCAGATCTCTTCTCTACCATTTTTTAACATTTTGATCTTAAGCAAGCTCTACAGCCTCTCTGAATTTCAGTTGTCATCTCTAAGATGGAGAACAATATTGCCTACTTTATAAGCATTTTATGAGGTTCTGTAAGATTTCAATGAGATAAGTACTTTATCTCTATTCCTGGCATTCAATATGTTTGTTGTTGCTATTATTATTATATTTATCAAAAAATAAAATAATATTAAATTGTATTTCCCTAAATCATTTGCATATTCCATGTTTGCCAAAAAATATGTCATTTGGGGCTAGGCTTGCTTTCCGAGCTCTGGCTCCTCTGACTGCTCCCTGTATCTATTGTATACAGGGCATGAAGTGGCCAAAGAGATGAATTCATGACTTTTTGTCACTTGCAATATTTGTAGTCTTCTATGTAGTTGTATTCTAATGCTTTTCTATTCATGAAAAAAAGCAATAAGAATACAAAGTATGTTGTGTGTGTACTTGGAATCGCCATTTAGTGTACCTGGGTGTCATCACTGACTAAACAATGTGACACTCATAAAAGATTTATTTGCAAGTTATATCAACAGGAGTGGTAAATGGAATTAAAGGTATAATTTATTGAATTTTTTAAGATTTTTTTTTAAAAAATGTAATAACAGGTTCACGTTGTTTTCTCTTTAACAGATGGGCTTAGGACATGAGCAAGGATTTGGAGCCCCCTGTTTAAAATGCAAAGGAAAATGTGAGGGGTTCGAACTGCACTTCTGGAGGTAATGTTTTGAAAACCACAACCACAATAGTAATTCCTGCTTTTTGTCACTGCTTCCTCAGACAGCAGAGATCGCTTACAGGCTACCCAGCATGGTTGCTAAGTTGTGGCTCTGTTATATTCTTTTCTAAGAAGTAAAGCTATTCTGACTTCCCATCATTATTCGAGCTAATTGGGCCATAGTAACTATATTTAGAATTGTTTGATTTATTTGCTGTTCTTCAGTTTCCCTATGAGACTGCAATACTGAATACGTCTCTTTTCTGAGTGGCAAATAAGTTTGTGGTAATCTTGAAGGACTATTTTGTGGTAATCTTGAAGGACTATTTATTAGTTATTCTTTTGTTAAAAATGTATAACTGCACATCTCACCTGTACATTTGCGATAAACAATAAATATGATGAATTGAGCAGTCATGTCCTAGTTCTCAGGAAATTGACTTGAATCTAGGTCTTTCCAAAATTTTCAGCTGTAAATTTACTACTGAAAAACTTTGAAACACTTGAGTTTAAAAAAATAATTCATCGCCATTGTTTTTGTTTGAATCAAGTGCCTATATGTGGAGGATGAATGTTAGTGGATCAAAAATGTGTATTTTGTATAGCTCTTATTTGCATGTTTTTAAAAAAAATTATCATACATCATATAAACCTAAAATTGGTATTTTAAACCTGTTCTTTTGAAGAACATAAATGTTCATCAGCGGCTGTCAAGACCGTAATAGTATAAGTATAAGTATAAGTCTGTTCAAAGTTAGAATTAGCACAATATTGCTAGAAGAAAAATATTAAAACGATCAACCGTACATTATTAGGATGGAAGCTGCCTGTTGGAATGAATCTTACTTGAGAGCCACTTTTGTACTGCGTATTTCCATAGGAAATGCTCTAGAATAAAAAATGTCCTCAGCTATTGAGGTTGTATACAGTGCAAGTTAAAGGAGAATGTAAAATAAAATTTAGGATATTAGCCTCTTTTAAAAGCTCATTTATTTAGTAAGTTTTAGGAAACAAAGACAGTTGTTTTAAATAGTGAAGGCAAAGGAAAACCTTAGCCCTCCCCAAATGATGATACAGTTCTTTATCTGGAAGGAGCTAATATGTTCCAGGGAATTTCAAATTTACAGGACTTTAATAGCTGTTCCTGTGCTGCCTCTTCAAGGGACATAGCAGTTGGTCAATATGTCTGTCACGTTTTAGAAAGGTAAAGTCACTAGACACAAAATAGTTTTCATGGATTAGAATATTTCAGCTCCTAATGTGAGCGCGACTCTCATTTGTACTGAGTTTTGTGGAGAGCTGCACTGCCCTCTGCTGGGCACAGTGCTTGCTTCACAGTCTTAAAATATACTCTTTTTAGTTTGACTATACATTTGCCAAAAACTGCTGATGAGATTTTTAAAGCTCATTCCTAAGTGATGGCGTCTTTTCTCTAAAGCAGGTTAGTTTATAGTAGTTCTTATTTGCTCTGTGTTATTTTTGTATTGTAGATAACTATCATCTGATATTTTCAGATAAAAATGTCAGATAAGAACAGATATCTATGGCATGAAAATCACTTATTTATTTTAATTTTTCCACACAATCTCATCTCCTTACCTGGGTATTGTCTGAGAATCTGCTAAGAGCCATAAAAGACTAGGGCTTTGTCATGGCCTCTAATCTAACTTGGGTTTATATAGTCTGTCCAAATGGTGTTACTTAGTAGTGCTGTCTTATTCCTGGCATTCCAGACACATTTCTCAGAATTTTTGATAATTCCTTGACCTTTTCACCACAACTGGAAGGCTTGAGGGTAAGTGCCTTTACCTCCAGATGAGCCATTTTCAGTACAGTCTTTGAAGACTTTTTACAGACTTTCTAAGGCTGGTTGTCCTGAGTGTAACAAAGATTCCAGGTCTGGTCCAGGGCCACAGAACTTCAGGGCTGGGACTGAAGTGGACATGGGGTCTCAGGATCCTGTCCACTTAGCTTCCTCCTCCATCTTCACGGTGACCCTGGACTTCTGAGACCCTTAGGGCCTCATGGAGCACATTGTGAAAATCAGAGCCTAATTATTCTTCACTGTTATTAGTCTGGCCTTCTATGCAGCCACAAGAATGGCCTTTTGAAAATGGATACTATTTTGTACTTCCCAATAGCTTAAGAACCTTCAGTGTTTTCCCACTGGAGTTGATCCTTTAAGCGAAGTCTTTGGCCTTTGATGTTAAACCTCAATATCTGGCCTCTGCTACTGTTCCAGCCTCCCCTCCCATTTCAGGCATCTGTGCTTCAACTACTTAGACACATGCTGTTTCCTGAAATTTCTGTGCCTTGCCTCATGTTCCCTTTGCCTGGAAAGACCCTACATCTCACCACCTGGAAACAAAAAGTCCTTCCTGTTCTCTTCAAGTCTTAGCCCAAGCACTATCTCTGAGAAGTTCTTTGCTCCCTGTATTAGTCAGCTCAGGCTTCTATAGCAAAATACCATAGACTGGTGGCTTAAACAGCAGGAGTTTATTGTCTTACAGTTCTGGAGGCTAGAAGTCCAATATCAAAGCATCAGCATGGTTGATCAAAGCATCCTCACCAGAACCACTTCCTGGTTTGTAGATGACCACCTTGTGACTGTGTCCTCACATGTCCTTTTCTCTGTGTGTGTACATAGAGAGAGAGAAAGATCTCTCTCTTCCTCTTGTTATATGGCCACCAATTGTATCAGATTAGGACCCCACCCTTATGATCTCATTTAACTTTACTTCCTAAAAGCTCTGTCTCCCAATACAGTCACATTGGGGGTTACAGCTTCAACATAGGAATTTGGGGAGGGACACAGTTCAGTCCATAGCACCCTCTGTCCCTGCTTCCACACACTCCCAAGTAAAGTAAATCATTTCCCCCCTTAGCACCTTGTACACTTGTAGGAAGCCAGGAAATAAATACTCAGACCTCATTTTCTTCATCACTTAGACTTCCTGCTGGTGCTTTCCATTGCTGGGGACAGGGTAACACACTGCTTCAGTCCTTAGGGGTCAGCCTCCTAGGGCACAACACAGGGTTCTGTGCAGAATGGATCTAGAGAGTGAGTGGAAGAGATCCAACAGGCATGACTGTCTATTCAAGGTGTGTCTCGAAAGTTGTAAAAAGCTGAAAATGAACTGTTAGATGTATGGAAGTTTAGAGTGGGACTAGTAACTTAGCTAGCCAAACCTCATTTTACAGATCAAAGAACTAAAACCCAAGGGAGTTAAAAATGACTTGTTTGAGCCTTTTAGTTATTATAAGAAATATAATACATGAACATCTTCTGTGTCACACACCAATAAGCACTCATAATAGTTTTCTGTTGCTGCATAACAAATTGCTACAAATTTAGCAGGCTAAAATAACACCTGTTAATTAACTCAATATCCATTTATGCTTTAGATCAGAAGTCTAGGCAGCTTAGCTGGAGTCTCTGCTTAGGGTCCCAAAAGGCTGAAATCAGAGGGTTGGGTAGGTTGAGCTCTAATCTGGAAACTCTGGGGTCAGAATCTGCCTCCAGGCTCATTCCTCAGGTTGGTAGAATTCATTTCCTTGTGGTTGTAGGCCTGAGGTCCCTGTTTCCTTGCTGGCTGTCATCCAGTGGCTGCTCTCAGCTTCTAGAAGCCACTCACATTCCTTAGTACTTGGCAACCTCCATCTTCTAAGCCACCAACATTGCTTAGAATCCTTTCTGCACCTTCGATCTCTCTGAATTCCTCTCATGCGCCCAGCCAGAGAAAACAATATTTTTTAAGGGCTCTTGTGATTAGATTAGGCACACCTGGATAATCTCCCCTTTGCCATATAAAGTAACATAATAATAGGAATAACACCAGGGGTGAAGGTCATGGGACGACTTAAAATTCTGCTTATCGCTTTATTTACCTGATTGTACCTAATCCTCATAATACCTTTTGAGATAACTGGTAGTATTCCTGTTTTATATACAAGAAGTCAAAGACTAAGAAAGTTAAATAACTTACTAAGCAAGGCTTATCGATGGCAGAGCTGGAATTTGGACCCAAAACTTGCCAAAACCTTCCTTATCACCGCCTTTCTACAGGACAGAACAGAAACTCAGAACCATCTTTACACTCTCCTGCCCAGTGAACTGTGGACTGCACCAGACTATCCACCCTACGTGTGGCACTTTTGCGGCATAGACATTTTGGTGGACAATAATATTTTAACTGTGAGCTCTCCTTTTCTTTCAGTGCACCAGTAATTACAAGACCAGAGAAAAATAAAAGGTTGAGGAGACCTGATACTCATCACATAAGAGCTACTATCTTCTGGGCACACTTTTAAGTAATATTTAGAGATAACAAATATTTATGAAATGCAAGGCAGAAACCTAAGATATCAAAGAGTTTATAGCCAATTATTTCATATCATTGGAACCACAGGTTCTTTATCATATAAGTAATATAATTATTTGTTTGTCTTATCCTTGATAAATCCTTCCAATAAAAGAGTTACATTTTACAAGAAAAGTGTTACTTGAATATAGCATACATCTCTCCGGAGAATTTCTGATTGGGTTAGAGCTGGCTGAAAACTGAAAATTCCCCACCATAAATGGATTAATGCTTGTGCTGAATTCTATAACAGAGGCCCACGCTTAAGTCCATATATGTATATCCCTGTTGTAAAAGGGCAGCTTCCAACTCTTTTAAATTATTGGTTTATAGCAGTGCCATGACCATTCCTTTAAATCACTGTGACTGCTGGCAGCATGTCAAAGCACTCCAGTTGCTACTACTTGCCTTGGAAAAATAATAATTTTTACAAATAGTACTACAAAAATAATTTCTCTATTGAGGAGATGAGGGATAGTTTCTTGACTGCTTTCAGCCTGAAATTGTAAATCTATCTACTTTTCTGAGGCAATGCTTTTGGTAAATTTTGGTACTCTCTCTCATGGACTTAACTCAAGAACTCTGAAGTTGTAATGTAAAATTTTGAGAACACAGTTCTGATTTGTCATGCATATTAATCTTTGCATGTGTATGTGTTAACAGCATTAAACATTTTTGTACAAAAACTTTTTAGTACAAATAACCCTCCTCCTCCCACATCTTAGAGCTTCCCAGTCTACCAGTGTACCCTCACATCTTTTTTAGAAAGTCATAAAAAAGACTGTTTTAAACTAACTTAACTCAGAATCCCCCCCACCCTTTTTTCCCTTCACACAACTTTAATTAACATCCCATGGAGAGCTTGGGGAGAATTGCTTTAGGGCAGTTTAGAAGATGTAGAGGTAAGACAACTGTGCTAAGTATGGGAACTGAGTTATATACTCCCCCAAACTGCTATTGAATTGGAATAGCTCAAATAAATTTAATAAAAATAAACTATTTAAGTCTACATATATCATCAGAAGTTATGTGTGAATCATCTGAGGAAAGATACTCTACAAACCTTACAAACATAGCCCCTAGCACATGGATACTGAGCTCACCTAAGCCCTGTTTTTGTTTTGTTTCCGGTTGGCATAAAACCAATTTTTTAAAGTTCCTTGTTTTCTTAAAAGGGATGGAATCTGGGTTATTTTAGACTGAAATTAAATATATTATAAATGTCCCACTCATCCTCACGCCTTCTCTTAGATACAAAGATAATGGTATCTCTTTCTTCCCTAATTCCTTAACAAAATTCTCCTTTTAATAAATGTATTGGCTAGTTTCCAGATGACTTTGAAAGTTCTTAAATGATATTTCTAAAAATAAAATAATTTTAACTTAAATATGGGAGATTCAAATATAAAACACTATAGACTAAAATCCCAAGAAAAGGATTTAAAACATTTTTTTAAACCTAGATAAGTAGTAGATGGCACACGTTTCCACATGGCTAGCCCTTGGCACCTGGCCCAGATTTTATGGGTTTATTTCTTGCCTAGTGGTTTGTAGCTGTCCCTTTTTATTGTAGAAATGGAGCTCTGGTATTAGGAGTCTGGAAGGGATGTGGTCATTCCAGCTCCTTCAGTGATGACAACTCTGACTAAAAGAACCATCCTACCCTTCTTGAGTCACATTCCTGCCAAGTGCTCTGTTACTGCAGGTTACCATGCTGGCGTAAGGATGCAGATGAGGCTAATAATATATTGGGATTTTCAAAACTATCATGAGTCAATCATAGGTTTTCCCCACTTAGAAAACTGATAATCAGGCATAGTCTGACTTCTTTAGCTACTTCTTTTTCCCTCATCACTGCTGCTATTGGTGTAGTGTTTTAACCTGATTTTTCTTGCTTTAATAAAGGTATTTCAGGTGGGTGAAGGGGTGGACAGGGAATATAGATTTTCTCAGAATGTAAATATTCCAAGAATACACAAGATGAAAAATAAGAAAAAATATAGAGATGGCTATTATATCACTGGTTAATATACCTCTTTTATATAACATTTTCACAGTAAATATAATTTATTTAACCATGCTACAGCTTGTCGTAGTATAGTTCATGCTTTAGAAAGCCCGCAGGCTTTATTTCACTTACTCTTTTACTATTTGTCTTTCAGATTCTAGAATCTAACTCCCCTCATTTCATAGCATACATGTTGTACTGGTGTAGAACTGGATAATAAACATTTCCAAAGGAACTCCAGTATTCATCACATCCTTGTAAAATTATTACTTCCTTCTTTAGAGAACCACTTTGCTAATATTAGGATGCATGCCATAGTTCACAGCCATATAAGGATCTATTTATCTATATTAAGAACTAAATTCCCAACCCACCTCTTTACCCTCAGGAAGGTGTGATTTAAAACTTGATCCAAAAGCAATGTGATAGTTTTATGTATAATTATATTGTTTTTGTTAACTGAAGAACAAGAATGAAGAACATACTGTAGTAGAATAGTATGCTCCTTTCCACTAGATGGAAGTATGAGATAACCAGATGTAAGAGTCTTTTATAGCTGAACTGGAATATGCAAACTCTTCAGCGAATTCTTACCAAATAAAGAATTCTGACCAGTGTGTGCACACGGGAAGTATTTAGCCTCTCTACCTTCATATCTCTGACACTCTGTCTCTTTCTTTCTCTCTCTTTCTGGGACTGTATAAATCAGATCTAATGTTTTCAGTTTGCGTACCTCACCTTAAGAAAACAGGACACAAAAATCAATAATTATATAATAATGTGTTATTTGGCAAAGAGTTTTTTAGTTGTTTTGTTTTTTGCTAATTTTCTGATGTAGAGAAATCCAATGATTTATATTAATTTTAAATCCATAAGACTTATTAAACTCTTAATGATGGTGATACATTTTTATATGATCAGTCATAGCATGTGTGGTTAACAACAGTTTAGCTTCTTCCTTTCTGATGAATCCTTATGACTTGTATTTCTTTGAACTTTCTTACTGCTCTGGTTAGTAACCACAGGACAAAATGAATGAAGTCACGATGGCAAGGTTGCTTTCTTGCTTCAGATCCTAAAATGAATGCACTAAGTGTGATGGATGCTGAGTCTTGTGGGTTTTTTTTCCAGAAACCCTTTCTAAAATCCTAATTCCCTTCTACAGCTAAAATTACTTTAAAATGTAATCAGAAGAAATGTTGAAATGTATTGAATCCTTTTCCTATATCTGACGGGAAGCAAACATTTACCTTATCAGTTTCCGCTGTTATCTTTATTTTCCTTCTTTTTTACTTTAGGTTTAGTCTGAATTTTTCCTAACTTCCTGAATTAAACACTTAGCTTATTAATTTTTATTCTTCTTTCTAATTTGAGCATACCTTAACTATAAATTTCCTCCTCAGCATCCCTTTAGTTGTGTTCTACAAGTTTCAGGAAGTAATATTTTTGCTTTCTTTTTTCCTAAAATGATTTTGGTTTTAATTTCTATTGTGATTTTTTCTTTCAACATTGAATTTTTTAAGAGGCTTTTTAAAAAAAGTACTTTGTAGTTAGATTTTTGCTGATGATTTCTAACATAATTGCATTCTGTTCAGATAATGTGGTTGATGATGTGTCCTTGGGCATTTCTTGAGCCTTGCTCTATGGCATAGTAGACTTTTAGATTTTCAAAGTGTTTCAAATACTTATTAAAAGAATATATGTTCTCCAATCACTGGATATGATATTTTTATGTGTCTGTTAGATCAAGCTTGATAATTGTGTTATTCAAATATTCATTTCTAATTTTTTTAGTCTCACCATAATGATGGGTTTGTTCATTTATTTCTTATAGTTCTGTTACTTTTGCTTATATATGTTGAAGTTAGGTTATTAGGTTGTATTAAGTTCAGAATTGTTATATCATAGAAGTGTTTTTAAATGTTTGTTACAATGAAGTGACTCTCTTTATTAGTCATTAAAGGAAAAAGCATTAATTGTATGATATTCGTATAGGTATCTAACTTACATTTTGTTGGCATTTACCTGGTTAATCTTTTTGCATCTTTATACTTTCATCCTTCTGTGTGTTTAAACTTTAAGCATTTCTTACAGACAGCATATTGCTTAATTTTGTTGTATTATCCTTCTGAAAGCCTTCATCTTTCAGCTGGAGAAATGGGTCCATTTATTGTGACTGTTGATATACTTGGGTTAGATCAACCATCTAATTTTTGCTTTCTGCATGTCCTAATTGCCTCCGTTTATTTTTTTCTCCTCTCTTATTTGACTAATTACATCGTTATACTTTCATTCCTTTTTCTTTTAGTTTAGAAATTACATTTCTTTCTTTAGTTATCTAGATATTTTAACATACATGTTTAACCTCTAATGTTAATCTATATCTTCAGTATCTTCCTGAACAATATAAGGATATTAGAATGTTTTTTTAAAACTCAGATTCCTCCCTCTAACTTATATGCTATCATTGCCCTGTATTTTAGTACCAGTATATGTTTTTAACCCCACAAAGTCTCTCTACTCCTCTGTTTTCCTCTGTCACCTTTTCCAGCTTCTGCTCCTTTACCAGACTCCTTCCTGAGTCCTCATCTTCTTCCTCTGCTCTTCCCCCAGGAAGTGAAAGTGACCTGTTCAATTAACTCCCTGACTTCCGAACTTATATTTTCTATCAGGCTACAGTTTTTAACACTAGATCTATATATCCTATAATCTACTTGATATCTTTACCCTGTCTCATAGGCATTTCAAACTTATTATTTCAGTTTTGGATAACTTTCACCAACCTTTTGCCCCATACCTCAGATCTGTTCTTTTGCTTTTACGATCTAAGAAATTAATTCCTTTCACCAACTTACTCATCCTGGAAACCTGGGTTAATTTTTTAACAGACTGGACCTTCCCTTCACCATCACTATATGCACAAAGTTTAGTCGGTTTCACATTCAAGGATATCTTAAATTTGTTACTTTCTTTTTATCTCCAACATCAAATAATCTAGTCCAAGCTATTACACATCTTACCCAGGCCAAAACAATAACCATCCAAGTTGTAAATTCCACTTGCGAAGAAGCAGTAGAATCTCTGTTATTTAGAACCTTGCCATTGCAAATTGGATGCACCATTGACATGTTAACTGGTCTCCCTACTTTCAATTATGTCTACCCCTAATTCATTCTCCATGTGACAAGTATTACAATTTTTGAAAATGATCTAATCATGTTATTCCATTACTTAAAAGCCTTCTGTGCTTCCTGATTGCTCTTATAATGAAAGCCAAATTTCTTAATGTGCCCTACAAGCCCCTGCATGATCTCAGGCTTGCCTACCTCTCCAACCTTGTCACCACCCCATTTACTTACCTCACTGTAGTCATACCAGACTTATCTGATCATGGGACCTAAGGGCACAATCTCTTTCCTAATTCAGGACCACCACAAATACTCTTTCTACCCAGAATGTCTGGAGGCTTTTCTTCTCCTTTCATTACCTCTTCTCAAATACACACACATACACAATTCACACCTGTTTTACACATCCTTCAGATCTCAACGTAAATGTCACTTTCTTATGGAGTAATGTTCTTATGGAGTCCTCTCCTTACCAGTTCTAAGTCAAAATTATACCCTCTCGGGCTTCTCTGGTGGCTCAGTGGTTGAGTCCGCCTGCCGATGCAGGGCACACGGGCTCATGCCCTGCATGGGAAGATCCCACATGCCGCGGAGCGGCTGGGCCTGTGAGCCATGGCTGCTGAGCCTGCATGTCCAGAGCCTGTGCTCCTCAACGGGAGAGGCCACAACAGTGAGAGGCCCGCGTACCGCAAAAAAATAAATAAATAAATTAAAATTAAAAAAATAAAAAAATTATACCCTCTCAAAGTATCCTGTACTTCTCTTTCTTATCACAAATGCAATTATAGGGGTGTGTGTGTGTGTGTGTGTGTGTGTGTGTGTGTATGTGTGTGTATTTGTTTAATATCTGTCTCCCCACCAGGTGGTAAGTTCTAGAATGTCAGAGACTGGGCCTAATTTTTTCACTATTATGTCCTACTATCAAGTTCATTGCTTGGCACATGGACACTCATATACATTGCATGAATGAAAGATTACATGCCAGACCAGTCTGGGGAAGGGAGTTGGTGTCCTTCAACTATAAGAAGGCCAGAGACTTTATCTGTCTTCTTATACATAAGGGAGCGCATGATAGGTGATCACTACGTGTTTGAAGAAATAAAAGAAGGGGGAAGGAAAGGGAAGGAAAGAGAAAGGAGAAAGGAAATAGAACATGAGAAAAGAGAGGAAAGGAAATTGGAAAGGGGACAGAAAGGAAATGATAAAAGCTAAACCTAAATCTTGGATTACCATCCTTGATCAGAAAAGGATATATCAACCTCCTTCTCTCTCACTTAGGGACAAAAACAAAAACAAAAACCCATGGGCAATGGCTGTTATCATGCAGTAAAATATGAAACTGCTTACTCTGATAGTTTTTTGGTGATTTTGTTTTATTTATATATCTGGTTGAGAGAATGAGGAATACCAGATGGGGTTATCCTCAGACATGCCCCCTTGAGCATGCACTTTTTAATCAAAACCTAACTTTTTTCAAAGTCTTATAAAGCGAAGATGCATTTATATGTTTCCTTGTTTAAATTTATGGATGGCTACTTGTAATCTCCTCACCCTCCCCAAGACTTGACTTTGCATACCATTATGTGGAATATTTGTAAAATTATATTTTGAACTATATATGTATGACTGATTAGATCTAATTAATCATTGCCTACTTATCTCCAAAATTATAGAAAAATATGTCGTAACTGCAAGTGTGGCCAAGAAGAGCATGATGTCCTCTTGAGCAATGAAGAGGATCGAAAAGTGGGGAAACTTTTTGAAGACACCAAGTATACCACCCTGATTGCAAAGCTAAAATCAGATGGAATTCCCATGTATAAACGCAATGTTATGATACTGACCAATCCAGTTGCTGCCAAGAAGAATGTCTCCATCAACACAGTTACCTATGAATGGGCTCCTCCTGTCCAGAATCAGGCATTGGTAAATAATAAGGGGATGGGAAGTCCTGGTATTAAAGTTCATGGGCTACTTATTTAGGGCAATTCCTTTAGTGACCCTAATCGACCTCAGGTCTATTATTTTTCTGGGGTCCCCATTACTTTGACTTACAACTCCTATTGGTCTTTTGAAAGTAAGATTAGATACCTCATAGAATTTTTGACTACCTAGATAATCTGTGTTAACTTATTCAAAGAAATGGTCTGACATTTTCAATAATTAAATGAAAAACAGATGTTTTGTATAAATCTAGTAACTTCTATGTTACTCTTGAGAAGATTTCTCTTAAGATAGTTAAGAATATCTAAAGAATAGAATTTTCTTTCATTTTTTATAATTCAAAAGATGTTCAACACTATATTTCTTTTACTATGTAAGGCAAAAAAATGCAATTTTGTGTCAAGGTACTTCCACTAATACAACAACTAGAGGAGACATTTGGAAATCTTTTAAGAAGGTTAGTTAAATCATAAGAGTGAATCTTGTGATATCATTTTCTTATAGTGATGAAAATACTGATGATCCTTAGACCATTCTAAACATGCTGCCTAAAAAATTGTATTCTCTTGCAACTATACAGTTGTGTTTTTTTGGTTTTTTTGGGGGTTTTTTTGTGGTACGCGGGCCTCTCACTGTTGTGGCCTCTCCCGTTGCGGAGCACAGGCTCCGGACGCGCAGGCTCAGCGGCCATGGCTCACGGGTCCAGCCGCTCCGCGGCATGTGGGATCTTCCTGGACTGGGGCACGAACCCGAGTGCCCTGCATTGGCAGGCGGACTCTCAACCACTGCGCCACCAGGGAAGCCCTTTTGGTTTGTTTTTTAAAATTTTTATTGGAGTATAGTTGATTTACAATGTTGTGTTAGTTTCAGGTGTACAGCAAAGTGATTTTAGCACATGTAAACATTAAAAGAAACTGGAAAAGAGAAAAGCTTTAATTTCATGAAGAAAAATGTGTTCATTTTTACTGACCTCAATCTATTTATTGTACCATTTTTAACGTGTTAACATCTCAAGATATTAATATTATGAAGATCAATTGTTAGTAATGGATAAAACTGACTTCTTTCTTCAGTATTTTGATTCTAATGAGTGTTGTAAAATATCATTTATATGATGGCCAAGGCATCTCCCAGTTAACACCGGTCTCCTTGTGGTCTAGGCCAGGCAGTACATGCAGATGCTGCCCAAAGAGAAGCAGCCAGTGGCAGGCTCAGAGGGGGCGCAGTACCGGAAGAAGCAGTTGGCAAAGCAACTCCCTGCTCATGACCAGGACCCTTCAAAGTGCCATGAGTTGTCTCCCAAAGAGGTGAAGGAGATGGAGCAGTTTGTGAAGAAATATAAGAGCGAGGCTCTGGGAGTAGGAGATGTCAAACTACCCTGTGACATGAACGCTCAAGGGCCCAATAAAACATACATTCCTGGAGGGGATAGAAGCACCACGACAGCGGTAGGGGCCATGGAGGACAAATCAGCCGAACACAAAAGAACTCAGTATGTAAGTGATAACAGTCACCATGTTGGGCCAATTGGTATATTTTACAGGTTCATTCCATTTCTTTGAATGGCTGGTGGGGGGGCGGGGCCGACGGGGAGGAATACAGTTACTCTGTTTCCAAAAGGGAGTAGATGAGGGAAATAAATTGAATTATAATTCAGTTTAGGCTTATTTTAGAGAATTATCTACCATGTTTGAAGCCTTGGTCTAAAGCCAGGTTTTCTGATTATCTGTTGCCGAAGATAATTGTGAGTTTTATGTATACATAGCAGTTAGCATTGGTGTCGTGCTGGAATACAACATACAATCTAGAGTCTGTTTCTAAACATAATTTTGATGTTAATTGTCTATCTCTTCCCATAAATAAGAATAATACATGCTTAGGTTAATTCAGTTTTGCTTGTGAGAACATGCCTAAAATTCAAACTTAAATTTATGTGGATATATTGTCAATCATACGTTTAAAAAGTCTCTCTAGAGAGGGATATTGAAGTCTTTTTTTTAATGCCTTGAAAGTAAAAGCAAATTGTGACACAGATGAACAAAAAATAAGAACTAAACTTACTGTAATGTGTTTCTCACAGATCCCGTTAGCACATCAACCAACAAGGCTTAGTCCTGTGTTAAAAAAAAGAAGAAAAAAGTACAATAATTTCTAAAGTAGTCATTTTTGAGAGAACTACTAAAATTGAAGTGAAAATTACTATTAGCCTTTTTCCATAAGCAGCTTTAATTCAGAAAACAGTGCTCTGTTACACATAGGGTGCAAGAATTAGGTTTGGGGAAGCTGGAGAAAGCCTAGAGATTCCTTTTCACAAATACTAACACCATATTGCCTACATGGACAAATTACTGATTTCAGTAGAAATTATTTCTCTTGAAAGTGGTTTCTCTGAATTCCTACTAAAACTGTTGATGAGAAATGCCAGTCTTAGGATGACTAGATTGTTTTGGCTGGTTTCGCTTTCAGTCCTGCTACTGCTGCAAACTGAGTATGAAGGAAGGAGACCCAGCCATCTATGCTGAAAGGGCCGGCTACGATAAACTGTGGCACCCAGCTTGTTTCGTCTGCAGTACGTGCCATGAACTCCTGGTTGACATGATTTATTTCTGGAAGAATGGCAAGCTGTACTGTGGCAGACATTACTGTGACAGTGAGAAACCCCGGTGTGCTGGCTGTGATGAGGTATGTTCTCTGGGGCCACCTAAATGCAGGCTCCTTTTTGCACCCATCTATGGTTTCTCCACCATGGTAACCAGGCCACCCTTAGCGAGAAGGTAAGATGAATTAACCAAGCATTAGTTGCTTTATTTATATCCAAAGAAGTTGAATGAAAAAAACTTTTAATTTCAGTCATTCTGAGTGTCCATGTTAACTGAGTTACCTAATGAAATACTGTCCAGAAACGTAAAAGATTGATTTGAACTAAACTAAATAATCACCCAAGTTCAAGCTTTCGGTTGTTTTCAGACTTCACACCCCAAAAAGTTGACTGATATTCCTTGTGGATCTAAATCCCTTATTGATCTAAAGAACCTAGCTTGGTTATTTGTAGTAAAAAGGAAAAAACATGATTGATCTTATTTTTATCCTCTTCCCAGCTAATATTCAGCAATGAGTATACCCAGGCAGAAAACCAGAACTGGCATCTGAAACACTTCTGCTGCTTTGACTGTGACAACATCCTAGCTGGGGAAATATACGTGATGGTCAATGACAAGCCCGTGTGCAAGCCCTGCTACGTGAAGAACCATGCTGTGGTAAGAGACATCTTGGGATGTGGTAGCCTTGACCTGCCTTATTTAAGCCTCCTACAAAGGAGAAACAGAAAGCACTACTCTTAAGTAGGAAACACGTGATTCCTACCGTAGGGTGTTAAAATCCAGGTAATTCAAAACAATACATGCACTGACTAGGATGAACCACCTCAAGATTCTACCTGTGCAGTTTACACTATAAACTGCTACTTGATAATCAAATCCCCACCAAAAAAAAGTTCCTTAATGGGAGTGAGATTGATTGATTCTCATCATACAGATCAGATTTCACTTAAATTAAGGTATTTAGGGGCTTTTCATATTGCTTTAGTTCTATTTTAATGTTTATATTTCTGTTCTTGTTACCAGATCACCCACTGTGGCTTTGTTTTTGCTACCTGTAGATTGTACAGTGCCTATTTCTTAAACTCTCATTGAATTTATATATATAACAAAATTTGACTTGCATATTTATATTTATTTGCATGAGCCAAACATTCAAATATTTAATGTGAAAGTACATATATATATATATATATATATATATATATATATATATATATACACACACACACACACATACACCCTGCTTACACAGAGCTTCTGTTGAATGATTGCCCAGAGATAGATAAATTAAATAAAGAGTAGATAAAGAAAGAGTTGGCCATATGTGGTAAAGCTTATAACCCAGGGGGTATTAAAAGGATAGATGTTTACTTTATATGCAGATAAATAAGTACTAGTTAAAGATCTCCCTGAGCTATCAAGTAGAGGAGACTCCTAGCTAAGGAATAAAATGACATATTTATTATGTATAGTTCTCGGAGTATGATACAATAAAAATACGGTAAGAAGTTTTGGTGTCAGTGCCAGTTTTCAACCTTTACCCACTGCCCCCAGATATAATCTATCAGCTGTCATCTTCTATCAACTCTGCCTCATCGATATATCTCAGACTCTCACAGTTACAACTACTCTACTTCAGATCTTTATTTTTTTGTTGTTTGGATTATTGTAGTGACCTCAAATTTGGCCTCCCCACTTCCATTCTTCTTGTTCAAAGCCACCTTCCATAAAGATGGAAGATAATCTTTCTAAAATGAAAGTCTGATCATTAAGCCTTTGCTTAATAGATCCAGCCCCTTCTTATCTGTCCAGCCATTTCTACTAGTTATCTAACCCAAATCATACATTTCCCAAGTTACCTGCATTTCATAGTTTATACACTGTGCTTTGTCTTCTGCTCACACTAATTCCTTTGTCTGATATGTCCTCCTAGTCCCTGTTGTTTTTTTAACTTATTTATTTATAATTTTTTTTTTTGGCCACGCCACACAGCTTGTCGGATCTTAGTTCCCCAACCAGGAATCAAACCCAGATCCCCGGCGGCAGTGAAAGCGCTGGGTCCTAATCACTAGACCGCCAGGGAATTCCCTCCCTGTTTTACTTGACTGTGCCTGCACATTCCTCCAGACGCAGTTTAGGCTTAACTTTTTTCCAGAACACCTTTCCTGATTCCCTACCCCAAGCTCCACCCCTTTCTCTCTGGCTAGGCTGGATGCCTCTCTTCCCACAGGACTCTGTGTATGCTTGCCCACGTGTGTGTAATTGTTAATATCATTCATCTGTCTCTTCCACCAGACTGTAAACAGCTGGAGGATAGAGCTTGCCTCTTTA
Source organism: Stenella coeruleoalba (assembly GCF_951394435.1). Taxonomy (NCBI): domain Eukaryota; kingdom Metazoa; phylum Chordata; class Mammalia; order Artiodactyla; family Delphinidae; genus Stenella; species Stenella coeruleoalba. The sequence goes on from NC_137155.1 coordinate 72,120,794, forward strand.
TTTTCACACCCTCAGTGTTCGTACTTAGGAAATATTTGAGTGACTGACTTGTGTTTTAACATTTCTCATTTGCTTTGGGGGTCAACATGGACCTTCCTTATACCTGAGGATAAGATGTTGAATCATCAGATGGCCTGATACGTCATTTAGCTAAAAAAAAAACGCTTCTCTAAATGTTGTTGCAACAATTTCTCTACAGAAGAAGATTATCATAATGTGCATTTTACACATTACAGGTATGTTACCTTGGTTTCAAGGAATAGAATGTAAACTCCATGAGGGCAGGGATTTTGTCTGCTTTTTTCCTGTTCTATTTCCAACACTAGAACAACACAGTAGGTACTCAGATATTTATAGAACAAAGCTGTAAACAGATGAAGCTCCTTTATTGTTACAAGCTTCTTTCCATTGCATTGCAATAATCATTGGAGAGGAGTAACCACAGATATGATTAAAAAGAGAATGAGAATCTCTAAATTATTTAGCTTTATAATATGGCATGATTTCTTTTAGAAGGTTTACTTTCTCAGTAAGATACACTATTGCCATTTGCTTAATATTAAAATGAACATATCTATCCATCACCTGAATAAACCTTAGCTGATAGCAAAGAGAGGTACCCATGCAACATGCTAAATGATATAAAAATTGGAAGATTATCTAGTTCAGGGAATTGATCTGCTTAGATCTTTTAATCTTAAAAAGAAAAAAAAAAAAGGAGTGAGTATACAAATTATTTTTAGACCTGAAGCCAAGAACCCAATTCAAAACAGGGCTTTTCTGAGGAAAAAATTAACGTGGAAGGAGGAAAATGAGAAATAACTTAGTTTGTCTCTTCATAGTCTCTGGAATTCTAGTCTCAAATGGCCACCCCCAGAATTCACATCTCTGAGATTTCACAGGATCCTCCTGCTAGAGAGCACATTACAAGTGTCATTATTAATTTTATATTGTGTATACAAATAAATAAAAAGTAGGAGGGATTGAAGGAAATAAGAACTTATTGAATTATTAGCGGTTTAATTAAGAATCCAGGAAAGGGCTTCCGTGGTGGCGCAGTGGTTGAGAGTCCGCCTGCCGATGCAGGGGACACGGGTTTGTGCGCCGGTCCGGGAAGATCCCACATGCTGCGGAGCGGCTAGGCCCATGAACCATGGCCACTGAGCCTGCGCGTCTGGAGCCTGTGCTCCGCAACGGGAGAGGGCACAACAGTTAAGAGGCCCACGTACCGCAAAAAAAAAAAAAAAAAAAAAAAAGAATGCAGGAAAAATCTAATGCCAAGCAGAAAGTGGTGAAGTACATCATCTCCCTGACTGGTCCTGGAGTCTCCAGACCTTTGGTTGGGACCTGGGCAGCTTTCAGATCTATGAAGAATGAGGGATTGGTAGTTTTCACCTGGGATCATGTCAGACTTTGGGATGAACGGCAATCAAATTATTAATAAAACTAAATTTCATGAAGCCCACAACAAACCCTAAATTCCTATACCATTCAGTGTGCTAATTATTTTTTTTTTACCAAAACAATTTCCTTAGTTTTATGTGCAGTTGAACAGTAGTTATCACTTTTTTTTTAATTACAAATGAAAATGTGAGTTTTGAAAAATTATAAAAAGATCTACAAACATGAGAGGGCTGAGATAAAGAAGGTAGATCATGGTCTAAGATCAAGGGAATAAAAACTTGAGTGTGAAATGCTTCTATTGTACACAAACAAGTTTTAAAATATTGAAAAAATAATATGAAATATAGAAAACAACAAAGGGCAACATTCTAAATAAATTACAAAGCTATAAAAAATGAATATACACAAAAGCAATTGCTTGCATGGTGCAGCTACAAATTAGGAGTATGTTTGTAATCAAAACACTCATTTTTGTTGTATTCAGGAATAGTGGATCGATAATGCAAAGAGAGTATCTCCCTTGCTTCTCAGGGAAGATTGGGTTGACATAACCTGTGAATTAAGGAGCTACAATCTCTGTAATTAGAAGTCTTGTAGTTCTAAAAAATATGGAAAGTATATTGCGGGTCTGAAGTGAATATTTATAACAAGGCCTCACTTCACACCCTAAGCCAGTTCACCCACTGAGTGGCAGCCACACTTTCAGGTCTTTTCAAGTAAGAAGGCTTAGGCTAAATGACCTTCCTCAACCCACCCACCCGCATCTCTCAGGAATTCCTGACAATCACATTAAGAGACCAAGGGTGTGGAAGATTAGTCACTTTGATGTAATGCTGGACAATCTTGTGGGTTTCTTCATTTGTTATAAAATATTTAAAACAAAAACTTTAGACACATTGATTTATAATATATATAAACAAGAAGGCATATGAACTATCTAGTGTTTTGGAGCTCTCAACTGGGTAGTTTTGTTTTCTGCTGTAATATTGCCAGTTATTCATTTTCTTTCTATACATGTCCAACTAAAGAAGAAAATTATGTGTGTTTGTGGATGTGTGTATGTCATGTTTATTTGTACATAACATACATGTACACTGAATGGTATATGGAATGTAAGTGTTAATGTTCCATGATATTAGATTATACATAAATTATGACATGACAGAAGCCAGTTAACTACAAGTTATATTTTTAGTGCAAACTAATTATTCTCAAACACTGTCAGTATTTTTTGACTGAGTCCTTAATTACTTTGAACATGATTTTCATCTACTACTGTGTAGAAATTAGTGGTATTAATAATCTCATTTGTCATAGGTAAGACTGGTAAAATTACCACTTCAAAGCTTTAGTGAGTGACGAAAAATCTCTTTTTTTTAAGCCTATATTTTAGAGCAGTTTTAGGTTTACAACAAAATTGTGAAGGAGATACAGAGATTTCCCATATCCCCCCTACTCCCCTCACATGCATCGCCTTGAGCATTATCCACATCACTCACCAGAGTGGTACGTTTTTTAACAAGGGTGAATCTACATGGACATAAATCATAATCACCCAAAGTCCACAGTTTACCTTAGGGTTCACTGTTGATGTGTATTCCATGGGTTTGGACAAATGTATAGAATGGACAGATGACATATATCCATCATTGCAGTATCATACAGAATATTTTCACTGGCCTATAAGCCCTCTGTGCTTTGCCTGTTCATCTCTCCTACCTCCCTGTCCCCTACTCCCTACCCCTGGCAACCACTGATCTTTTTATTTTCTCCATAGTTTTGCCTTTGCTAGAGTGTCATATAGTTGGAATCATACAGTATGTAGCCTTCCCAGATTGGCTTCTTTAACCTAGTAATGTGCATTTAAGGTTCCTCCAAGGCTTGACAGTTCATTTCTTTTTAGCTCTGAATCGTATGAATGTACCATAGTTTATTTATCCATTTACCCACTGATGGACATCTTCCAAGTTGTGGCAATTACAAATAAAGCATCCAGGTGCAGTTTTTCGTGTGGACGTAAGTTTTCAACTCATTTGGGTAAATACCAAGGAGCATGATTGTTGGATTGTATGATAAGAGTAAGTTTAATTTTAAGAAACTGCCAAACTGTCATCCAAATTAGCTGAACCATTTTGCATTTCCACCAGCAATGAATGAGAGTTCTTATTGTTCCACATCCTTGTCAGCATTTGGTAGTATAGGAAAAATCATAAAACTTTTTTTTATAATTGCTAATGTACAATCTAATAGAATACACTAGAACCAAACACACTGCTTTGGAACTTGCTGTCAAGACTTTTTGCCGTGGGGATATCTTACAAGCACTGAGTCCTGTTTGGACTTCAACTGTTATTTCTCACAGTGTTCCACATATAGACCCCCATTAACAATTGTTGGCTATGAAGGTGAACGAGAAGAAGGTCATTCTCAGTTGTATATCTCTGAGGTTGTCATTCTCAGTTTAATCTGCCATCTGAAGCAATGCGCTGAGTTTGTTCTAACATGAAAATGTTACCATCACAGTTCGATCTCTCATCTTCTTCTCTTCTTTGTATAATTGACTTAACAGGTATGTCAAGGATGCCACAATGCCATTGATCCTGAAGTGCAGCGGGTGACCTATAACAACTTCAGCTGGCACGCGTCCACAGAGTGCTTTCTGTGCTCCTGCTGCAGCAAGTGTCTCATTGGGCAGAAGTTCATGCCAGTAGAAGGGATGGTTTTCTGTTCAGTGGAGTGTAAGAAGATGATGTCTTAAGAGGAGGGTACCAAGCAATATTGAGCCATAGCTAACCAGAGTGGTCTGCATTTCTACTGTAAAATGCAATTTAGAAAAACAAAAGGAAGAAAAGAAACTATAAAGGAAACCAGGAGATTTTGTTCAGTATCTTTCTTTGATGTTTTTCCTTATCAAATTTTTCATATCAATTTTTAAAACCTGCTTTAAGCATTTGATTTTAAAAATGGTAAAGAGTTTTACCTTTTCTTGGCTTTCCAGATGTAAAATCTTTTGAGTTGGAAGCTTGGGTTTAATCATTCTTCATATTCCTGCCCCTTTTGTGCCAAACACAGCATATATGAAACATTTAAAAGTTAGTATTTGAATGGAAAGATGAGCATTTCATGTTCTATATTCTTTTTCACTTCTTGTATAAAATGAAAAGGAAATTAAACTTGCCCTAATGCCAAGGTTCTACGTTTATTGCCTCATCATATTCACTGAATTTTGTAGCGATACACAATGAATTCTTTTGACAGAGAAAATAGAAATGCAGCATAGTATGAAGAGCCGTTATCATTTTAATGCCTATGCATTTGCTATTTCCTAACTTAGGCAGAGGTGGCTTTATCGCATATCTCTATTTTTTTTATTTGCTCTGCCTCTCAGTATTCTCTTTGTAAGCTGACGACCTCCATCTGTGGCCTTGAATATTTTATTGTCACATGTGGCATCCACACTTTTTAATTCTATAGATGATTTTTGGCTTGGACGTAAAAGCCAAGCCACTCCTTTATATTATGCTTTCAATCCAAAGAACATGCATACTTTTTGTATCCAAGAAACTATAACTTGTATTGTTTGCACTTGCCTGCTGTGGTTTGGATAGACTTTTTGCATGGTTTTCTTTCTTTTCTAATGGATACTGTCCTATGATGCCTTTTCATGGGTATATATCAAATGCCTTCTTTGCCTGTATACTTCCATCCTTAGATATTTCTAATGTTAATTCTGCCTTATCTACTTCCATACATAGCTATGCACTATGAAAATTAAATGGAATGAATGATATGTATATTATTATTCAAAATAAAGTCTCTTTCACTTTAGTACTTGTATCTTTATTCTTCATATCCTTTTCATTTCAGAGCAAAAAAATCCTTCTGCAATTAAGCATTTGTTACAGCAGGGGGCGGTGTTTCCAAGCATAAAAAAATAATCCCCCACATAAAGGCTACTTCTGACAAAACAGGACAGAAACTAGGCTTTTCATTATGGTGAAGGGATAAATTTTATGAAACTTTATAATAAATGAAAGCATTTAAATTGTTGGTTTTCAAGTCATGCACGAGTTTTTTCTTTCAGGAAAAAAAATGTCATTTTAATTGAAGTTTGGGAAAGCTGTATTTTCTTGAGGTAAGTCTAACAAGTATTACTCTTATACTCAAATTGCAACTCTGGTTTTCTAAGAATTTTTTCATGGCAGCCTATTGTGAAAAGGGAAGCAAATGTGGAATAGTTTTAACTTCATTCTTCCTAATATTAGCAGGTCATGAGATTTCTTTTCTTCTTAGTCTGAAGCATTTGTCATAGCAGGAGTAGCACTTTTCTCTGATACATACCCAGAATAATTTGATTTTTATTTTTTTCAGCTCATGTCTGTTTGGCTAATAGCGCTTCTCCTAAATTCCACAGCCAGCTCCCCCGGCCCACCCTACCCCACACTCACTAACATACAGATATCTGCACTTATTCCCTCTGCACTATGCCTTCCCCAGCCATGAAAAGAGTGTCTTGAACACATCACCTTATCTAAGAAGTACTCTAATCCTGCATACAATCACAGATATCACAGATATCCATCATTGTCTATAAATATCACTTTATGCTTTCTCTCTTTTACCCTTATCTCAAATGGCAACAGATATATTTCCATCTTTTCCATGAAGTTGAACAACTTAATTTTCCCACACATGGCTAAGTGGGAATAAATTGAAAAAATTTCTTTGCATGCTAACAGGCCTACTCCACGTGTCTGCCTGCGCAGCCTGCACTCTCCTGCGGCTGAGATTGAATCAGGCTGTTTTGGAGATGTAGAGGCTCAAGAAATTTGACTAAATCCATCACTTACTACCTGAGACACTGATTGCGTGTCTATTAGGCATTTCCTAAAAGAATAAACTACTTTGCCTGAGAAATACAGAACCACTTGTTTTGACTCATTACCCTGACTAAGTTTTAGTTTGGCTTTCTAATGCAACAGAATGAACTGTAATGAAATGTAATGCAAGAGAATGTGCACCATTTTTAATTGTTAATCAGATTTTTTTTTAAAGGGGTTTTTCAAATACTTTGTCCTATAAGCACTTAACAAGAGTGTAAGATGGTTACTAGATTCTATAATTTTTATTTTTCCTCTAGCCCTTAGGATATGTTCACCGCCTCACTTTCCACCATCATTTTATATTCTGCATTGACCTCAATTCTAGATAATGGCTTACTTGGTACTGGCGCCAGAGTTAAATCCTTCCTTTGCAATGGGGAAAAGATAGGAAAGTAATAAATATTTCTATCTGAATGTGTGCATTTTTTTCTTCAAAAATAGATAATGAAGAATAAACTTTTGGTCTACTTATTTCTTATGGGGTCAATAAATAGAAATTTCTATCATCCAAATCTCATTTACGTTCTATTTTTCAGATACATATAGCTTATCCATTTTTTGTACTCAATATAGCAGGCATTTGACTAACATGTCTATGTAGTTAGCAGTTGAGAGACCCTTACCCTGAAAGGGACTAGACAGGGAGGAAAAGAATACCAGAATATGAACCACGATAAAGGCACCACAGACAGTAAGAAAAGAAATGCCTTTTTCCCTTCTGCAGGAGCCAACATCTTGGATATTAAAAGGTATAATGATGACTTCTGATTCTCTTATTCCCCTGTTCAGCCGTGGGTACTTGAGAATAACAATGTTGGATGAGGAAAGAGAAGGGAGATATTTCTTTCCTGAGACCCAGGAAGTTCAAAAGAAGATTTTGACACATCAGTTGCTAAAGTATATTGAAGTAATACATTTATCATCCTTATTGGAAGAATCAGACATGTTAGAATGACTAATCATGAACTCATTCACAGAATCTGCACATAGCCTATTCATCTCTAAGCAGAAGGATTTTGCTCTTAACCTTTGAATGCAGTTGTAATTTTGAGAAATCAGTGGATTTGGTTATCCAATCCCTTTAAGAAATACAAGTTACTCAAAGAGACTCTAGTCATCATACTTTTTGGTATGGTATCTTTTTTTATTTTTTAAAAATTTTTTTGGAAATGAGGGGATGAGGGTTGTTTTTCCTTTAATGAACTCTATCTGAAACTTCTGTGACTCTGAAGTCTTCAAGCACAGGTTTCCAAATCTGACTTTGAAGTATTTCAGCCCAATTTCACCAAAGGCAAGAAATTCATTATTGACTCATTCTTAAGGAATTTTCAACATGCAGTGTTTAAGCTCATCCAGCTTCACCATGGTTACCAAAGAGACACCACAGCCCAAGATCAGCATTAAGCCTCTGTCTCAAGATGCCCTGGCATATCTGAACTTGTCTTCTGGCTATTCACTTAATTCCTTGGAAAACTTACGACTCCATCAATGTCTCCATAAAATAGCACTTTACCACAAATTCTTACTAGATATGCCCTGCCCCTCCCTGACGTCTCCCGATTGAAGTGTTCAATGACAACTCTGACGACTGTACTGAATATTCACATATATGAAAGGGGTACATGGGTGTGTTTTGATCAAACAACCTGAAACACATTCTGGCTTGATTAATAGATTTTTTTCATATATTTACTACATGTTTAAATAGCTTTAGCTAATTATTTTGTCTCTTCACGGGGACAACATGTCATTGTAGCTTCTATTTAATCTGATAATGTATTTTGAAACCCTCAAAGCAAGGTATCATTAACCTTTTATATTCTTTTCAATGGCATTTTATGCTGACATTTTTGAAGGATGCTATTGATTTTTCTTCAATGATACTTCCCCCCAGGATATCTCGACCTTCAGACAAATAGCAAAACCAACCTATACCCTGGGGTACCTTTACTAGAGCCAGCCATTATTGAATGCAGAGACATTCGAGTTGATGTCCCCATAAGTAGTGACTAACTGTGAAGGCAACATGGTATAGTTCAAAGGCGGGCTGGGGTCAGGAGTCTAGAGACCTTCTGGCTAAGTCCCACTGATCCTCTCCTCCTCACAGTTACACTGAGTAGGACAGAGGACAAGATTGTTGGATTTGAGGAGTCTAGGAAATAATAGGCCCAAGTGTGGGTTGGACATCTATGAATATATTGAAGTCACCAAGAATAAAAACAGGGAAATCAGTGGAGAGAAGAGTGAGCCAGAGGCTAAAGTCATTTAAAACAAAAAACAAAAAACCCATGAAGGAGTGTCCTGGAATTTGATAGAAGATGGCATCTAAGGGTAGAAATGGGTGGTAAAGTCTGTGGCCACATACTAGATATGCCTCAAAGAGCTGTGATTGTGAGGAAACAAAAAGGAATTAGTGGAAATAACAATGGAGAATGAGGACGATACCTACCCCACTGGCATTGTGGAATGCCCATATGGGAGGAAAAGTAACTGGCCTCTACTTGAAAGGTCTGGAAGGAAAACCAGGAGTCAGTTGGAGCAAGATGAAGCTGTTGAGAGTACAAGGGAGTTTGCAGTTCACAGAAGTTGAGCATAGAGGTAAATTTAGGGAGTATAGGAAGGGATAGAGCCAAATTAGGGGATTTGCAAAGTAGAATGGATATCAGGTTTCCAAACGAGGCCAAAAAAAATCTAGATACCTGGGGCAAACGGGACTGAGGGGCATACCAAGGCTAGTTTGCTAGAGGAGGAGAAGTAATCAATTAGGAATGCTTTTGGTTGTAAGTAAACAGTTAAGAGTAGCTTAAAGACATAGGCTAGCCCAAATTTGGCTCAGAACAAGCTCTTTTTAATCTCTGTGCTCTGCTATCCTCTATGTGTTGCATTCCATTCTCAGGTTTGTCCTTTCATTCAAGCACCACTCCCTCACATAACAGCATCCAAGATACAAAGCAGAGCAATGGCAAAAGGTTTTACTTTCTTAACAAGGAGATAAATCTTTCCCAGGAGGCACCAGCAGACCTACATAACTTTTCCATTTCATTGGCTAAAACTAGTTCACATGCTCGTCCCCATCTGAAGAAAAGGAAAATAGTAGCTATGGTTGAGTTATCCAGTCATAATTCATACCCTGAGAGCTGGGCATATGGCCACCCAGAAGAAAATTAATGTTCTGATAGAGGAAGAGAAGAAATGGCCGTTGAGTAGGCGAATGACAAAAACCACTAAGGTGAATGATGGTTTAGAGTTCAGAGTCTTTAGCTGGAAGGTATGAGATGCCCAGGCAGCTGTTTAGTTCCGAAGCTTGGGGTTTCTGTTGGCCTGTGAGATGAGCCAGGGGCATCATTTGGGGACACCTTTCTTAGGCAGGATGCCACTTACGTGGCGAGAGATGACATGGAGTCAGAGACACTGTGAAGTCCTTGGGGTGACATTACTAGATTTTGCTTGGCTTGCTCCCCCCACCAGCTCACTCTACCGAATCCATTTTCAAGCTGCAGGACATTGTTACTTCCCCTGTCAAGCTCCCTCACACTCTCTTGATTTCTCTCTCTCTCTCAACCTATAACTTGTTCCTTGGTGCCCCTACCATGCTGACTTATCTGGCCATCTGAAACACATTTCAGTCTGTCTGTGCCTGTCTCTCCAAGACCATAACCAACACTTTAGTGGATAACCTCATTGTTTCTCATCAGGGATATTGTAAGTTCCTTTCAAGCCCTCCTGTTGATAGTCTCACCCTCTCACCCTCATTCTAACTCAGTGGCTCACAAGCTTTAGTATGCAGTTTTGTCCAATAGAACATGAACAAAAGTAAAGCAGTCCCCTTCTAGGCTTGGCCATTAAAACTCAAGATCCCCTAGAAGATGGTGGAGCCAAGAAACAAAGAAGGCCCTTGGACATGCATACTGGAACATATGTGAGCAAGAAACAAGCTTTTACTGTTTTAAGCCACTGAGATTACGTTTGTTTGTCATAGGAGTTAACCTTTCCTAACTAATACAGATAAATAAAGCAGACTTTTTACTCATTTTACAAACATCCCTTGACTAGGTCATGTGTTATATTGGGATGCTGGGGAACTGGGGGTGAACAAGGCAAGACTTCTGCTCTCAATTCTCCATAGTCTCATGGAAGAGATAGATAAGTAAACAGAAATTAAAGTAATGAAGGGGACTTCCCTGATGGCGCAGTGGTTAAGAATCCGCCTGCCAATGCAGGGGACATGGGTTCATTCCCCGGTCTGGGAAGATCCCACACGGCACAGAGCAACAAAGCCCATAAGCCACAACAACTGAGCCTATGCTCTAGAGCCCGCACACCACAACTACTGAGCCCGTGTGCTACAACTACTGAAGCCCGTGTGCCTAGAGCCTATGCTCCACAAGAGAAGCCACCGCAATGAGAAGCCCGTGCACTGCAATGAAGAGTAGCCCCCGCTCACCGCAACTAGAGAAAGCTCGCATGCAGCAACGAAGACACAATTCAGCCCAAAATAAATAAAATTAAATCTTTAAAAATAAAATAAAATAATGAAGACCTGTCCCCAAGAGAAGACAATGGAAATGATCCCAGAGTGACTGTGATATTGAAATGTCTTCTCTGATAGCAGAAGTTATTTTCACTGTTTTCTTAGGTGAGTGGATGGATAAATAGAAGAAACACTGCAAATACAGAGTCTAAAAGACCTATCACAGTGGGATAGAAGGACAGGGAGGAGTCAAGGACAGCTCCGAAGCCCCAGCCCCGCCAACTGGAAGGATGATGGTAACAACCACAGAGATGGGAAATCCACTTGTGGAGGAGCTAGGTTGAGAAAAAAATGATGGGCTAGCTTTGGAACATGTTGAACTTGAGGCAGGTGGAAGGGTACAGTTTAGAACCTGAAATCTGATGCTCAAGAAAAACCTGTGGCTGCAGATGTAGATAAAGAAGTCAATGGAGGGGCTTCCCTGGTGGCACAGTGGTTGAGAGTCCGCCTGCTCATGCAGGCGACGTGGGTTCATGCCCCGGTTCGGGAAGATCCCACATGCCGCAGAGCTGGGCCCGTAAGCCATGGCCACTGAGCCTGCACGTCCTGTGCTCCGCAACAGGAGAGGCCACAACAGTGAGACGCCCACGTACCACAAAAAAAAAAAAAAAAAAAGAAGTCAATGGATAAAAGTTACATTAGCATCTCATATTAACTTTCAAAAAGGAGCCCGAGTTTCCTTATGAAATATGACTATATGTCAAAGATACTTTTGAAATGATTTCCATGTTACTCTATTTTTTCCAGGGTAAAATTATGACAAGTTTAGTATATTTTCTCTTGAAAAAATAAAAATTATACAAACAGTTTTGGTACTTCCACAATAGGCATTGCAAGTTCTGAACAACCACTTAAACTTTGTCTCAGTTTCTCCTCTATAAAATGAGAATATCAATCCCTATGTGGCAGACTGCATTTTGAAAAATAGCTGTGGTAATAATTCTGGTCCCATATGCTCTTCCAGAACCTTGCCACTCACCATCTGGAGTCTATCCTCCCTCCCCTTGAACCTGAGCAGGACCTTGTGACTACGTAGATGAAGAAAATGTGGCATGCGTGCCTTCCTAGGCTAGGTCATAACAAGTGATATGACCTCTCCAGGCTCTCTGTCTCAAGGGTTATGCCTAGTCACCATAGTGTGAGGAAACCAAAAATAGCCCACCCAGTCCATGTGGAGAGGCCCATGTGGAGAGGAACTAAGGCTCCCAGCCCAATGCCAACATCAACTACCAGAAACATGAGTGAATGATTCTTCAAATAATTCCAGTCCCCAGCTTGAGTCTTCCAGCTGAAACCCTGACATCAGCAGAGAAAAGTTAAACCCATGTGTCCTGACCAAATTCTGGAACCATAGAACCCATGAGCATAATGAACGGCTGTTTGACGTCACAAAATTTTGGGGTAATTTGCTATGCAGCCATGATATCTGTAACACTTATTGAACAGAATTATTATATGCATGTTTTGCAAGAATTCTCCTTTCTGCATTATTATACATAATACATAACATTATACATAAAGAAGCATTTCTACAAAACATGTAAATTTGCTCCAGATACTACAAAATGTTACTTATATAAATGTACTACTTGGGATATTAACTTTCATCCTTTTATCTACCTTTCCTCTCCCTTTGCTTAAGGATTTCTGCAGACATACAGTCAATAAATGTAAATCCATAAACTCCATCTGCAGAGTTTATAAACATCAGAAACAGTTATAATAATCTGGATTCAGAAAACCTGGTGATCAGTATTTCAAGACAGTACATTCCATGGGTTAGGATCATGGTCCTGGAGCAAGTGGAAGGCCTATATCCCTATGAGGAGTCTTCAGGTCTTGATTCCTACTGGACAAATGAAATCCTCAGCACTCCAGTTGCCAAGGTGAGAAACACCTTCAATGCTGCTGAAGATTCAGGGAAAGAACTTAGAATACAGAATACAGGGCCTTGTTTATTCTCCGAATCCTATGAAATAAAAGTCACTTATTTAGGGAAGACTGAGGGGGAATTTATTAATAACCCACAAGTTCCCAAGTACTGTAGGTATAAAACTATATACAATATAGGCCTTGCCCTCAAGAAGTCCACAATCGCATAAAGGAGACAGACACTTAAACAAATAGCAATCCATTGTGATAGAAGAGTAGAGATAAAATCTGGAAATTAGCTCAGGAGTTTATCAATACTTACAGTTTATCAACAAATAATACTATCACAATCAGTGATTTACTCGATTTCTTATAATTTCTTTCTCAAATTTAAGATGCATTACTTCCCTTTAATTGCAGTTTATATAATACCTTCAAAGTATTGAAGCATATGTAAGGGAGTATGTGAATTTTGACAGTCCTGCTTAACAAAGGCATACAGTACATTATTTTATTTCCACACACATTTTCTCTTTTTTTTTCTTGTTCCAAACGAAGTTCTGCTAACAGACTTGAAATGGAGCAGGGGGAGGTGCGGGGAAGAGAAGCTAGAGGACAACATAGGACCATAGCAACATACAAGACTTTCATTCTGAATCGATTTTCCATGCCTCACTCTATTTTCCACCAAATGGCACTGCACCCAGCATTTTCCAATATCAGGAAATCCCTTTGCAGTTTTGCAAAATCTTTGAAGTAACTGTAGGGAATTATTGTGAAATCATCATCATCACCATTTAATATTTGTTAAGGATTCTTCTCTGCCCATTCCTACTGATGGCAGCATAAAGCAGAGAAAGCACTACAGGCGGAGCTGCTGACATAAAGTGTTTTATCTTAGAGGGAGAGTTCAGTATTCCCATCGAAGACTGAGAATAACTCTTGCTTCTTCACTTATAAAATGAACATAGGAATTTCCATTACTTATCTCCAGCAAAAAACTCATTGCGGGATAATCACAGAGCCTTATTCGGAGAACTTAATAAGGATTTTACCAAAGGAAGAGTTTAAAGCTTTAAAATGACATTTCTTATTTGTGTGTGTTGGGGCAAGCATTATTAAATGAGAGCAAATTTGGGCTGGAACATTTTGTTTTAAAACAAATTTCATTCATAGTCACTTTCTCCTTTTTAAAATTGCCTTAACATTCTTTTTTTTTTTTTTTTTTTTTTTTTTTGCGGTACACGGGCCTCTCACTGTTGTGGCCTCCCCCATTGCGGAGCACAGCCTCCGGACGCACAGGCTCAGTGGCCATGGCTCACGGGCCCAGCCGCTCCACAGCACGTGGGATCTTCCTGGACCGGGGCACAAACCCGTGTCCCCTGCATCGGCAGGCAGACTCTCAACCACTGTGCCACCAGGGAAGCCCCACCTTAACATTCTTTTGAACAGCAAAGCTAGTCACTGTTCTAAGTGTTTTATACATATACACTCAATCCTTACAACAAACCTTTCAGGTAGGTATTTTTTACTATATCATTTGACAGATAAGGAAACTGAGGACAGTGCAATTATGTAATTTGGCACAAGTCACAGAGTTAGGAAGGGGAAGAACTGAAATTCGAACTCTGGCAATCTGGCCCCAAAGTCTGAATTCTTACTCACCTCACTATACTGCCATAGTGAGTACATGTCTCTTCCCTTTCATATAAACTATGTCAGGACCACATAAAAATAGTTTCTTTGGCTTGTTTGCCCTGTACAGGAATTTCTCCCATGCACCTCTGCATCTTCTAAAAGCTTTATTAGCGCATCCTTTAAAGAAAGGTCTTCTCTCCTTAAGAAGTTGCTCCACATCACATTGATTCTGGGCCATGCAGCCAGCAGCAGCCCCATGTCAGCCTTCTAAAGACAAAACCCTTTCTGTTTCTCAACCAAATCCCTCATATTTTGAGCAGAAAACAAGAACTGCCCTGCTGAGGTGCCAAGGGAAACATACTTACATTATGAACTGTTTCTAACAAATGTTTTGGAGACTTTAAAGGGACAACTTTCTAAATATTTGAGACATTTGCAAACAACCCAGAAACACAGGCCAGCTTTGCAGCCCAAGTATCGCTTCTGGGTTGTATAATCTTCTTCCTGAAAGCAGCTGTTGCGATGCCCAATTATCAGTCGTCCAAAGATAACAACAAATGTTTTCTAAGGTTAAAGTAAACAAAGTAATCTAGGCCTTTGATTTTGAAATGTACATTATTAATATAATTTTGGCATTATTTAACAGATTTCAAAGTGGAATCAAAGGTTTATGTTTATAAAGTTTATATTCATTCCACAAAGTTCAAGACGTCTGGCACTGCTAGGGAAACTTAAAAAGAGTAACAAAAGATTACCATGAGGAATTCAAAGCTGCCTTGTATGGTAATGCTGATTCAAACCACCACATAGCTCAGCATTGTAAGTTTAGCTGTAATTTTAAGGATGGATCAGTGTGTAGCTGCAGAGATTACTAAGTATAACACAGTGGTTTGCCCATTAACAATTAATAAGGGACTTTGGAAATTTTACAATTAATGTCTCAGTTTTGAAAACACACTGGAGAAATGAGAGAGAGAGAGAGAGGGAGAAAGAGAGAGAGAGAGAAACAGAGAGAACTGTTCAATTTTTGGCTTCATTTACTAAGTATTTATTAGCCTCTTTGACTGTTCTTCAGCAACAGCAGCTCCTCCTTGCCTTGTAATTGTAAACTGCACACTTTTGCCAACTTGGAATGCACACTGTGTTCCTGCCCAGCCCAAGCTCACTCTGAATCCGCCCGCTCTCAAACCCTGCTCTCCCAAGCTCTTGATTTGTTGGCAGCCAGTAAAAGGGGTTTCCTTATGAATCATAGTGCGTGGGGAGGCTGAGTGGTATACCCCTCACTTGTGCCATAATCTGTGTGGAATGTATTTGAAATAGAAGACAGAAATCTAGAGTTTAGTTCAACATCTGACTTCAAGCACATTCTCAAAAAATTGGAGTGCGATGTGGAAAAAACACTGTGTCTCTACTGCTGTGGAAAAGTTTATTCCCATTAACATTGTCTCCAAAGGGACAGGAACTAAGTTGCGCACTTTCAGGCTCTGAGGTCTCTGATTAGGAAGGAGTCCATTTCTCGACGCTTTTAGATGACCCAACTTTCCTGTTCAGTTAATATACTTTTATTACATCCTTTGGTGGGCTGAACTGGAAAGGCGTGTGGTTAAGAATACACAGTTGCCATAGACAACAGTTTTCATCAATTCTATTGAACAAATGTAAAGTCTGATGGATCACATCTATAACTGCAAGACGAAGGCTAAGAATATTATAAGATAGGTGTGTTTATAAAAGTCAGAATAAATGTGAGAACACTTTCCCATCACCTGTCATCACCTGTTTACGTTATGTTAAAGAAAAGGGGTTTACTTATCAGCAACATGCACTTACCTGGCAAAATGAATTGCAACTAGCTATCCAGTTCTAAATTTCATTTCAAAGAAACTAGATACACTGTACTAACCAAATCTTTTATTTTCTTCTTAGATTGCACTAAGTACGCAAATATCTTGAATGAAAAAAAAAGACTGATAAAGGCATTTTGAATGAACAGAAAAACTGGGAAATGTGTGGCTATAAGCTTAGAATTTGCCCTAAAAGCTAAATGTATCAAACTCACATATTCTCCCAAACTACAGAGAATAAATCATGTTTCAGAAATGTAAAATGCACATATGTCATAAAGTTTTCTCTGGTTACTAGGCAATAAAATGATTATACCTTCTTAATTCACAAATCTTATAAATGGAAATAAGTCTGATACCTGCTGACTTTGATTAATTCAAAGAAATAAGTCAAGTTATTTTGCTTATATACCTTGTAACATATATTTCCAAGTAAAGGTAAGTGATGTAAGAAAAGAGGAATGAATAATAATAATAAGTAATCTATTTTGGATACTCATAATTTTGGCTTGATACAGAAGTCCCTTCAGTGTCAATCATCTAATACAATCACTGGATATGGCTGATGTCAGCAGTCTCATCAGTATGTAGAAACTATCAAGCCTGTGTTCACTCATTTATTCAACAATCAATCACTCAGGGCTTACCAAATTTTGTGATGTTTACAAGGTGTACAAGGAGCCTATAAGCTCAGGAAGCTCACCATTTGGGGAGAGAGGCAGACATGCCAACAAGTAATTAGCATGAGCATGTTAAGCCCTCAACAATTGAGGACTAATAAGAAACTGCTATAAAAAAAAAAAAAAAGAATTTCTCTCTCAGTCTTTGCTCTTTTTTTCTAAATTTATTTTTATAATGGGGTATAGCTGATTTTCAATGCTGTGTTTCTTGCTGTACATCCACCTGAGTCACTTACACAGAGATATAAATAAATTCTTTTTCAGTTTCTAAAAAAAAAAAAAAAAGCCCTCAACAGAGTGGAACATGAAGGGAGCAGAGAGAAGAAGACCAGGGCAGACTTCGGGAGAAAGGCAATAGTTGAACTGGGTCGTGAACAGGAGTGTAAGTGACCCAGGAGAACGGGTGGGAGGTTTTGATAATGTGATTTATAGTAAGAAATATGTACTTGGTCTTTGTCCAGTTCCTGGCACAGGGCTCCCAAAATCCTTGAAATTCCCTAAGTGATAATAGAGGTAAAAATGTCTTTAGTTATTCATAACAAGCCTTTTTCAACCACACTTTAGTCTGCCAGGGGAACCAACCACGTGATTAGAGGGTTGGAACTTTCAGCCCCACTGCCTGACCTCTGGGGAGGACAGAGGGGTTGGAGATTGAGATCAGTCACCAATGGCCGATGATTTAATCAATCATGCCTAGGTAATGAGGCTTCCATAAAAACTCAGAAGGATGGGGTTCTAAGAGCTTCCAGGTTGCTGAACACTTGGAGATACAGGGAGGGTGCTGTGCCCAGAGAGAACATGGAAGCTCTGTGCCCCTCCTCACATACCTTGCCCCATTCATCTCTTCCAGCTGGTCATTCCTGAGTTATAGACTTTTATAATAAACCAGTAATCTCATAAGTAAACTATGTTCCTGAGTTCCATGAGCCTCTCTAGCAAATTAATTGACCTGAGGAGTAGGTTGTAGAGACCCCCCAGTTTACAGCCAGTGGTCAGAACACAGGTAGCAACCCAGATGTGTGACTGGCATCTGAAGTGGGGGACGTGGAGAAGCAGTCTTGTGGGACTGGGCGCTTAACTTGTGGGATCTGCAATCTCCAGGTAGATAGTGTCAGAATTGAGGTAAATTGTAGGGTACCCAACTGGTGTCACAGAATTGTCTGGTGTGGGAAAACTACCACACATTTGGTGATCAGAAATACCAGAAGTAAAGTAGTGCAGTGTGAGAGCAAGGAAACACACATCTGGCCACTGAAGTGTTCTCTGTAAGCAGGAAAAGGAACACACAGGAATGTGGTCTTTCTGTTCGTTTTTTTGTTTTGTTTTCAGAAGAGACATGGAGCAGTAAAGGGCATTTCAGACAATGGCATTTGCAGCAAGATGGATGGACCTAGAGATTGTCATACTGAGTGAAGTAAGTCAGACAGAGAAAGACAAATATCATGATATCACTTATATGTGGAATCTAAAAAAAGGGTACAAATTAACTTATCCACAAACAGAAACAGTTACAGATGTAGAAAACAAACTTATGGTTATCAGGGGATAAGATGGGGTAGGGATAAATTGGGAGATTGGGATTGACATATACACACTACTATATGTAAGATAGATAACTAATAAGGACCTACTGTATAGCACAGGGAATTCTACTCAATACTCTGTAATGGCCTACATGGGAAAAGAATTTTAAAAAGAGTGGAGATATATATATATATATATATATATATATATATATATATATATATATATATATATATATAACAGATTCACTTTGCTGTATACCTGAAATTAACACAACACTGTAAATCAACTATACCCCAATAAAAATTTTTATAAAAAGAAGACACTGTTTGTGCAGTAACAAGACATGTGAGTATGGAGTGAAATGAGGTAGCGGTAGCTTTTGATTAATAAAAGAAAGGGAATATTGGTGGAGAGAGTGATAGATTTTGGGCTGGCCAAGCAGAGATGCAAGGTGAGTTTCACTGTAAAGCTTGCTAAGGAGAATGGACTACACAGCAATATTTTCCAAAAGGTGTTTTATGAACTCTTAATTTCATAGACCACTTGTTTCTTGGGTTATTTATAGTGAACTGAGGTAAATAAAAGGATTCTTATTCAAGTAAGTTTGAGGAATGCTGGATTTCTTTTCTGCAGAAGTTCTCAGAGTCCTCAGTACACTAATCCACATGGCTATACAAGACAAGGTAATAAAGACTGAATTTCCCACACTTATTTGACCAAAGAACCCTGTTTTGCACAGGTTATTTCAAAGAAATAGTGTTCCACATAAGGTAATTTGGAAATGCTACTATAAGGAGTTGAGTGGAATTAAAAGTCTTAATTGTTAAAGGTCAGGGAGATTTGTGGCCAAATCTGTATTTCAGAAATGCAACTTTGGCAAGATTAGGGAAGGGGGGTTGGAAGTGAGTCAGAGTTGGAAGATGAATGGGGAAGCTAAGAAAACAATCTAAGCAAAGGCCATGAAAATGGAGGAAAAAGTCTGAATTTGGGAAATTTTCAGAATTGACAGCTCCAAAAGGCTAGTTGGACATGGAGAGTAAAGAAGTGAATGAGAAGGAAAAAGTAAATAATAACTTAACCAAGTAATCCAAGGTAACGTCATCCATAATGAGACAGATTGACACCATGTGCTTCCTGATGTGATACACTGAGAAAGACACACTATCACCTACATTATATTCCAAACAATATATAATCTGAAACTAATCTTAAAAATATCAGATAAACCCAAATTGATAGATGTAAAATTAACAGAATGTATTCTCCAAAAATATCAATGTCACAAAAGACAAAGAAAAGCTGAAGAACCACATCAGATCAAGAGAGACTAAAGAGATATGAAAACTAAGTGTGAGTGTGATTCTTAATTCCATCCTGGACTAAAATATGATAAAAAAGACATTAAAGAGACAATTGAGGGCTTCCCTGGTGGCGCAGTGGTTGAGAGTCCGCCTGCCAATGCGAGGGGACTCAAAACAAAAAAACAAAACAAACAAACAAAACAACAACAACAAAAAAGAGACAATTGGAATAATTTGAGTAGGTCTTATGGATTAGATAATAGCATTGTATCTATATCTATATCTATATATATATATTTTTTTTGGCGGTACGCGGGCCTCTCACTGTTGTGGCCTCTCCGCTGTGAAGCACAGGATCCGGGCACGCAGGCTCAGCGGCGATGGCCCATGAGCCCAGCCGCTCCACGGCACATGGGATACCCCTGGACCGGGGCACGAACCTGTGTCCCCTGCATCGGCAGGCAAACTCCCAACCACTGTGCCACCAGGGAAGCCCCAATATTAATTTTTTATTCTAAAAATTTTACTGTGATTATGTAGGAGAATGTTCTTATACTTAGAAAATAACAATGAATATTTAGGGGGAAAGGTGCATGAGGTCTGTAACTTACTCTCAAACAGAATAGAAAAATTTATATGACTATATGTATGCATATAGATATATGGAGAGAGAGAGAGAGGGAGAGGGAGGAAAGAAAGAAAGAAAGAAAGAAAGAAAGAAAGAAAGAAAGAAAGAAAGAAAGAAAGAAAGAAAGAAAGAAAGAAAGAAAGAAAGAAGGAAGGAAGGAAGGAAGGAAGGAAAGAGAAAGAAAGAAAAAGAAAGAAGGAAAGAAAGAAAGAAGTAAAGAAAAAGAAAGAAAAAAGAAAAAGAAAGAAGGAAAGAAAGAAAGAAAGAGGAAGAAAGAAAGAAAATATGAGAAAATGTTAAAAATTGGTGACCAATCTAGTTGAAGGGCATTTGGAAACTTTTGGATATTTTTGGCAACTTTGGAAACTATTTCAAACTAAAATGTTAAAAAAAAAAACTCAGCCATTTCACTTGCAAAGCCAATAGGTACAAAATACAAGTTAATGATGGTTTTGCAGTTTCTAGCTTCAGTGATGGATTGAGCATACAGACTAGGGAGGAGCAGGTTTGAGAGAAGAAGGTGGAGTTTTGTTTGGGGCATGTTTCATTAAAATGCCAGTATCATGTCCAGGGGAACACAGCTGGTAAGATGCACCTGAAGTTCTGGAAAGAGAGGACACTGGAGCCAAAGATTTTGAGGACACCTTTACATATGATAGTCTCCACCTGCTGGTATTTTTAATTAAATGACAGTTTCCCTTTTCATTCAAACAACTTTAGTTGAGCCAGAGCAAATTTACAACTTTAACTTGGGCTTAATTTTTAATCTCTGAATATGACATATGAAATTTTACCACCTTTTGGATGAGCTAGACACTCCCAAAAAGGATACTGACATAAATGACTTAGTTACAATTAAGTTTAGAAGAAAATTCAGGTATATTATATTAAATAATTGATTCTCAATGAATATTAGGGATCAACAGCCATAACCTGGCTTCCTAGACATTAACAGCGATTAAGATTCTGTACATGTGCTCCAAAAGTTGATTGAAAATAATAACATATTAGTTGAGATTGAGTTGAGTTGACTCAAAAATACCAGTGGTGTTTTTAACCTTCCTAAACTTCATGATCTACAGAGCTTGCGTTTCAGGAGCAACTTGAATATTGGTTTCGTTAAGTTAAACAACATTACAGTGAAAACATTTATTTTAATAAAGACTTCCGTTTAACCTAAACCTCTAATTTCATTAGAAAATGGAGAACACTAACACTAAAGTAGATTCAACTGGCCAGACTAAAAAAATGTCAGCTTTTCCAAACCTCAGCGTATAAAAATGAACAGGCTCAAAATATTTTGCCGAAATAAATATTATCTCAATTTTGTGTACGTAAGGCAGTTTCAACTTTTCCAAGACTAAATGCAAAATATTTTTGATGACTCTTGCCTGTTGCAAAATGCCATAGATACCCTCCTGTCATGCTGGGACACCAACTCACCCTAACATATAAATAGCTCATGCATGATTTCCTTCCATCTTTTGGATCAATTATTTGAATAACAGCAGAGTAATCCTTCCACTCTCTTTACTGGAACTAAATGCTGTTTAAAGCATGTCAAACAATGTCTAGCCAGACTGCCTGGGTTTAATTCTGTCTTTGCCCCTTATTAACTGTGACCTTGAACAAGATGTTGAATCTCTTTGTGCCTTGTTTTCCCATCTATAAATGGAGCAATGACAGTACTTAGAGCTTTGGTCACAGTATGTGCCATATCAATTAGCCAAAGTAAAATTAATCCCACCTGCCTAGATGAATAGAAGTTCCAGCTTCCTCCAGGGGCCAATCCCTAGTATCTCATCAAGAAGCTACAGAGACTGTCATACAGTGTGAAGTAAGCCAGAAAGAGAAAAACAAATATAATATATTAACACATGTATGTGGAATCTAGAAAAATGGTACAGATGAACCTATTTGCAAAGCAGAAATAGAGACATAGATGTAGAGAACAAACGTGTGGACACCAGCGGGGGAAAGGGGAAGGGTGGGATGAATTGGGAGATTGGGACTGACATATATACATTACTAGGTATAAAATAGATAACTAATGAGGACCTGCTGTATAGCACAGGGAACTCTACTCAGTGCTCTGTGGTGACCTAAATGGAAAGGAAGTCCAAAAAGGAGGGGGTATGTGTATACATATGGCTTGTTCACTTCACTGTGCAGCAGGAGCTAGTACAACATTGTAAAGTAACTATACCCCAATTAAAAAAAATAAAGAAACCATATTAAAGACGACAAATACTCAAAAAAAAAAAATGCTGGGACAAGAGGACTCCACCAACACTATTTATATGATGGCAATTCCAGAAACAAATGCCCTCTGTCCTGCTGTTGTGACCGCTGTCACTTCTACCATGACCTATGGATGCTTCTAGAAGTAACTATGGCAACTGCTCATGCTCTGCTTGTGTTTGTTAACATTACCATGCTCTGATCTAAAAGAAGAGAAACCAACTTTCCTCTTTACCCATCTGCCCCAAGAACTGTAATTCTATAAGCCTATCACTGCAATTCAAGAACTCCAAAAACTAATCAATAAATAATTTTAAATTATTGAGCAGTCTATTTTGGTATTTTTTTTAAATAAAATTCTTCAGGGACTTCCCTGGTGGCACAGTGGTTAAGAATCTGCCTGCCAATGCAGGGGACATGGGTTGGATCCCTGGTACAGGAAGATCCCACATGCCACGGAGCAACTAAGCTTGTGCACCACAACTACTGAAGCCCGCACACTCTAGGGCCCGCGTGCCGCAACTACTAAGCCTGCGTGCTGCAAATACTGAAGCCCCTATGCCTAGAGCCCATGCTCTGCAACAAGAGAAGCCACCGCAATGAGAAGCCCGTGCACTGCAGCGAAGAGTAGCCCCCGTCCACTGCAACTACAGAAAGCCTGCATACAGCAACAAAGACCAAATGCAGCCAAAAAAGTTTTTAAAATAACTTCTTCAATAAACTGTACTCATCAATTTATATAAATTCAATAAATTTCCCATCTTGGAAAAATATCTTTATCCCAATGCTATGTTCAGGAAAGCCAGCACAAAGGCCATTAGAAGAGGCAGGAAAAGTATTACTTAAGGAGGGCAGACAGAAGGTCTGTGCAAAGGAACTGGAGAGCACATTGTGACCTGAAGTGAGTTGAAGAAAATTACTCAAAGCATTTGTTACCTCTCAAAAAGTAATGTGTCAGGGAGGACCTTCAAGATGGCAGAGGACTAAGACGTGGAGATCACCTTCCTCCCCATAAATACGTCAAAAATACATCTACATGTGGAACAACTCCTACAGAACACCTACTGAATGCTGGCAGAAGACCTCAGACTCCCCAAAAGGCAAGAAACTCCCCATGTACCTGGGTAGGGCAAAAGAAAAAAGAAAAAACAGAGAAAAAATAGGGACGGGACCTGCACATCCGGGAGGGAGCTGTGAAGGAGGAAAAGTTTCCACACACCAGGAGGCCCCTTTACTGGCGGAGATGGGGAGTGGGTGGTGGGGAAGCTTCGGAGCCATGGAGCAGAGCGCAGCAACAGGGGTGCAGAGGGCAAAGCAGAGAGAATCCTGCACAGAGGATCAGTGCTGACCAGCACTCACCAGCCTGAGAGGCTAGTCTGCTCACCCACTGGGGCAGGTGGGGGCTGGGAGCTGAGGCTCGGGCTTCGGAGGTCAGATCCCAGGGAGAGGACTGGGGTTGGCTGCGTGAACACAGACTGAAGGGGGCTAGTGTGCCACAGCTAGCCGGGAGGGAGTAAGGGAAAAAGTCTGGACCTGCCAAAGAGTCAAGAGAACACTGTTTCGGGGGGGCGCAAGGAGAGGGGATTCAGAGCACGGCCTAAACGAGATTCAGAGATGGGCACAAGCCATGGCTATCAGTGTGGACACCAGAGACAGGAATGAAATGCTAAGGCTGCTGCTGCTGCCACCAAGAAGCCTGTGTGCAAGCACAGGTCACTATCCACACCTCCCCTCCTGGGAGCCTGCGCAGCCCCCCACTACCAGGGTTCCGTGGTCGAGGGACAACTTCCCCGGGAGAACACAGGGCATGCCTCAGGCTGTTGCAACATCACGCCAGTCTCTGCTGCCACAGGTTCTCTCTGCATTCTGTACCCCTCTCTCACACTGGCCTGAGCCAGAGCCCCCAAATCATCTGCTCCTTTGACCCCCTTCTGTCTGGGTGAAGAACAGAAGCCAGAGGGAGACCTACATGCAGAGACGGGGCCAAATCCAAAGCTGACCCCCAGGAGCTGTGCGAACAAAGAAGACAAAGGAGAATCTCTCCCTGCAGCCTCAGGAGAAGCGGATTAAATCTCCACAATCAACTTGATGTACCCTGCATCTGCAGAATAACTGAATAGACAACAAATCATCCCAAAACTAAGGTGGTGGACTTTGGGAGCAACTGTAGACTTGGGGTTTGCTTTCTCTGTCTAATTTGTTTCTAGTTTTATGTTTACCTTAGTTTAGTATTTAGAGTGTATTATCATTGGTAGATTTGTTTATTGATTTGGTTGCTCTCTTCCTTTTTATATATATATATATACACATATATTTTTTTTTCCTTTTTCGCTTTTTGTGAGTGTGTATGTGTATGCTTCTTTCTGTGATTTTGTCTATATAGGTTTGCTTTTACCATTTGTCTTAGGGTTCTGTCTGTCCGTTTTTTTTTTTTTTGTTTTTTTTTGCAGTACGCGGGCCTCTCACTGTTGTGGCCTCTCCCGTTGCGGAACACAGGCTCCGGACACGCAGG
The DNA here is from genome assembly GCF_951394435.1 of Stenella coeruleoalba. Taxonomy (NCBI): domain Eukaryota; kingdom Metazoa; phylum Chordata; class Mammalia; order Artiodactyla; family Delphinidae; genus Stenella; species Stenella coeruleoalba. Next base: position 72,145,855 of record NC_137155.1, read on the forward strand.
CCCAGCGGCCATGGCTCACGGGCCCAGATGCTCCACAGCACGTGGGATCTTCCCAGACTGGGGCACGAACCCGTGTTGCCTGCATCGGCAGGCAGACTCTCCACTACTGCGCCACCAGGGAAGCCCCGTTTTTTCTTTAGTATAGTTTTTAGTGCTTGTTATCACTGGTGATTTGTTTATTGGTTTGGTTGCTATCTTCTTTTTATTTTAATTACTTTTTCATTTTAATGACATTTTTTACCTTAATAACTTTACTGCATTTTTTCTTTCTTTCTTTTTCTTTTCTCCCTTTTCTTCTGAGCTTTGGGGCTGACAGGGTCTTGGTGCTCTGGCCAGGAGTCAAGCCTGAGCCTCTGAGGTGCGAGAGCCAAGTTCAGGACTTTGGTCCACCAGAGACCTTCCAGCCCCTTGTAATATCAACTGGGAAGAGCACTCCCAGAGATCTCCATCTCAACGCTAAGACCCAGCTCCACTCAAGGACCAGCAAACTCCAGTGTTGGACACCCTATGCCAAACAACTAGCAAGACGGGAACACAACACCGCCCATTAGCACAGAGGCTGCCTAAAATAATAATGTCACAGACACCCCAAAAGACACCACCGGATGCAGTCCTGCCCAGCAGAAAGATGAGATCCAACCTCATCCATCAGAACACAGGCACCAGTCCCCTGCAACAGGAAGCCTACAAAAGCCACTGAACCAACTTTACCCACTGGGGGCAGAAACGAAAAACAACAGGAACTATGAACCTGCAGCCTGTGAAAAGGAAACCCCAAATACAGAAAGTTAAGCAAAATTAGGAGACAAAGAAACACACAGCAGATAAAGGAGCAAGGTAAAAACGCAGACCAAACAAAGGAAGAGGAAATAGGCAGGTTACCTGAAAAAGAATTCAGAGTAATGATAGTAAAGATGATCCAAAACCTTGGAAATACAATGGAGAAAATACAAGAAACATTTCACAAGGACCTAGAAGAACTAAGAGCAAACAAACAAGGCTGAACAACACAATAAATGAAATTAAAAATTCTCTAGAAGGAATCATTAGTAGAATAAGTGAGGCAGAAGAATGGATAAGTGACCTGGAATATAAAATTGTGGAAATAAATACCACAGAGCAGAATAAAGAAAAAAGAATGAAAAGAATTGAGGACAGTCTCAGAGACCTTTGGGACAACATTAAAGACACCAATATTCGAATTTAGGGGTCCCAGAAGAAGAAGAGAAAAAGAAGGGGACTGAGAAAATATTTGAAGAGATTATAGTTGAAAACTTCCCTAATATGGGAAAGGAAATAGTCAATCAAGTCCAAGAAGTGCAGAGAGTCCCATACAGGAAAAATACAAGGAGAAACACACAAAGACATATATTAATCAAACTATCAAAAATTAAATACAAAGAAAAAATATTGAAAGCAGCAAGGGGCAAGCAACAAATAAGAAACAAGGGAATCCCCATAAAGTTAAGAGCTGGCCTTTCAGCAGAAACTCTGCAAGACAGAAGGGAGTGGAAGGACATATTTAAAGTGATGAAAGGGAAAAACCTACAACCAAAATTACTGTACCCAGCAAGGGTCTCATTCAAATTTGACAGAGAAATGAAAACCTTTACAGACAAGAAAAAGCTAAGAGAATTCAGCACCACCAAACCAGTTTTACAACAAATGCTAAAGGAACTTCTCTAGGCAGGAAACACAAGAGAAGGAAAAGACCTACAATAACAAACCCAAAACAATTAAGGAAATGGTAATAGGAATATTCATATCAATAATTACCTTTAAAGTAAATGGATTAAATGCTTCAACCAAAGCACACAGCCTGGTTGAATGGGTACACAAACAAGACCTAAATATATGCTGTCTACAAGAGACCCACTTCAGAACTAGGGACACATACAGACTGAAAGTGAGGGGATGGAAAAAGATATTCCATGAAAATGGAAATCAAAAGAAAGCTGCAGTAGCAATTCTCATATCAAACAAAACAGAGTTTAAAATAAAGACTATTACAAGAGACAAAGAAGAGCACTCTGTAATGATCAAGTGATCAATCCAAGAAGATATAACAATTGTAAATATTTATGCAGTCAACATAGGAGCACCTAAATATGTAAGGCAAATGCTAACAACCATAAAAGGGGAAATCGACAGTATCACAGTCATAGTAGGGGAATTTCAACAATGGACAGATCTACCAAAATGAAAAGAAATAAGGAAACAAGCTTTAAATAATGTATTAAACAATATGGACTTAAGTGATATTTATAGCACATTCCATCCAAAAACAACAGACTGCACTTTCTTCTCAAGTGCTCATGGAACATTCTCCAGGATAGATCATATCTTAGGTCACAAATCAAGTCTTGGTAAATTTAAGAAAATTGAAAACATATCAAGTATCTTTTCAGAGCACAACGCTATGAGACTAGATATCAATTATGGGAAAAAATTTGTAAAAAATACAAACACATGGAGGCTAAACAATACACTACTTAATAACCAAGAGATCATTGATGAAATCAAAGAGGAGATCAAGAAGTACCTAGAAACAAATGACAATGAAAACACAACGACCCAAAACCTATGGGATGCAGCAAAAGCAGTTCTAAGAGGGAAGGTTATAGCAATACAATCCTACCTCAAGAAACAAGAATCACCTCAAATAAACAACCTAAACTTACACCTAAAGCAATTAGAGAAAGAAGAACAAAAAAACCCCAAAGTTAGCAGAAGGAAAGAAATCATAAAGATCAGATCAGAAATAAATGAAAAACAAATGAAGGAAACGATAGCAAAGATCAATAAAAGTAAAAGCTGGTTCTTTGAGAAGATAAACAAAACTGATAAACCATTAGCCAGACTCAACGAGAAAAAAAGGGAGAAGACTCAAATCAATAGAATTAGAAATGAAAAAGGAGAAGTAACAACTGACACTGCAGAAATGCAAAGGATTATGAGAGATTACTACAAGCAACTGTATGCCAATAAAATGGACAACCTGGAAGAAATGGACAAATTCTTAGAAAAGCACAACCTGCTGAGACTGAACCAGGAACAAATAGAAAATATAAACAGGCCAATCACAAGAACTGAAATTGAAACTGTGATTAAAAAATCTTACAGCAAACAGAAGCCCAGGACCAGATGGCTTCACAGGCGAATTCTATCAAACATTTAGAGAAGAGCTAACACCTATCCTTCTCAAACTCTTCCAAAATATAGCAGAGGGAGGAACACTCCCAAACTCATTCTACGAGGCCACCATCATCCTGATACCAAAACCAGACAAAGATGTCACACACACAGAAAAAATTACAGTCCAATATCACTGATGAACATAGATGCAAAAATCCTCAACAGAATACTAGCAAAGAGAATGCAACAGCACATTAACAGGATCATACACCATGACCAAGTGGGGTTTATCCCAGGAATGTAAGGATTCTTCAATATACGCAAATCAATCAATGTGATACACCATATTAACAAATTGAAGGAGAAAAACCATATGATCATCTCAATACATGCAGAAAAAGCTTTGGACAAAATTCAACACCCATTTATGATAAAAACCCTCCAGAAAGTAGGCATAGAGGGAACTTACCTCAACATAATAAAGGTCATATATGACAAACCCACAGCAACATCGTTCGCAATGGTGAAAAACAAACCATTCCCACTAAGATCAGGAGCAAATCAAGGTTTCCCACTCTCACCACTATCATTCAACATAGTTTTGGAACTTTTAGCCACAGCAATCAGAGAAGAAAAAGAAATAAAAGGAATCCAAATTGGAAAAGAAGTAAAGCTGTCACTGTTTGCAGACGACATGATACTATACACAGAGAATCCTAAAGACTACCAGAACACCACTAGAGCTAATCAATGAATTTGGTAATGTAGCAGGATACAAAAATTAATGCACAGAAATCTCTTGCATTCCTATACACTAATGATGAAAAATCTGAAAGAGAAATTAAGGACACACTCCCATTTACCACTGCAACAAAATATTAAAATACGTAGGAATAAACCTACCTATGGAGACAAAAGACCTATATGCAGAAAAGTATAAGACACTGATGAAAGAAATTAAAGATGATATAAACAGATGGAGAGATATACCATGTTCTTAGATTGGAAGAATAAACATTGTGAAAATGACTCTACTACCCAAAGCAATCTACTACCCAAACATTGTGAAAATGACTCTACTACCCAAAGATTCAATGCAATCCCTATCAAACTACCAATGACATTTTTCACAGAAGTAGAAGAAAAAATTTCACAATTTGTATGGAAACACAAAAGACCCCGAATAAGCCAAAGCAATCTTGAGAAAGAAAAACGGAGCTGGAGGAATCAGGTTCCCTGACTTCAGACTATACTACAAAGCTACAGTCATCAACATGGTATGGTACTGGCACAAAAACAGAAATATAGATCAATGGAACTGGATAGAAAGCCCAGAGATAAACCCACACACATAGGGTCACCTTATCTTTGATAAAGGGGGCAAGAATATACAGTGGAGAAAAGATAGCATCTTCAATAAGTGGTGCTGGGAAAACTGGGCAGGTATATGTAAAAGAATGAAATTAGAGCACTCCCTAACACCCTACACAAAAATAAACTCAAAATGGATTAAAGACCTACATGTAAGGCCAGACACTATCAAACTCTTAGAGGAACACAAAGGTAGAACACGCTATGACATAAATCACAGCAAGATCCTTTTTGACGCAGCTCCTAGAGAAATGAAAATAAAACCAAAAATAAACAAATGGCACCTAATCAAACTTAAATGCTTTTCCACAGCAAAGATACCATAAAGAAGACAAAAAGACAACCCTCCGAATGGGAGAAAATATTTGCAAATGAAGCAACTGAAAAAGGATTAATCTCCAAAGTTTACAAGCAGCTCATGCAGCTCAATATCAAAAAAACCCCAAACAACCAGGGCTTCCCTGGTGGCGCAGTGGTTGAGAGTCTGCCTGCCGATGCAGGGGACACGGGTTTGTTCCCTGGTCTGGGAAGATCCCATATCCCATAAATAGCATTATATTTTGCTATTTTCTTCACACCTCACTTAAAGTATTACACAGCTTTGATATTGCTTATGTCCTTTGACGGAGCGGCTGGGCCCGTGAGCCATGGCCACTGAGCCTGCGCATCCGGAGCCTGTACTCTGCAACGGGAGAGGCCACAACAATGAGAGGCCCACGTACTGCAAAAAAAAAAAAAAAAAAAATCCAAAAATGGGCAGAAGACCTAAATAGATATTTCTCCAAAGAAAATACACAGATTGCCAACAAACACATGAAAGAATGTTCAACATCACTAATCACTAGAGAAGTTCAAGTCAAAACTACAATGAGGTATCACCTCACAACAGTCAGAATGGACATCATCAAAAAGTCTACAAACAATAAATGCTGGAGAGGGTGTGGAGAAAGGGAACCCTCTTGCACTGCTGGTGGGAATGTAAATTGATACAGCCACTATGGATAATAGTATGGAGGTTCCTTAAAAAACTAAAAATAGAACAACCATACGACCCAGCAATCCCACTAATGGGCATATTCTCTGAGAAACCATAATTCAAAAAGAGTCATGTACCAAAATGTTCATTGCAGCTCTATTTACAATAGCCAGGACAGGGAAGCAACCTAAGTGTCCATTGACAGATGAATGGATAAAGAAGATGTGGCACATATATACAATGGAATATTATTCAGCCATAGAAAGAAACGAAATTGAGTTATTTGTCATGAGGTGGATGGACCTAGAGTCTGTCATACAGAGTGGAGTAAGTCAGAAAGAGAAAAACAAATACCGTATGCTAACACACAGATATGGAATGTAAAAAAGAAAAAAATGGTTCTGAGGATCCTAGGGGCAGGACAGGAATAAAGACACAGACGTAGAGAATGGACTTGAGGACACCGGGAGGGGAAGGGTAAGCTGAGACGAAGTGAGAGAGTGGCATGGACTTATATATACTACCAAATGTAAAACAGACAGCTAGTATGAAGCAGGCGCATAGCACAGGGAGATCAGCTCAGTGCTTTGTGACCACCTAGAGGGGTGGGATAGGGAGGGTGAGAGGGAGATGCAAATAGGAGGGGATATGGGGTTATATGTATATGTATAGCTGATTCACTTTGTTATAAAGCAGAAACCCACAGACCATTGTAAAAGCAATTATACTCCAACAAAGATGTTAAAAAAAGAATTTAAACAGAGGAGAAAAAATTGTAAAATAAATTTTTCCCCTACTTTTCTTTCTGAGCCTTCCTTCTATTTATTTATTTTCTTGGAATATCACTTATTAGAATATAATGCCATTGCTCTCAATGAAAATAAAAACAATAAACCAAGGGCTTTTCTGTTCTTCAGTAACAAGTGTCTATTTAAAGGCTAGGTGTAGTAGCATGACTGTAAATGTGATTGGAAATATGGGGAAGTAGAGCATGCTTTTTGATCAAAGATGAAGTGTGCTATCTCCTCTGTTGAGTTTGAGGTAGATTGGAACCCAGATTTTTTCTGTACTTCAAGACCCATGTGTTTTCAACTACCCCAAGGGTGGCAGGGGCTGTGGACACGCCCTCCATCCCCCAGCCTCTCTTAGAGTTCCAGTGGGGCCACATGACCAGTTATAACAGATGGGTAGGAGTGGAATGGCACATGTCACTTTGAGACCAGCCTGACTCTTCTACCTCTCTTACTAGCACATTGGAAACAAGATTTTATGTAACAGAAACTGAGTATGGGGTGGGAGTAAATCATTCACATTAAAATGTAACTAGAAAGTTAGTACAAACAAAAGAATCACTGTGATATAGAGTAATTATATGATTTTAAAATTCATTTTCATTATATTTTGCTATTTTCTTCACACCTCACTTAAAGTATTACACAGCTTTGATATTGCTTATGTCCTTTGAGTTTTATTCTGTTTTTAATACGGCCAAATAATATAAAATAACATTCATCTGAAACCTCTGTTTCTGCCCCTGTCTCCATCTCTCTGCCTCTGTCTGTCTCTCTCTTTCTCTCACACACACATATATACACACATACCCATTCTTTTTCTACATTTATTCTTAATATTATAAAAATCCTCTACCACCACGAGGAAATTTGAGCAAAAAGTCAAAATAAAATTTAGACCTAAAAGTTGCTTATGGCTTTGTTAACTGATAGCAACCCAACATCAGTATGATTCAATAATTAAAACTGCTCTTTCATTTGAATGGTTAAAGAAGGAAGTGTGGGCAATGGGGAGAGGGAGGAGGGAAAGGAGAGAAAGAACAGGGAGTGACTAGGCTGAAGAGGAGGCCGGAGTGCTAGAAATGCAGAAGTACAAGTGGTTAGGGAAAAATATTTTTGAAGAAAATTATATGACAGAAAGAGCTCATTACTAAAGCATTGGGTTTATAGTTTAATGCCTATTCCTTTATATACTTATTTGTTAATTTCTTCAATTTATTTAGCTGGCTCACAAAATTACACCACCCTTTTCAGACAGGCAGATAAAGTTCAGGCAGAAAGATAACTAGGAAACTGTCTGAGACTTTATATTGCTTGTTACAGCATTCCCCGCACCCCTCTTTTTTTTAATAGAAATATGTAGGCCAGTGGTTTCTTCAGAAGAAAGCTTTCTTCATACTCCAGAAAGTCATAGGGAGGTTGCTGAAAAGAACAAGCCGTGCACACAGAAACACGCCCAGAAGAAACAGTCGTTCCCTTGGCTGGAATGTTAGATCTGCTTTGAAGTAGCTGAGGTGATGCTGATCTCCCTGGAAAAATAGTGGGAGTAAAACCCAGCAAGGTCATTCACCGTGGGAGCTCGGGTAAGAGTAGATTTGGCCAATCAGTCCATGGCCATATTTTTATTCAATGTAGCTGACTCCTCAGTGTGTGGGACTTAGGATTCCATACCTAAGGAATCAAGAGATGAAGAAACCTATTTAAAAAGGCGGAAAAAAGAAAACTTGAATACTAGGAGCAAACGGAAGACGTGTTTGTGTGCATACAGAATGCTAGGGGTTGGCATGGCATGGGCTGGTGACAGTTGAACAGATTTGGAGACCAGAATCCTGGATTCTATCTAGTTTGCACCTCGTGCGAGTCACTTTTTATGTCTGATCTTCATTATCCTCATCAGTAAAATGGCAGATTTTTATTAGATGATCCATGAGACTTTCTCTCATCTAATACTATACACACTCTAGGCACAGCTTTCTGATTGGCTCAAAAGTCTGAATCAATATGACTCATAGAGTGTGGCTTTGTTCCGGCTCGTTCTTGATTCTGGAGCATCCGGAAGCCTGGGTGAACTCCTCTTCCAAGGCTCTCCTTGTATAATGATGATAGTCCTTACAACACAGGGCCCATGCCCCCAGCCCCGTCCTTATTGCTGGGGATTTTTTTCTCACTTTGGCCAACTCTCTGGTGATCCTAACCTGTGGAGATTTGCCTAATCACGTTTACTGTAGAAAGCTGAACCCTGGTGCTGGATTGGGATTTAGATGGTCAGTTTTATTTTCTGTTCCTTAAAAATTGAGAGTAAAGTATTTCTGAATTAAAATGAAATGATTAATATAATGTGTTAAAGTTTGTTTCTGGGGCATTATTCCAGCAATTAATGAGTTGTGTGGGAGCTCCAAAACAGCAATACAGGAATGTATGCTGGGCAAGCTATAAAAGAAATGTCAGAGTTTTAACAAGTAGTGGCCTTGAGTAAATCATGCCAGGCTAGGAAATAGCAGTGCTTACCATACTACTGATCTAACTATATACCCCTCCCCCAACAATTCAAGACTTACTTCTTTTGAAAGCAACTGAACTTGGTAAATATAAGAAACAGTAGATCACTCTGGCTACATATTACACTTGGCAGTGTGGGGGGGAGGTTAAGAATACCTTTGTCTGTCTCCTACTGCCCCAACCAATTAAATTAGGTTCTCTGTGATGAGGCCAAGGTGTTGATATATGTGCTAAGTTTCCCAGGTGACAATGCTTCTTCAGCAGACAGGGCTGAGAGACATGCATTTGATGGTCCCTTCCAGGGCAGCTTCCATAGAGTTGAAAACAGATGAAATTGAAATGAGGAGGTTTGGGGTTCAAATTATGGCTCTCTCATTTACAAGCTGAGTGTCCTCAGGCAAGTCATCAAACCTTCCTTAGTCTCAATTTCTCCAACTATAAACAAGGAGACAAATTATTCAGAAAGCAAAATAAGGTATATTTGCTACATAATAGGTATTCAAAAAGGTATTTACCAAATGTTGGATTTGTTTTCTTTCACTTTGTTAGCTTAATTTTAGGTGGTGAGAAGTGGTTAGTTATTTAAAGTGGTGAAAATCTCAGTACTGAGTATGGTCACTACAGTAAATAAGATGCCTGTAAAATACATGTGAAGAATGGAGACACTGATTTTGTTCTCGCTTCCCTCCCAGTTAAGAGATCTCTAATTGTGGATCTGCAGTTAGGCTGATTCCGAGTCCCTCCAACTGGAGTTCTGATATATAAGGGGATTAGAGCCTAGTTCTGAGTGGGTGATGGAGACCCATGGGGCTGACCTCCAAGGTGTGGCTGGTGGTGGCAGCGTTGAGGTCAGGTGGAGGGGCAGACCAGCCTCCTTGGCCTCTTCGGCCTCCCATCTCCATTTCTGTTGAGATCTATAAAGTCAAGATGGTAATGGAAGCATGAACTGTGCCTTCTCTTTCTTTATATAAGAGTAGTCCCAGCTGTGATCTTGGAGGGAGGTGAATAAAAAAGGCAAATAAAAATGTAGGGAAAAGGGAAATAATTACACAAATACTTAAGAAAAGTTACAGATAAAATTGTCTGAGAACCATTCTCCCAAATAACTGCTTTGTATTTTCCAGGTTGTTGTTATTTTAGTTGTTTTTTTGTTTTGTTTTGTTTCTTCAGTATGAGTATTTTATAAATTTAGAAAGTAAGAGCTATCCAAATTAAAATTAAGGTATAGTACCTTCTGTCTTGTAATGAATGCCCCCAGCACCTTAAATCTCGATGGTTTTTCAAAACTTGATTCCACAAATAATGTTGAAAACCCCTCAAAATTAGTACAACCAGTTTTTAGACTGCTACATTAGCAAATCTTTTGCTACAATGTATAAAACAACAAGCTTTCTAGTTATTTCACAGAAATTTAGGTTTTAAAGATATCTGTAGAAATCAGCTAACTCATGCCACCCCCCTTGAGTCACATAGAAGCTGAACAACCTTCCAGGATAACACAACTCATCAATAGTGGTACTAAGAACAGAATCCAGCTATTCCAATTTCATTGATGCTGCAATTACAGATACCTGGTATCTGGATTTGAAGAAGACTTCTTTGTGAGCTTTCTTTCGAGAAACAGATTACATTGTTTCGAAAGAAATAACTTTCAACTTCATTAAAGGTTGATATCGGTGAATAAGGTCTGAACACCTAATGTATAACTAGTAACTACAGTTGATAATAATGTATTGTATAATTGAAATTTGCTAAGAAAGTAGAACTAAAATGTCCTCACCACCACCCCCACCCACAAAGATAAATATGTGAAGTTATGGATGTGTTAATTAACTAGATGGGAGGAATCCTTTCACAATATATCTGTATATCAAATTATCATGACATACTATTTAAATATCTTATTATTTAATTTATCAATTACACCTTAATAAGGCTGAAAAAATGTTGCTATCAAATAGGGTTTTCCAGAAGAACTCATAGATTCTATATTCCCTGCATTCTCCTGTGTTTGAAAATTTGCTTGTGACTTTTATAAATGAATATTTTGGCATGGTATAATATTTCTGGTTAAAATCTCTGACTTCAAAATTCGGCAGACATTATTCCTCTGTCTCCTGACATTGAATACTACTAGAGACAAGACAAAAGCTGTCTTAATTCCTGCTCTCATGAGTAACTTCCTTTGTTTTCTAAGTGTGTGAAGACTTATCTTCTTCTTTCTTAAAGTTCAATTATTTCAATACCATTTATCTAAATATTGATTGTTCTTTATTATTTTTTCATGATCTGCAGACTTTATGCTTCATTTCAGAGGAAATTTCCTCTATTATGTATTTTAAATAACTTTTTATGTCTTTTGTTGGCATTTCTATTTTAGGCACACCTAGAATTCTTATATTGAATTTTATTTGTTCACCCTCTATATCTATCATTATTTCTCTAATTATTTTAATCCCTGTGGGCACTGTGGTTACCTAAAATTTTTCCACTGTGCCAGAATTTAGATTTCAAGCTGTATATATATGGCCTTTTCCATTTTATTTATTGTACAGTAGTGTTGTAGTTAACAATTTGCTTACTCAGTTAAGATGCCACCAAAAAACTACTAGAGCCCATCAATGAATTCAGCAAAGTTTCAGGATACAAAATTAATATACAGAAATCTGTTGCATTCCTATACTGTAACAATGAGCTATCAGGAAGAAAAATTAAGGAAACAATTCCATTTACAATCACATCAAAAAGAATAAAATACCTAGGAATAAATCTAACTATGGAGGTAAAAGATCTGTACTCAGAAAACTATAAGACACTGATAAAAGAAACTGAAGACAAAACAAACAGATGGAAAGATATACCGTGTTCCTGGATTAGAATAATTAATACTCTTAAAATAACAATACTACCCAAGGTAATCTGCAGATTCAATGCAATCCCTATCAAAATACCAAAAACATTTTTCACAGAACTAGAAAAAGTAATTTTAAATTTATATGGAAACGCAGAAGACCCCAAATAGCCAAAACAATTTTGAGAAAGAAGAACAGAGCTGGAGGTATCATGCTCCCTGACTTCAGACTATACTACAAAGCTACAGTCATCAAAATAGTATGGTACTGGCACAAAAACAGACACATAGATCAATGGAACAGAATAGAATCAATGGAAGAGAATAAACCCACACACTTATGGTCAATTAAAGAAGGCAAGAATATACAATGAGAAAAAGACAGTCTCTTCAATAAGTGGTGCTGGGAAAACTGGACAGCTATATGCATATTTAAAAAAAAAAAAGATGAAATTTACAAAAGTTGACTCAAAATGGATTAAAGACCTAAATGTGAGACCTGAAACCATAAACCTCCCAGAAGAAACAGGCAGAATACTCTGACATAAATCGCAGTAATATTTTTTTGGATCTGTCTCCTAAGGCAAAGGAAACAAAAGCAAAAATAAACAAATGGGACCTAATTAAACTTAAAAGCTTTTAGACAGCCTACTGAATGGGAGAAACTATTTGCAAATGATATGACCAGGGGTTAATAGCCAAAATATATAAACAGCTCATACAACTCAATATCAAAAAAACAAATTACCTGATAAAAAATATGGGCAAAAGACCTGAATAGACATCTTCCAAGGAAGATATACAGATGGCCAACAGGCACATGAAAAATGTTCAACATTGCTAATCATCAGAGAAATGCAAATCAAAACCACAAGGAGATATTACCTCACACGTCAGAATGACTATTACCAAAAGGACCACAAATAACAAATGTTGGCAAGGATATGCAGAAAAGAGAATCCTTGTACACTGTTGGTGGGAATGTAAGTTAGTGCAGCCACTGTAGAAAACAATATGGAGGTTTCTCAAAAAAACTAAAAATAGAGCTACCATATGATCCAGGAATTCCACTCCTAGGTATATATCTGAAGAAAACAAAAACATTAATTTGAAAATATACATGCACCACAATGTTCATAGCAGCATTATATATAGTAGCCAAGATATGGAAGCAACATAAGTGTCAATCAATAGATGAATGGATAAAGAAGATGTGGTATACACACACACACACACACACACACACACACACACACACACACACACTGGAATACTACTCAGCCATAAAAAAGAATGAAATTCTGCCATTTGTATAAACATGGATGGACCTGGAGGGTATTATGCTTAGTGAAGTAAGTCAGACAGAATAAGACAAATATTGTATGTTATCACTTATATGTGGAATCTAAAAAATAAAATAAATGAGTGAATATAACAAAACAGAAACAGACTCACATAAAGAACAAACTAATGGTTACCAGTGGGGATAGGGAAGTGGGGAGGGAGGGGCAAGACAGGGGTAGAGGAGTAAGAGATACAAACTACTATGTACAAAATAAATAAGCTACAAGGATACATTGTATGGTACAGGGAATACAGCAAATATCTTATAATTACTTTAAATGAAGTATACTGTATAAAAATTTTGAATCACTTTGGTATACATCTGAAACTAATATAATATTATAACTCAAATATACCTCAATAGAAAAACATAAAACAATAAAGAGTTACCCAAATAAAGTTAGCAAAAGACAAAAACAAACAAAATGTTCATTGACAGAGAAGTGGATAAAGAAAATGTGTTTATACATACATTTTCACTGAAAAATGCAAAGTAAGTTTTGATGCATGAGGAATATTAATGATATTTTAAACTTTCTTTGCTATTTTTCAGCATCTTAGAATCACCATGTTAAAGCTTTGTTTGAGCTAGATTAAATCACTGATTTGATAACAGCCCACCAACTCTTCATACATTTTTTTACTTGTTAAGCTATTGCTGCCTTAGGCATTTAGGAAAAGTAAGGATTTCTAAATTATATGACATTATTCTTTTTCTCTATTGTGTACAACCTCTGTTTTTCTAAATGCCTACTCAGAAAATATGTTCTTCTCGCACTTTGCCTTGTCAACTGATTTTAGATAAAATCTTTTAAGACTCATTTACATTTGTAAAAAGGAAAAAAGAGTAGGTGACCCAATTTGGTTAAAGCTTTTGGAGTTATATCCCTTACCTCCTTCAAACACTGCAGGCATATGATAAAAAATTCACTAGACTAGAAAAACCAATCTTGTAGCCACTAAATACAATAAATAAAAGTCTACAAGAAATAATATAATAAATGGCCTACAATAAAACCAATATATAGATTTATTTAATAAATTATTTTTTTCTTTTGGTGGAGTTTCAATGGGAAATTTAATCCACTCAGATCATCTAAAATGGTTCCTTCCATGGCCTTAAACTAGTCATTGGGCTGATGAGGTAATGGGAAGAGAGGCTAGGAGTTTCGACCACTCTATATAAAAATAGAGACATTTCAGCCCAAGAAACAATTTAAGATCCAGTCCCAGACTCAAAGAGGCTGAAGGCAAGAGGATTCAAAGGAGACTTCTGAATAAACAGTGAATCTATTATGCTACTAAGGAAAACCAGGGTAAATCCCTTTTGATAGGTCTCAATTAAGCACCAGTTATAGAACATTTTGCTAAGAGTCATACTGGAAAATTCTCCAGTAAGTAAAGCCACAGAACAGACATTTTCATGGGGTCACAGAAAACCCCAAGACAGCCCTGGATCAGAGCCACCAGTGTCTGTAGCATCCCAAGGAACACGCTGAAAAGCAAGACTACAACTCTGAGACTTGGCACATTAGATTCAGAGCTTTTACCAGCTTGATGGAATCTGACCCTTCAAGGATTTGAGGAGACTGTGCGCTCTGCCATCTGTGGCTGAGGCCAGATCTTCACACCAATGAGCAGATTATGGATAAGCTGGTGATGGAGCAGTTTGTGATGTTCTTGTTGCAGGATTTCCAGGTCTTAGTCAAGGAAAGTGGTGTGGAGAGTTGCAAAGAACTGGAGGACATGCTAAGAAATAACAAGAAACCCCAAAATAGACCATAGTCAGCTTACAAGGAGAGAAGTTTCTTCTGCAAAATTCAAATGTTCAGATGGTGGAAGCTGAGATCAGTGACATGAGCAATGGGGGAAACTTATTCAGGAAGCCTGAACCTTCTATGAGTGAGATACATTCAGATGACAGAAGGAACAGAATATTCTCCTGACAGAGACCATTCCTGAAAAAGGTAAACTGGAGGTTCTACAACTCAAACAGAAATTGGAGAAGGGTCTGATGGAAGACAGGGGAGAGACAAGAATACTTAAATCTCAGGAGCCTCAGCTTCTGAAGGGTCCTGAGAGGGAAGTTTTGACTCAGAGTGGACACAAAAGAGACTCTCAGAAGAGTCTAAGAAGTTCCAAAAGAAAACAGGACAACAGTTCCATTTCCCAAGAAGTGCCTCAAGAAGGAGCCACATATTTGGAGAAAGGAAAATTCTCAGGACAACTTGGGTCAAATTCAGTTCTTTCACCAAGCACTGTGGGACCAACCGGTCATCATATTGGAAAAGAAGCCACAGACACCATATGAATGTAGGGTATGCAAAAAAAAATTTCATTATAAGCCTCAGTTTGTCACTCACCAGAGGACACACACAGGAGAGAGAGACCCTTTAAATGCAATATCTGCCCCAAAGGTTTCATGCAGCTTTCAGATCTCCAAGTTCACCAGTGAATCCACACAGGTGAGAAGCCATACTGTTGTGAACTCTGCACCAAGGAGTTCACCCACGACTCCACCCTGCCTGCTCACAAGAAGATCCACACAAAGGAGAAGCCGTACCAATGTGAAGACTTTGAGAAAGCTTTAAGCCACAAAGGGAACCTCAACATTCACTGACAAACCCACTCTGGACTAAAACCTTATACATGTCCCTAGTGTAACAGCACCTTCTGTCAGCTGGGAACTTTTAAACACCATGAAAAAACACATTTAAAAATGACTTCCCAATGATTCCACCATCAGGTCCAAGTCCATTCTGCCCCAAGAAGGAAATTAAATGGTTGTAAAAATGATGTATGACATGTTGAGCACCTAACGAGGTTTCTGGAACATAATAGGAGTTCCATAAATATTCATTATGAGGACCTTTGCAAAATTACTTATCTTCCCTATAAGTTTTTGTTTTCTACTTCATTATAGCCCTTTGTTTTATTATTATAAGTTTTTTAGGTTTATGTTGCTATTCTTCTTCCAGTGAGTGCAAGTCATGCGTTTTCAATATTTCATCATTAAACTGAGCTACTGAAAATAAATACTTAATTAAATAAAAATTTTCACTGTACCAGAATTTAGATTTCCTGCTGTATATATTGCTTTTTCCATTTTATTAATTGTCCAGTAGTGTTGTGGTTAACAGTTTGCTTACTTAGTGTAGTAATCTCCCCCTTAATGTCATCTTACTGTTTTATTATTTTAATGTCATCTTACATAATTATTTTTGAATTCATAATTTTACAAGTTTTTTTTTTTTTTTAATAAACTCAAGGCACTCAAATAAATTGTCTTCCATTCTCTGGTTTTCTTCTCCAGACTGAGCTCATCAGTTTGTCTATTGCATACCTTGTTCCTCATCTATATGTAGATTTATCCAGCTATTGTTTGATGGATCACACTTCTACATCTTGTTCTTTTGTAACATGACAATGTGGATATTGTATAGTAAAATCTATTTGATAGCCACTTTCCTTATCTCTTGGTATGACACTTAAAGATCTGAATTTTGAGATCTGAATCTCTCTTTCTATTTTCTGTATACTGAAGGTACCAAGGAAGAAATGCTTAAATGAAGTCGCATACTTTGTTTCCCTCCTGAAATACTGTTACTAAAGATACTTTAGCAGGGCCCCTGCACCCAGCCAGGGATGCATTCACTCCTGCAACTTTCTTCTGCTCTCTCCACTTAGTACACATTCCTGGAAATGCCCAACTTCTTGCCTTTGCTGAGATCTTGCAGTGAGAGCTTATGCACTCAAAATGTTTCCTGTATTTATCTCTTGACTTTCCAAGGATGCCTCCTCAATCCACCTCCCTCCCTGTGGAAGAAGTTGGTGAGAATGTCACGATGTTGTGGATTCACAATATTAACTGAGTATTGTTTCTGCAGAATGGAAACAGGGTTAGAACTCTGTGCCACATCAGAATTTACTCATTTATTCAACACATATTTTTTTGTGTCAATTCTGTGGCGAGCTCCATCTTAGGTTTACATCAGTGAAGAAAAAATTAACAAAGTTTCTGCCTCATGAAGATTACCTTCTAGTGGGAATGAGATAACAATGAATAAATAACAAAACATACGTAAGTCGGGTGTATAAATGTGATGAAGAAAAATGAAGCATAATAGAGAGTTACAGGGCTTGCTGTTTTAGATAGGGTGGTCTAAAAGGACTTCTGATATGGTGACAGAGCATAAACCAGAAGAAAGTGGGTGGTAAGTGAGCCAGGTAGCTCTGAGGGGAAGAACTCTCCAGGCAGAGAATATCTAAATGCAAAAGCCCCGCACTGGGAAGGTGATCGGCATAACTGAGGCACAGTGAGGAGGCCAAGGTGACTGATTGGCTGTGAGGTCAGATAAGTTGTGGGAGCCCCAGAAGACACTTGGGCTTTTACTTTGAGGAAGATGGGAAGCCATTGGAGGGTTTTGCATAAAGGAATGACATATTTTGAAAGGATTCCCCCCTCTCTCTCTCAGCTTGACACTTTCCAAATTTATGAAGAGAAGATTGCCTTTTTCTGCTTAGGCTGCTGCTAACTTTCTTACCATTGTTTTTGTGTTGTTGTTGTTGTTTTTTCTTTCAAGTTAGTTAGGAGAAATATAGCCTGTGAACCCTCTTCACTGAGCCATCTCTACCTCTGCCATCCAGAAGGAGGAAGTTTCATTCCCACTGTGCTCTGGTGGCTTGTAGGCAAGGTCCACTCACACTCACCCTCCAGGCCAGGTCAGGAGGGCTGTGCCCTGAGGCTCTCTGGGAACAGCACAGTGAGTACATTCACCACCCCAGCCTCAAATCAGCCTCACCTTCAATCCAGGCAGTGTGTGCCTGTGCAGTAGTGCTTTACGGTTCCTTTTTTATAAATATATGACTCAAAAGAATATTGTTCTTTGTTTATCTTTCTCAGAGTTTGAAGTGTTTATAAGAAATAGTTGTAGATTTATTTTTCAAGATTGCTACCATTAAATCAAGAATTTTTAAAAACATAAGTATGCCCCCAATTGTATTTTTCTTATAAGAGGATGCTAAATTTACAAAAAAAAAAAATGTTATATTTGCATTAAGAAAGGACTAGCAACACATTAAAATAATAAATTATCTCTGATACTAAATGTATATAGAAAAGTTCTTGAATATCTGAAAAACAGGATTTCAGATAAAAATCTAACATACTCTGCTTTTTTTTTACTGGACTACTTCAAATTTTGTTGTGTGAAAGGGGCTCCAAATGTTCTTCATGCAAAAGTCCAGGTCTTGGGTCTCATGTTTACTTCCTGTGACATAAGTGTAAATAATTATTTGAGCACAGTAGAAACAATGGCACTAGATTTATTAAAATCTGGTTTAAAATGTAAAGAACATGTATTTTTATGAATTATTTATAGACTAGGGGACAAAACTAATGAAGTATTAAGGGAATAAGAAATGAACCTTGAATTTATAGATATTTGTAATAAATCTTTTGACTATGGTAAGGGCAACCTAAATTTCTGAAGGATAAACATAGAAAAAGCCTAAACTTAAGGTTATATGTAAGGTATATTGGGTACCATGTCAATAAGCTTATCATGTCATATATCGTGTATTGTTCTTGTGGTTATTTTTCTAAAAGAATTCTTTTTTCTTTTAAACATCTTAATTGGAGTATAACTGCTTTAAAATGGTGTGTGAGTTTCTGCTTTATAACAAAGTGAATCAGCTATACCTATATCCCCATATCTCCTCCCTGTTGCTTATCCCTCCCACCCTCCCTATCGCACCCCTCTAGGTGGTCACAAAGCACTGAGCTGCTCTCCCTGTGCTACGCGGCTGCTTCCCACTAGCTATCTCTTTTACATTTGGTAGTATATATAAGTCCGTGCCACTCCCTCACTTCGTCTCAGCTTACCCTTCCCCTCCCAGTGTCCTCAAGTCCATTCTCTACGTCTGCGTCTTTATTACTGTCCTGTCTCTAGGTTCTTCAGAACCATTGTTTTTTTTTTTTTACATTTCATATCTATGTGTTAGCATACTGTATTTGTTTTTCTCTTTCTGACTTACTTCACTCTGTATGACAGACTATAGGTCCATCCACCTCATGACAAATAACTCAATTTCATTTCTTCTTATGGCTGAGTAATATTCCATTGTATATATGTGCCACATCTTCTTTATCCATTCATCTGTCGATGGACACTTAGGTTACTTCCATGTCCTGGCTATTGTAAATAGAGCTGCAATGAATATTGTGGTACATGACTCTTTTTGAATTATAGTTTTCTCAGGGTATATGTCCAGTACTGGGATTGCTGGGTCATATAGTAGTTCTATTTTTAGTTTTTTAAGGGACCTCCATACTATTCACCATAGTGGCTGCATCAATTTACATTCCCACCAACAGTGCAAGAGGGTTCCCTTTCTCCACACCCTCTCCAGCATTTATTGTTTGTAGATTTTTTGATGATGTCCATTCTGACTGGTGTGAGGTGATACCTCATTGTAGTTTTGATTTGAATTTCTCTAATGATTAGTGATATTGAGCATTCTTTCATGTGTTTGTTGGCAATTGGCATATTTTCTTTGGAGAAACATCTATTTAGGTCTTCTGCTCAATTCTGGTTTCAGTTTTTTTTTTTTTTTTTTTTTTTTGATATTGAGCTGCATAAGCTGCTTGTAAATTTTGGAGATTAATCCTTTGTCAGTTGCTTCATTTGCAAATATTTTCTCCCACTCTGAGGGTTGTCTTTTCGTCTTCTTTATGGTTTCCTTTGCTGTGCAAAAGCTTTTAAGTTTGATTAGGTGCCATTTGTTTATTTTTGTTTTTATTTCCATTTCTCTAGGAGCTGCGTCAAAAAGGATCTTGCTGGGATTTATGTCATAGAGTTTTCTACCTATGTTTTCCTCTAAGAGTTTTATAGTGTCTGGCCTTACATTTAGGTCTTTAATCCATTTTGAGTTTACTTTTGTGTATGGTGTTAGGGAGTGTTCTAATTTCATTCTTTTACATGTAGCTGTCCACTTTTCCCAGCACCACTTATTGAAGAGGCTGTCTTTTCTCCATTGTATACTCTTGCCTTCTTTATCAAAGATAAGGTGACCATATGTGCATGGGTTTATCTCTGGGGTTGCTATACTGTTCCATTGATTTATATTTCTGTTTTTGTGCCAGTACCATACTGTCTTGATGACTGTAGCTTTGTAGTATAATCTGAAGTCTGGGAGTCTGATTCCTCCAGCTCAGTTTTTCTTTCTCAAGATTGTTTTGGCTATTCGGGGTCTTTTGTGTTTCCATACAAAGTGGGAAATTTTTTGTTCTAGTTCTGTGGAAAATGTCATTGGTAGTTTGACAGGGATTGCATTGAATCTGTCGATTGCTTTGGGTAGTATAGTCATTTTCACAATGTAGATTCTTCCAATCCAAGAACATGGTATATCCCTCCATCTGTTTATATCATCTTTAATTTCTTTCATCAGTGTCTTATGGTTTCTGCATACAGGTCTTTTATCTCCTTAGGTAGGTTTATTCCCAGGTATTTAAATCTTTTTGTTGCAATGGTAAATGGGAGTGTGTCCTTAATTTTTCTTTCAGATTTTTCATCATTAGTGTATAGGAATGTGAGAGATTTCTGTGCATTAATTTTGTATGCTGCTACTTTACCAAATTCATTGATTAGCTCTAGTAGTTTTCTGGTAGCATCTTTAGGATTCTCTATGTATAATATCATGTTATCTGCAAGCAGTGACAGCTCTACTTCTTCTTTTCTGATTTGGATTCATTTTATTTCTTTTTCTTCTCTGATTGCTGTGGTTAAAACTTCCAAAACTATGTTGAATAACTGTGGTGAGAGTGGGCAACCTTGTCTTGTTCCTGATCTTACTGGAAATAGTTTCAGTTTTTCACCATTAAGGATGATGTTGGCTGTGGGTTTGCCATATATGGCCTTTATTATGTTGAGGTAAGTTGCCTCTATGCCTACTTTCTGGAGGGTTTTTTATCATAAATGGGTGTTGAATTTTGTCAAAAGCTTTTTCTTCATCTATTGAGATGATTATATGGTTTTTATCCTTCAATTTGTTAATAAGGTGTATCACATTGATTGATTTGCATATATTGAAGAATCTTTGCATTCCTGGGATAAACCCAACTTGGTTATGGTGTATGATCCTGTTAATGTGCTGTTGGATTCTCTTTGCTAGTATTTTGTTGAGGATTTTTGCATCTATATTCATCAGTGATATTGGTCTGATTTCCTTATTTATTTTCATTTTGGATGATCTGTCTATTGGTGAAAGTGGGGTGTTAAATTCCCCTACTATGATTGTGCTACTGTCGATTTCCCCTTTTATGGCTTTTAGCATTTGTCATATGTACTGAGGCACTCCTATGCTGGCTGCATAAATATTTACAATTGTTATATCTTCTTCTTGGATTGATTCCTTGATCATTATGTAGTGTCAATCTTTGTCTCTTGTAATAGTCTTTACTTTAAAGTCTATTTTGTCAAATATGAGAATTGCTACTGCAGCTTTCTTTTGATTTCCATTTGCACAGAATATCTTTTTTCATCCTCTGATTTTCAGTCTGTATGTGTCCCTAGGTCTGAACTGGGTCTCGTGTAGACAGCGTATATACGGGTTTTGTTTTTGTATCCATTCAGCCAGTCTACGTCTTTTGGTTGGAGCATTTAATCCATTTACATGTAAGGTAATTATCAATATGCATGTTCCTATCACCATTTTCTTAATTGTTTTGGGTTTGTTATTGTAGGTCTTTTCCTTCTCTTGTGTTTCCTGCCTAGAGAAGTTCCTTTAGCATTTGTTGTAAAGCTGGTTTGGTGGTGATGAATTCTCTTAGCCTTTGCTTGTCTCTAAAGGTTTTAATTTCTCTGTCGAATCTGAATGAGATCCTTGCTGGGTAGAGTAATCTTGGTGGTAGGTTTTTCCCTTTCATCACTTTAAATATGTCCTGCCACTCCGTTTTGGCTTGCAGAGTTTCTACTGAAAGATCAGCTGTTAACCATATGAGGATTCCCTTATATGTTATTTGTTATTTTAACCTTGCTGCTTATTAACATTTTTTCTTTGTATTTAATTTTTGATTGTTTGATTAATATGTATCATGGCATGTTTCTCCTTGGATTTATCCTGTATGGGACTCTCTATGCCTTCTGGGCTTGATTAACTATTTCCTTTACCATATTAGGGAAGTTTTCCAATATAATTGCTTCAAATATTTTCTGAGCCCCTTTCTTTTTCTTTTCTTCTTCTGGAATCCCTATAATCGAATGTTGGTGTGTTTAATATTGTCCCAGATGTCTCTGAGACTGTTCTCAATTCTTTTCATTCTTTTTTCTTTATTCTGCTCTGCAGTATTTTTTTCCACTATTTTATCTTCCATGTCACTTATCTGTTCTTCTGCCTCAGTTATTCTGCTGTTGATTCCTTCTAGAGAATTTGTAATTTCATTTGTTGTGTTTTTCATCATTGTTTGTTTGCTCTTTAGTTCTTCTAGGTCCTTGTTAAACGTTTCTTGTATTTTCTCCATTCTGTTTCCAAGATTTTGGATCAACTTTAGTATCATTACTCTGAATTCTTTTTCAGGTAGACTGCCTATTTCCTCTTCATTTGTTAGGTCTGGTGGGTTTTTACCTTGCTCCTCATCTGCTGCATATTTCTCTGTCTTCTCATTTTGCTTAACTTACTTGTTTTGGGGTCTCCTCTTTGCAGGTTGCACATTCATAGTTCCAGTTGTTTTTGGTGTCTGCCCCCAGTGGCTAAGGTTGGTTCAGTGGGTTGTGTAGGCCTCCTGGTGGAAGGGACTAGTGCCTGTGTCCTGGTGTATGAGGCTGGATCTTGTCTTTCTGGCCGGCAAAACCATATCCAGTGGTGTGTTTTGGGGTGTCTGTGACCTTATTATAATTTTAGGCAGCCTCTGTGCTAATGGGTAGGGCTGTGTTCCTGTCTTGCTTGTTGTTTGGCATAGGGTGTCCAGCACTGTAGCTTGCTGGTCGCTGAGTGGAGCTGGGTCTTATCGTTGAGATGGAGATCTCTGGGAGAGTTTTCGCCATTTGATATTACGTGGCGCTTGCAGGTCTCTGGTGGACCAATGTCCTGAACTCGGATCTCCCACCTCAGAGGCACAGAACTGACACCCGACCAGAGCACCAAGACCCTGTCAGCCGCATAGCTGTTACTGGAGTAGATACTTGTATATAGACTCTACATAGATCCCACTTCCAGAGTTAATATCAGCAGTAGTTGTGGCCAGGTGGTTAAGGCAATGGAGTAGAAATCCATTGGGGTCTCCCCACGCAGGTTCGTATCCTGCCAACTATGAGAAGCCAGTATTTTGGTACAGATCCTTTTTTTCCTTTTGCAGAGTTGTCCACGGATTATTTAAAGAATTTATGAACTGCTGGAATACAATTGGGACCCCAATGGGGCTAGATGAGGAGCGGACGAGGGAGCTACTAAGTCGTGTGATTGTGGTTACAACTTGAGTCCGGAAGAGGGAGATGACAAAACACCCCAGACAATGTGGAACAAAGAAAAGCAAAGCATCGCGAAGTAGCATAGGAAGGGACAGTTCCGACTGACCTCTCGCCCTGCAGAAAAGCCTGCCTGCACCCGGGGCTTCGGGACCACACTGCAGCCTTCTGCACGAGTGCATCAGTGCCCCTCAAATAATTCTTATCAAATGTGTTCCATATTTTGGTGGAGAAATCCTGGCAACTACAAAAAGGTTGTACCAATTTTCACTTCCACCAACTCTGTATGAGAACTTTTCAAAACCGATGAATCACTATCTTCTGGTTTGGATGAAGTTAGGGGGGTATTGTTAAATAATCTAATTTTTGCGTAACACTTTTTCTGAACACAATTATTTCAGTGTTTTCACAATGTTTCTAAATTTAAAAGAAAGTGTAATTATTTTATTTTATATTTTGCGGTACGCAGGCCTCTCACTGTTGTGGCCTCTCCCATTGTGGAACACAGGCTCTGGACACGCAGGCTCAGCGGCCATGGCTCACGAGCCCAGCCGCTCTGGCATGTGGGATCTTCCCGGACCGGGGCATGAACCCGTGTCCCCTGCATCGGCAGGTGGACTCTCAACCACTGCGCCACCAGGGAAGCCCGAAAGTGTCATTATTATTGAAAACATTTTTGTGATGAGCTAACAAAGTCCCCCCAAATAAAATAAATCATACTCTTGAGAGATATACATTTGATATACTTTTTTCTCTGAGCAAGCAAACCCATCCAAGACCTCTGTGTAAGATTATAAAACAATAAGAAAGCATTATAAAAATACATGCAAAGGAAAAATAGAAAAACAAAATATGTCTGCTTCTATCTTATCTCTGGTTTAAATTAAAACCCAGAGAGAAAAAGCATCATAACCACAGGAAATCAATATTCTTATAACAATATTATCAAAAAGTATTGTAAACATTTTCATGGAAAGTTTTATGTCATGTTTCCTAGGGCCCACACATTTCCTTCTCTAACTGTAGTGAACAAGAGATGTCCAATAA
This sequence comes from Stenella coeruleoalba, assembly GCF_951394435.1. Classification (NCBI taxonomy): domain Eukaryota; kingdom Metazoa; phylum Chordata; class Mammalia; order Artiodactyla; family Delphinidae; genus Stenella; species Stenella coeruleoalba. Next base: position 72,170,332 of record NC_137155.1, read on the forward strand.
AATAAGTTCAAAATACAAACATTTCTCCTGATAGTTTCTCCTAACTTTCTGCTTAGTCTTCTTGTCTAAACCAGCATTGCCACATAAATAGGCTAATGCATGCTTGATTACATTATTCCTTTAAGTGCCTAGACATCAAACTTATGTGTATGTAGAAAACAAAGCAAATCCTTGTGAGAGGTAGTCACTACTGATTAATTCATTAATTAATGTATAGTTTATTTATTTTGATCCTTCTTATTTAATAACAAATATAATACTTTCAATTTTCTTTTAGTTACAGTACACCTTTATATGCAGTTATTTCATTAATACTATTTCCTGAGTAATTATAAATTTTTATTTCCTTTATGGCCCTAGACTTACTGAGAAAAATAGTTTTCAGTGTACGAGTGGTTGACCTTTTCTAATATCCCTATATAATGAATTTCTAAGTTCATTGCATTATTGGCAGAGGCTGTGACCCTCACAATGTCTTATAAGTCCCATGTTTGAAAGGTGAGATATTTATTCTCTGTCTACAGAGTACAGAGATCGATTTAGTCTTTTAAACTACATTAATCCTCTTATTCAGATCCTATACATTATTATGTCATACATTTTTATGTAATACCATTTAAAGTCTCTGTTTCAGTTGAGGTCCTAAAAGCTAAGAACAATAGATTAGGTGCTGAGAGTTCTTGTATCCTAAATTAAGGGATTGGATGACCTAGTTGATACAAGCCAAACCAGTTCTTCCAAGTTTACCAGGTTACAGTGGATTTACTGCGAGTTAATGAAGATTAAGCTTCTGGGCCCCTTCACATGCACAGGCCTCTCCTCAGATAATGAATAATGTCTATTAAAAAGTATTTAATATTAAGTGCTCTACCAGAACTCTGGAAACACCCTGAAATCTTACAGCTCATGTATGAAAGAAATTTAATAGTGGTTTTCCGAAATTTTTCAAGAATTTCAAAAATTTACATGCTGCTCCAAAAAAGAAGTGTAAAGGTGGAAGAAACTTTTAAAATTATAATAAAAAAACAAATTTTAGTTAACCATGGCAAGAGAAAATTGAAATACCTTCCTAATATATCTATTGAAAACAGATCTATTTCCAAATGATTGGCATATGAAGAGGAGATCAAAGAATATGCAGTGAAAGATGTTAGAGAAAAAGGTATTTTAGAGAGATGTCAGGCAGTCCATCAATAAAAAGGTTATTTTTTATTTTGTGAGGTTGAGTGTGTCTGTAAGCTTTTTAAAATTGATAGTAAGTTCTGATTTCTTTTCACTTTACTAAACATTCACATTAATTCTTAATTTTGCATTTGTTCTTTTGTATTCTTTTTCTTAACCTCCCCACAAAACTGTACCAGCTTCAGACCCCACAAAAGGTGAATTATTCCCTGGTGATCATACACCTTCAGTGACTCAAGAATGAAGTGTCAAAGGGTTTAATTAAAGAGAAGATTCACTTGTATCCCCCCACCTTACACCAAATAAACACAAGCGTGATGAATCAAGAAGCTGGAGACGCGGTTACATCACTGTGTCCCTACAACACTCCCCCACCCCTTACCCTACCTATGAAGAAGAGCTTTCCCATCACCTCAGTCAGGTGAGAAGGGCTCTGAGGGAATCATCCCAAGGCCCTAGTTGGCATGTCCTTTAGAGGAAGTGGTGTCTGAGGCTTCCCTAGAGATTTTTAGTGTCTGGAGCTGTCTTTTTTGTCAGAGGACTGGGCACAAGCCATACTTTCCAAGGAACAGGGAAAGGGTACCTGAGTTTCTCAAGAGGCAAGTAGTTGCCTGGGAGGGAGCTACCACTTGGGAAGCTTTAAAAGGCCCCCACTCAAGAGAAATGCCTGGAGATGCAAAGAGACCCCAACAAAGGAAGTCTGTGGGGGGTGGACCATCCCACCCAGACCAACCTCCACCCTCCACCTCCCTCTCCCCATGTCTGGGGAAAGGGAGAAAGCTTCAGCTTAAATGAAATCTGGAGTTCTGATTACTGCCTTGGACTGGGCATTTTAATTATCAAATTGTGATTTTCCTTGTGGCTGAGTGACCAACCTGAGCTGTCATTCATCGGTGGGGAAAAACTTAATCGAGCTTGAGCTTGAGGGAACTATGGGAAAAAAATAAAATTGCTTTATATCAAACCCTAATGAGCCAAACTTATTCAAGAAAAGCTATATACATTTTCCTTTAGCCTTCTTAATCTACTGGGGACAGTAATTTATGTGAAAGCATGCCTGTTTTTTCCTCTAGAGCTTCTTTTCTATTTTTAACAAATTTTTACAAATTGCTTTTCAAGGCTATGTTACACAGCATATAAAAGTTTACTATCTTTAAGATAAACGAACATGTCAATATAAATCATGCCCACTGTTTTCTTTTAATTTTAGTATTTACCTAACTAAACTGAGCTTTCAGAGAAGAGGATATAGCCTGAGTAATTCCTACCCTTCGAAATATTTCGAATTTTCTTTGTTACCTTAAAAATGATTTTAGGCGTTTTTAAAAATAAATATTCCATGGTATTTGAAAGAAATCTATATTCTATGTTTAAAGAAGGTAAGCTTCTTGACATATCTGTATTCATGTCTGTAAGCTAAATAGAAAATAAAATGATTTTTTCCCCAAAATTATTCATCAGAGAAGAGAAAGTACCTTCTTTATATTTGAAATCCATAGCAAGCTCCAAGAGGAGTAGAAGAGACAGTGTGAAATTCTTTACATTTAGCAATGGAAACAGCACATCTGATTTTTTCATGTTCTTATGAACCCATCTATGTATACAAAAAAGGATGGAGATGGCAGAGTTGTTCAATGTGATGACCCTAGATGCCCTCCCCAGAGCCCTGGCACCTTTGCTAAACCCATATTATTCTAGGAATGTGGTCTGCAAGGCAGTCAACGATTTTGGAGAGAGGTCAGACATTATTTCAAATATATGAAAACTAGAAGTGGGAGTGCAAAAAAGGGGTTCCCAAATTGGCAAGATTTATGCAAATTAAAAATATTTATACTCTTTGGGCCAACAGTTCCACTTATAAATATCAATCCTAGAAAAACATTTGCACATGTGCATCAAAAAATACGGTATTGTGGGACTTCCCTGGTGGCACAGCGGATAAGACTCTGCAGTCCCAATACAGGGGGGCCCGGGTTCAAGCCCTGGTCAGGGAACTAGATCCCACATGCATGCCGCAACTAAGGATCCCATGAGCTGCAACTAAGGAGCCTACCTGCCGCAACTAAGACCCGGCACAACCAAATAAATAAATTTAAAAAATGTATATGGTATTGTGCTCTTCAAAGTTTGTTGAGAATAAATCTCATATTAGGTGTTCTTACAACCGAAATCCCAAAAGGACACAAGGAAACTCTAGGAGGTAATGCATATGTCCACTACCTTGATTATGGTGATGGTATCATGGGTGTTAACACATATTCAAACTCATTGAATAATTACACATTAAATATATGCAGTTCTTTGTACATCAATTATACTTCAGTAAAATTGTCAGAAACATTTAAAAAATATTCAGGTCCACTTCCCTTTTTTGATACGTCTGGTACATAAAAATTAAATAAATGCCAAAACAGGTTCCAAAAAAAGAATAGGAACATTCATGGAACATTGTTTTAAAAGCAAAATATATGCAATTATCCAAATGCTAATCAACTGAGGGTTAACTAAATTATGATATATCAATACCATAAAATACTGTGCAATAATTATAAGTAAAATTTACATGCTGACATGCCAGATCCATAGATGCTGTTAAGTTTTTATATGAAGTTGCAAAACAATATAGAAAGTCTGATTCCATTGGTGAAAGTGTGTGTGATTTTGCATAAATGCCTAGAAAGCACTTTGGAAGTGTGTACAACAAACTATTAATAATATACTTTGGGAAACCAAGTGCGACTGGGGAGGCAGTGCTGAAGGGATGCTCTAGATATACTTCTCAGCTGATTAAACTTTACAATGAGAATATTCTTATGTGTTGTATAAAAGGTTGTGATAAAAATCCACCCTTTTATAACTTGAAAGTTTGGGGTTTTATAACCCACAGAGCCAGAAAATGAAATTGAATGCCATATGGATTATAAGGCTTTAAAATTTTTCATTTCCTTTTTATTATATAATACTAAAAATTTATTCTCTTTCATTGCCACTAAAAATTTTGAGTAAACTCTCCTTACCATTAACAAAGGTGCCAGATTATAGATACTACTGGCAAATGAAGAAGTCATCAGGTCAACATCCATAAATCAGCAAGCATTTATTAAATATAGGTTATACTTCTCATACTATGTTAGACATAAATATCACCAAGCATCCTGGAACTTCAAAATGTAAAATGTAGTGATATTATATTTGGACTAGTCATAGAGATTTGAAAAAATTAACCCACATAGCTTCTGGTTATCCAATATGTGTACCTTCAATATTATGATAACTGACTACTTGAATAATAACAGTTAACTGCTATGGTATTTACCAGTCTTCAGATTAATAATACAATCGGAAAATATTAATAAAAATACCACATTGAATAAACAATACTGTCACTATTTTCAACATAAGGAACTGAGGGTAAAAAGCTATAAGTGCCCAAGGCCATATTATAAATAAGTCTCAGAATCAGAATTTGATTCTGGGCCTAGTGGGGCTATGTATTTCAATTCTTTCCACTCTATCACAACACCTCCTCTCTACCTATCTGGTAATTTAGAAAAGCTTGCATGTCCTCTCCCCTTTATTTTTCAGTTTTAGAACTGAAATAGCAAGTTTCAGAAACTCTTCAATTCACTGGTCCAGAACACTGCATTGCTCATAGATGTTATAAATACAATATTACTATAAAATGGGCCATAACACGTATTTCAACGCATTTTGAAAACAATTTTAATCAGTCTTTTCTGGCCTTCTCCTGTTTCTTTAAAATCTTCCAAAAACATTTCATTCTTTCTTCATATTCTCTGAATTTTTTCCGGGTTGAAGTCTCTTTAACAAGCATTATTTTTAAGAGGCAATCCTCCTGAGTTGTTTAGAAATTCTACCTTTGATGTGAATTACTTTAATCAAATTGCTTCCACCTTAAACTCTAAGTGAGATCTCAAACAATGGTATTGTGGATGGGGAGTAGGGTTGGTGGGTGAAGGAATGAGGGAAAGGGAAATGAGAAAAGAGGTCATTTTAGAGTATAGACACTGTGGAAGAGAGCTGACCTGGGTGTCCATCATCACACAGGGTGTGTCTGGAAAGATGTGAAGAAATGGCAGTGGAAGTGGAATTGATTATAAAAATAATGTTGATAATGCCACTAACCAAAAATGAATAGCATTTCTGGTGTGTTTAACCAAGAGCTAGGCACTGATAAGCCTTTTTATGTATGATCTCATTTACATGTTATCTCATTTACCCCTCACAAAAGCCTTACAATACAGATATTTTTATTCCCATTCTACAGATGAGGAAATGGAGGCTTAGGAACATTGAGCAACTTGCCCAGTTTACATGTTAGTAAATAAACAGAGCCAACTGGAGTAAACAGAGCCAGCTGGAGTGATTTTTAGTATTTCTAGGATCAGATTTCATATACATTGGGGAAATTCTCCAAGTTAATTCTATGAAATATGCTATTCATTTTAGTGCTTAAAAATATAAATAGAGGGCTTCCCTGGTGGCGCAGTGGTTGAGAGTCCGCCTGCCGATGCGGGGGACACGGGTTCGTGCCCCAGTCCGGGAAAATCCCACATACCACGGAGCGGCTGGGCCTGTGAGCCATGGCCGCTGAGCCTGCGCGTCCGGAGCCTGTGCTCCGCAACGGGAGAGGCCACAACAGTGAGAGGCCCGTGTACCGCAAAAAAAAAAAAAAAAGAAACGTATAGTTAGGTTAGGGCTTCCCTGGTGGCACAGTGGTTAAGAATCCGTCTGCCAACGCAGGAGACACGGGTTCGAGCCCTGGCCCAGGAAGATCCCACATGCCACAGAGCAACTAAGCCCAGGCACCACAACGACTGAGGCTGCACCCTAGATCCCGCGAGCCACAACTACTGAGCCTGTGTGCCACAACTACTGAGCCCACATGCTACAACTGCTGAAGCCCGTGTGCCTAGAGCTCATGCTCCGCAGCAAGAGAAGCCACCACAATGAGAAGTATGCACACCGCAATGAGGAGTAGCCCCTGTTCGCCGCAACTAGAGAAAGCCCGTGCACAGCAACGAAGACCCAACATAGCCAAAAGTAAAAATAAATAAATAAAAATTTTTTAAAAAGAGAAACCTATAGTTAGGTTAAATGTTATTTTATTCTAAATTCCCCAAAGTATTCAGAGCAGAAAAGGAACAAATGATCTGTGAAGGTCAAGAAAAATCTGACAATTGAAACCATATGATTCCTACTCAAATGCCTTCCTATTACCTTACATTTCATATGAAAGTCTCTCTCTCTCTTTTTCTCTCTCTCTTTCTCTCTCTTCCTTGTCTGAAGATTAATATTCTCCATAATGGCCTTCTTCATGGCTCCTCTGGCCTTATAATCTTAGTTTTCACGTGGTTCTGGCTCACTGCAGCCTTGATTCCAACATGGACTCTCCATGACCTTGCTGTCAGTGCTTCACTGTTACCTGACACAGGTGTGCCTCAATGTAAGTTCTTAAGCTTGCACACTTTGGCCCAGTTTGAGTCAGTTTTCCACTCTTCATGCAATTAGTTATTGTCATGGTCCATGTGATAATGGAGCTCCCTCCACTGGAGGCTTGTAATTGGACGGTTTTTTTCTAAGAGAAGAATATGAACGAGGAAGAAAAAACTGGAGTCTTTAACACTATGGGTTTGAAGCAGTGGGTAGAAAAGCCAAACTTTATTACAAGGGGAGGTGGGCTTAAGAAAGTAGAAGACAATCTGTGAGAATAAGCCAGAAAAGCAAGGAGCTGTGAGTGGTGGGGAACGTATTGGAAGGGGAGAGAAAACATCACAAGGTCATTTCAATGTAGAATAAAACTCAAAGGAGAAATACTTGGAGATAAAAGAGAATGATGCTTTTCTCATGCTGGGACTAGGCAAGAGCCATAGAGTATGAAAATCTAATATCACTAGGACCAGGTGGGAAATCTGCACCAACTGATAAAACTAGCCTCAGATCTTGGGTAAAACTGAGAATCCTATAGGTTCTTAGAAACTATTGACCCAAATCTAACTTAAGCTAAGATTTTGTCTTTTTCAAGTCTTCTAGACCGACTTGGAGACATTCACATGTCACTTGTAATGCCATCTCATCTTATTTGTTATTTTTAGGACATGTCTTCTTTTTATTTGTTTATTTCAGTTCACTGCTAAAGCTATCATTTTAAGCCTTCTAGGGGGTCAAGGAATTTGTCAAGAAAGAGGAATAGATAACTGTTTCCACACCACTAGACTGTGGGTAACTCAGGAGGAGGGACAGTGTTATTTAACTCTGCATCCTTAGCAACCAGCACAGGATCTCGCTTCTTGCGGTTGCTCATTAAATATTTGTTGAATGATTCAGACCTGGAGCAGACCACCCTGGGCAGCCAGGTGTCATGTTAGCAGAAACAGACCAGATCAAGGGCAGAGGCGATTGGGCAATGAGAAAATATTTCAGGCAGCAGGCAGTGAGAAAAAATTTCAGAAGGATAAAATTCAACTGCAAACATACCTTAGTATTTCTGAACACATAATAGCAAGCCCTGAACTGGGACTAGATAGACAACTATGCTTGAGTCTAACCGTAAGCGACTAATAGAGCAAAATTGTTTATCCCAATACTACCAAAACAGCTCAGAACTCAAAGGGCTTTGTGGTGTTTTAAAACTTTCTAGAAAAGCCTGGGAGTATGACTGATGATGACACAGTGTACTCTTTTCATTTAGGCAATTGGCTCACACCTCACCCTCTGTTGTTCCCACCACTGAGCATCTAAGAAACCTCTTTGATGAGTGATGAACAAGTGGGTAGCTATAGGTTTTTTCCCTAAAACTCTTGCCAAGTAACCAAACAATATACTAAAGAGACTGCATGGACCAACTAGAGATAAATGATATTTTTCACCACGTTTGTTGAATCCAATAAAATATACCATTTTATGGAAAGCTTTTCCTCCAACCCCCAGTAACCTTGAGGCAAATGTTGCTCTTTGATCTATGGAAAAGTCAAATGAATGGTAAAGATAGAGTTTTCTTTTCAAAATCTTACTGGCTAACTAATCTCATTGAAAATGTATGAAAAGGAAGTGGGCCAACAAGGGAGACCATAGCTAAGTCAATCAGTTTCAGTCTTCGTGTATTTTACATTAACTTAAATTTATCTAATAGTCCTCTTAACATGATTTCAAGAACTACCATTTCTTCTCCATCTCTATGCTGACAAGGAAAAACTGTCCTTCACAAAAGTATGGGTAATGAATAAACATTTTTTATGTCTGATACTCAAAAGTATATAAGCATAAAGTTTAATTGAAATAAAAAGGTATCTGACTTTCTGAGTGTACCTTTGCAGATTTTGATTAATGACTTAATATGAAGGGCACAGGCTTTGGAATAACTTGTGACCTTTCATTACATGGAGTCAGGTAAGATTTCAATTTATCAGAGTGCTAAATTTCATTCTAACAACGGATACGACTTCTTGGGCACCTCACACTTTTCCTTTAAAAAGTCTCTCCTTTTTCTAAATTACATATTTGGCTCCTGTGTTAGTCTTATCTCTTCTATCTTAGGATTTGGCTCTAATACAACTATTGCAGCTGGACCAAGGCCTGCCCCTGCCTGGCAAGAACATGTGGAATTTTGAATTCACGCTTTAGGAAAATTTCATTTTCCCCTCATATTAATTGTGATGTCAGATTCAAAATATTTCCCAGCTCCAGAGTGGGATATTTTCTTTTTCCCTCTCCCTACCCCACTATTATGGAATTAAAATGACAAATGTTACTAAATCCCTCAGTATATGTTGGTATAACATATATTAACATATATCTTGTCAAACTAACATTGACATGGAGTAACTGCAAAAATACTTGGGTGATTTTTAACATAATAATATAAACAATCCTCACTGAACCTCTACTATCTGTAAATCAATGTGTTATAGGGGATATAGAGACATATAAAGCCAAATTTGTGCCCATATGAATTTTCTCATAAGATGGTCCAACTTCAGAAATGGATAAAATCTAGTTTCCTTTCATCCAAGCTCCATACCTATCTTATGGTTTATAAATGTCCCAGGTTGAGACCACACTCTCAGATAAGAACCAAAAGTGCCTCAAAGTGATGCTTTTAATTCACCTAATTACTTTTATGGATGCATCTGACTGAATCACATGCCTAAATTCTAGCTGCAAAGAAGACTGGGAAATATAGTTATGGCTTCCCAAAGTATAGAAAGGGTATTCAAAAAATATATAGGTCAGCCACAAATATAAGGTGTGTTAATTAACAATCCTTTGCTGCCCAATGTCAGCACTTGCCCTTCTGCATTTAAAATTCCAAACAACACTATTTTCTCATCCAACATTATACCACTATTTATCATATGAATAAAACACTCTCATTCTTTGTTAAATGAGACAATCCAAATTTCATTAGTCACTATAACTGATTTCCAGTTAGGATCTCTCAGAAATAGTATTTCCCCTCTATTCCATCATGATCTTGTCTTTATATTTTGTGAGCTGTGGACTAAATACTAAGATTGCCTACTACCAACCCGTCCGCATACAAAAGAGCAGGAAAATTGGAGTGATGAAGGTGGAAATAGGATAGTTACGACAGGATGAGAGATCTGTATTGGAAACCCAATTATTTCTAAGCAGGATTAATTTTTTTCCTGGATTTCTATTTGCACTTCTTTTTTCTTTTTCTCTCTCTTTTTTTTTTTTTTGCAGTACGCGGGCCTCTCACTGTTGTGGCCTCTCCCGTCGCGGAGCACAGGCTCCGGACGCGCAGGCTCAGCGGCCATGGCTCACGGGCCCAGCCGCTCCGCGGCATGTGGGATCTTCCCTGACCAGGGCACGAACCCATGTCCCCTGCATCGGCAGGCGGACTCTCAACCACTGCGCCACCAGGGAAGCCCTATTTGCATTTCTTTATTTCTATTTAGTAGAATTTATTTTGAAAATATCAGCTAGTCTTAGCTTTTCTAAGCGGAAACAATTGAAAGGGCTTTTGTGGGCTGGAGCCAGGGTGTTAAAAAGTTGGGAGGTAATTGTGGCAGCAGCCATCAATGTACCAGACTCCCAAGAGGGAAAGAGACCTGGAGAGAGAATCAGAGTTGGCTTATAACCAGAACACTTGTGAACCCTTTTCTGTTCAAATCTTGGAAGGAACTGCTTTGTTTTAATTATGGAAGCCAGCACTTACAAAAGGAGATGAATTTAATGAACGTTTGTCAGAAGGGATTCAGATAGGTATAAAAGGTAAATTCAAAAGTTACTGGGGAGCAATTTGCAGAAAGAAAAGAAGACAAAGCTTTAGTTGGGTCAGGCATCATGTTCAGATTTGAATGAACATGCAGTTTTATTGATGTTTAAAAACTTGATTGAAATAAAATATGCATAAAGGAAGGGGCATATATAATAAATGAACAGCTCAATGAATTTTTGCAAAACAAATACACATGAAACTAGCACTTTCCTAGTCTAGCCCACTCAGAATTAATTCCCACGATTTTTGCCATTGCAAATTAATAAAGTATTTTTAATCAGCTGGTATATAAACTTCCTCCTCCTTTTATGTGAAAGCGGCTGGTATCTGACTCTAGTTATACTGACAGCAGTGAAAGGTGGTATAGGCAGGCATGAGGGAAAGCAGCTTCCCTCTGCAAGGCTATTGTCCCAGGCAAGGTTGTCACAGATCTTGAAGCAAACCAGGGAAAGGCTCTTGACAAAGGGGAGAAGGAGCTGCTTCTGCTTGTAGAGGCAATTCCATGGAACTTGTGGGTTTATGTCTCATGATCTGACTCCTCTCATTTAGCCCTAGGGTAACTCACAGATTTCCATTGAAACCAAGAAATGCCCTTTTACTTGAGAACAAGGCTACAAATTAAACTGACTGTAATCTGGTGACCCTCAGTATAAAATTTTGCATTTTATTTTCAACTATGATTGTTCCATTACTGAAAAAATTTAAAGATAATTTCAAACAGTCAAGGAAATTATCTACTCTTGGATGCATCAAAACAAGAATTTTGCATGCGGAGCATATTGTTTAATTTCTATAAATTCTCCAGCACACTTAAAAACAACCGGCCTACTCCACAATCCTTGCATTTCTCACACATATCCTACTATTCCAGATCAGTGGACATTTGGTTCCTAAAGCCTGCCATTCCAGGTAATCACAGGTGAAGAACTGTTTTTCCATTGCTTGTCATGGATGGCAGGGTCCCATTATCTGCTAACAGTTTTACTCTAAGGCCTTCAGACATAAGCAGGTCATATAATTTCAGATCTCCATTTCCATAAGGATCTGGATGCTTACAACTTTTTTTGATACCATTTATTATTTTGGTCAGGGAACTAAGTTGTGAATAGCTGAATCAACTTGAGCAACTTTAAATCGTAAAGAAATATATTAAAAGATATTGGGTCCTCAGAGAACCTGTGAGAGTCAGAGACCCAATGTAAGAAGCCACTCAGCCAGGAACCATGTCTAATCATGCAATTCTTGCCACATCTTGACTGTATCACTGCATCCTTCACAAATACTGCGACTTTCTGTGATGACGTTTGGGACTAAATAAGAGAACCTCACAACTATTGCACAGGAACTGTCAGTTACCAGCACTGTTGCTCTCATCATGAGAGCCTAATCACACATGTTCCAGGTCAAAAAGTCTCATGCAGTTGCATGGGTGGAAACCTTGTCATATACAGGTGTCCAACAAGGAAGGCTGGGAAAATGGCTTCTGACTCTGACACCTTATATTGTAGTGAGAATTTCACCAACTATAAAAAGGATATTTAATAAACAATTGTTGGATGGTGTTTTGATCACCTCCTGTTTACCCTGCTGATGATGGAGAAATTTTTGCTCTATAGTTATGGGAATGGCTGAATACATGCTCCCCAACACTGGATAGATGATACCAACAGCAATTTATTAGTTACATATACTCACAGTCTGGAGAAGGGGGACACTACACGCCACACAAAGCCATGCGAGGGTTGCATTCAGGGACAGAATGAACAAGTAGGGACTATGGTTGGCCAGCTTTGTAAAATCAAGAGGGTGGAGTGACCCTTAGTTGCTGCAGAAGGATGTGATTGGCTTGTTTGAATAATCCACGAGCTAGTGAAGAACTGAAGCCCAACACTGAGGGATAAGCAGGAACTGTGCTTAGTCCCTGTGATAAGGAGGGCTGCTAACCTGGGACAAGGTTGGCTGGGGGACCTTATCCATGGGAAAACATTGAGGAGGGGAACTTGCAGTTAGGCCGTTGGAGGTCCCCCTGATTTTACCAGATGTCAAGTTAGCACATTAATACTGAGTCTTAATTTTAAGCCTTATACCACTTATATCACATATATGACAAATGCCTACCATAGTATATTTATTTTAAAAATTGAAAAAAAATGTTTAAAACAAATTTTTATATTGAATATACAATTTAATAGCCTGCTTTAAAATTTTACATTATATCATAAACATTTTCAAGTGTCAAAAATAGTGTTTAAAATATTATTCTAAATGTACACATAATAATTTTTTTAAAGTAATGTCTGTTATTTAGGAAATGCTGTGCTAAGAATTTTTCTGAAAAATCATTTCTTATCCTATGTAACCGTTTCCCTAATGTTAGAATATACATTGTTTCTAACTTTTCATTATTTTGAATCATGTTATGATGAAACTGCTGATAATTCTTCTTAGGCCAGGTCTTTATTATTTTAAAAAATATTTTTAAAATAGTTTTATTGAGATATAATTGACATATAACATTGTATAAGTTTAAGGTGTACGATATGTTGATTTGATACACTTACATATTGCAAAGTGATTACCACACAGGTTAACCAACACCTCCATCACATCACATAAGTACTATTTCTTTTTTGTGGTGAGAACATTTAAGGTCTACTCTCTTAGTAACTCTCAAGTATATAATACAGTATTATTAACTATAATCACCATGCTGTACATTAGATCCCCAGAACTTACTCATGTTATAACTGAAAGTTTATACCCTTGGACCAGCATCTCCCCATTTCCCCCAGCTCTCGGTCCCTGATAACCCCCACTCTACTATCTGTTTCTGTGAGTTCAGCTTTGTTAGATTCCACATATAAGTGATATTATATAATATTTGTCTTTCTCTGTCTGACTTACTTCACTTAGCATAATGCCCTCAAGGTTCACTGATGCCACAAATGGCAGGATTTCCTTCTTTCTTATGGATGAATAATATTCCTCTGTGTGTGTGAGTATGTGTATGTTTGCATACAAACATCTACTTTATCCATTCATCCACTGATGTACACTTAGGCTGTTTCCATATCTTGGCTATTGTGAATAGTGCTGCAATGAACATGGGAGTGTAGATATTACTTTGAGATCCCTTTTTCATTTCCTTTGGATATATACCCAGAAGTGGGAATGCTGGATCACATGATAGTTCCATTTTTAATTTCTGAGGACCCTCCATACTCTTTTCCATGGTGACTGTACAAATTTATATTTTTGGTTAGATCTTTAGAAATGTAGTTAATATGTCTAAACATTTTAAGATTCTTTATATAGCCACTTAATATGTCAACCCTTTGCATATATACTTTATAAAAGTTAAGAAGAATTACCTAGTACAACTGGTTGAAACTACTAAGACTTCAATCACCAGTATAATAATGTTTTGAAGACTACTGTTTCCAAATAAATGTAACTCTTCTATTTTAAAATGGGTGTCCTTTCTTCAGGTGTTAAATGTCCCACGTCAGAGGCTTCATAAAATTTTTCACTGTTTTTATGCTTTGTAACTCAGTACTTTTCAGAGCCACAATTATTAAAGGGCTTGAAGAAAAAAAGACTATTTAAAAAGGTTAGAAAAAAAGGTTTATTTTACTAAGAGGAGAGTGAGAAAGAAAGCCAACGTGAATGTTTACATGTAGGAGAGGTTATTTTATAGGGAATGAAGGCAGTTGTTTTCTTTTTCCACTGATATAAAAATTAAATGATAGACATTCATTTTAAAGTGTAGGTGTATGTTTGACTTAGAGAAAATGTTGACAGGAGAATGTTACCAAAGGGGATTGTAGAATCTCCTTTTTTAGATATTTTGAAAGACTAGGCAATGATATAGTTTGACTTGGGAAGATTCTTGCCTTGCATGCCCTTTCTAAAATACAACCACCAACATCAGCATCATTTATGGCAGCATATGGGGTAAGCTTACTCTTTGAATTCATTCAACGGACACCTACGGGGCTTTACATTGTACCAGACACTGGGAGGTCAACTTCCAGTTCACATTCTGTATGCAAACAGACATGCAGATAGACATGCAGACAACTGAAATGCAACATAAGTGTATGCTAGAAAATGGGAAGAATCAGTCCAGTAATCATGACCACCCTCTACTGGGTTCTTTCAGTGTACTAGGCACTATGTCAAGTGCTCTATGTATATTATTTTGTTTAGTGCTCACAGCAACCCTATGGAATATATACTATCATTTGCCAGATTTTATCAATGAAGAAACTAAGGCTAGAAGAGATTAAATAACTTGCCCAAGATCACGCAGACAGCAAACTGCAGAGATTGTTTTCAAACACAGGTCTCTGGCAGTAGAGCTGAAATTCTTAAACACTGGGCCAGCCAACCTAAATCTGAGAGGAGGTGGTGCTGGGTGAGTGGGAATTGAAGAGCCTGAGGAAAGCCTTTAGCAGGAGAAGCCATAAAACTAAGTATTGACTATTTCTATTTTGTAAATAAGTTCATTTGTATAATTTTTTTAGATTCCACCTATAACTGATATCATATGATATTTGTCTTTCTCTCTCTTCCTCACAGATATAGAAAACAAACATGCTTACCAAAGGAGATATGGGGCCGTGGGGAGAGATAAATTAGGAGTTTGGGATTAACATATACACTCTACTATATATAAAATAGGTAAACAACAAAGACCTACTGTATAGCACAGGGAATTATACTCAATATCTTGTAATAACTTATAATGGAAAAGAAGCTGGAAAAAATATATATATCTGAATTACTGTTGTACACTTGAAACTAACACAACATTGTAAGCTATCTATACTTCAGTTAAAAAAAAAACTGAATATTTAATGAGTAGGAATTGGCCACCTCCAAAGAGGTAGTGGTGGAAGGGTGGGAGGTGGAGAGGTGGGTGGAGGAGGGATGAAATGTAGAAGGGTGAGGAAGAAGAATGGGAGGTGGAAGGTTAGGAAGTGGAGGTGTGGATGGTGGAGAGGTGTGAGATGAAGGGGTGTGAGATGGAGAGAAAGACAGTCTTGTCAGAAACCAGCTGTGGAAGGAATGAATCTCAGTCACTTGTTATTTAGTTAAAGACTTTGTCATTCTAAAGTCCTCACTGGGTTCTTTGGTGTTGAAAGCAGGGTTTTCGATGAGTAGTGCTCAACTTATGACAAGGGTTAAGGGGCTGTCATTGTCTTCCTTAGTCTAAGTACAGATAGTATTCCATTGGACATCTGCATTTCAGTTGCTCTGCCTGTTTTTGGTCAAGCCATTTGCCACTCCCTTCTTTCCCTCTAGCCTCTAGCTTCCTTGTAACTACCCTTTTAGTTCCTCCTCTTTCTCTCTGAAGGGAAGCGCTCTCCTTCCCTTAGAGGACACTCCCTCCCCTGTCCTACTGGGCAATGTTTCAAGCACAGCCCCATGACATCTCACATACCCTATTGCGATTGATCCTTATTGCAATCCTGAAATAAATTACCCTTAGTCTGGGATCTGATATTACTGCATGATCCGACAATGTCTATGGCCATGCTTCCCTCTTAAACATTTGCAGTTACTTTCTTTTAGAAGGGAGAGGAAGGAGTAAAATTCATAATTCTTTTCTTCTTTCAGGATTTTTGATGTTCCGGTTCTTCTGTGGTCAATTAATACTCATCAAAGTGGAGCCTTATGCTCTCTCTATGCTGATTCTCTTTTATACATCTGCCTGTCTGATGTCACACAACAGTATAAACAAATAAACATGAAGAGATTTGGTTTGTATTCTTTTCTTCTCGTTTTTGCTTCTTTTCAGAAAGATAAATTCTATTTAATTTTTCTGACTGATACTTAGATACACATCTTGCATCTCACATAACTTTGTTTCTTAATCAACTACTGGAGCTTTATTAAGATCCAAAACCAACTCTTCCCTTTCTGAAGAACTGAATTCATAAGCAACTGTGAGAGAGAGGCAGAGTCATACCAGTGGGCTCATAGAAGGTGATTTAGAACTTAGCTTTAGATCTGTAGCCATAACTGGTCTCCATCGCTTAGTCCCCGAATGAGAAAGTTGGACCCAGTGAGTCCAAAGCAGAGCTGGGGAATCACAGGCTTTTCCTAGGCCATCCCCACAGGGCCAGAGACTGGCCTGAATTGCTCATCCCTCTAGGGAAAAGTGAGTCAGAGCAGCCAGAGCAGGGACTGACATGTTCAAGGAAGTTTCTCCACATAGAAACAGGAGGCCAGGAAAAAAGGAGATTCTTCCATGTTGGGAAAGAAACCTTATTTAGCTTTGCCTCCTTGGATAACATTAACTACTGTTCCCTTCATATTAGCCTTTTGTGTTTCATTTTATACAGAGAATTGTCTTTTACAATGTGGGTAATACTCAAATATATTTACTTAAAATTTATTATGCCTCATATTTCTCAAATTGAGGCCCTTTCACCCTTCCTTTAAAGCTACGTCACTGTTCCATTGTAACTGCTATCCCGTAGAAATAATAATTGGTATTTTTATAGCATGGGCTTTAGTAATGCTCATATCTTCATATTTACAAAGTGCATTCCTGAGTTGATTTTATCAGTGACTTTACTTCCAAAATAATTTCCTTTTAGGAAGATATCAGAACAGCAAACATAACTGTCCCCAAATCATATCTGGAATAAGATCACTTGGGAACATGAGTCAAAGAAGGTGTATAAACAGCTCTGCTACTGAAATAGCAAGCAAAAGAATACTGTAGATGGCTTAAAGATTTCAAGACATAGGACATAGGTTTCCTCTGTGTGATCCAATTGCCTCACCTAAATTTTCATTAGGCTGATTCATTCATTCCCCAGCAGGGTTATTTGATGTGCTTTTTCACCAATGGCATCCATGGTGTAAAGCAGTCTCTTACTGGCTTTCATCACAGTAGGATTCAGGATGCTCACTTTGGAAAGACTGCAAGTCTTAATAGATGGTAGAAAATTCAGTAAAATGCACACAGAGTTTAAGAATTGTCTTTTATAAGACTTGAAATCCATTTTGCTTATATTGAAATAGTTTTCTGCAGAGGGTAAAAATCCTGCCGGCAATTAGAGGATTGTGTGACATTCAAGTCTGCCCAGAGTGAGCAGCCAAGCAGAGCACTCTCTGCTCTACAGATTTGCACTGTTCTGCTAACTTTCCTATGCCAAAAACATTCAGTTGCTCCCTTTCACCAGCGTCTAAGGTCACAAGACAGACAGTTCTTTCTTGATTACTCAAACAAATACACGTCTGATTCAGAGGGGGAAAAAGAGAGTTGCCAACAGTCAATGCTTAGGAAGGGCAAGGCTGCTTTCGCTTTTTAAGCCAACCTGATGAATCACCACATCCATGACTAATTGTGGTATTAAAATGTACCCAGTAATATAGTCTGTTTTTTAGAGAGGAAAATACTAATAGAGACACAAATAAATATGGAAGAAAACTAGAAAATTTTGCATGAATATATAAATGGCCCACTCATCACAATTGTCTTGATAAATATCTACATATAGGCTTTCAATTAAGTCCTAGAAAATATGGAATTAACATTGCTGCTCTCAACCTGGCTTTCCTTATAAGTCAGCTTCATGAGCTCAAAAATTTTTTCCAAATGTTTTCTAAATTTCATAAGGTTAGGCATGGGCAGTGACCTTAATAAATTATGATGTTGAATATTTTTGTTTTATGGAAATGATAAAAACAGACTAATTTTTACATATATGTATACACATACATATATAAATGTAATATATATATAAATATAATGCAAATATACATTTATGTAATACAAATATATGTAAATATATGCACATATATACATATATATGATTATGTATATCTAACATATGTACATATATGTCCCATGTTTTCTTTGTAGAGGTACTAACGATACAGTAATTTTAAAAAAGACATGGTTTTTGTCCTCAATTATATAGTCTGTTGGGGAAGAAAATACATAAACAGAAAATTCTAATATAGTGAGAAAAGATCATTAACAGTTCTTCACCAGTTATTATGGAAACAAGGGAGGAAATCTTAATGGAGGGGAGCATATCAAGAAAAGGTTTGGGAAAGGGAGAAGTAAGCTGATCTTAAAGGATTTTTAGCAGTTAATCTTATAAAGGTGGAGGGAGGGATGGACCATGAGTGAAGGGAATTCCAGGAAGGGGAGACAGCATAAATCAAAAAGGCAACAGGAAAGAAACTGCATGAGATGCATAGGGAACAAAAGCACTTTGACTCAGGTAGAGTAGGGGGAGGCAAACTAAGGTCTGCGAGGTCTCCGGCCTACCATCTGTTCCTATATGGCCTATGATCTAAGAATGCTTTTTGCATTTTTAAGTGGTTTTAAAAAAATCAAAACAAAAATACTATTTTATATATTTTGCATTAGAACTATATGAAATTTAAATTTCATTGTTCATAAATAAAGTTTTACTGGAACAGAAACATACTCATTCTTTTAGATGTTGCCTATATAGCTGCTCTCCTGCTACAATGCAGTTGAATAGTCAGGACAAGGACTGAAGGTGGTACTCCCCTTGCATTGCAGTGCTGTCTGGTGTACTACAAATCACAAAGAAGTACTTAGAACTTGACAGTGTTTGAGTGCCTTGCATATCACCACATTGCAACGTTATTTTATTATTATTACCAATGCATACTTACCATGTTAAAACAGGAATAGAAACGTGGACTTCAAATAGAAGACCATATTTTTTTAAGTATAATTGACTTACAATATTATATTAGGTTCAGGTGTACAACATAGTAATTTGATATTTTTATGCGTTACAAAATGATCACCACAATAAGTCTAGTTACCATCAGTCACCATACAAAGTTATTACATTATAATTGACTATATTCCCTATGCTGTACATTATATCCCTGTGACTTATTTATTCTATAACTGGAAGTTTGTACTTCTTAATCTCCCTCACTCATTTCCCTCATACACCACATCCCTCCTCTCTGGCAACCTCCAATATCTCCTCTGTATCTATGAGTCTGTTTCCATTTTGTTATGTTTGGATTCCTTTCTCTTTTTTGTGTGGTCTTTTCTTTTCCACTTAGGGAGGTCCCTCTGAACATTTCTTATAAAACTGGTTTAGTGGTTCTGAACAGTTTTAGCTTTTGCTTATCTTTAAAACTCTTTGTCTTTCCTTCAAAGCTGAATGGTAGCCTTGCCTAGAAGAGTGTTCTTGGTTGTAGGCTTTCCCTTTTCATTACTTTGAATATATGGTGCCACTTCTGGCCTGCAAAGGTTCTGCTGAAAAGTCAGCTGACAGTCTTATGGGAGTTCCCTTGTACATAACTAGTTGCTTTTCTCTTGCTTCTTTTAAGATTCTCTATCTTCCATTTTTGACATTTTAATTATAATGTGTCCTGGTGTGGACCTCTTTGGGCCCTTGTTTGGGACTCTCTGCTCTTCCTGGACCTGGATGCTTGTTTCTTTCCCCAGGTTAGGGAAATTTTCAGCTATTATTTCTTCACATAATTTCTCTTCCCCTTTTTCTCTCTCTCTTCTCCTTTTGGGACCCCTATAATGCAAATGTCAGTATGCTTGATATCCCAGAGGTGTCTTAAACTATCCTCAGTTTTTAAGATTCTTTTTTCTCTTTTCTGTTTAGCTTAGATTATTTCCATTACTCTGTCTTCTAGTTTGCTGATCTGTTCCTCTGTATCACCTAATTTTTAAATTTCTTCTAGTGTATTTTTTATTTAAGTTATTGTATTCTTCAGCTCAGTTTGGTTCTTTTTTTTACATTTTCTAGCTCTTTGTTAAATTTCTCACTGTGTTCATCGATTCTTCTCCTGAGTTTGTTGAGCATCTTTATAATCATTACCTTGAACTCTTTATCAGGTAGATTGCTTATCTCCATTTCACTTAGTTCTTCTGGGGTTTTGTCTTGTTCCTTCATTTGGAACATACTTGTCTGTCTATTCATTTTACCTGATTCTCTGTGTTTATTTCTATGTATTAGGTATGTCAGTTATGTTCCCTGATCTTGGAGAAGTGGCCTAATGTAGGAGATGTCCTATGGGGCCCAGCAGCACACTCCCTTCTGGTCACCAGAGCTATGCTGCAGGGGTGCTCCCTGTGTGGGCTGCATGGGCCCTTCTGTTGTGGTGGGGCTGACTAATGTGGAGCCTGCTGGTACATGGGGCTGTCCCCTGACCCAGCTGGCTGTGGTGGCTTCTGGCTTGCTGGTGGGTAGGGCCAGATCTGCGGTATAAGACATGATTTTAAAGGCACAATGAAATGTGGATTTTTTTTTAACTGAGTTATATGGCAAAGCACTGCATTTGCAATGCAATGACACTATAGCTTTACTAATAGAGTACAATATGTGTTAATATTTCCAGATTAAGAACTTGTTGCAATATTCTCAACTCACAGGAAATTAACAGTCAGAAAAATTAGAAAACTTAAAATGGAATATCTCATCACAGCAGAATTTCTACACAAAATTTAAAAATCAAGAATGAAGTCGCAACCAAATTAAGCTTCTGAGCAACTCATTTGTTGGCCATACAAGGAAAGTCATTTATCAATGGTGACTTGGTCAAATCATATCTGATTGTAGCAACTGAAGAACGTGTCCAGAGAAAATAAACTTGTTTAAAATTACTAGCCTTTCTATGAGAACAGTTGCTTGAAGAGTTGAGGACATTAGAAGCAACATCAATAGTCAATTGAGAAATAAGGCAAATAATTTCAAGTGATTTTTCTTGGCTTTTGATGACTTAAGAGTTATCACTGAGTTTGAACTGACTAAAGAATTAGCTTCACAGTTCCAAGAAAGTCCGCATTGGAACAACTACAGATGAGAATATTTTCATAGAAGTTGAGAGAATACTAATTCAATACAACCTGAAGTGGAATCCGCTAAGATGTGATACAACTGACAGTGGTAAATATATGTATGAAGCATAAAATGGGACACATTTATAAAATTTGTGAAACTGTAAAGTGTTTATTCATTGTAATACTAATTAGCAAATATTCTGCATAAAATAGTTGAATCTATCATTTGTCATTGACCTAGAAGTATCAATGGTGCACTGCATTCACTTTCATGGATTTAATCATCATTTCTGTGAATTTTTGTCAGAAATAGAAGCTAAAAAACCTGACTTGCCTTACCATCAGAAGTGCAATGGCTTAGCAGTAATGAACTTTTACTGAAATTTTTTGAGCTCAGGGCTAAGACTGAAATTTTTCTGAATGAAAAAGAGCCACTCTCAGCCACTATTATTGAAATAGAATATTTTAGAAATTAGCTTTTGCTGAAGAATTGAATATGTTTCTTAATTAATTTAATCTTAAATTACAAGGCAAACCAGTGCTTTATATGTGAAACTTATATTCAGTAATGTCAATGACAACTAATGATCTTGAATCACAAAAAATGTTAAGCTGCTTTATATACTTCTATTCTTTCAAAAGTTAAAACAAGAAGTGAGATCCAGTCCAATACAACTTTACAACAGATATATATCCTGACCTCAAACTACAGTTCCAGAAGAATTTTTCAGAATTAAGTACAAATAAGAAGGAAATTTCCATACTATTTCAAAATCCATTTATCTGTTCAATTAAATAGCTTCCACCTAACCTTCTTCAATTGGAAGCAATTAATCTGCAATGCAGTGATATATTAAAAAACAAATATGGAGAAGAATACAAATCTATAAATGCTTTCTAAATAATAATTATGCTTAATTAAAATTGTATGCTCATGGATAGATATCAGCATTTGGTAATACCTGTCTATGTAAAAAGGCATTTCCAAAGTGAAGTACATGAAGTCTCATTACACACCAACATTAACAGATGTACATTCGTGATCAATTTTGATGATAGAGAATACTAACTTTGAGCTTCAATTAAACAAAATGTTATTCAGAGGAAAAAGAATGCCATTATTCTCAGTGGATTAGTAGTACAAAAAATTATTATACTCAATTACTGTCATTATATTTTTAATTTTGTCAGTAAAAAATTTGTGGAAAATTTTCTCCCTTGTCACATATTTACCAAATAATATCTGTGATTTTCCCCTTGTCCCACAAAACCTAAAATATTTATCATCTTGCCTTTTTCAGAAAGATTTTGCTGATCCTTAGGTAGAGTACAAAATAATAACCAGAGCATGGCAAAAATTTAGATGGAGTGGTATATAAATAATAAGTGAATAAATGCAGGATTCAATGTATATCTGCCTGAACCCAGAGCCTATGCTTTATGTAGTTAAGCTTCATTTTTTTTCCCTAAAAGAATTTTATTTATTTATTTATTTATAGAGGTACAGTTGATTTACAAGATTATATTAGTTTCAGATGTACAACATAGTGATTCAAAATTTTTATAGATTATATTCAATTTAAAGTTATTATAAAATATAGTAGTATTAAGATTTTCAGTATTTTCTTCAATCTTTTTCTTCTCTATGCATAATCACACACTCACTCCTACACTTTTATAAATTTTTACCCTAATGTATACATTTTTTGTATCCTAGTTTTAAAAATTATGCCTTGAATATTTTATGATGTCATTTATTATTTGAAAGTACTATATATAATTGTTGCATAGGATTTTACCATGTAAATATTCATGTGTGTTTAATCAATGTCTTAATGCTGATCATGTTTCTACTTTTTCCCATTATAAATACTATTTTGATTATTTTCCTAGTGCATAAATATTTTTGCATATTTGAGAT
This sequence comes from Stenella coeruleoalba, assembly GCF_951394435.1. Classification (NCBI taxonomy): domain Eukaryota; kingdom Metazoa; phylum Chordata; class Mammalia; order Artiodactyla; family Delphinidae; genus Stenella; species Stenella coeruleoalba. The sequence goes on from NC_137155.1 coordinate 72,193,516, forward strand.
TATTTCATTGATATAAGATCTTACAAGAATAATTAAAGGATCAAATTATATCAATAATTTTTAAGTTCCTTTTACTAGTCACCAAATACCCCTTCAGAAAGTTTGTGTAAGTTTAAAATTCTACTACCAATACTTACCCACACCCTTGTTAGCAATATATATTATCTTTATAAAAGCCCTGCTTAACTTGAGGAGCAAGAAAATAAGATTTTACTATTTTTATTTTTTATTTCTTGTATTCCTAATGATGTTAAAGAATTTGTTTAACCATTATTTTTCTTTCTAAATTGAAAATTAATACTATTCACACATTTAGTTGTTAATCTGTAAAGCTATAATTCTTGCTATACATGTTTAAAATTCTTCAGAAGTTTTTAAATTTCCTTTTATCTTTATTAGTATATTTTTACCTTTAATTTTTTAAAATTTCATATTGTTAAACTTATGTTAAACTTTTCCTACATGTATTTTCCTTTGCTTGAATGCCATAAAAACATTTCTTTCCCTCAAAAAATAAATATTGATTCCTAATTTCTGCTAGCTCAATTTTTTAATTTAATTCTTTAATGTACTGAAAAATTTTTGAATCAAACTATAAAATGTCTATCATTATTTTTTCCAAATATTTAACCAAATATCCTATTACCATTCATTAAATAATATTGCCTTTATTTTCTAATTTGAATTGCTAGCTTTACTGTATACTAAATTCTTTTACCTATTAAGAGTTGTTTATGAATTGTTTATTCTATAGCTTTAATCTGCCCATTTTTGTATAAATAATCCACTGAATAATTGTTGAGTTTCAGCATATGCAGCAGTCTAGATAAAATCAGTAAGCACAGATACACTACAACATTACCAGAATAAAAGGAATTTAATATAGGAATTAGGGCTTGCATAAATGTGGAAGGTAGTCTGGAGACTGCAAACAAAGGATTGGAGGATCAGTTACTAATGACTTCTGCTCAAAGACCTAGAACAGACTGGAGAAATTAGAGGTTGCAGAGAAGTCTAAGAAGCTACATCTGGCTGTCACTATGACTCAGTGTCACTATGACACCATGTAACTATGAAACGTGAGCTGACAGTAAATTCTATGAAGTTGCCACATCAGGTCACCATGACCTCAAAGAGAAGCTCATGGAAATATCTGCAAAGCCACTACATCTGGCCACCACACCTCCCTAGAATAATGGCCTCTCCACCCTGCCTTCCAAATCTTACAGGAGTTCCTCACACGAGATCAGCAAACTAGAGAAGGGGATTCTGGGACATTCGGTTCCTTAGAAATGGGAATAATGCAAAGTTGACAGCTAACAATCTAGCTGCATCCACACCACTGTCAGTTCAGCTTCCATTTCACATTTTACCTATGTTAATTTCTGACTAAAGATAACAATAACATTATACTTCCACCTAACCAAAGATATGCTCACTCTCACTAAAAGTGAAGACAAAACCTTCAACTTACCCATCTCTGAGTGATGTTTACTCCTTTTTAGTTATATTCTTTCCTTGATAAATCTGTCTTAAATACCAAGATATAGAGTTAACTATTATTAACTCTTCTGAGGGGAGAAGAAAAAGAATACACACACACACACACACATACACAAATATAGGCTAGAGTACCCAGTTATTTAATCAAACACTAATGTAGGTGCTGCTATGAAGGTATTTTGTAGATGTGGTTAACATGTTCAATCAGTTAACTTTAAATAAGGAACACCCTTATGAAGTGGATGAGCCTCATCTAATCAGTTGAAAGACTTTAAGAACAAAAATTAAGTTTTCATGGAGAAGAAATTCTACCTCAAAACTAGGACATCAATCCTTTACGAGTTTCCAGTCTGCTAAACTGCTCTATAGATTTTTGGACTTGCCACCTCCACAATTGTGTGAGCAACTCCTTAAAATAATTATATATAAAATCTATTGGTTCTGTTTCTCTGGAGAACCCTGACTGATAAATATCTCATTTTTATTTTTTCTGCTTTATTAAAATGACTAAAGCTTCCTGGGCAATAATAAGTAATGGGGATGATAAAGAATACCCTTTTTCCCTGCTGGCTTAAGTTTATTCCTGTTGTATTTTACAAATAAGGAAAATAAAGGCTATTGTTAGACATTCTCTTAAGATCATGTTAAAAACACAGAAGAGTTTTAAAGGAGGGCAAGGACATAAAGAGTCTTCACATTTTGAAATATATTACTTTGGCTACTCTGGAGGGGATAAAAATGTAGGCAAAGAGACCAATCAAGAAGCTATTTCAGAAGCCTGGGCAAGAGACTGTGAGAGCCTGAATCAGAGAAGCATTAACCAAATGAATAGTAGGGATAATTAGACCAAATACTTAGAAGGGAAATTCAGAATTTAGGTTCTGATTGGGTGCCAATGATGAAGCAGGGTACAGATTCAAAGATTACTGAAATTCTGGCATAGTTATTTGATTGAATAGTGTGTCATTTATTAACTACAAAATACAAGATATGAGAAAATAATAAGCTCAGTTTGTCTATAAGATACACATGTGGAAATGTCTATATAGCTAGACTTGGGAATCCTCAGGATTCTTCATGTACATATATGTCAGTGAGTGTGAAAGAGATCATCCAAGTTGAGTGTATAAAGTAAGAACAGTGAGACAAGCTTTAAAGTCTGGTGATCATCAAGGTTTAAATGCTGATTAGAAGAAAAAAGAAACTCATCTACGATAAAGAGAACCTAAAAAAAAGAAGACAGAGAGTTGTGAGCCTAGAATCATATATTTTGAAAAAGAAAAATTTATCTAATATCAGGCAAATCAAAGATCCAAGCCTAAATAACTTCTAAGATCTACCTTCTACAGTTCTTATACTAAATTTATTTAATTTCTTCTGATTTCTCACATTCAGATAAAATTAACCTGTATTCAATATATATTTCAGAAGCTTCAAGCTTTATGTCTAGAAAGTTATCCTAAAGAAATAATCCTGAATGCATACAAAAGATATGATCAACATATGTTAGATATATATAATTCATACATATGGATATATGTGTGCATATATTTGTATATATTTATATTACATAAATGTATATTTATATTGTATATTACACTTATATATTATTTTTTTATGTATGTATACATATATATAGCAGAGATTTTTTGTTAAATAGAAAAAAATGCCTTAGATTTCCATCAAAGAGAAATTGTTCTATATATCACGGTATAGTCATACAATAGACAATTATGGATCCATAGAAAACCATGTTATAGAAAATTGTGTGAGGAAATATATATTTTATTAGTAAAAATAACAAGTTAAAAACTGCACTCACAGCATGGTTATATTTTTGTCATAAAAACTTAAGATAGGGCTTCCCTGGTGGCGCAGTGGTTGGGAGTCCGCCTACCAATGCAGGGAACGCGGGTTCGCGCTCCGGTCCGGGAAGATCCCACATGCCGCGGAGCGGCTGGGCCCGTGAGCCATGGCCGCTGGGCCTGCGCGTCTGGAGCCTGTGCTCCACAACGGGAAAGGCCACAGCAGTGAGAGGCCCGCGTACCGCAAAAAAAAAAAAAAAACTTAAGATAAACATCTCATATAAGTCCTATATAGAGACAAATATAGTCATGTCTATTTTACTTTTCTAGTTTAATAACTTCAATCACTCTAATCAGAAAGTTTAGTATCACACTTTTGAAAAGCCACATCCTCTCTCTACTCCTATATTTTGACCTTCCACTTCCTCCAACCCACAAAATGCCAACAGATGGCCCACGTCGCCAAGGTGCCATACTGTTCTCCACAGTGGCTGTACCAATTTACATTCCCATCAACAGTGTACGAGGGTTCCCTTTCCTCCACAGCCTCTCCAGCATTTATTGTATGTAGATTTTTTGATGATGACCATACTGATTTGTGTGAGGTGATCTCACTGTAGTTTTGACTTGCATTTCTCTAATGATCAGCGATGTTGAGCATATTTTCATGTGGCATTTGGCCATCTGTATGTCTTCTTTGGAGAAATGTCTATTTAGGTCTTCTGCTCATCTTTTGATTGGGTTGTTTTTTTGATATTGAGCCACAAGAACTGTTTGTAAATTTTGGAGACTAATCCCTTATCAGTCGCATCGTTTGCAAATATTTTCTCCCATTCTACGGGTTGTCTTTTCGTTTTGTTTATGGTTTCCTTTACTGTGCAAAAGCTTCTGAGTTTCATTAGGTCCCATTTGTTTATTTTTGTTTTTATTTCCGTTACTCTAGGAGACTCCTCAGAAAAGATATTGCTGCAATTTATGTCAAAGAGTGAACCTGCCTATGTTTTCCTCTAAGAGTTTTATAGTATCCAGTCTTACATTTAGGTCTTCAATCCATTTTGAGTTTATTTTTGTTTATGGTGTTAAAGAATGGTCTAATTTCATTTTTTTACATGTGGTTGTCCAGTTTTTCCAGCACCATTTATTGAAGAGACTGTCTTTCCTTCATTGTGTAGTCTTGCCTCCTTTGTTGTAGATTAATTGACCATAGGTGAGTGGATTTATTTCTGGACTTTCTATTCTGTTCCATTGATCTATATTTCTGTTTAAAAGAATACATGCACCCCAATGTTCATTGCAGTGCTGTTTACAATAGTCAAGACATGGAAGCCACCTAAACGCCCATTGACAGATGAATGGATAAAGAAGATGTGGTACATATATACAATTGAATATTACTCAGCCATTAAAAAGAATGAAATAATGCCATTTGCAGCAACATGGATGGATCTGGAGATTATCATACTAAGCGAAGTAAGTCAGACAGAGAAAGACAAATATCATTTGACATCACTTATATGTGGAATCTAAAAATAAATGATACAAATGAACTTATTTACAAAACAGAAACAGACTCAGACTTAGAGAATGGACTTATGTTTACCAGGAGGGAAGGGTAGCGGGGAGGGATAGATTGGGAGTTTGGGATTGACAGGTATACACTGCTATATTTAAAATAACCAACAAGGATCTACTGTATAGCACAGGGAACATTGCTCAATATTCTGTAATAACTTAATGGGAAAATAATTTGAAAAAGAATAGATTCATGTATATGTATAACTGAATCACTTTGCTGTAACACCTGAAACTAACACAACATCGTTAATCAACTATGCTCCAATATAAAATAAAAATAAAATGCTTGAGCCTCAGGGGGTAAAAGAAACAAAAAACAAAAAGCCCAGAGCTGTTTATAAGAGACACAGTTAAAACCTAAAGATTCAGAAAATTCGGAAGTAAAATGATTTAAAAACTAACAATATGTACTAGTCAAAATCTAAGCAGAAAGGAAGGTGGTAAGGTACTAGCATCACTCTAGATAGATTTAATAGCAAAATAATTAAGAGAGAATAAAGTGGTAATTAGATAATGTTAATAGATTCAATAACTCAAGAAGATTAATAGTTTTAAACCTGTATGAACCTACCAACAGAGCCTCAAAATATGGTAATAAAAAATTGAGAGAAAAACAGGAAAAGATAAGCATACAATAATAATGGGGGAGTTTAATATATATATATATATATATATATATATATATATATATCTCAAAGCTAAAGAAACAGCTGATGAAATAAAATTAACATGATATTGATGATTTGAAAAACATAATTAGCAAAATTTAGTTAATGGACATTTATTGAACACTATATCCGCCAACTCCCAGTTACAAAAGCTTTGAAACATACACAAAACATGTTGTAAAAGTGACCATATTCTGCTCCAAAAGTAGTCTCAAGTTCAAAGAACTGAGGCATGCAGGTCATGTTCTCTGTCTACAATGAAATTTTGTTAAAAATCAAAACAAAAAGATAATTAGAAAAACTATGTTTGGAAGGAAATCACCTCTAAATAACCTATGGGTCAAAAAATGAAATCATTATAAATATTATAAAATATTTAGAAATGAAAGATAATAAAAGTGCTACGCATCAAAACTCGTGTGACAAGTCCTTAAGTCTGAACTTCTGTAACATCAGAAAAGAACAAAAGTTCAGAATGAATGCTAAGTGACCATCCAAAAAGAAATAAAAATAAAGCATAAAAACAGTACAAGTTGTATTTTTAAGAATAGAGAAAGACATATATAAAAGAGAGAATCAAAAGAGCCAAATTAGGGGCTTCCCTGGTGGCACAGTGGTTGAGAGCCCGCCTGCTAATGCAGGGGACGTGGGTTCGAGTCCCGGTCGGGGAAGATCCCACATGCCGCAGAGCAGCTGGGCCTGTGCACCACAGCTGCTGAGCCTGCACTCTGGAGCCCGCGAGACACAACTACTGAGCCCACGTGCCACAACTATGGAAACCCTGCGCGCCTAGAGCCTGTGCTCTACAACAAGAGAAGCCACAGCAATGAGAAGCCCATGAACCACAATTAAGAGTAACCCCCGCTTGCTGCAACTAGAGGAAGCCCGTGAGCCAGCAATGAAGACCCAGTGCAGCCAAAAGTAAATAAATAAAATAAATAAATTTATTTTTTAAAAAAAGAGCCAAATTATGATTCTTTGTGAACATTAATAAAATTGATAAACCTCTCATAAGATCGATAAAGAAGAGCAAAGGCAACTGTAGTCAATATTAGGAATGGAAAAGAAGGTATAGCTTCTTTGTTGCAGATATTTAAAAGATGATAAGAAGATATAAAAGAAAACTTTATTCCAATGAATTTGAAAGTTTAGATAAAATTGACAAATTCCTAAGACAATATACCTTAAAACTAACTGAAAGAAAAATCAGAAAACCTGAAGTTTTCTAGAATGGTTAAAGAAATTGCATCATTTTGAAAAATTTCTCCCAAAATGAAAACACCAAAGACGGTTCACCACTGAATTCTAGTCAAACACTGAAAGAACAAATATTTGCAATATTATATAAATTCTTCAAAGAATATAAAAACAAGAAATACTTTCTATGTGATACCAGCATAACTTTGATGTCAAAATCTGAGGACAGCATGGAAAAGAAAATGACAGGCCAACTCACTCATGAACCTACACGCAAAAATCCTAAGCCAAATATTAGCCAAATGAATCCTGCAAAGTATTATGAAGACTATAATATCATGACAAAGTTGGTTTATCCCAGCCTTACAAAGTTGATTTACAATAGAATATCAGTTCATATAATTCATCATATAAATAGATTAACCTTATAATTGTGTCAATAAATGCAGAAAAATCATTTGATGAAATTTATTGTTCATTCATTATTAAGCAAAACAAAAATCTTTTAACAAAGTTTACTGGATGCAAAATCAATATAAAAATTTAACTCCATTTTTATATACCAGCAACAAACATTTAGAAATTAAATTTAAAACGTATCACTGGGGGACTTCCCTGGTGGCACAGTGGTTAAGAGTCCGCCTGCCAATGCAAGGGACACGTGTTCGAGCCCTGGTCCGGGAAGATCCCACATGCCGCGGAGCAACTAAGCCCATGAGCCACAACTATTGAGCTTGCGCTCTAGAGCCCATGAGCCACAACTACTGAAGCCCGCGTGCCTAGAGCCCGTGTTCCACAACAAGAGAAGCCACCGCAATGAGAAGCCCGCGCACCGCAACAAAGAGTAGCCCCCGGGGCTTCCCTGGTGGTGCAGTGGTTGAGAGTCCGCCTGCCGATGCAGGGGACACAGGTTCGTGCCCCGGTCCGGGAAGCTCCCACATGCTGCAGAGCGGCTAGGCCCGTGACCCATGGCCGCTGAGCCTGCGTGTCCGGAGCCTGTGCTCCGCAACGGGAGAGGCCAGGCCACAACAGTGAGAGGCCCAAGTACCGCAAAAAAAAAAAAAAAGAGTAGCCCTGGCTCGCCGCAACTAGAGAAAGCCCATGAGCAGCAACGAAGACCCAATGCAGCCAAAATAAAAAAAAAAGATAAATAAATTTATTAAAAAAAAAAAAACATATCACTGAAAATATAAACTAGGTAGATCCTAAGGGATAAATTCAACAAAAGGTGTATGTAAAACTTTTTTATAGGAATTAAAGAGGACATATATAATAAAAAGATATGCCATGTATAACATGCTAATAAATTAGAAGATGACCTACAAATTAAAAAGTTGATGATCCCTCTTTCTTCAATCTTGTTTGGTTTGCCCTTTCAGAATTTGATGCATAATGATGTACTTGAATTAGATAGTTTGAGATTTTTTTAAAAAAATATCAAGCACACTTTCCCACAGGGTTCATTTTATATTTATACTTACTTATCTCAATAAATTGTTAACATATTGAAATGAGTGCTTACATCCACCATGAGCCATCGGCATGCATTTATTCAAAGATTTGGAGGGTCAAATTTGTTATTATATCATGTAACAACCAGTTCTATTTTAAGAAATTAAAAATAATTAATTTTAACATCCACATTAGATTCCAAATTGTTTAGATTGTCTATCTACATTCCCTGCATTCACCAGATAATGGCCTCAGTATATCCTGTACTTGGTCATGAATTGACATTCAGTCTGTAATTCTTAATTGCCCAAGATTGTTTTATTAAGTAAACAGAGTGTCCATTTTAGCAAAATAAGATGTAGTTAACAAACTCCTGGAAAGGGATGAATTATTAAGGAAAAAAATGCTAAAAGTTATGGAGAACATTCTACATGCAGGGTGCAACGCTGCAAACTTTACCTCTCCCTATCTCATTTACTTCTCACAGAGACTGTATCTGGTGGTTGCTACTGTGATACAATTTTACAGATCAGGAAGTGGAATTGTTCCAGTGGGTAAGTAATTTGCTAAAAGGTTTACAGCTGGTAAGTGGTAGAGCAGGAGTTTGATGCCATACTTTCAACAGTCATAGTCCATGGCCTCTCAGGTCGGTATATAGATGGTGGTAAGAGAGTGTACGTGTGTCTTTATGTACAAAAAGGGAAGTTGTGTTGACTGAATTAGGAATCATAGGGTAGGGAATTCTTTTATATTCCCCCACTTAAAAATTATGGATTAAGAGATTAAGTATTTCAATGTAGCAAATTGCCCCCTATTGAAAGAATTGGGCAAAAGTCCACTATTTCAGAAGAGAAATATACTATTTATCCAAAATTTGAATTTGGAATTAGAATGTATATCCACTGTGCATTTGGAAGGAGGAGGCAAGAAACTCAAAACTTTAAAAGCAACTTTATGAGGCAGACAGGATTCCTTTGGGACTTCATATTAAGCTATTTTCAGTAGGGAGTACAAATACTTTGTACAAAATGCTAAGAAACACCCTTAAAACATCTCCTAATAGGGTCATAAGTGGCCTGTTGAAATGAACAGAAACCAATTTGCCCCTATGCTTGTAATATTATTACTGTACATGAAAAGTCAGTAGTTATTGCTTTTTTTTTTTTTTCCTATTAAACAATAGCCTGGGCTTCCCTGGTGGCGCAGTGGTTGGGAGTCCGCCTGCTGATGCAGGGGACACGGGCTTGTGCCCTGGTCCGGGAAGATCCCACATGCCGCGGAGCGCCTGGGCCCGTGAGCCATGGCCGCTGAGCCTGTGCCTCCGGAGCCTGTGCTCCGCAACGGGAGAGGCCACAACAGTGAGAGGCCCGCGTACCGCAAAAAAAACCCAAAAAACCCAAAAAATACCCAATAGCCTACTTTGGGTCAATAAATGTAGATGTTGTGACAAAGTAATTTTGATAAGACTTACACTTTAATTAATGATGCAAAAATACATTTTTGGTCTTAATTCATTAGAATGGCAATTTATTTCTAAGATTAGCTTTCCCTTTCCTTATGTACTATTTTAAGCGGTTGTTGCCTTTTGTACTTCTTTACATTTCTTGTAGCATGTAATTCATTGCTAAACTTAAATATTTGTAGGTTGATTGCCCTTTTTCACCTAAAGAAAATAATGAAAGAATTACAACATTTGTAGAGAGAAATAATATTGCATTCTAACCACTTAATTGTACTCTCCTACACTTTGGGGTACTTAAGTATCAAGTCTAAAGTTGTGGATTGGGACTTCCCTGGTGGTCCAGTGGTTAAGACTTCGCCTTCCAATGCAGGGGGTGCGTGTTTGATCCCTGGTCAGGAGCTAAGATCCCACATGCCTCAGGGCCAAAAAACATAAAACAGAAGCAATATTGTAATAAATTCAATAAAGACTTTAAAAATGGTCGACATCAAAAAATCTTAAAAAAAAAAAAGGGAATAAAGTTGTGGATTGAATGTAATACTTTTCTGTCTGTAGGAGGCATAAAACTAGACAGGCCAACTCTAAAAACAAAACTTCCCCACCCTCTATTCACTGTGTCTCCTCTTCCCCTGTGAGGTGTCTATCCTTCTTCACACCTTCAAGAGTGTCTGGCGACTGCTATCACAATTTGCTCACTGAACAGGCTCAGTCATTATTATCTCAGTGAAAATTTAAATTGCTGTATATTCTCTCCTTAAAGGATTTATATTTTAAGCCTAACATGACATGGGAAGTATCATCTCCCCACTCTTGAAAAAACATTTGAACGTCAGATATTAAGAAGAAATATTAGTGAAAGTAGAGAAGAAGCCTTGAGAAGACTATTTATGCATCCCAAATGACACAAATCTATGCATAGCTAGTCCCAAAATAAACTTCTACAAATTTCATGAAATAATAAATGAATCTGAGATGCTTGAATAATAGAATACTAGAACCAGATGGCATCTAAGAATTCATTGTCTACTTCACTCCACCCAAGGTGTAAGAACATTAACAGATGGTCAATAACTTATACCACCTCTTTTGGCTTTTTTAAAATTAAAACAGCTAGATTTCGGAAACTTCTTGGCAAGCTGCTATTCAACTGCAGAAATGCATCTGCTCAGACACCCAAAAATAAACACGTTTCCCAAAGGAATCAAATATGTACTACAAAATCCTGTTCTGTTCATAGAATATGGTAAGCATGAATTTCATTACAAGTTAATGATGGTGCTGAGATCCTTTTTGCCAGATTAAGAGGTGTTGAATGTAGTAGGTGATGGTTCAAAATAGGAACAGAAAATTGTGCACTAAGAGGTATGCTCCAATCCTGCATGTTTCCTGGCATCAGATTTCAGAACATTAAGAAATAATATTGCACAAGACAACTTCATTTCATAATTTTAAGTTATTGTTCTCATTATACATGAAATCTGCCATTATACTTAAACACAATATCCAATGGAGTAAATTTGGACCAAATATATTCTTTAACTGACAGAGCCAATGGGGTGAGAAAACCACTCCCTGAGTTTCAGGCACATTGACATACTAAGTACTCTCGGTCAGGGATCTGAGATGCTGAAATTTAGCAAAAAATGGGACAAAAGGAGTTTTTGAGAACAATTCATTAGTCTGTATGCTTTCTGTATGGTATAATACATTTGCAATGCTTCTTAAAATGTAACAATTCTACAAACTTTTATTTTATTTTTATACACAGTCATTCAATTTCAAATTTACTCAGTAGATGATATTACTGTACACATATCAGAATTTGACATATAAACTTTCAGTCCTTTAGACAGATTGATAACCTTGGTAATCTCTATCCTGTTTAATACTTCCTTGCTTTCTCTGCTTTTGGACATTCTCATGACTCACTTAATGGAGAAAAGATTACATTAATATTCAGTGATATACAACCAAGCATTTAAAGTAATCTCTAATCTGGAAAGAAAACAGAAGACATCTTGAAATCTAATACAATATTAATGCTATATTTACTAAAATATGTGGATGTTAATTATAGACAGAGGTTAATTTCCAAAAATGAAGCAGTTTTACTGTGCCACACTCAATATTGATATGAACATAGATTTTATGTTTTAAGACTCAATTTGATTATTTTGTGAATTTCACCATTTTAAGGAGATTTCCTCATGATCCTGATTCTAACTCAAAATACTCCTTCTCACTACTCTTTTTTGGTATGCCACTAACTCCCTTTCCCCAAAACGGTGAGCAAAATAATAAATGAATAAAAACTTAAATTAAAAAAAATTTTACAAAGCCTTTTGTACTTCAAATGGTTCTTACAAAACTTTTAGATAATTCAACTGCAGACTAATCAGAAACACATGGGACTGGATTCCCTCTGAGATTTACAATCAGGGTGAAAGGACTTGGCAAACTGCAGTGGTTTAACAATAAAAAATCAAGAATATTCAACTTCATAAGTTTCTAAATTTCTTCCCAATTCACTTACATTTAAAAGGGAAGTATGTACTGGAAGCTTGAATTATGAAAACTGCCTGGTTATCTGATCTAGTATTCTCATGCACTAGCACCTTACCTACCACCCACCAACTTAAAATTATCGTCTCAATCAAGACGACTTAAAGTCAAAAAGAGAGCCTAAAATGGGATGTATGGTCATTCCACTTACATCTCACATCTGTTCTGAGTCTATTCTGACTCTTGGAACCTGAAGCAAAAAATACCATGCTTTTTTATTTTTATGATGCTCTCAGTTTTCTGCCAGAAATGTTCTGATGTGTGTGCTCATTATTTTCTGAGGTACACACTGCCCCATTAGGCATGCAGTGGTGGACCAAACAGCCCCCTTTCTTCCGCGCCTGGAGCTTACACTCTGGTGGGTATTTCATGGGACTGGTATCTGTAGAAGGTGTATTGGGAAGCATAGCTTGGGGTGGGGTAATGAGCCAGCATTGCACAGGATGAAGATACAGTAAAGGCTCAGGGAAGGAAAAGATCTGCAGTGGTCTAGGTAGGAAGTAATGAGGATATAAACCAGAAACATGGAAGAGGAAATGAACAAGTGGAATCACAGATGAGATAGTTTAAATATAAAATCAGCAGGATTGGGTAGCAGCTTGACTTTGGGAATCAAAGATGAATTTCACTGGGAAAATTGTTGTACTGATTAAAATACAAGAAGCCTGGGAAAGATAGTAATGAGTTTAGGTTTGTGTATTAGTTTAATATGCAGTGTAACAAATTCCTATAAACTTGGTAATTTAAAATAATATACCTTTATTATCTCATAGTTTCTGTGGATCAGCAGTCTGCACATGACTTAGATGGATTCTCTGCTCAGGAGCTCTACAGCTCAGGCTGTAATCAAGGTGTTGACTGGGCTGTTTTCTCCTCTGGAGGCCTGACAGGGGAAGATCCACTTTTCCAAGCCTTTTCAGGTTTCTGGCAGAATTTGTTTCTTTGTGGCTGAATGACTGAGGGTCCCAGTTTCTTACTGGTTGTTAGCTGTGTGCTGCCTTCAGGTCTTAGAAGGAGTTCCTTGTCACATGGCCTTCTCCACAGGGAATTCACAACATGGCTGTTTGCTTCTTCAAAGCCAATGGAAGGCCCTCCACCTCAGTCTTGCACAACATAGCTTAATTCAGGCAGCGATATTAAGCCATATAACTTAATCAAAAGAGTGAAATCCCATTGCCTTTGCCATATTTTATTGGTTAGGAGCAAGCCACGAGTTCTCCCAATGTTCAAAAAGAGAGGATAATAGGAGAGCAGGACTCACTGGAAGCCACCTTAGGGTGCGTCTGCCACAGTTCAGATGCGTTGTGTTGGAGGTGTTAGAGGAGCCTTCTGATGAAAAAGTCACCATAAACTGGACAGTGTGCATCTGAAAAGTTCTGTCCTTAGTGAACTTTTGATAGCAATTTGAATTAAACTACTACATCCCATAATCCTCCTTTATCCAGCTTGTGCTGGATGTCTATACGATCAAGAGGACTAATCCTTACTATGACAATAAAAAATGAAATAATATTTGTCAGGTGGTGATGAAAATATAACTTAGAAAGGTATGTATGGTGTCACTCAGACAGGGCTAGAAAGCGTGGAGATACATGTTTATTCCTTAAAGCCAAAGATAAAATAATTTAATTTCCTAATCTGAAAAGCTCCATAGCACATAAATTGGCAGCTTCTCTGCCAAATATCTCTTGGAAGAAGATGTAATACCTCCCACTACACTTTAGCTCCTGAGCCAATTTCCATCTAACACACAAAAGTTAATTCTGGTCATTTCTCAGCAAAATCTTGACCTTTGAATATCACTGGAAAATTGAAGGGAGATTTAGAAACAGAGACAATATGCTAAAAATTGGTGCTGCATTACCACCCACTCCCTTTGTTTCCTTCTTCTCCTATCCCTAAGTGACTAAATAAAATGAGCATAGATCATCTATATCTTGGATTTAAGTGACCAAATCTCTCAACAAATCAATAACATCACTTGTGCATAAATTTATAGCTTTACTCTCCCTATATTTCACTTCTGGTAGGTTTGGCCAACAGACACTCTGTTCCCTAAAGGCAGAAAGTAGAACAAAAGATCATAGTATTCCACAAAGAAAAAAAATAAATCAAATAACTCTGTAAGGAAGAATTTCCTTCTGCATAAATTTTGAGTTACATGACACAATCATGGGTTTTAAAAAAAGCTACTTCAGAGCTACATTTTAAAAATCTAGATATAAAACCTAGAAAAGCATACCATAACCTGGGGAGATACTTGGGACATATAAGACAAAGGATTGTTTTGTTTGTTTTTTTAATAATTAAAGAGTCTTTAAAATCAGTAATATATAGATTAACACAATAATAGAAGAATAAATAAAAGATATGAAGAAACACAATGACTAATATGCTTATGAAAAGAAAGGCTCAACTTTATTCGAAATTAAAGATGTAAATTAAAGCAATGAACTATTTTAATATATCTAATAACCAAATTAATATACCGAAGCGAGAGTACACAAAAATTAGTACTTTTAAGTATCTGGAGATGGCATAAGTTGACACAAACTTTCTGGAAGACAATTTCAACAAATATCAAAAGTTCTAAAATGTAATGATTCTCTGCACCAGGAATTCTATTTCTAGGAATTACTCATAAGGGGGATCAAATGGGACTTAGCTCCAAGTATTTTTATCACAGTTTGTTTATAAAAGACGAAAATGCGGATGAACGAATATTCAATAATAAGGGGTTACTAAAGTAAGTTATGGTATAGTCACACCTTAAAATACTATTAGCCTGCAATAGACAGTTTTAGCCTGTTCCCACTCTATGCCCCATTCTGTCCTCTCAGAACCACTGCCAGCCTCACACCACCCACAGGAGCATTTGTGCCACATAACCCAATGCACCCACCCATTCTGCCTGTATCCATAGCTAGTAAGATGTAGATACACCCAACTAACCCAATCAAATTTGTTCTCTTAAAAGTTTAGAATTGGAATTAAGAGTCTCTAGTAAATCTGTACTTCACTTAAATGGAAGACCTGTGAACTCCGGTAGAGGGGACATTTACACAGAGAAGGAGAGAAAGCAGCCTCCAGAGAAGAACAATGAAGCAGAGAAGCAGAGAAAAGCAAGGTGGGGAGAGGCAGTGTTGGGTGCATGCTGGGGCCAAGGCCATGCATCAAACCCCAGTGTTCTTGTATCCTTGACGGAATCCAAAGAAGGAGCTCATTTTTGGAGACCCCCTCACCTTCTATTTCTTAGCCCTTCCTCCCCACATTTTCCTTGTTTTCATTTAGGTGTTGTATATATTTGCCATTAGGGTTTCCTGAGAAAGGCTTCCAAATAGCACCCTAATTTCCTTTTGGGAGGCTGACCAGACTCCAGAACCCACCACCAACAGTTGTTGTGTTGGTGACAGGGTAATCTAGCTGCACACAACTCACTATAGAAGCTGAACCTGACAGACACCACCTCTCCCCTTCCCTAGTAAAGGCAGAGAATAGACTCCCACCTAAGCTCAGCCCTCTCCCTGGCCTTTGAATCTTAAATCATGGCATCCTATCTGCACTTCATGCTTTCCACATTTTGGTACTCTGTGTCACCCTGGGATCCAGCTTACTCTCATACTTATTGCTCAGCCTCCCCCTAGTTTTCTGGGACCTCAATAGCCTTCCAAAGTATTTCCTTTGATTAAATTAGCCAGAGCCAGTTTTATGGGAATATTTCAAAATATGTTAATATGTGCTTTTCTTTCTTACATTTCCTTGTATTTGATGCCCTCCCCGCTTCAGCTAGTGGAACCTTGGCCATTATCTTAGGGAGGCTTGGAATTAAAACAGGAATGTAAGATGAAAAGGTATCCATGTTCAGCTTTTGATTTCCAAAATTAGATTTTTGAATTCCCAGTGATATGTATGTATATTTTTTGGCTGTGCCATGTGGCTTCTGGAATCATAGTTTTCCCAACCAGGGATTGAACCCAGGCCACAGCAGTGAAAGCGCTGTGTCCTAACCACTGGACTGCCAGGGAATAACCCCCAGTGATATTCTTGAAACTGAGGCTTTGTGTAAAGGGATAAGATTTTTCTAAATCCCCTAAACTCCAATTCCCATATAAGCATATAGACTTAATAGACGCTAATCCTAGAGTTTTATTAGAACTCTAGAGAGGTGACAAAGTATATTACTGCAAGGGATATATTCAATATGAAGAGGGAAAGGAAGAAAGTCTTTGCCATGAAAAGAAAGCACACACCTCAGAGGGAACGCAGTTAAGCTGAGGAGGTGCCTGTCAGAACAAGAACAGTCACACTGCCATCCCTGTGCCTCGGCCAAAGGGAGAGAACCAGGAAACTCAAAATGTCCATTGAAAGCTGAAATAGGTTAAATGAAAGGTTGATGCTCTGCTTCTCTGTCAACAGGCCAAAGAGGTGTATAGCAGGGATTGCAGAGGGAGACATTCAACCCTCGATGACATACCCAAGAGGGTGCCCCAATCCTCCCTCAGCCTATGCATGGCATGCCAGAGACCCAGCAGCTCCTGTGTGGCCAGTGGGGGAATGTAGAGATGTCACAGGGCCTGGAAGGGACTCTGGATTGGGAAAAAGAGACCACATAGTATAGGAACCTCACAAGTTGAGGCAACTGGCAGGAACAAAGACATTAGAAGTCAGTACCAGCAAAATATTCAACAGGTTCGGGTAGAACCAGCCATACTGCAGAGGACACGAGCACAGAACCCTTGGGGACCAGACCAACCTCTCTGTAGCAAAGAACACAAAAAAATATGGAAAACGGTGGCCCCAAATCTTGCCAAGTGAAGACAGATAAAACCTCCACTTGCACATTGGGAAGAAGGGTGAGGAGGAGAGAGCTTTCGCTAGCAGAAGACACAGTCAAAATTGGGTTCTAAATTGCTGAAAATGAGAGTATTTCCTCAAAAGAGTCTGAGATATCTATACTTGAAAAGGCTGTACTTGGAATTGAATCTCTACCTGGAATTGAATCTTGTGAGCAAGGTGAAATCAGCTAAGGAAAATAAGGGAAGTTACAAAATATTTTGCACATACGGATTATAGAGAACACATTTAATTCCTGCTATACTTATAATCAAGTATACTCAGTAAGACAATAGAAAAATAAGAGATGTGTGTGTGTGGTTATAGGTAGTTAAAAGCCAATATCAAAAAAGAGAATATAGATGCAATTGGGTTCTTTTCTGTTTCTAAGATTCCTACTTCTGTACCTGTACCCTAAACTTTGTCTTCTCCATCTGCTCTCAGATCTTGTTTCCTCTACTATAACTTACTCTGATACAGAAGGAGAAGAATATAAAATGAATCTAGGGTTCATTATTTAAATAGATAAAAGAAGAAATATAAGTGCTAATATGACTCATGTCTTCAACTATCTCAAGTCTTATGATTAGAGAGAAGAAAAGCTCGAAGAAAATATCAAAATGTTCATAAAGTTCACTGTGTAGTATATTCTGCAGAATGAAGAAAATGGGAATAAAAATAGGGTACGAATAAAAATTTGTAGTAAGCCAAGCCACCATGGTTGCTGAAACAGTGACTAATGGGACACTGGTAGTGACAACACACAACCCTAGGTAATGTATTAGAGGAAGGGTGCTGAAAGCAAAATGTGGGGTGTATATAAAAATTATCTGCTGAAGGGATGAAGCTAAGATAAAATCAGCTAAATTCAATATTCATATATCAGCTGGTTCACATATCAGCCAGTCCCCTGAAGTCACACCACATTGGTTACCAGTGTTGGGAGACAATTCTGTACGGGTCTCTCAATTTTCTCCATGTCTTGTGAGCAGTGGCACTGACTGACTTTATCTTTTCCAGAGTGTTTGTATGGTTAACAGCCTTGGAAGATGGAGACAGGTCTCCCTCTGGATCACAGAGCACCTTTGCTAATTGTCTATTATAATAAAGAGAGTGTCTCTCCCCCAGAGCAAAAGTCAGGCAAATTTGATTACTTCCCATTAAGAGTTAAGTTCACTAAGGTTGGAGTTTTTCAGCTGTGACAGATAACCACTGCATAAACAGCATCCACCTAGGCCTCTTTATATCAAACCCATGGGAATCTCAGGCAAGGGAGAATCAATGCAAACATCTCATGCTGCCTGCTGTGCCATAACAATGTCCTTTCTCTGAACCAGAAGCTTTGTGTCTTCTGCCAGCATCATGGAACTGTGGCAGGCTAACTTGTTAACATGCAAGTAAAGTAACATCCCAGAGCCTTCATGGTACCTGATAATCAGCTCTTCCTAGGTGAAAGACACATGCATGTCATTATGAAAGGCTTTGATGTGCAGTGTTCAAAATTTTGCCCAGTAGGAGGTTCCAGCATCATCTGAGTAATACATAGTACTGAGAAAATAGTTACTAAAGGAAGAAGAAAATAATATATTTCATTAAACAGTCTCAACCTTTTCAAAGAAATGAACGAAAAGGTCTTAATTGGTGGACTACAAAAATCTTAGAATCTCTGTCATCAATACCAATTCAGGGAAGAAGAAATCTGAAAGACAGTGACATTCATACTGACATATTTGATAACAGAAAAAATATTGAACTATTTTTCTCTCCCCCTTCTTAAATTTATACTCTTTTGGCCCTTAGTAAAAGCACTTTAGATTTTTTTAAATGATACTATTAATCTCCAGATTTTTGAAAATAATAGAAGCGTGTTGTTCTATTATAGCAGCAATTGATAGTCCATTTTTTTCAGACACTGAAACCTATGGAAGAAATAAGCCTTATTATTTTCACTTGTATTTGATAAATGTGGATGCAATGAAAGTTATATAATTCCTGATTATACATATCCCATCAGGCCAATTAAACACCAGTAATGTAAATTACTTCCTGATCCAAACACATCTCTTTATGTCATTGAGATCGAAACAGTCAGTGAGGGCTTTAAGCTAAATTACATTTGAACTCTTTATGGCCAGGTACCACTTTAAGAATCATTTTGCTTTGTCTGCAATGGTAATTGTCAAGAAAAAAAGAGTATACTTCAGTAACAACTTAGTTAAGCACTCCAAATCCAAAGTAATTCCAAGAATTAATATCTATACTCAAACCAACAAGTATATCTTTAAAAGTTTTGTAGAATGTTTCTCTTGGGTGAGGGTTTTATGATTAGGGGTGGGTGGGTAGGGGAGGAAGGAAGAGGGACTGCCTCACTACAAACTGATAACAAGGCTGTTAAAATCACCCTTATCGATGGCCTTTGCACTTAACTTGTTTAGAAATAAAAGAAAAAGCATTTCTGTGATCACAGCATTTTGTCTTTTCTAGCTTGGCAGGTCACCTTGTTCTAGTGGATAGAAACTGAGTCAATGTGGGAAGAACCAGAATTTGGACAAATCTCATCAAACATTCACACAGAAGAAAGAGAATGTACTGCAACTGGAGGTGCTTTAAAATTTTTTATGTTCAATTTAAGTCAAGGGTTCTATGTTATGAAGGCAGAGCTTCAAATCTCTAATAGAAAAACAGAAATAGAATATTATCTGAAATTTCTGACTGGATTTGTGTTCTTCTAATAAGATTTTAACTTTAAAGGAATCAGACAGCATTATCGAAAAGGATCCATCAGTGTCTGCATGCTCCTACCTATGGTTTAATCACTTCCCTCCATACATGCATATATTAAGCAAATTCAAATGGTATGAAAGATAAGTTACATTTTCTATTCAACACCCTCCCACTTTTCCCACACCCCCTACCCCTTTCCTCCATCCCCATTTTTGCACAGATACTGAGCATAGGAAGAAAAGACTAATGAATATGGGAAGGGAGGGAGGTAGATTAATCCTATACTGTTTTTTAAAATCTCCATTACAACCAATTTTTAATTTTAAGTCAGATGATGCTTCATAAGACATAGGCAAACACTGAGATTGGCACAGAAATTAAATGTTAAATTAAATTATATTATTAAATTATATTAAATTATAGATTTTAAGGAAAGCTTTTTGCTTTTCTTCCTCTAACTTACTTCTCTTCACATTTAGTGTCTTTCAATAGCTTTTTCTGCAGGATACATTTTTAACTACTATATTGTTCAATTTGAAAAAGAGTTCAGGGTGAGGAAGATTACAGCTGAGGCATTCACAAGGATTTCCTGTTTTGGGTGGCTCTTTCTTCCGCCATGATAACGTGTTTTTGATATTTTTAAAAAGCTGCCTGTGTGTTTTAATATTATTCTATCTTCCCTGCCCCTTAAGAAACCATGTTGGGTAGGGGAAGAGAGACAGTTTGAGTGCGGGCTCTTTCCCTATCCATCTCAGTGACCTAAGACAAGCTTCTTAACTTCACTCAACTCTATCAATAAAATGGAAATAGTAAGGCCTGCCCTGAATTGTCACATAATTTTGGTGAGGCTCAAATAAAATGTATATGTTTAATATTTTGAAGAATCACTATGTAATAAAGATCTTGAAGTGTTCGTAGTAAGTTATATCTGAAATAGATAAATTCACCAATATCCAAAGGGAAAAAAGTGTTCTATACCCCGTGGGAAATATGATCCATTGATAATTTGTCCACAAAGTTATAATACAAAAATAGTACCCCATGCCTCAACTTCATCAGGGTCAAAAAAACATGAGGTATAGTAAATCTCAAGTGATTTGGGATCTATTTGATTTTTGTACCATTTGCATATGCCCCTCTACAAAGTCACTGGCAACTGGGTGACTGTTGATGATGTGAAAAAAACCAGACTGACGTCCCCTCCCCCCCATTCTCCGCTTCCATTATTATTATCAAATAATACATTGATAAAGATAATTGAATCATATTAAACATTCTAAGGGTTTATTTGAGCAAAAAAGGATTCCAATGAGGCAGCACCAAATTGGACGTGAGCACTGACAGGACCCAGGCACTCCGCCTGACAGGACCCAGGGGAATGAATTACGTAGAGAAAGTGCAGAAGCAAAGAAAGGAAATTATTGATTGACTATAACTTAAAGCCTAGTTGGCTGGCTGTGACTGGTTGTCCTTAGTATCTTGATTCCATCACCTCAAGGCATTTACTGGCTTAGATTTTGATTTGCACATGTAGGCCGCCATGGCATTAGAGCCACCTCAGGTCTAATGGCCTCCTTGTTTAACTAATTTAACAACATACATATATAGAACAAATTCAAATGGAATTAAAAGAAGTTACATTTCCTGGCTTAGCTGCTGCCACTTATCCCACTTTCCAGAGTTTGTTTTTAGTTCTGATGGATTCCTCTGTGTTCTCTACTCTGACTGATATGTTCATACTTCAGCAAACACACTGCTCCTCATCTGTCCTTTCTCCTGAGTTTTGTTTTATGCACACATATATACACAAATACACAAACGCACACACACACACACACAATCTTTTAGCCTTTCTATAGTTCAATAATCGTTAAATAATATTCCAAACCTCTATTCCTTGTTTCAACTTTAGGCCCTGCATATTGTCTCAACACTGCCTTCACCTCCATTGCTCCTTCTCTCCATCCCTATAGCATCTTTACTTTCAGCAAGGATTTTAACAGTTAGGGCTGCTGTGCTGTTGCCTCCTTTGAGGATGGTGCCTCTTAGAGTTTGGCAGTGCACAGCCCATGTGGATTCACATAGATGCCCCAATCATATTTACATTTTATTGTTGCATATCTATAATGAATCTTTAAAGCCTTGTCTATAGGTGATTCATTGAAGCTGGAAAACAATAAGCAGCATTTACAATGTCATGATTTTAGCAATATTATTTACTATAGAAGTGAATAGTATGCTCTTTCTCTGTGTATTCTTTTAAAGTCTTTAAATTTCTGAAATTTTACTTGGATAAGTCCAGGTGGGGCTTTTTATCATTGATCCCATTTAGCACTTTGTGGCCTTTTTCAAATTTCAGACTTGTGTCTTTTTCAACTCTGGATAATTTCCCTCTGTTACATCCTTGATCATTTTCATTCTTCTGTTTTCTCTGTTCACTCTTTCTAGAACTTCTAATAGGTGCTCACTGTCCTAAACTGGTTCTCTATATTTAACTTTTATATTTTTTTTGCTCTATATTCTGAGATATTTAACTGACTTTATCTTCTACTATTTCCTTTCACTTTTTACATTTGGGTAATTGATTCCAAAATCTCTTGCTTATTCCCTAAGTGGTCATCCTCTATAGCAAACTAAGCTTATTTTATGTTTGCAATGTCTAGTACGATATTCCTGAAGATACAAATAATAATTTTAATTTTTTCACTTGTTTTGTTACCTTTGTAGCCAGTTATTCTGTTTTTTTATTTGTATTATGCCTTTTGCCTTATTGATTTTCCTTAATAATTGTTGGTGCACAGTTGGCCATTCATACTGGCTGACAAAAAACTAAATTAGTATATATAGTTGGTATGAGTTTCTTCAGGAGTTCTGTCTCTCCATCGTTTGTAGTGTCTATACCTTAGTAGGGAATGGGGGAGAAAGTGATGCAAGTTGAGTTCCCTATCATCCCACATTTTGTTCTGAAGTGCCAAAATCCATATTAGAAGCTGTAGGACTTGGGATGATTGGTCAATTTCTTTGGAGATCAGTCCTCTGATTTAGATAGGGGCTGAAGGGGATGGGTTAAAAGCTTCCAATTTTTTGCATACTAAAATACTTTTTTGTCATAATTTAGTGCATTAAATAAATACACATTCTAAATGGAATATACTGTACATTTGATGAAACACATATAGCATTCATCAAGGTAAAAATAATACATAGCCATGGAGTAGAAAGATGGCACACATTAAAAAAAATTACACATTTGGTAAGAGTTGCAACACAGCTAGCTGTTCCATGGATAGCCCTTCAATTAATTACTCTTTCCCAATTCTGCCTGGCAGAACAGCTGCTGAGGGGTCAGGAAAATTTACAGAGACCTGTCAGAAAGAAGGGCTACAGCCTGGAGGCTACCTTCTCTACTGCAAGTTGTATCCTGATTCCAGCTCCATTCTGATTCATCTATCAGTAAGTATTTAGATGCTCTGCCTTGGAATGTGTTCAAACTTCTGGATATATTCACAAGCACCCTTCCATCCTAAGTGATTTTCTCTTCAGGTTAATGGAATAAGAAAATGGGACACGGGGTGGGGGAAGAGGTAAATTACTTTCTCATACCATTCTATTTTAAACTGAATTTTATCCCACTCTTTTTTGGTAAAATTAAAAGGAATAATTTTTTCCAAAGTAGCATAAAAAGATGACTTTGATTAATCATCCAAACTGGGTCACTTTGAGAGTGACTGGGTTCTATTAATAATGATGCCTGGTTAACAGGCATGCTCCAGGACTGATCTGGATAAACCAGGATGCATGGTCACCCTACACAGGTAAGCCTAACTAGGTGCAGGATCAGTTGCAAAAAGACTTTAGTCCAAAGAAGAGAAAAAAAATGAGATGAGAGAAGTATGCTGTTCTGTGAGGAGATATAAAATACCCACCTGGGTACCTTGGGCATGATGCAACCAGGATATCTTACAGGTAATGAATAGAGTTACAATCAAGTCGAACAGCTTAGAGAACAGTATCCCTTTTGTTATCTCAGTGGACAGCAGAAACTTTTCTGGGATATTATGTTTCAAGAGCAATAATAGGGTTAAGTCAAGTGGTAGCATTATGGTAAGGGCAGTGATTCTCAACTGAAGTTAATTTGCCTTCTCTTCTACCTCTCTATCTCTCTCTCTCTCTCTCTCTCTCTTTCTCTCTCTCTCTCTCTCTCACACACACACACACACACACACACACACGGAACATTTGTCAATGTAGGAAGATACTTTTGGTTGTAAGTACAAGGAGATGCTGCTGGCATCTATGGGTAGAGGCCAGAGATGTTGCTAAACATCCTAAAATGCATAAGATAGCCCCCACAATACAAAGAAGTTTTCAGTCAAAAATACCAATAATGCTGAGGTGAGAAACCCTGGATTCGGTTTAGAAAAACCCCTGGACAGAGCTTGCAGAAGAAGGCATTGAGTATGTCACTTGGGAGTAACAAGTAACTACAGGACTTGTTAGCTTTCTTTTCTCTGCTATGACTTCCTTCTGATCTTGTGTCACATTGGTTAAACCCCCAAATATGGAAGCTGATGACAATTTCCTGGACTGACTGACCAGTGAAGAGATTTTTTCTCCCAGACTTTTAAGTAGGAACTCAACCCAATGAAAGAGTAATACCCATATAAATTAATCACAGTTCCTCTGCTCCAGGCATCTCCAACACAAGGGTCACACATACAAACATTCATTCCATAACAGTTGAGTCATTTCTAAGAGTATATTTGCAACTTTAAGTTGAGTGCTTTGTTTCTACAGAATTATGATTTCTGAGTAAACTGATACATTAACTTTAACTTAAAATTCAACCACAAATCTATAGTAGAAATACCTGCTACAAAGTGAAGAGATATAATTTATGAGAATTGGTGAGTGTGTTGCTTTTTAATATAGAATGAAGCTTTATCTGTTCTGGCAGAGTTAGTTTACCAAGTTATTAATAATTATTCTAACACTTGAAATTCAAGTCTTTTATCTCTCAGTATTTTAATATTCTATGTAAAAGTTGTAAATGAGAATTTTTTTGTTTGTTTTTCATTCTTTGGCTTTCATGGCAACAATTCATTCTGGACTAATTAAATATTGAAAAGAGTTGAAATTAGTTACAAAGAGAATAACAATAATGATTTCATTTACCATTTTTGACCATTTGGAAAATGATGAGTATCTTAATCCATTAGAGCTGCTATAACAAAATATCACAGGCTGAGTAGCTTATAAACAACAGAAATTTATTTCTCATGGCTCTGGAGGCTGGAAGTCCAAGAAGAGGGTGTCAGCATAATCAGGTGAGGGTCCTCTTTAGGGATGCAGACTTCTCATTGCATCCTCACATGGTGAAAAAGGCTAGGGATGTCTCTGGAGCTTCTTTTACAAGGCACTAATCACATTCATGAGGCACTCTACTCTCATGATTTAAGCACCTCCCAAGGGTCCACATCCAATATCACCATTTTTAGGGGTTAGGATTCCAATATATGAATTTTTGAAGGACACAAATATTCAAACCATAGCAACTAGGTTCTCAACTACCAACAGAAGAGCTAAGGAAATATAGAATATTGATGTGTACAAATGGCAGGAAAAAAAGAATGCTCATAAAAGAGAGACACTCATTTCCATGGTCTCTGTCTGACTTCTCTGCAAGGTTTAATGGCAGAAACTATAGGAGAAGGAAATATGTTTTATGTTACTAATTCTTTGAGCAATGAAAACCTTTGACTTCCTAAGCTCTGTTTATTTTAACAAATTTTGACAGCCATCTTCCTGTGTTCCAAATAAAAAACACAAGTCATAGCTTAATTTTCCTTGATAGCAGTGGTCCATAATTTTATCTGTCTTTTTCTGCACTATGTTATAATGCAGAACACAATTCTGTACCTACTTTCCAGTCTTAGGCTTTTCCCTTGCTATCAAGTGGTTAGTTCTCAAATCTGTGTGTTTCTGCCAGAATGCCTGCCTTTAATTTGCTTCTAATCTTTTCTGGGCTTGGAAAACAGATAACTGAGCTGGCTAAGAGTTATATATAAGATATGTTAGATTCAAGGCACCAAAATTTAGAACAAGGGCCTAGACTTAGGCTCTGAGCTTCCCAACAGCCATTCTGGTGTGCAGTAGCCTTTCCTCTCCTACACCCATGTTCAGAGCTACATTACGGCTGTACAAATTCTGACTTCTTAATAAATGAGAAGGAAGCCATAGTCCTTCTCAGGTTCATTGTTCCATTTCTCTGGACAACTACAACTTGGGTTTTAGAGTGGGAGTGATAAGTCACTGCCACCATTCACTCTACACAAAGGAAAATTTGTAATTGGCTTAGCTTCTCCCCAGACAGTCCTGTGACCCATTACCATGTTTCCTGCCTGCATGCCCCTCCTGCACACCACAGCTGGTCACTCTGAACATGGAAACTCTCCAGGGCTCAAGAAGAATAGCTAACAAGAGTTCAGTGGCAGTGGCAGACTTCACCACCACATGTGGACATCCGCTCTTGCAGAATGAGAAGAAAGTAAATCAATAAAGGTAACATGGCAATTTAGAAACTAAAATAATATTTCAGTTTTTGTTTTAATTAGTTTTAATTCATTGAAGAGCAAAAAACATGAAAAGAAGGGAAGTTCTGTCAGCAGGTCAAATTATGCTGGCTGCCATGACTCACTAGACAGGTGTCTTTGTTATGGAAATAACTGTTTAATAGGCATTGTTTATGATAGAGTCTGAAAAAGAACAAATTACCTATAGAAGGAAAAGTATATGAAAGATAATCCTGAGGCTGTATGCTAGAAAGATATATTGTGATATCTACAACAGTTGTTTAGAGAGGATTTTTCATGAGAAAAATTAAACGTTAACTTGAGGGAATCTCCAACATGGTCTCAGCGAGCATGTGACATAGAGTGTGCATGATACGTGTATCATGGGATTATCAGTTCAATAGTCATATTGGTTGCAGTTGTTCAGTTTGAATTCCTCTGGTTAAATTTCCAGTAACTTTAGATGTGTTTGGAATAGATGGTCTTTGCAGCAATAAGGACCTAATTGATGAAGGCCTTGTGTTTTCTTTTTCACCAAATCTATTTAAGTATAAGTCCTGTCAATTGGGCCTTTTCAAATTCTTTCAGTCTATATCCTCTTCTCTACTGCACTATCATTGCCTTAGGTCAGACCCTCATCATTTCTTCCCTGGACTACAGCCAATATCTTTCTAATAGGTCTCTTCGCCTTCAGTCTCACCAATCAGTCTTTGTTCCACATATCACTAGAATGATCTAGGTAACAGGAAAATCTAATCATTAAAATTCTCTAATGTGTCCACACTTCTTTAGGAAAATTCCAAATCCTTAACAAAAATGTAATGCTATTCCTGATTTAGTTTCTTCCAACATCACTAGAGTCACTTCTTGTCCTCCACTCCCCCCACCCCATGTACCTTATATTTCAGTAACACAGAACTATTTGCCACTCCTTCAATGCCACATATTCTCTTACCTTTATGCCCAGTTGTTTGTCTCCTTCTTTTCTCCACCCCCACATCTTGAAACAGGTTCTCTTCCACTTCCCAAAGAGACTCAAAGTTGTCTCCTCCAGGATACCTTTCCTAACACTACATCTTCCCATCCCAGACTGCCTGGCTCCATCCAGAATGGCTTAGGTATCCAACTACATTTCCCCACAACACCATGGATATGATTTTTATCAGATAGGATGCTTTTCATGTTTACTTCTCCACTCCCTCCCCACCAAGAAGAAAGTTTTCTGAGGATCATGATAGTATTTTAATGCTTGTATTTTCAGAAAAAGTCCATCGTAATGTAGATAACTCAAAAATTTTTGTTGAAAGAAAAATGAAGTCAGGGAGTGAAGGATGGAGGAAGGAAGGACAGGAAAGAAAGAAAGCATGGAAGAGAGGATGGGAGAGAGGGAGAGAAGAAGACAGGAAGAAAATAATGGGGAGCCCTTCTTCAAAATTAAGCTGGAAAACAACAAATAATTCTGGAAATCAACTGACTCAAATTCCACTTTAATGTCCTGCATTTAAAATGCTGTTCAGGGGGCATATTGAATGTTTTCTGCTCAGAAATTTGCTCCCTGGGAATCACATGATGACAAGAATTCATATCTTGAGGCAACAAAATCAAAAGTCCTTAAAAGAAAAAGCATATTGTTCTGAAAGTTTGTGGAGCGCACAATATAATTTACATTCAGCTATTTTGTTCCTGCTTCATAAGCATAACTGACAGTCTTGTGGGATAACAGAAGTATAGTCCTCATCAGTGATGGTCAAATTTTTCAAATTTAGATTTTCAATACAGAACTAGCAAAATGTTTATAGTTCTGATTTGTGCCATCTATGTACTTTACAATTCAAGGGACTACTTTGATGATGTATAGCAGAATAGTGTTAGAGAAGGAGTTTACAATGAAACCTTTAATGACTTCTCTTTGTACCATCTGACTTAGGATTAAATCTCACATAGGCAAAGGTCCTAGAATCAGCTTTTCAGACAAGATTGTAGAGTTCATAGCAAGTAAGGACACAACCTCTTGCTTACCTCCTGTGCACATCAATCAAGCACAGCTTTCTTGACAAGCTGGTCACCAGGGTCTGCTGCACAGCAATGTGTACTCCAGACTACCTGCCACTCAGTGCAGACACACCAAACCCTGTTTAGCCTACAAGAGTGGCATCTCTGCTCCTTTCCAGGTAAAGCTGATATCTTGCAAGAAAAGGGGTAAACCATTCATATCGCCCCCAAAGGAAGCTTAAGAACTAGCATCGCAATTCACATTACTCACCATTGGATATACGATGGTAATTCCATGAAGGGGTCCTCACATCCAGAGGGTCCAGGCAGGACAATATGCTCTGGGATAACGAAGTGTCAGTACTGCACTGGTCTGCGCTGTAACACAAGAAGGAAACTGAGTCTGATTATGCTCAGTCAAAAATTGGTAAAGATGTCTTCCACAGTATTCTCTCTCTAGACTCTTTGCCAAAGAGGTCAATGTCACCAGGTCTTCCTTAGGAGTACCTCAGATGAATTGGGCAAAATGGCTCCCTCTTAGAGAAGGAAATTGGGGTAGGAAGTGTAAAGATCCATGAATCACATTCTATACAGAAATCAATGCCCAATGTGTTCATAAGATTGGGGTGGCTTGACTTCTAGAAGTTGTTCACAAATGTCCTAAAGTAGTCTCAGAGGCAACTGCCAGGAGGTACGGTGTGATTTCCTCAGGACACAGTAATTGAGTCAATTTACTTGAAAGCTTGGACTATACCCCTTGGTTTCACTAATCATACTGAAGAACTCCAAAAACTATTCCCCTGGAATTCTCCAACTAGTCATCACAACTATGGTTCTAAAGCTCAAGGCAAACCTTAGCAACCCCAAGGATACTACAAAGAGTGCACTGAAAAGGCATCTCTATATAGTGCCTGCAATAAACCTGCTCCTTGCTATTCTGGAGGCAAACTTTACTCAGTCCAAATTAATCAAATGCCAATTTCAGAGTTACCACTGAAAAACTAATAAAACAATTATCATCCAAGTGGCACTCTGAATTGTCATCATGTCAGAATTTACTATTAAATCTTAAATTTTCCTAGTTACATGAGACCTTTTTTTCAAAGAATCCAGGAATAGGACTGCATTTTGTAGATGTATGGAATTACATAGTCAAAAAACCTTGCAGAAATAACCACTGACGATCTAATGAAATCAGTTACAGGAATGGGGGAAAATAAAAAGTGTAAAATCAAAATTTTTTATGTCACTTTCTAAAGTTACCAATATTACTGGTATTCACCCTACCTAAGACAACATGAATGTAAACTATAGTTACCCTTCTGCTGAGCCAAACAAGAATTTTAAGCTATTTAACAGCTCTTGAATTTCTACCATGTTTTAGTTATGAGGGTAATCACTTTTTCACCTATAGGAGTAATATTTTCTATGGCCCTAACCTCAGTAAAAATAAGTCTGGCATCTGGAAAGCACAGTAGTCCTTGACGTCAGGTGTCTGGGCCATATCCTCAACAAATGAAATCAGAATCTCTGGTGGTGGCAAGGGGGAGGACTGGACATGGAAATGCTTCTAAAAGTTCCCCAGGTGATTCTACTGTGCAGCCAGCGTTGTGAATCACTGTGATGAATGAACAGCACTGTGCTAAACACAGTAATGAAAATAAGCACCTAGTAATCTATTCCTTGCCCCTAAGGAATCTGCCCTGGAGGAACAATACAACTTATCTTGTGCCTATCTACTAATTTCCCCCTTCCCTGAAACTTCACCCACAGGCTGCCACAGGAATGGGCTTAGGCAGCTGTCTGTACCAAAAATCACTGACCCTGCTAACCACACTGATTAAATGACTGGATATACAGTTCAAGATAAGACAACCAAATCTCTGAAAGTTTCGAATTAAGATCCCAAAAGTCTAATTCAGTCGTTTGGCTGGCGGTAGTTGAGCTGAAAGAAAACTGAAATGATAAGGCAGAGAGACAAGGGAAGAGTACGAAAGTAGATATTCCTGGGAAAGAGTCAAGAGGGGTACTGTATGATCCTGAGAACTGGAGAGAGAGAGAGAGCTGTCTAGGCTTCTGACAGGTTCCAGTGCATACCCTGCAAGGCCCATTTCTTGGATGCTGTAGGTTTATAATACCTTCTCCTTATTTTAAGCTAGTTGAGTGAGTCTCTGCTCCTTGCAATAAAAAATGCTCCTTTCTCCTCTTCATATTCTGGGTCCCAATTTGATTCCCACGTGATCTGTGAGCCCTCCACATCCTTCTCTTGTCTCCTGAAAACAGTAAGAGCAGTAAGAGTTCAGATAAATGGGAAACTAAAGGGTTGAGGAGTTGTCTGGGAGGCTTTACAGATCAGGTGGGAACTGCACTGGGACCTAAAAGATGGAGGGGGAAAGAGAGCTCACTCCAGGTGAGGGAAAGAGCAAGCACAAAGTCACAGAAGCAGAAATGTACCAAAGGGGAAGCCTACACTTAAGGAAGAGGCGCACTGGAAAATTAATTTAGCTTGGTGGGGATGAACCCGATTAAAGGCCAGACATGCTAATTCAATGGTCTTCTACTCCTTAGTTTCTCCTGCATGTAAAAAATCCTGATGCCCAGTACTTTTAAATAAATGCTTTCTAAATTCTTAAATACATACCATCTGTCCCACTACTCTAGGGGAAATGCACTAATAATAACAAACAACCAAAAAGTAATAAACAAGAGAAAAGCATTGATAGAAAGGAACAGACAACGCTTGCCAGTTTCTGTTAAAAACAGTTTATTTTTTACACATCAATGGACTCTTATAGCTTATTTTATTCTCTGTACACTTTGGCAAACATTGGTTATTTTGAGACTATGTTTTACTTCTATTATCAAAGTAATTCTTTTCTTAACAAAATTTTAAACTTAGTTGCATCTTCACATACATAACTAGTGTAATGGTCATAGTCTATAACCATTATTGGTGACAGGAAATAGTGTATCTTAGTATTAACTATAATTAAAAAGCATTTTGGATAATATTGGTTAAATGCTGTGAATTCAACAGTGGTATTTACCATCAACTGGAAATAATTAGAGTAGGGTTCTAAGTATTAAGAGATCCTTTCAATTCAAGCACTTTCTCATCAGTGATGTAGACCTGGAGTCAAGGTGTGAAGCCACAGGCAAGGCTGACAATCAGCCAATATGCATCAGAGTACCAGCCCCAGCCTGAGCTGTACCAATAGCCCAAGAGTGACTCTCACCAGGTCACTTCCAATGATCTTCTTTACATTCAGTATCTTCCTATTTATACTAAACGCGTCCTTAAGTTAAAAATGGCCCAAGCTGGATGGGCTCTTGGAAATTAGTTGATATTTTACTAATGAAACTAAGATAGTTAATTGTTGGGCTTAAGGGGAATGCTGAATTTGCTTTAAAAAATACTTTTTTTTTCTTCCAGCTAATAGCTCCATTGCTTTACTAAAATGACTTTTAAAAATCTTGCATTCTTTTCCCTTAGAATGCAGGCAGGAGCAGCCTGTGCAAAGCCTGCCTGCTCCATACGTCAAGCACTGTTTGTATATATTTCGGCGTATCCAAGCAAGGGCTTTTTAACTTTCCACCCTACGGACAGAGCTGTACTTTCCTGAACAGCAGCCAGGAAAAATCTTGGAACTTTGGCAGGAAGACTGTGGGAAGCCTGGTGCAACACCAGGCTGAGATCTGGAGCAGAGGCTTTCTACAAAGGCAGAGGAGCGAAACACCTCCCTTTGTTTAGCTCTACATATGAGTACAAATGGAGCCCCCAGATTGCAATCAGGCCCTATTGTATAAACTTGGGGTTTCCATGCCATACAGCATTTTTGGCACCAAGTACCTTATTATTTTTCAGCTGGAAAACCAATTAGCATTCTTTTTATATCTGGGTGTTAGTACTTGGGACTTAGAGAGATTTTTTGGCCACCAGCCCACATGGCTGTAGTCTCTTGGGCAATGCCTGACAAATTAAGATAAAACTGTTACTTCATGTTTTCCTACAAAGAGAAAACAAAAACTGTTTCCTGCTCTTATTAATTGGATGAAGTCAATTTCCACGTTTAACAAATAAAAAGGTAGGCATAATCAGGGTGTCAACCCAGGGCTCTTATCTCTCCCCAAGCTGGTTCCTCTGCAGGAATGTGAGAGTATAAGAACTGTCAGGTTCTGACTAAGCGTTCCTTCTCTTGGAAAAAATCCCCATGGTCAACAGAGGGCTCTGTCCAGTGGATAGGCTGCGACCACCACGAGGTCACCCTTTGCCCCCTCTGGCATTTTTTCCCCCACAAGTTTGAGCAACGGGATTTACCTGGAGAGAACTATGAGGAGATTCCAGCCCTGTCAAGTGAATTAGTCATAACAGTCAAGAGGGTACTGCCCAGTTTGAAAGAAATAAACAGAGCCAAAAATTTCCCTATCTTGAAAGCAGAGCAAAGAAAAGTTCACACTCTAGGAATGCAACTTATGATTAGAGAAAACCATATCTGGGCTGCTGTCTCAGAATATCTGAGCATGTGCAAGAAGAGGAGGAAAAGAGGTTGAAATTGTTGTGAGAGGTGCCCATCCTATAAAGTATTCCCTTATGATAAACAAGCCTTGCCATGGCGACACAACCTAATGCCACAAGTCAGAGGAATATGGCCCTCCAGTGAGCAGACCACATTTGGGAAAACCTCCAGGACGATGCAAAATATTTAGAAGGAAAGTGGTGAAACAAACAGAAGGGAAACACAGCAAACCGACTGCAGTTTGAAGACAAAAATATGTTGGGTGCAAAAATCAGTTTGGGTGTAGTTACAACAGTGTTTTTGTGTTGTTGGTACTAAATGTACATCTCTTTGCTAGAAATGGCCTGAGGGGTCTGTTGCTTCCCTTAAAGACTTTCTTTGTAAACAGTGGGTGGTGGCATCCTTAAAAAAATGCACTTGAAAGACTTCTTTAAAGAATTTTCACAGAACATTTTCTTTGCAACAAATTCTGTTCTGGAGCTATATTACTTAACAAGGGGGCTGTGTTCTGAGTCATATGGAAATTAATTATCTTATTGCTAAATTTGTTATCAACAGCATAAAATGATCATCTGTAATAATCTAAGGGAGTAACTAGAAAATGTCCAATTTTGCACAGGTAAAGAAGCATTAGAATTGAGGTTCTAGACACCAGACGTCACACATTGCCCTACGTACCAGGTGACCATACATTCCAATTTGCCAAGACAGTCTCAGCTTACTCCAATTATCCAGGTTTCGTTACTAATAGTGCCCCTTTCACTCACAAAAGTGGTTTGGATAACAAATAATTTAGAGACCCTACTCCTGCAGAGACCAAGAGTCTTCTTTCTATCCTCCAGGGATACCAGTCTGATGCTTTATCAATCTCAGAACATACAAGCACTTATAAAAAAAGGGAGGGGAAGGGAGAGTTGCTGCCATTTTGCAAAGAGTAATCCTCAACAGTTTGGCTTCACCTAAAAGAAGCATAGAAGGACCATGCACAAAATCAACTTAGGGGAAGTGAGAGAAAATGTCCATCCATAGAAACCCCCTAAGGAAGCTTCAGGAGTACCTGGGGGCTTCTTACTAGATTATATACCAAAGTCTAAACAAGTGTTTCTTTGTCAAATCCTAGAAGGCAGGCAGTCATTTCAAAAGCAGATATGCATACTGCCTCTTTTTCTGCCTTGTAGTCTAGAATGTATCACTTAGATATTCCAAATCAGAAAGTGTTCAGCCATTTTTATATCGCCACCAGCTACACTGCTGGGCTGCAGCTATTTGGATCAGAATGGAAATGCTTTGATCTCTTTTACATCTAAGTTTAACTGTGGCTTGGGCCCAAAAGGTGGACTAATTTTGGCAACTTCCCCTTTACACTTTTATCTGAAGATAAAAGGAACACTTGGAAGCATAAACAGAAGGTGTATTTCTGTAGGCCCAAGGACCACCACATCAAACAAACGAAACTATAGAAGCTTATGCTGAATATTAGCTCTGTTTCATCAGCTCTACTCACTCCCTCATTCACTGGCAGCCAGTAGGATCATTTCCTTCCATTGTAAACAAATAAAGATAATATAACATTAAAGAACTTAGAAAAGAAAGAACATTTCCATCACAGTGATTTTCATTTTCACAGAAAAATTTTAAAAATTGAAAACCATGTTTCTTAAGTGATAAATTTATTATACTGGCCTTAGATTCAGGAGTCCAAGGTCCTTTTGCATTCTCTGCAAATATCTGGGTGACGGGAGATGCTGGAGCAGCCATTCTCCTAACCTCCTTGTGTCTCAATGCTCTGGGCTTTAGTCAGGAATTTATAGATTGATAAACTCAGTTAGAATGGAACACAGGCCCCTATGGGAAGCCAGCTTGGAGCTCCAGAGAGGAATCATGGCTTCCCAATGACTTCTGCAGTACACAAATTATTCATTTGAGGACTAAATGAGAGCAATTCAAGAGCTCAGGGGGTTTAATGACCTATTTGATCTTATAGTCGGAGCTGTAGTCCATTCAAGCATAGGTCAAGGTACACTGGAGTTCTAAAAGTGAGGAGGTGGTCTCTTTATAGGGACACATATCTGAGTGCACAGAGGCAGTTTAGCTGGATGAAAATCAGATAGGCTCTGAGCAAAGGTATTGGGCACATAATTGCCAAAGCAGTGCTCTCACTAAGAACAAAAATCACCATATTGGAAGGAGAGATTTCTGACTTTTCCTTACCAATATCTAAGGAGACAAGTGAGTTTCTTGAAGGGCCCTTAGGACACACAGGACCCAGCTAAGAGAATATGACACGGCTTAAACATACCAACTTGGCCAACTGACCCACTATAATGATTTGACAAATGGAGATAAAACAACCAGGCTAGTGATGGACAGAGTTGATGGAAGGTAATATGGCAGGAATTTATGGATTAAAAGGTACAAATACAGATAATTGAAATAATACTGGGAGTCACTTTTTGTGGGTCATCAGGTGGCATCACAGTACTCATTTGTTTGCTGAAAAAATATTTATTAATTTTTATTCTTTTGAATGAAATTACCTTTTTGTTTTCTTACATTGTTGGCTTAAAAGTTGGGGGAGTAGTACCACCCTATTTGAGTTTTCAGTGGTAAAGTTTTCCCAGGTTTCTGGATAAGAGGATGTGACTCAAGCATGAGAAATGTGAAAATCCCATCAACATTTCCTGGCCATCTCAGAAATCAGGATCCCACGTAAAACTTGAGAGTTGCATTAGATCATATCTAAAACCCCTTCCAGCAATGCAATTTTGCATAACAAGGACCTAAACTTTCTTAAAGAATTTCTTTTTATGCCTATTTCAACACCCTCCAGAAAAGGAAAATTGGTAGCAAAGCCAGAGGTCAAGAGAAAATGTAAGTACAGAGAGTCCCAAACCACATTAGTGACAGACATGTGATTCTCAAACCCTCCTTGAAGCAGCTGTCTATCATGTGAAAAGAGTTTGAGCTACCAGGCCTGATCTTCCTTGAATACTCGTCTCTCTGATTTAAAAAACTTTTTTTTTTCAGTTAAACGAGAAACACATGAATATATTCTCACAGTAGAAGAATCAATCCATACAAAAGCATATAGAACAAAAAAATAAACACAAAGTATTTGTACATTTATGGGCCATATACATTTATATACGATTCTATTATGCTATGGTAACTTCTTTTTACCTGGGTCTTAAAGAATTTTCTATTTTAATATGTACAGATCTTATTCTTTCTCTATAACAATGGAATGTTCTGTAATTTTATTACTGTCTCCTTTGTTGGTGATATTCTGTTTGTTTCTACTGTTTGCTATTATAAAAGAGAATATTCTTGTAAACGTGTTTTACTCTGAGTGAGTGTTTCTGTGGGACAGATTCCTAGAAGTAGACCGCAAGGTCAAAGATTAGGGTTACTTGAAATTTTGGTAAATACTATCTAATTTACACATGCTGAGCTTCACATGTATGCCATATGCATTTCTCTTGTAAGTGGTCCTTTGTATCCTTTGTCTATCTTCTGTTTAGTTCTTTGTGTTTTAAATATTCATATGCAGGCACCTTTTATATATTGCAAATCTTTTATACCTGTTGCAAATATTTCTGCTAGTCTGTAGCTTATCATTTAACTTCTTTTTTATTGTTGTCTCATAGAAGATTTTTGTTTTTATGAGGTCAACATTATAAATAATTTCTTATATGACATATTAATTTTGTGTATTACTTAGGAAAGCCTTCCCAATTCCCAGAGTTATGATTTTTTTCTATATTCTCTTCAAATACTTTTATAATTTGTTCTTAACATTTATTCTCATTAGTCTCTCCAAAAGGTATCTTTGCTTATGATATGAACTATGAGTTTAATTTTTTCCCCAAAAGGAGAGCCAATTGTCATAATGTGATGAATTGAGAAGCTTTGAACACTTTACTAATTAGAGATGACATCTTTACTTAAACTATATTTTTGGGTTTCCATTCTAGTGTTTTTTTTTTTTAATTAATTAATTTATTTATTTATGGCTGTGTTGGGTCTTCGTTTCTGTGCGAGGGCTTTCTCTAGTTGTGGCGAGTGGGGGCCACTCTTCATTGCGGTGTGCGGGCCTCTCACTGTTGCGGCCTCTCTTGTTGCAAAGCACAGGCTCCAGATGCACAGGCTCAGTAGTTGTGGCTCATGGGCCCAGTTGCTCCGCGGCATGTGGGATCTTCCCAGACCAGGGCTCGAACCCGTGTCCCCTGCATCGGCAGGCAGATTCTCAACCACTGCACCACCAGGGAAGCCCTCCATTCTAGTTTTTTCTACCAATGTGTTTGTCTATTCCTATGCCAAAATGCACTGTTTAAATTGCCTTATATTATGTTCTTCTTAGTAGTAGTAGTTCAAATCCCATGATTCTCTTTTTTAAAAATGTAACTTGCTAAGCATTGCTGTTCTTTCTTTCATACGTGCTTGAGAACCAGCTCGTCAACATCTTCACAATGTTGAGTTTTCCCATTGAGAAATATGGAATAATATTTTATTTATGTAGATTTTTAAACACCCTTTTCATAAAAATCTTGCACATTTCCTATTTATTTCTAAGTATAAAATGGATTTTGTTGCTATTATGAATGAGATTCCTTTTAACATTACGTTTTCTAATTGAGTATTGCTAATATTAAGAAAGTTATTGATTTTTGTATATTGACTTTTATATCTGATCACCTTACTATACTCTTAAAGTACTCTCTTAAAATTCTAACAGTTTTTCTTATCATCCTCCAATTTTCTTGGTAGAAAACTTTATATATTTCTCAAATTAATTGTTGGGAGTTAGTAAAACTTGAAACACATGTTTTTTAAGATCAACCAATCAAAGTAATCCTTTGAGAGTGTTATAGAATGAATGTCTGTGCTCAACCTCCACAATTCATATGTTGAAGCTTTAACAACCAATGTGATGGTACTTGAAGATGGGGTGTTAAGAGTATAATTAGGTCAGGAGGGTGGGGCCCTCATGATAGGATGAGTGGTCTTATAAGAATAGGAAGAGAGAGAGAGAGAGAGACCTCTTCCCAGTGCATGTACCAAGGAAAGGACATATGAGGACACAGCAAGAAGGTGGCCATCTACAAGCCATGAAGACTACTCTCACAGAACCCAGTCATGCTGGCACCCTGATCTCAGACTTCCAGCCTTCAGAACTGTGAGAAAATAAACCACTGTTGTTTAAGCCACTGAGTCTATAGTATTTTTTTCATGAGAGTCCAAGCTAAGACAGTGAGTTTATGTTATGCTAAGCATACTGGGATTATTACTGGGACCCCAGTAAGAAAGCATGTAACACTTACTTGTTAAACTTACAGATTTAATACTTTGAAATTATGGTTTGCTTGCTTGTTTGGGATTTTTTGGTACAGATCAAATACTACATTCTTTTCCTAGTAGGCTCATCCTACTCTTCCCCAACATACACAAAAAGATTTTCAAATTTAATAGCTGTTTTCAATTTCTAATGCTTGTAAATAGGTCACCATTAAAACTTACAATCAAGAATGTATAATTTGTGCTCACTTCAGCAGCACATATACTAAAATTGGAATGATACAGAGGAGATTAGCATGGCCCCTGTGCAAGGATGACATGCAAATTCGTGAAGCGTTCCATATTTTTATGAATGGATAAAGAAGATGTGGCACATATATACAATAGAATATTACTCAGCCATAAAAAGAAATGAAACTGAGTTATTTGTAGTGAGGTGGATGGACCTAGAGTCTGTCATACAGAGTGAAGTAAGTCAGAAAGAGAAAAACAAATACCGTATGCTTACATATATATATGGCATCTAAAAAAAAAAGGTTCTGAAGAACCTAGGGGCAGGACAGGAATAAAGACATGGACGTAGAGAATGGACATGAGGACATGGGGAGTGGGAAGGGTAAGCTGGGATGAAGTGAGAGAGTGGTATGGACATATATACACTACAAAATGTAAAATAGATAGCTAGTGGGAAGCAGCCACATAGCACAAGGAGATCAGCTCGGCGCTTTGTGACCACCTAGAGGGGTGGGATAGGGAGGGTGGGAGGGAGACACAAGAAGGAGGAGATATGGAGATATATGTATATGTATAGCTGATTTACTTTGTTATAAAGCAGAAACTAACACACCCTTGTAAAGCAATTATACTCCAATAAAGATGTTAAAAAAAAAAGAATGTGTAATTTATAAAGGGAAGGCCCCCCCCTAAAACTGAATAAATAAGGACAAGAGGAAAATATTTTCAGTTTCACTGCCACACAGCCCATTTCTATTCTTAGGCAGCCTGGGTATGGGTCTTCCAAAGGTTTGCTTCCCTGACATATGGAAACACAGCCGCAGATTTCCTCTGAGTAGCCCAGCCCTTAAGTTTGCAATGCCACATTTCCTGTGGAAGGAATTCTTGAGGCTAAAATCCTTGCTAACTTCCCTTTCCAAAACTGATTGCTTCATATAGGGACATGCTTTCTCTGTAGGTCCAAAAGGACATAGAAAAATTAAAATAACTTTTGCGTGATTGTGTCTCTCCATTTGCTTTCTTACAAACTAATGACTCATTTCCTTCACTTAGTTTGTACATAATGGATCCATATTGGTTTATAGATACAGATAGGAGAGAATTATGGATAATAAGGTGTCACACTCTATCTTTATTTATCTGTTCATGATAGATAAGTCTGCTCCCTTAACCATCCCTGACTGACTGACTGTGGCTCCTAGAGCACTATTTTGAGGAGAGGTCAGAGGCTGCCTCTGGCCATGATCAGTGATTAATGTCTGCCATGAGCATGGGAGGAAAAGAGGTGGGATGCCTGCCAAGCATTTCCCATCTTTGAATATAATTGGCTTTTTGTTTCTGAGCTTGGAAGTTTTATTAATTTGTAGCTATGATATGCATAAAAGGAAAAATATTGGTTCTTTAACTTGGATCAACAAAGAGGCCTAAAACATGTAAATGCCTTTAAGACTAGGAAGCTTTAATGCTAAACATTGAGCATATTAATGTATATCTTAAGTAAAGCCTAAGCCAAAATACTACATTTTAAAAATATGCTACTACATAGTAGTGATTATCCTCATTATCATTAATAGTAGTAGCATGGTAGTATTACTAATAATTCTAACTTTAAAAATCCAACTTGGCATTATATTGGGTGGCATATAAAATTATCCATAAAGTATGAAACAGATATTTTCAGATAAAAGTAGAATACTTTATTTTCACAACTCAGACATGCCAGGAGGCTAAGAGTTGAGGAAATAATATGAATGTTGCTGGTTTTTATCAAACATAAGTATTATGTTTGTGAAATTGAGTTAATAGTACAACCCAAAACTTAGACTTTGCAAAATACTTGAGAAACATTAAAAAAAAAAAAAATAGTGATGTGCAGCTCTAGGCATTGGAGGTTAACAAGTCTACCCTTCAGAGTGGGATTATCAGCAAAGTCTGGTAGTGGTTGAATTTGTAAAAAAAAAAAAAAAATGGAGTGTTCAGCTGTGGTTTGGGATATTATATCATAAGAACTCAAATCACTGTTTTTCCATATCCACATATTTATAATATTTTATGTTTTTTACAAGCAAGGAATTGTTCCTACTAACAACCACTACTGTGATTCAACTCTCCTATTACATTAGAAATACTGTATAAACAGAGAGAGCAGGGGAACTTCACTTGGAAAATTAGCTAACAATCATCATACCAATCCATCTCCACAAACTATTACAACACATCCACATCTTAAGACATTCCCCCAGAAGTTCACACTGAAATTTGGGCTACAAAACAAATGTTTATATTGATACTGTGTTTTAACCAATTTTCCAATTTTTTAAACTATGTCAAATAGCCACCTGAAAATACATTTCCATGAAATTTATGGTACTTCCTTCTAGTGATAATACGTCCATCATTCTTTCCCACAAAATACTTATCAACATGACCTTTTTCAACAAACGGGTAAAAATTGAGTTTTTAAACTATGTGACTTGCTTACCATCAACCAACAACTTTTTGAGGTACACACCTCTAAGGATCTAACCCATTGACCCTAAAAGAGATTTCTGCTCAGATTAACAAATGGATAAAAAAATTATGATAAAAATTTTTTCCACAATCTAATCAAACAACATTTATAAAAGATTGAAAGTCTTGTCATATCCCATTAGAATTATTATACACTTAGTCATATCTACTTTTTAAAGTATGTCCCTGAAGTGTACCAATATTCAAAAACATTAAAAAATGTGTTGAAGTTCATACAGTGATACAAAATCATGAATATACAATTTTGCTATTTATTATTGGAGACAGTGTCTTTAGAGTGACTAGAAAACCAGTGCTTCTTTTACCTCATGTTGCACTTGATCAGTAACACATTTAACAAAACCATGTTATAGGACTTAAGGACTTTGGAGTTAAAGAAATTCCTTGTTTCCATTCTGCTACAATTTTTATTTTTAAAATTACCAACCCAAAATAATCTACTGCAAAAGATATCGTATGTGTAGGCAACCTACAACAGTTCTACATTTATACATGAGACCATGAAAACCAGACAGATATATATCTGAGCAGCTATTCATCACTGCAGTGGACCATACTAGTTAAGTTTACAGCATTTCCCTTCAAGTCCTAGCCTTAAATCCCAGCTCAACAACTTTCTAGCTATGTGACCAGTACAAGTTACTTAAATATCTCTGTTCTGAGTTCCCTCATGTGTAAAATGAAGGTACTAATAGTACCAACTCAGAAGTTGGTGTGATAATTAAATGAACAAATATATGTAATGCACTTAAAATAGTTTCAAGCGCATAATACGTGTCGTTTAAGAACTGGAAAAAAATATGACGGCAGAAGTTTTGGGGGATAGGCAGCTGTGTTTAAGAGCATGAATTAACAATAAAGCAATGGGATCTATTTTTTAAAGCTGGAAAAGATATGCCTGGGATGTAGCATTGACAATTCCCAGTCTTTTGATTTACCTGTTCTCCGTGAGTAATGTTTTGCATGATGTGTCAGACTTTGACACAGATTTCAGTGCCTCTTCATTTATCACAGGATTGATCTCATGAGAGTTTGCTAAGGGGCCTAGGCTAGATGACAAATGGACTGCTATCAAAGATTTTTTTTACTGCTATAATGGTTTCTCAAATAAGGTATAATATGTATGGGCTTTACAGTTTTTTTTTATCAGATAAATGGTTTCCTTTTATGCATAATGTATTCTCTAATTATCCTCGGGTAATACATTGAGTGACAGAAAGCTAGGCACTCACTTTGCAAAAACTGTAAAGAATTGAGATGATTATTTATGTCAGCTGTTTTAACTGACATCATTTATGAAAGATTAGCCAGTATTACTTTATTAACAATTGCATAAAGAATGAAGCTGTGAGGCAAATAACCCACCTTAAAAGCCAAGTATCAACACTATTAGATCCATACATGGTCATAGTCTGCAGTATAAGATTTAAAGTTGAAAGAGACCTTAGAATCCATATAATCTAACCTTGTAGATTTTACATTTGCATAATCTGAAATTCCCAGGACTTGCATACATTAC
The DNA here is from genome assembly GCF_951394435.1 of Stenella coeruleoalba. Classification (NCBI taxonomy): domain Eukaryota; kingdom Metazoa; phylum Chordata; class Mammalia; order Artiodactyla; family Delphinidae; genus Stenella; species Stenella coeruleoalba. The sequence goes on from NC_137155.1 coordinate 72,235,958, forward strand.
CTAAGGGAATCAGTTATGAAGTTACAGAATTCCAACTGGAAATCAGGCCCCTACACACTTGGTTCAGTATTTTTTATTTTAATCTATTCCAAACTACCTGCTTGTTGCAAGGATCAACATTTTTCCTCTGAATTAACACTGCTTCGTGATTAAATTGAATGTTTCATTTTATAGATGGTAGGTGAAAAACACTAGGTCACCTTCGATTAAATGCTAAATACCTTTCTTGGCTCATTGCCTCTGTATTTTTCAAATGATTTATTGTACAGCGATTATCTGTGATTTGTGTCAGCCATGATGCAAAGTGAAAAGGGGCTCCAGCTGCAAAATTAGGGACACTGTTAATAATAATGTTAAAGATTTCCCCCAAAATAACTTAGCAGATGGAAATGGGAATGGGGATTTTTTAGATTTTTATTTTAGTTTAGTTTTGCCTATAACCTTTTCCCTTTGCACCACAGCTTAAAACCACATTGTCATCTTCCTCCCTTGAAAGACACCCAACAGATCATCCTATCTTTGCTGTTGGCACTTCTTGGAGTTCAGCATTTGAAAATACCAGGTTGAACTTCAGCACTGTCAAGTCTAACCTGAGCTTTAAATACCACACCACTGCAGGCAGATGGTTACATTTATGAGGAAGAAAGTGGCTCCTATATTTACCTTACTAATATGACTTTTATGGATGAGTAAAATGCACTCAAGTGTCTCACAGTCATTCCCGTCCAAGGAACTGCCTTGTGGGACAGGGATATGTGGCATTTGGTTGAGGATGGCTCCTTGAAGATAATCCAAACTGCACTGGCATTTTATTATTATAAATCCTGCAAATAGCGTTATATTCTGCTTCAATGCAATGACATATCAAATCCCGGGCTGCTTTTCTTTAAGAACTTCTATTGATGCCGAAAAGCTTAACAATGTCTCTCACTGCTGACAGAACAATACTAATGAGAAGAGTTTAAACTTTAGCAAGAGTTACAGTATGTCAAGTTATTTAATGGATCATTTTAATAGTTCCCATTTGTTTTGAGATCCAATAGTACTGGGATTGAGTAACTCTTTCCCATTTCATTACCTCGTGAACTGCCTTTCCTTTCTTTCCTTCTGCCAAATCTCCTCTTCCCTGCAGTCTTACCAAATTCCCCCAGGCAAGTAGTAGTTCCCTTCTCTCTGAACCAAAAGCACATTGAACACCACTTTAACAGCAATTTGTCACACTGTGTCACTATTATTTTTTTCATATCTGTCCTCACTGGAGTGCAGTAACTTGGGTCTTAGTTATCTTTGTACCTTCAGTGCCCCCTACACAGGGAACCACCAAGATTTGTCTTCAAATGTTGGTCCAGTAACTTTATTGCATTCTTTCAAGTTAATTAAAGAAAAATTAATACAGGAGTCACAATACTTAGTAAAATTAAATATTAAACAAAGAAGGGGAAACAGTTCATGTCCCTATGACCAAAACATGCAAGCAGCTAGTGGGAAGCAGCTGCATAGCACAGGGAGATCAGCTTGGTGCTTTGTGACCACCTAGAGGGGTGGGATAGGGAGGGTGGGAGGGAGACGCAAGAGGGAGGAGATATGGGGACATATGTATATGTATAGCTGATTCACTTTGTTATAAAGCAGAAACTAACACAGCATTGTAAAGCAATTATACTCCAATAAGGATGTTTAAACAAAAACACACAAGCGATATGAACACACATACACACTGAATTAGGCCCACAAACCCTCATCTGAAACTCTTGGGGATAGCTGTATTCAAAATTCAGAATTTTAAATAAATTTCAGAATATGACAGCATGTAAATGGCACATATTTAATATTCCCACCATGGTCTTGTTCAGCACCCCCCCCCAAAAACACATTAATATTTCTGTGGCAAAAGTACAAATATTTACCTTCAAGAAGAGTAAGTAAAGGTACAAATAACCTTATTAATTCAGAACAGGTTTGCCACCAAATGACTTTGCCCCAAACTTATGAAAAATGTTTCGGTTTTCAAAATGTTTTAGATCTTCAAATTGTGAATAAGGGATTGGGGACATGGATAATACAACCTATTTGGTGCTTCATCAAGTCTCCCCCTCTGAATGCACTCCAAATTGGATTTGGAACAAAATATTATTATTTCTTACAAAAATACAGTAACAGAATAAAATACTCTTTGTATCTATCATCAGAATTTTAGTCTATTTTCAAAATCTTTATTCCTATAAAATTAATCTGCATTTGTTTAACTTGTCAGTAAATTGTATTAGTTGGAAGGACAAAACTTCGTGAAAAACCAACTTACTGAGAAGCTTCTGTGTAATGATCTTATTAAATGAAATACCATAATAAGAGGGCTTTCTCACTGTAATAATTTAGAAAACTTCAATTAACTCATAAGGTAGAAGTTCTAATTAGCAGGTATTATATATTATATACTGTGATCTGATCATTGTTTCTCTTTTAATATTTATACTGGAGAGAATTTTTACAATGAATCTATGTTTTAAAATGTAGGTTTTGTTATTGTTTAGTATGTCATGCCAATAGATCAGGAGACAATAATTGCCACTGAAACAAAAATCAAATCACCTTTTCAAAGGAAAGCACAAAGTCATCAAACTAGTCACACTTTATACTTTGTTTTACCTGGAATTTTCCAGTAAAGACTTCTGGGCATAGAGTAGGTACCCAATAAATACAACAGAATAGAACAGCTTTAAGGGAATAATGGAAACCCCTAATTCAGAAATCTACTTTATATCTTGTTCATAAATTTCTTCATATGATATATTTTTAATATGTCACATACAAATTTTAAAAGAAATTTCTATTGCTTGCCAACTTCAGAAGACAAGTCCAAACTTTGCAAAATGCATAAAAATAAATAATTCAACTGTATTAAATAATATTAAAAGTTATTTACATAATGTGGTCTTGGATTCAGACTAATGAGGGCATAATGCTTGCTTGCAGTGCCTTCTTCTGACATCTCAGGGTGCCAAGTTCTTAATTCTGTGTGTGGTTATTTATTGAATATCTGTATCCCCTATTAGATGGTCCCCTTTGTGAAGACTAAAAGATGCATCCCTGGTGTCTAGAATTCTTAATAAATATTTAGTAAATGAATGAAAAAAGGGAAAGGGAAGGCAAGGGAAGAGGACTAACATTCCTTGAGGACGTATTATATGCCAAAGCCCATCACGCTCTGAACATGATTAAGCTTTTAAACTAAAAACGAAAAAAGGAGGCTAAAAAGTAGTAATTTGAATATATTTGTTCTTACAATGAAATAAGAAAAGACTGTAATAAAATAAGGCCAATAACGAGAGTAAAGAAATAATTCTTATTTCACTGTTGGTTTAAATTTGTATAATTGTATGCATTTGTACATTGTAATCATCACATTTTCTAGTTTCTGTATTTGATGCTTTGCTCTCTTAGGGCCTTGCTGACCCTGAAGGGACTGTCCCTCCCAGGGCTAACTAATTCCTAGAGATAGCAAACAACTCATCTAAGAGTGTGCCTTTTACATGCAAACCGACCAATTCAGAGCCCATATCCCAACCACCTCCTTTAAAGTGCTGTCACACTCTGGGCCACTATCCATCTGCCCTGATCACTTCAGGACTAGGTACCAGACTACTAGGGACAGTCCCTACATCCCAGAGCGCACTGAAATTATTCAAACTAGCCAATCCTGAGGCGGCTTGCCCTGCCTTGCTCATTCCTTCCTGTGGAAACCACAATAAAGGCTCTTGCCCCCATTTTCTCCTTGTTCCTTCTTCCTGAGTGACCCTGGTGCTTCCCCATGTGGCCCTACATGGTGTGGCATGCCCCCTCCTCTTGGGACCTGTGATTATAACCACAGGGAAGCCCTGGGACTATTTTTTTAACCAGTCTATCTCCAGTCATCTTCTGTAGATAACCTTTCTGTTTTCTCCCTTAATAATTCAGCTTCTGTAGATACTCATAGCACTTGCTCTTTGATATCATGTTCACTATTAAGTGAATTGCACATCATTGCAACAATAAAATTTAATAATTTTTTGTAATACTAGTACTTTCTCTGAGATATTTTGGCATACAATATAACTTCCAAATATGAAACACTTTCCAATGAAGATTATCTCCCTGGGCTTCCCTGGTGGCGCAGTGGTTGAGAGTCCGCCTGCCGATGCAGGGGACACGGGTTCGTGCCCCGGTCCGGGAAGATCCCACATGCTGCGGAACGGCTGGTCCCGTGAGCCATGGCCGCTGAGCCTGCCCGTCCGGAGCCTGTGCTTCACAACGGGAGAGGCCACAACAGTGAGAGGCCCGCGTACCGAAAAAAAATACAAAAAAAAAAACAGCAAAAAAAGATCATCTCCCTGATTATCTGAGGTTCCTGACTAGACTGAAATGAGAGGACTGACCTCAATGTTCTTAGTTTCGTTGTCTAATAATCTTTTCTTTCAGTTTCTTACTAAAGGAGTTGGATGTGCTTGTTCCTTTGTGTTACAGCCTAGATGCCTTCTCAGGGCTCAGGACAATGAAGGCCCTATCAGTTTTCAGTTCTGGCTCTTCTTTGGGGCCACCTCTCTCCATCTCCTATATAACACGTCACCTTTCAATTGCTCATCACTGACTCTTAGGACCAAATCCAGACTCTTTAGTGCAAATTCTGAGGCCCTATGTGACATGGTCCCTGCTTACCTCCCCAATGATACCTTTCCCCACTTGCTCTCACATTCTGTGCTCCAGATACTCTGAGTTTCTTTCCATGTCCCCAACACTCCATGTTTTCCCTTACCTTTAAACTTTTTATATATGCTGTTAATCTGGCCTGAAAAAAATCAAGGAGTCCTAACTTGTATATCATAGAAATGATTCTATTTCCCCAACAAAAGCTGTAAAAACATAAAGATCAAATATTGTGGCCTTGTCCATCCATCCATTATACAGCTATTAGCCTATCAGTATCATTAGAAGTCTATGGGGGTTTAGATCCTTGTATTAGGTAGGGGAGAGATATCACGGAACTAAACAATAATTATCTCTGTCCTCTGGAAGCTAAGACTTTTGAGAAAGACTATAAGGCGTGAGGGATGGGGGAGCAAATCCACAAATACTTATGTAAAACCTTTAAACTACTGGAAAATAAAAATAAGTGAAATTTAGAATATTATAGCATGCAAGTATGAAGTACAGAAGGAAAAAAGCTGAAAGATCAGTAGAGTAGGGTCAGAGGAGTTGACTTAAGCCAGATTGCATAAGTATAAAGGGTCATGAGTGAACACCTGTTTTGGGGAGATGGGAAAGAAGAGTTCAAATAAGGGAAAAAAACATTGGAAGACTCAAAATTATAAATAGGTAATTTAAATACAAGGTTCAATAAATTCCAGTGTGACTAGAGCTGTATAAGATAGTTTTACATTTCAAATGTTGTTTAATTCAATGTATATTAGAAAATTTAAAAACCAGAATGTAAGACTGGACACTATAAAACTCCAAGAGGAAAACATAGGCAGGACACTCTTTAACGTAAATCACAGCACTATCCTTTGGATCCGTCTCCTAGAGTAACGGAAATAAAAACAAAAATAAACAAATGGGACCCAATTAAACTTAAAAGCTTTTGCACAGCAAAGGAAACCATAAACAAAATGAAAAGACAACCTACTGAATGGGAGAAAATATTTGCAAATGGTGCAACTGACAAGGGATTAATCTCAAAAATACACAGACAGCTCATACAGCTCAATATCAAAAAAACAAACAATCCAATCAAAAAATGCACAGAAGGGCTTCCCTGGTGGTGCAGTGGTTGAGAGTCCGCCTGCTGATGCAGGGGACACGGGTTCGTGCCCCGGTCCGGGAGGATCCCATGTGCCGTGGAGTGGCTGGGCCCGTGAGCCGTGGCTGCTGAGCCTGCGCGTCCGGAGCCTGTGCTCCGCAATGGGAGAGGCCACAGCAGTGAGAGGCCAGCGTACCGCAAAAAAAGAAAAAAAAAATGCACAGAAGATCTAAATAGACATTTCTCCAGAGAAGACATACAGATGGCCAAAAGGCACATGAAAAGATGCTCAGCATCACTAATTATTAGAGAAATGCAAATCAAAACTATAATGAGGTATCACCTCACACCACTCAAAATGGCCATCATCAAAAAGTCTACAAATAATAAATGCTGGAGAGGGTGTGGAGAAAAGGGAACTCTCCTACACTGGTGGTGGGAATATAAATCAATACAGCCACTATAAAGAACAGTATGAAGATTCCTTAAAAAACTAAAAATAGAGCTACCATATTATCCAGCAATCCCATTCCTGGGCATATACCTGGAGAAAACCATAATTCGAAAAGATACATTCACCCCAATGTTCCTTGCAGCACTCTTTACAATAACCAAGACAAGGAAACAACCTAAATGTCCATCAACAGACAAATGAATAAAGAAGATGTGGTACACACACACACACACACACACACACACACACACACACACAGTGGAATATTACTCAGCCATAAAAAAGAATGAAATAATCCCATTTGCAGCAAAATGGGTGGACCTAGAGATTATCACAGTAAGTAAAGTAAGTCAAAGACAAATATCATATATCACTTATATGTGGAATCTTAAAAAATGATACAAATAAACTTATTTACAAAACAGAAACAGACTCACAGACATAGAAAACAAACTTACGGTTATCGAAGGGGAAAGGTAGGAGGGAGGGATAAATTAGGAATTTGGGAGTAACATATACAGATTACTATATATAAAATAGATAAACAACAAGGACCTAATGTGTAGCACAGGGAACTATACTCAAAATTTTGTAATAACCTATATGGGAAAAGAATCTGGAAAAGAATATATATATATATTTGAATCACTTTGTCGTACACCTGAAACTAATACAACATTACAAATCAATGATACTTCAATAAAAAATAATTAATTAAAAAATAAAAATTAAAATAAAAAAATTATAATGAGGACATTAACTCCACAATTGTACCAATATTATCAGACAAAGGTTACAAGAGGTAGTGAGCTTATTTAAATTAGAAATAGGCAACCCCAGTTAGGGAGTTGATTTAAATAAAATCATTAAGTAAATAACAATAAAGGAAGAATACAGATAAAGCAACAATCATGAAGGCCCTACTCAAATGACTGAAGATTGGGGCTCACTGGACTAGAGCAGTAGGCCCTGTCTAAAGACTATGGATGATAATATGGGAAAGAAGGAAGAAATATATATATGTGTGTGTGTGTGTGTGTGTGTGTGTGTGTGTGTGTGTGTGTGTTATTTGGTGTTGATTTTCTTAGTTTCTGAGCAGGAAAAAAATAGAATATATATTTTTATGTGAAATAATTCTTGCAGCAAGATATATATAATCAGTGAATGAGAGAGAAGCTGAGTAAAGGGGAGAGCCATGAAGTTGCTGGAAGCATGAAGTACATTCTCCTACAAATGAACAGAAAGGAGAGAATTGGATATGGTGGGTGAATAATATAACACTTAGAAATCAGAGTAGTGGCCAAGGGTTCAGCATGATGGTGCTTTTCCTCAGAGTAGCCAGGAAATTTGGGAGGGTATACACAAGAGAAAGCTGTTATTTCCATAAAATACAGCTCTTCAATCAAGCACATCTACAATACTCCTCTGTCAACCGCTGGAGAAAAGTGGTTGAGATCAGGGAGACAGACATATGTTTCAAGGAAGAGGCAAAGAATTTTAAATGTAGTAAGGCATGAAAATAAAGGTAAGAATTCTCACTGGTTAGGGAAAAAAATGTGTGGAACCCTATGCATTCATGGGGAAATTACTGATATGGGTTTTTATTGGTAAGTATCAGTGGGCACATTTTGACTGATTGAATTAATTGTGCAACAAGGGCAATAAAATAGGTTCTTATAGTTATACCTAACACTTCAAAACACTAGAAAATAAATGTATAAATGTTTTATACTACAGACGACAATAACTTTTCCATTCACACTCAGGTCAGGTTAAGTTAGTTGAGCATTGTCATTCCAGTCCTTTGATAACTTAATAGTTAATACTAACATGGGGTGGAATAGAGACAGGAGGATGAAGTCTGGGAAAGCAAGCAGTCTGCAACTAGAGACAGCCCTTTGCATTATGCAAACTGAGTTTTTATTTTTAATTTCTATTTTTTAGTACAGCAAGATCTGTAATACAGTTTCCTTCAATGAAATAATAATAAAATTCATAGGATTTTGAAATCTGTTACTAACATTTTAAAAATGTATTTCCAAGCCCCAGCATATTTATAAATAGGTACTTTGAGATAGCTCAGGGAATACAACCATTTCAGATTTATTTAATTGGCTTTCAGACTTTCTCTTCCAAATAAGCCAGCATGCAAGTAGTCAATGGCAAGTTTTCACAATAGTTTAACGGGCAACGTTAAGGCATCAGCTTAAAACTCATTACACCAAGAGCTACAGCTCTCTGCTTTTCTAACTTGTTATTCATCACCATACATACCTTCTTTTAAGTTACACTTTCTTTTGCTTTTACTAACTTAATGAGCCCAAGAAAATGAAAAGGAAATGAAGTTTCAAAAATCTCCCCTGAAGGTTCTTCAAGATTCAGAGTTACACTTCATAGAACCAGGACTCTGAATAATCTAAAATAAGAGCTGGCAACAGAGGCTTGCCAGCTGTTACACATTTACCAGCCCAGCTACATTTTTCCCCCCTCTGGGCTGAATAGTTATAAAGGGCCACTCTTAACCTTATTTGGATTAAAATTTATACCATTCACACAACAGAGTTTCTTTTCAAAATTTTCATTTTCTTTATTCAATATTTCTACTGAAACCAGATATCTCTGATGTCCTATCATATTTTAGGGACTGTGGAATGCTACTACTGTAACACTGGAAAAAGAAATAAAGTTTGACCTATTTGCTTGTGAGAATGATGAGATAAAATCTGATCAATCTCTGTGACGAAAAACTATAAATCAGCAGTTACAGCACATTTTCATTTTTATTTTTTTTATAGTTTGTTGTTTCTTTAAAAAATGTAAAATATTGCCAAGGTGTGTTAGGATGCCCAAGACCACTCCATGTTTAGAGACTCTAAAAAGACTCACAGGATTCAGCATACAGTTGTATTCACAGCTAAGACTTAATCATAAAGGGAAGAGACACAGGCATTCTAGGGGATCTGTGTGCAGGCTTCCTTGTGCTCACCTCCTCCTATGAGAGGTCACACAGAGCATGTTCTTCGCTGAAGAGAAAATACAGCAACACGTGTGTGGTGTTTCTACTGAAGGGAGCTCACTAGAGACTCCGCATCCAAGGTTTTTACTGGGGGCTGGTCATGTAGGCACCCTCTGCTTAGCATGTACCAAAATCCCAGACCCCCAGAAGGAAAGCAGGATTTCAGCATAACCACACTGTATTGCAGTCTAGGCACAATGAACCACCTTATCAACTCCTGAAATTCAAATGATCAGACATCAACCAAAGGCCAACTCTGCAAGCAGGGCTTTCTAAGGATAGACGTCTCATATCGGCTACATTAACCCTGTTCTTCACAAAAGGACACTTGCAATTATTCTAATTTACAAAGAAAACTGTTTAAATTCAGAGAGGAAGGAAAAATATTTCTCAATAGATTATTTAAACAGTTAAAGCGTTTGAGAAAAATCTGGATGGTGTGCATTTCACCTTCAAAATAAAGTAAAAAAGAAAATGTTACCACAAAAGAATATTTTTTTTTCTTACTGAAAAGAACTCATGGAGAAAAATTTTAGCTCTTGCAGAAAACTAAGTAAATTCAACAATATTTTCTAAATTTTCTTCTAGGGTGCTATGAGTTGATGCCTTCCTCCAATGCTCACTATAAGACTAGACCATTTATAAATGGAATGTCATATTATTTGGGGCATTCATTTACTCAAATTTAAAAGCAGAGACTGAGGGACTTCCCTGGTGGCACAGTGGTTAAGAATCCACCTGCCAATGTGGGGACACGGATTCGATCCCTGGTCCGGGAAGATCCCACATGCCGTGGAGCAACTAAGCCCGTGTGCCACAACTACTGAGCCTGCACTCTAGAGCCCACGAGCCACAACTACTGAAGCCCACGTGCCTAGAGACCATGCTCCGCAACAAGAGAAGCCACCGAAATGAGAAGCCCGCGCACCTCAACGAAGAGTAGCCCTTGCTTGCCTCAACTAGAGAAAGCCCATGCACAGCAACGAAGGCCCAAAGCAACCAAAAATAAATAAATAAAATTAATAAATTTATTAAAAAAAAAAAAGCAGAGACTGAAAAAAATCTACTCATTCTATTGTGTTTCACATTAAATTATCCCAAGCAATGCCCCAAATCAGCAAAATGTTGCTATGAGACTTGAATTGACATTGTTCAATAGGTCACAGGATATTTAAACAGCTTTCTTTGCTATTCCAAAAGCAGTTTGGGTATCAAGCAAAAGTATTTAGATTTAATAATATGTGCAAAATAATGAGACGTGAACTTGAAAATATAAAAGTGATCTTAAGGCCACAGCCAGTATTATTAAAAAACCAGGGGATTTTTTGTTGTTCTTATATCTTAGGGCCCTATAAATGAAGTAGTAGCCACAATCTGAAATCTCGAGTGTCAGATCAATGTACTAACATTTTTCAAAGCTCTTATGAATATGCGAATTTAGAAATTAACTTAGTTGCATTATCTTCCCTATTTTGATGATTTGGAAATGAGATTTTTTTAACCCAGGGGACAGTGCATGGACTAAAAGCCCTTTCCTTTATGACCTAAAGACACAGAGGCTTCCCCTTGAAATAAGATGCCACCATATGAAAGAGAAACAAATAAACCCTGAAAGATAAAGTATTTACCAAAAAAGAGACTAGAAGAAATAAGAAAGAGACTAGAAGAAAATAAGACAATGTCAATGGGCAATCTTAAATCCCCTGTTTCACTTCCTTCACTCCCCACCCAATTACTGGGAAGGACTGGGGCTTGAGGGCAACATTACCTCAGTTACAGAAGATTAGAAATTATGATTCCTTCTGCATATCTGACTTTTATTGCATGTATAGTTGACCCTATGGCACCATCCTTGAATAAATCAACCCATGCTATTATGGCATTAACCATGTAAGAGGTAACTTGGTTATAAATCAACTCCTGCTCTGTGGAGGCTGTACTCACATGACTTTTTATTTAGGGTCATTCTTCAAGTTTCTAAATATGTTTGGTGTGTTTCTCCCAGTTGGTGGTAGCAGCTTCTTGGGAGAAGAAATGAACACTGAGATCTTCTCCCAAGAATGCTGTTGGAGTCCACGTATTAAGTCAGCCCACCTAAAGTATAACCTCCAAATTTGAGACAATCCATCTAAGCCAGTTTTCTTGATGCTGTAGCACTCAACATGTAATTGTGTGTATACAGATAGCTTCCTCAATGCTATGTAGTACAGCTCCAACATATAGGAAAAGCTTAATAAATATTTACAGAAGGAAATTCTTGAAGAAATAAAACAACACATATGAATATATGGTATTACATTATGTGTGGTAATATATGTTTGCTTTAAAACAGTCAGACTGACCTATGTTTAAATTCATCCTCTGTTACTTAATAGCTTTATGGCTAGGATAACTTAAAATAATAATGATAGTATAAAACCTTCCTATAGCATTACTGAGTGCCAGGCACTCTTCTAACTACGTTGTATATGTTAGCACATTAATTCTCACAACAACCCTAAGAGTATGTATTATCATTTTCCTCATTTACAGTTAAGAAAACCAAGGCACAGAGAGGTTAAGCAAACTGTCCAATGTCACACAGCTGATAACTGGCAAAGCCAGGTTTAACATCAGCCTCCAGAGACTGTGCTTGTGACCACTTTGCCTTATTGCTTCTCTTAAGACAGGCCGTTTACTTTTCCTGAGCCTCTGTTGCTCTACTATAAAAATAGGGTGATAATACTTATCCGCATATGGTTTTTGTAAAGAATACTCTAATAACAGAAGCAAAATGCCTAAAAGTACTGACTCAAAATAGGGACTCAATACATGCGATTTCCCTTCCTCCTTCTTTCTGGTGGCTCCCCCACCCAATAACAGCTCAGTGAAACACCAATCAACAATTCCTAGAGGCTCATTTTCTCTAGACTAAAAGGCCCCAAGTCCTTTGAAAATTCTTCATACGAAGAGTCAAAGAGAAGTTTCCTAAATTGCATATATTGCATAAATGTGTTAAAGGATAAGAATTTGAGATACTAGGTCCTCCACTCCTTGGCATCACCATCCTGACCCACTCCCCATCTCCAATCCTCAACACACACTTCCTGTGACCATCGCCTCATGAAAGGAGCAGCACACACTGGATTGAGGCATGACTAAGCTGCATGCAGAATCAGAGGCCAGTTCCTGGCTTTAGCTCCAAATAAGTTCTTGCAACTCATAGCAAGGGTCATTGTTGTGAAAGCCAAGGATTCTAACTCAGAAGATCTGAGTATTTTGAAATCAAAAGACTAATCTCTAGAGAAGACTAAGTCTAACATACATTTTATATCATTTAACAAATAGACTGGGACTTCCCTGGTGGTCCAGTGGTAAAGAATCTGCCTTACAACGCAGGGGACCGGGTTTGATCTCTGGTCAGGAAACTAAGATCCTACATGCCAGGGGCAGCTAAACCCGCGTGCGCCACAACTACTGAGCTCGTGCGCCTCAACTAGAGAGCCTGCATGCTGCAAACTACAGAGTCCACAAGCCCTGAAGCCTACGTGCCACAACTAGAGAAGAGAAAAAAACCTGCATGCCACAACTAGAGAGAAGCCTGCGCTCCACAACTAAGACCCAACACTGCCAAAAATAAATAAAATAAAATAAATAAATAAATAATAAAATAAATCTTAAAAAAAAATAGACTGAAAAGAAAAAACTATGATGAGCTACATAATCCTACCCCTGAAAACAACATAAAGGAATTGGAAGTTCTGTGGAGGATGGAAGACAGCTTAAACATCTCTGAGGTCCTGAGAAGTGGCGGGATACCCTACTCTGAGTACAGTAGGTTGGGGATGGGAGCTGATTTTGGATAATCCAGCCAGACATGTTTGAGGCTATCTGAGGGAAGAAGAAAAGCCGAAAGAGGCAAAGAACTCCTTAGAGATGCCATCTGCCCCAGTATGTGTGGTAGCCATCAGGTAGAAATGACCACGGGGTAGGTCTGGGCAGTGAGGACCTAAAGCACTATCCTTATCCACCTCACCCTGGCCCTCAGCAGCTCAGGTGAACCTTTGAGTTTTCTGAGCTCCCTAGGGGAAGCTGGAAGGGACTGAGAGTGAGCTATTAATACCAGATATGTCTGGTGTACAGGGGGAAAAAAAGACAGAGGGAAGCAGGGTAGAAATAGACCCACATAGATCTGATGGCAGAGTCCATAGGACTGCAACATCGCAGTGAATGCAGTGGAAATAGACCCACAAGCAAATCAGATGATTTTCATCATAGCCCATGATGGCACATGTCAGAGAACTGCTGAGGCCCAAGTGCACCCTCCTGAAAGAAAAAGCTGGCTATCACATGTGCACCTGAATCCCCAGAGCAAGTCACTGACCTCTTCTTTGACCAAGTTAAAGACTCAAAATGAAAGAACTCATATGGATTGAATTTACTTGAAGATAACTGAGTTTCCTACCATCAGGTAGAAAGGAGACTTGCACTAGAAATACATTCCATTTATAGAAAATTTAATTTTTGTAGAAGCGAGCTATGACCTGAGAAATATCATACCCACTACATGTGTCTTCTAGTCTGAAGGTGACAGAGGTGGCAAATGTATTATTGTGAAAAATAGCTGCAATTGATTAGCACACTTGATGACACTGGGAAAGAATCTCTTCTGTCTTTTAACCTCATTTCTTGGTACCATTAGGTTATTAATTCTTAACAATTGTAAATTGCCACCTCAAAGATCATGGATAACTTCCAAAATATCACACCCAGTGACTACGGGTATCTGTTTCTGCTCTCTGTAGCACTCAGCCCTTTTGACCAGCTCCTTCCCACCTTTCACATGCTTCCCATGATGTTCTGCTGACCACTTTTGTCCCACTTTTGTCACTCCCAAACTGTCTCATCCTCCTCCCACTTGCTAGTTGAGCTGAGGGCTTAAGGAACTGAATTCTGCCAACAATCAGTAAGCTTAGAAAAGGACCCTGAACCCAGATGAAAATCCAGCTGCAGCCAACACCTGCACTGCAGTCATCTGCAACACTGAGAAGAGGACTCAGTTAAGCCATACCTGAACTCCTAACCTATGGAAACTGTGAGATAGTAACCTTGTGTTGCTTTAAGCCACGGAGTTTGTGGCAATTTGTTAGGCAGCAGTAGAAAACTAATAGAGCATCTTAATACACTGTTCTTTTGTATAAATTATATGCTTTGGTTCAGTCTGTATAAATGTTTTACTTTTTATTTGACATTTAATGGGTAACCTAGGTCACAGTAAACTACCTTTCCTAAAGAAATTTTCATATTTTGCCATGGCAGAAAGGACAAATAAAATGGTATCAGATTCCTGGCAAATTGAGCTATTTGTCTCTTGATGCAATGTCTAAAATCACTTCCCAATCCCAAATATAGACTGACTTAAACTCCTGCCAAATTGTGTTCTCCTAAAAATTTAACTGTTAATCCTATTAGTTTGCCTAATGGGGAAAAAGTGAACAATCCAAAAGCCTTCTTTTGAGAAAAATGCTCTCCTCCAGCCACAATGATCACAAATTAAACTTCTGAGAATCAGCATTACCCATTTCACCAAGAAGAAAATTCATGGATGGCTTAGGCCAGATTACTGTTGTTCATTCTTCTCCAGCATTCCGATCTTGACAAGGCTTTTTGAAAATGTGAGTTTCAAGTGTTCTAATTCTCAGGAGATTTTCACTTGGGGACAATTTCTCATAACATCCTAAATAAAGGTTTAGGTCAATTCTTTCATAGTAACATAAAGGGAGAGACCATGCTTACAATCATAGACTTGACTCAAGAAATAACCTTATCTTAGAGATCCTGTCTCTGAAGTATGTTTGAATGCTCCTGTTGACTGAAGATTCACTGCTCCCTGTCAGTCAATCTATTCTGGTTTTAGACAGCAATCATGATTAAGTTATTCAAAATTATTCTTTTAAAAGTTCTCAGTCTTTTTAAATAATTTTAAAAATATCATAATGATGGCAAAAAAGGCATAGAAACTCATTTTCGTATCTATTTCCACAGAAAAGAGAAGAGTGAATGATCAGGTTTTTTGATCATTGCTCCCATCTCCATTTTCCCACTTGGCATGATTCTCAGACTTTGTGTTGGCCAGTCCCATGCCCACAACAGGGAAAATCTAGGAATATAGCAGGCGAATAAGTAGTCTAGTAATATAGCAGGCTACTAGTAAAATAGTGGGCCAATAAAGTACTTTCCCAAGAATCAAACCAATGGAAGATGCCTCTATCTAATGCAGGGGTTAACGAACATTTCTAAATTCTGTGATGAAAGCAACTACACTGAAAGAAAACATGGGCCACCAAAGGTTACTTTCCACAGACTGGACAACCTAACTTCTTAAAGGACAGTCCAAAGCAAGAGAGGCAAATGCGTTCTGCCACAGTCTCTTGACAATCACTCAAGCGAATAATACCTATGTAAAATCTACTATGCTCAAGGGAATATACTTGACATCTTATGGAACGTAAGCACTTACTTCATGGGGAGACAAAGTGTGATTACAGAAAATGTTTTATGAACCTCCAATCTCTCACTCTAAGGCTACCCCTATTTTTCTTTTTGACAGTTTCATTCCTACTCTTGGTGGGAATATAAGTACTTCTGACTAGCTGGTTGTCTCATCAACTGATGATACCCTTTATGATGATTATGCCCTTTATGTTCAAACTAGGAGCATAGACACTATTTATTGAGTGTCAAATACTTAACATTGATTACTTTTATTTCTTATAACAACCCTGAAAGATAAATATTATGATGCCAATTTTACAGGTGCAGAAATAGAGGTTGAGAAAGACCAATGACTTACCCAAGTCTAGGAAGAAGCACTGTATTTGGAATCAGATAATCTTTTATAACCTTGTGAGCTGTATAATCATAAGCAAATGACTAACCTTCTCTGTATCTCAATGTCCTCTTATGTAAAAGGGATATAAAAAGGACCTATCTCACTGGGTTGTTGCCTTGATAAAATTAGATACTAGCCATGAAATTGTAAAGCATCATCCAAATGTAAGCATTGCTGTTGTAACTTCTACATAGCTAGCACATTAGATTTTTTAAGCCTATACACTGTGTGCTATTTCAACTACCAAGATTAAAAATATCTTAGTAACAATACAGTACAGCAATGTGACATTATCCTGTTGAAATTTTAATATATACTCGAACTCATAATGCTTTAGCTCAATTTACTTCTATAGCTCAAAAATATAAAAATGGTGCCACCTTATCATAATGTTCTATTAGCTGCAAAATAAAAAGAATTTATGTGCCCCTGGAAACACATAAATAAAAATAATCAACATCTAAATCCACAATACTTTTTTGTACATCTCCTTACTCTACCTCAAAGATATAATGGAACTAGGATAGATCCAAAAAAGGATATTAAACTTCAACAAACACACATTCAATGCTTATTACATTCCCAACACTCTGTTAGGCATTAAGGAAATTGAGATAAATAAAGCAGAGTCCCTGACCTCAAGTAATTCCTGGCTAAAAACAGCCCACTTATCTGGAAGAATGAATACTCTGCTGTTAAGTGTCAGTATACAGTAAGAATAAGAAAATCAGAAAATTCGCCTTTATGGCTTCTACCCCACAAGATGATTGTATTATTAGTCTACTTCATATAATGAATCCAAACTTATAGAATCTATTTCTCTGTTTGGTTGTACTTCAAAAAACTAAACAAGAAGATTTTAGGCAACTCATAAATAATAAATTAAAATCTGACTATTAATAGAGACTAAAACATGTTAGCAAATAACATTTAGCTTTTGAGATTGATGTCATGGAATTTCTTCAGGCCCTTCTACAAGCCCCAGTTCTATACTGTCCTGGCCAAACCAAATGAAGAATGGTGATTCTTTTGATTGTCTTATAAATTATCTTTAATCATGAGAGATATTAAGAGGTTTAGGTAGAACATTCCTCACCATTCAAACATCAAAGAGAAGTAGAAAAATGCAAAAATCTTTGTATATTAAATAGGTTTCCAAAACTATATCACAAGGCAATAGTTAAAGAGAGGTCAAGTGATCAGCAATGTAATTGCCTATACTTACACCTGGAGGTGCAGGTTGGTTGAGCAAGATGGCAGGAGGGTGTAAAGTTTAACAGTGGTACACCCTACCAAACAAAAACCTAGATTTGTTAAGAAGAAAGTATTTGCATCATGAATTTGGACTCCTAAGCTGCTATTTCATTAGCTGTGTATTTTAGCCAGTTTTTGGAGGGGCTCCTGCCTGTGGTCAACGTGCTAAGCATCGCACAACTCCAGGGGGCACCATTTACATACATAAACTATAACATAAATGTCACCCTCTGGAGCTGCATAACATAGTAGCCTTTATTCTGTGTGCAAGGCAGCGGAGGAAGGGTGAGATGGGGAAGAATTATGAGGTAGGCCAGAATGCTGTAGGGGAGGAAGGCCAGTAGACCTACACGATCCAGACATCCCTGACCTGAGCACCTAATCTGGAACTATACCAGATACTTACATATACCCTTAACAGGGATTTGGGGGTATATGTAGACACATAGTACAGTTTTCAAACATATACTCCCAAATAACCATACTGCCATTTTGTGTAATGGCAGTACATATGACATTGTGTTAGCATCCTTATAAAACCATTTAAAACTAAACTATTTGATCTGAAAATTTTCATTTCTTAGATTCAAATGAATTTGAAAATACATGCCCCTTTAGTGTGGAATATCTATAGAACATATTCAGAATGTTCTGTAGATGCTGAATATGGTCTGAAAATTCTGCCTTACATGCTGTTACACTTATTTTTGTAACAAACTTTAAGAAGGTTTTTGGCTTTTAAGAAATCTGTCATGCTGGTATCACACCAGATCTTTTATATTAGATCATTTATGTGTATTTCTGGAAATTCCATAAATTTGAGTCAAATCAAACACATCTTACTTAAACAAGTCAAACCACATCTTACTTAAGTCTTGCATATATCATGTAGGATATATATCTGCATGATATTATATTACAGCTTATCGGCAACACATACACAAAAACACACACAACCATACACACAATGTGAGTCTTGAATTCTATAAAGTAACATGCTATTTTATGATATAAATTCAAGTGAAGAATGCTCAGTTAATAACAGAAGTAAATAAGATCACATATTTATCACACATTTCTATGATTCTTCAATAAGAGAAAAGCATTCTTTTATAAATAGACATTATTCCCACACGATCAATATGAATGGCATCTAATATATTCATTCAGAGTATAACATTTACTGGTGAAAAAAAAAAAGGTTAGTACCTAAATTGGTAGATAGAGGTAAAACCATTGACTGAAAAACAGAATAAGCATATTTAAATTAATAATGATAGCAAATATTAAGTATGAATAATTATAACAGCTACTATTTTTAAACACCTACTATTACTACTGTGCTTATCATGCATTATTGCTCATTTATATTTTGACATTGCAAAAATGATGTCATTTAGTTCAGAGTGATTAAAGAAAATTTCAAGATATTGCATCTGGAACTCAAACTCAGATTATCTAAATCCAAAGCTCTCAAACCTGTGCTTACTGTCTATGGGAAGAACTCAAAATATTTTATTTTAAAATATAGTAGTGATTCCAAGAAATAAAATAGAACTTTTGTTTTGCTTTGTTTTTTGCTTTCCTACACTTGCTTGGAAAATACTTTTTAATCCTAGTTCACCTAGAATTAGGAGCCCATTCTAGCCCTTATAAATTTTAAATAGAATTTCATGGTAGGGAGCACTTTGGATGTACCCTCACTAGATGACAGGTTCAATGTAAATACTTGTGAACGATGGAGCTATGCTAGCTGTCAATCTGTGGGTAATGAAGACACACCAAAATCATCGTTTAACTGCTTAAATTTTCCTCCTAGCATATCACTAAGTTAATACTCCTTACAAAGAAAGCTATTTAAATTATGGGAGTTTTTTCATTCTATTTTAGGATCATAGGCCACTGGCAACAACAGCCAAAGTCAGAGACTATTGTTAATGTACTTGTTATCTACAAGCCAATTCACTCCCTAAATCCCTGAATCACCATAACGTGTATACACACACAAAGTCATGTAAGCTCTGTGGGGTTCAGTTTTGTCATCTGGAAAATGGGAATAATGGTTTTGGTTTAACATATTAAAAGTAATTTTTAAAATAACTGAGAAGATATCACACTTATGCCAAGTTTTAGGTGAAGAAAAGACAAGTTGATGATACGTATTTCATTGTATCAAGCACTTATTCAACAAATACTTAAGAAACATCTTTTAGATGTAAGAACCCTTGAAGGAAAAAAGAATGAGATGGAAAGAGTGAGGAATATATAAAGGTGAAACAAAAGGAGACTCTGTGACATAGCTTTCTTAAGTGGAAGATGCTAAACTCATGAATTACTCCAAATAAAAGCATATAGGTAAGTCAAATACATTCTGGAACACATTACAATATCTGATTTTTAATTAAAATTAAGATCGTCTATTAACTATTTTTTTTATAATTGATGTCATGATGTAATTTTATATTCACTTTGCACAACAACAAGATCCAAAGCCTTGGCAAGATAAACGTTCTGACTATTTAAAAGAATCATCATACTCAGTGTGTTTTAGCTTTTTTCGGTGACTGGGATATGAGGGGCCAAGGAAGGATATGTGTTCCCAACACTATTAGTAACCGCCCCTTCTTTCTCTTCTCCCTAACAAGGTCAGGGAGATTCGTGCAGACTGAGTAGGTTTGAAAAATGTCCTTATCACTGCCTGGTGATCACTGTTCCAGCTGGGACAATGAGGGTTCATCCAAAAGCACTGCTTCCTCTTGCCTATTGACAGGAAACCCTGCCTGTGACTAGCTGCACAAGCCTTGCTCAATGCTGGCAGGGCAGCAGCTAGAGACCTGGGAAGAAAAACAACTTCTAAACCTGGTTTTTGTGCAGTAAAGTATCAGGTGGTGGTGACATGGGAAGGCTAATTGGGGATTTTTTTAAAATACTCATATCACCATAGGCTTCCCCAGATTGTAGAGAGAATTATGATATTCACAAAAGAACTTATTAAAAGTACAAAATAAAATAATTTTCAGTCTAAGACAGCTAGAAACTTAGAAACTTTGCATGTAAAGAGATGTGGTGAGGCTCCATAATAGAATGATAAAAGTATTAGGATGGAGTAGCTTTTCTACAGGACCTTCTAGAAATGGGTTTCAAATGCTTGAATTCTTATGTTCAGTTTAGAAGAGTGTGTTGGACCCCTTTTTGAAAATTGTCCTTAAAAATGTGTAGCAGACTGCCTTAAAAACTTTACCAGGGGAACACTTAAAATGAAAAGCACCAGCAACTGAAGATCTGAATATCTTGTTTTCATGTATCATTTTTCATCTATATTCCTTGAAAAAAATGCATTAATTATAAGACTTTTTTTATACATCTGATTGGAGGCATCAGAGGAAGAAAGTGAACCGCATCTTTGATGTGCTAAACTGAGAAGCTGATGAGAGAACATGGATGGAAACATCTATCAGGTAGTTGGGGATTTGGACCGAGAGTTTGAGAGAAAGATCATTGGAGCTACTGACACAAGAAAAAAATGCCAAAGGAGAGGAAAGATAAGAAGGTTGAAAACAAAGTCTCAAAAAATGCCTATATTTGGAAAATGAAGAGAGAAGAAAACAAATAATTTTATTAATATCTATGTAAATAAAATGATAAGCCAAGAGAATATAATAAACCTAGAGGTGACCAGGACATGATGCAGGTCATCAAAACTGGCAAATAGGTTTTGACAAAGAGAAAACAATTTCAGTAGACTGCTGAGGACAGAAACTAGACTGCTAGAAGAACTGGACTGCAAATGAGTAAGTGGTTAGGCAATGGAGGAAACATGAATAGATAATTCATTCAAAAAAATAAGGGGGAAAAGGAAAAGACACAACCTTCGAGAGGGGAGAAAGCTGGAGGGCAGCTTCCCGCATTTGAAAAAAAAAAAGCTCTAGTGGTGAAATTTGAACAGAGATGAGAAGGATAGGAATCCTTTATCCTCAAGGAAATAAAAAGTCTATTTAAAAAAATTAAAATTCCAAAGAACCAAAAATTAAGGTTTGGGCTGTTCCCGCACACACTCATGCAGGCCACATCCGTCAGCATTTAGGAATTCCCTCCCCTTCTGTTACAGGCGTGGGCTTAAGCCCACGATGCAGGCAGTCTGCTATTTGTTTGCTTTTCCTTTGGTGAGAGCATCTGAACATCCTGTGGTGAACCAAAGGCATCCCTGACCTCTCCTGACCTCTCCTGCCCTCTCTTCCCTCCAGCACCCCACACCCTCACTCCACCTCTCCCATTTTTTTTCCCTCAAGCTGAATTTGTCTTGCAAATTTGAACCTAGCAAATTGAGATTATTAAACAAGCTAGGCAAATATCTCTGGCAGTCAAGGAGGGATTCGTTCTACTGGAAACAACAGCCAGATTTTTAAAAAGAGAGAGAGAGGGAAGGAAGGAAAGTTACATAGGAAATAGAGATAAAACTTGATTACCAGGTGCCTGCCTGGTGGCCCAGTTTCCTGAGTCAACAAGTTGGTCCAAACTTGCAGAGCTGGTTGAACTATAGAAAGCAGCAGAGCCAATCAGCTAGATCACTGGAGGAGAGAATGCTTCCCAACTTTAGGCAAAGCCCTGTGAGTTTAATGCCCCTTACTCAAAATTGGAACCCAACTGGCGTGAAATAGGGTCTATGAATGGGAGAAATAATGTACTTTTTCAGAAATAACACACACATTAGGATTTGTGCGCCTATGTATATTTTCATCTCAAGTCTGTAATACCTTTCCCTGCCACCCCTTCCTGCTGAAATCTTCCTCAACTTTAAAATCCAAACACTACCTCCTCATCAAATTTTGCAAAATTCACAAAGTGGAATCCTTTCCTAAGTGACAGGAACTTAACTCAATATCAGGAACTGTACACTGATGCTGGGGATAGTCTCCTTTGCATCTCCCTCCCGTCAGTCATGCTCTGACTTTTTCTTTTTTAACTGTATAATATTTTTCATTAATTGATATTATCTTTATCCATTTATATATTTATTCTATGTCTCTTCCTACCACAATATAAGATCCATGAGCACTGGGAATTTATTTCATGTGCAAATATGTTCCCAGAACTTTGAATAGGGTCCAGCACATAGTAGGCACTAAGCATATATTTGTTAAATTAATCAGTAAACCAACCAATCAATCCTGTCATTTAATCCTCACAGCCATCTGTGAAGTAGAAATTAATTTGCACATTTTTTCAGATAAAAATTAATACGAGGAAATCAAGGGTAACAGAAAACTAGTAAGTGAAATAAATCATCCAGGTCCTTCTGATGGCAAAGCCTTATTCTTTCCATTTAATATCACCTACAGCACTTGTCACACACTGCCTTGTTTGCTTACTTATGACCTTATCTGTCATACCCATAGCACTGTGAGCTCCCTGGGTATAGACTTCATTCTTCATATTTCCTCTCGTATAATCCTTATGACTTGAAGATAATGGCTGTTCACCAAATGTTTATAAGTTGAATTTCCTCATCCCTACTTTAGGCAGTAACTACATTTGAGACTCATTTACGCTTACAATCTTTGCTCACAAAAGGAGTGTGCAGTTTTCCACAGCTAAACCAAGAAAGTGATTATTCTCTCAGCTAAATGACGGTAATGCAGGACAAAGAGACAGCAGTATATCTATAAAAACAAGCGAACCTGTGGCTGGAAAATAGTCTGTACAGAATAACAAGAGGATAGTTCAGGAGGAGGGGCAGTGAGAACATCAGCAAAGAGGCAGGAAGACTTGGAGAACACGCTTGGAGATTAGGGAATAGATCCAGTTTGGCTGGGAACACTGACAGCCCCTGGAGTGGCAATAGATGCTGGATGCTTCTTCTATATTCACCAGAGTAAGTGAATTCTAAACTCTTAGTTCTCAATAGTGCAGTTCATGAACTGTTTCCTATATGTATTAGATTTCTATTGTTGCTGTAACAAATTACCACAGATTTAAAGACTTAAAGCAACGTAAATTTATTATCTTACACTTCTGGAGGACAGAAGTCCAAAATAGTTTTTTTATAAGGCTAAAATTAAAGTGCCAAGAGGGCTATGTTCCTTCTGCAGGTTCTAAGAGAGAATCCTTTTGTTGTTATCTTTTCCAGCCTCTAAAGGCCAGCTGCATTCTGTGGTTAGTGACCCCCTTCCATCTTCAAGTCTTCTGTATCTAGGCAAGCAATCACATCACTCCAACCTCTGCTTCCGTCCTTCACATTTCCTTCTCTGAGTCTGATTCTCCCACCTCCCTCTCCTATTTATAAGGACCCTTGTGATTACACCCAGGTAATCCAGGATAATCATCCCATCTCAAGATCTTTAACTTCCATTTCCATTCATTTAAATCACATCTGCAATCAAATGTTCTACTCCTGAGCTGTACCTTCACAACTGTTAGGATGTGTATCATCAAAAAGACAAGCAATAACAAATGCTGGTGAGGCTGTGGAGAAAAGGAAACCCTTGTGCACTGTTGTGGGAATGTAAAGCTGTGCAGCCACTACAGAAAACAGTATGGAGTTTCCTTAAGAAATTTAAAATAGAACTACCATATAATCCAGCAATCCCCCTTCTGGGTATGTATCCAAAGGAAACTCACTATCTCCAAGAGTTATCTATACTTCTATGTTCATTGCAGCATTATTCATAATAGCTAAGGTATGGAACAACCTAGGTGTCCATCAATGGGTGAATGGATAAAGAAAATTTTATACATTATCTTTATACAATAACTTTACTGTGTGTGTATGTGTGTGTGTGTGTGTGTGTGTGTGTTTGTGTGTATAGAGAGAGAGAGAGAGACAGAGAGACAGAGAGAATGGAATACTATTCAAGCCTAAAAAAGAAGGAAATTCTGCCATTTGTAACTTGGTTGAACCTGGAGGGCATTATGCTAAGTGAAATAAACCAGACATACCAGACTCTATAGACTAGCCTCCCTCTGTACCTTCTCACCAAAAAGAAAGGAGGATCTGAAAGATACTATTCTGAAGAATAATAACACTGTATTTCTAGCAAGTAAAACTTTAAATAAAATAATACATCTGATGCTGTATTTTCCCTTTGCCCCAAATGTATTATTTCTATAACACAGAATGAAAGAGGCCCTGAAAATTCTGAGACTCAACTAGTTTGACAAAAGCTGTATGGGGGCTTCAAGTCTTTATGTCAACAGTGCTGTTTATAGAGGTTTGCAAACCTAATTAAATGTACATCTTAGACAAAACTACTTAAAAAATAGATCTGGGCTTCCCTGCTGGCACAGTGGTTGAGAGTCCGCCTGCCGATGCAGGGGACGTGGATTCGTGCCCCGGTCCGGGAGGATCCTGCGTGCCACGGAGCGGCTGGGACCGTGAGCCATGGCAGCTGAGCCTGCGCGTCCGGAGCCCGTGCTCCGCGACGGGAGAGGCCACAACAGTGAGAGGCCCGCGTACCGCTAAAAAAAAAAAAAGATCTAATGACTACTATAAGGAAAATGCTATAGCCACATAACAAAATTGCAGCTGTTCCATTTACTATATAATTTTCACTTTTATCCTTAGGAGAATTATTTGAACATTACAGAAAGTGAAAAGAATTCATTTTAAATAAAACATAATTTTGTAGGAGAGCACCTTTTGCTTCAGGTAATGATAAGGAACCTGGAAATTTTCTCTCCATCAATGGTGGTTCTAATTTTTCCCCATCTTTTCAAATTTCTCAGTAGAAAGTGGAAAATCTCTGATCTACACCATCTGTTTGTCTCATCTGGTGGTGCATGCATTCCAATTTCTGCAACAGGAGGCTCAAGACAACCTGCCAGTAAAATTCCCTGAGATTGTCAAGACACAGAATACCTGTGAAAAAGATTAAGATAAGCTTTTTTCATGGTTAAATTCTTCTCACACAACCTCTCTCTCAGGGCACCTCTGGCTTCAGCAACAGATTTTAAGTAAAACTAGAAAATGCCACACAGAGAGAGCTTTCAATGATTTATTACATAAACAGGCAGTTTGCTGGGTTGGAATCCCTGACTCACTCATCTGTGGGACAGAAGTCTGGGCTTTCATTTGCATTCATTTAAATGGCAATAGGCTGATGGCAGGTCACATCGAACTTACTACATTCCATAAAGAATGGAGATCCAGGCCTGCCAAAGAACACTATCTAAGTTAAACCCACAGTGATCACCCTTTGTATTGAACCCAAACAGGGTCACAAAAACAATGTGCACAATCCTTTGAGTTCCACAACCATCATGGAGGTTGAGAAGCTGCTTTCTAAAACAAGAGACTGGGTGTAGTAACATTTTCTAAGCATTTACTAACGTGCCAGAAGCTACATTAAGAACTTTAAATGTATCACCTCAGTTAATCCTTTCAACTACCCAATGAATTATATAATACTATCTGATCTACTTCTCAGATGGAGCAATTGAGGCAGAGGGTTAAGTAATTTGCCTAGAGTTGAATGTCTAGTAATCCTGAAGCCAGGATATTACACTCAGATAGCTTGTCTAGAAAGTCCATATGCTCAACCACTGGGCTTTGCAGCATTTGTACCAAGAAGCTGCTGTTTTTCTATGAAGAAACTGAAATCAAGCAGGACCCTGTGGGGCTCCTGGGCACAGAAGCCTTTCTGGGTCCCCCATTCATTGCTTGTAAGGAACAGACTCCAGCCTCCATGACCTTCCCTGAGTTCCAAAGGGCAGATTTGAACAGTTTGTAATCAGGGAAGGGAGGGGATGCAGAGACAAGGGAGGAGCAGCCAAGAAACAATAGTGCAGCCTTGGGGCAGGGTCCTGGTTCTTCCTCAAGGGATACACATAACAATATCTTTGAGCTCTTTAGGAACTAAACTCCCCAACAAATGGAAAGTGTTAGCATTCTTCATTCCAGAAAAGATCAAAGGCCAGATTAAAAGAACCAGAGAAGCTTTATCAAGAGACCACCTGAGGCCAGATTAAAGGAACCAGAGAAGCTCATCAAGAGATTTCCTGAGCCCAGATTAAAAGAGTGCAGGCCCTGCACACACCCTAATCTTATCAGCAACCCTGTCCTTGAACCATTTCTATAAAACTCCTCACCAAATTTTCCCAGGTGGGGACACACAGTTTTTGAGGGGCATGAGCCCACTGTGTCCCTCTTTGCCTAGCAAAGCAATAAAGCTATTACTTTCTACTTCACCCAAAACTCTGTCTCTGAGATTCGATTCGGCACGAGTGCACAGAGGCTGAGTTTTTGGGTTCTAATTCACTCTTCATACAACATTGGGTATGAGTGGATTTTCCAGGAGGTGGTGAGAATTGCACTAATCCATCTACCCATACTCAACCAGTCTCAAGAAACAATTCTGCAAGATTGGCTGGCTGAATCTGGGTGGAGTTGTTGGTTCTAAGCCAGAGTAAATTTATTGGCTTACCTGGGGGTGAATCTGAAACTTGGACTCATTAACATGATGCCTAAATGAAATAAACTAGTAAGCCATAGACATTGTAACAATTTATTTGATTGCCTGAAGCCATATACTTCAAAAGGAAATTAAAAACAGAAATGTTCTCTTCTTTATGGTATATAAGATAAAACAACCTCTTAGTTATTTTTTCCATTTTTTTTCCCCTGGAGCCATCAAATTTCCAATGTTGCTAAATACACTGAGCTCCCAAAATTCACAATATATTGCCTTCTAGTGGCTCTAATTCCTTTGAAATGCCTCTTAAAAAGTTCCATAGTTTGTTGTGAGATTAGCCTTAAAGACTAGGAGGAGGTTGCCACAAATTTTGAGCTCTCCTAAGTAATACCATTTCCTACAGAAACCTCACAAACTGTTCTCTCAAATCAATGAATTTACTCTCCAAATCAAAGCACTTTATTAGATAACAATGTGATACTCCTTTAAAAAGTCCTGACAGATTCTTATAGATAAGAAAAAACCAAAGGTGTGAGCAATGATGTACCTACGGGAATAGACTACTCAGAAGGAAATGCAGCCACCTGAAGCCTGTGTGTTTCACACTTCCTGAATGCAGAGGCCGTCTCTTGCTGAGACTCTGATATCTGCAGAACCTTTGCATTTGACTTTGCAGAAGTAGACCATTTATTTACATCAAATAGAGGCCAAATAAGTCTGATTCCCGTGAAAGACACTGTTTTAGGAGCGAGGGAAACAACAGAAAGAATGTCATTTATCAAATATAATGGAGGAGTTATCCAAATGACACAGCCATACTTTCAGGATTAGAGACAGAAGTGAGAAGAACTAAATCCATTTTTTCTTTTCGTTTCTACTTAGTACTATGCCAATGAACCATACAACTTAAAAGAGGGGGGTTTTTTCATCATAAAAGTAACAATTGTTCTGTGTACAAAAATGGAAATATAGAAGCTTATAAAGAAGACGGTTAAAATCATGCATAATTACACTATCAAGAGAATTATAATCACTCATATTTGTACAAATAATATTTCAGTATATCCTCGTCCCTTTCTTTCTATGTATTTTTTATATGGCAGAATATATTTACAATTGCAGAATATATTTGCATTGCAACCTTTGCGGTGAGATTTTTTGATGTCATTAGTCATTTATGATATCCCTTTATTGGACATACAACAGTCTAGATGGATATACCATCATTTACTCAAGTAGTTCCAGGGCTATTGTGTTGCACAATTCCACAGGGAATTTGCACTGTATTTGTGCATTTGCATTTCATTTTTAATTATATTTTGAATTTACATTTGCATTGTATCATGCACATGAAGCACCATTATATGGTCAAGCACTTGTGCATGAGGCAACTCAACCATGACCTATCCCCTATTATTGAACTTCTAAATTGTGTACAATTTTTTTCTATTATAATTATTCCATAATAATCATTCTTATACATATACAATAGTTTAATCTTAAAAGAGTTTTTAAACATTTTCTTCCAGAATTTTTATCCTATACCCACAAACATGCTTATAAAAGTGCATTTATGCCATTCTTATTTACCATCTTTTTTTGTTGTCTTTTTTCAGCTTGGTCTCTTGCAACCGATTTTTATTCCTTATTCAATCTCCTACCTTAAGATACCAGTGCTTATGATTTTGTTGCCTTGCCACTTATATGTATTAGGATATTTTTAGCAACAATTAACAAAGGGCCCAACTCACAATAACTTTGAGAATATACTAAAATATTATTTCACCCAGGAAACAATAGCAGAGAAGATTTAAGATTGTCTGAATCTGAGGCCAGTCACAGAGAGCACTCCACTACCGTAAAATGAAAGGCCAACATCCAAGTGCAAGGCCTTCAAGAGGCAGTTTCTGAAACCAAATACTGCAAAGACATCAACACAGGGGAAGTGATTAACTTGAGCAAGCAACCCATGAAAGGAATACAAATTGAAATGGATTTTCACACTTACCCAGCTACATTGGTAGGAGGCTTTATCTTCTTTCTTGGTACTACATATAATCATGAGCTTTATTTGTTATCTTTTCTTATTGAGAAGCAAACTGAAATAGCACCTAGGAAAGCTACATTTACTAAAAATAAAAAGCTGGTATGTCATTGTTTCTTTTTCAAGGGAGCTGTTTTATTTCATGTATATAACTTCTTTTCATCTATATTTCAAATACCAAAAAGAGACTGATAAGTTTTCCAAAACTAAAGATAAAAACACGATTACCAAACATTTATTCATCCATTGTAATTCATATTCTTTTGATGGTGATTGCTCTTGCAAAGAAAAGAGAAACACAGTAAAACATAATAATAAATTTTGAAGGAATTATGAGAGTCTAAAGGCAAGAATTTAAAAATGGTTCTCCTCCAGGATAGAGTCTAAGTGGGTTCCAGGTGGCTGACATTCAGGCTCCACCTGACCCAATGAAGGCAGCAGTAATTTTGAAGTCAGAAAAGTTGGATTCTTATACTAAATTACATATGGACTTTTATAAAGGCCATGCCATGCTTTTAAGACTCTTTGCAGAGAGATCCAGCATGCACACACCTAGGTCAACAAAAATGACCTCTGAAAATAGCCAGCATTCAGTGTTTATCTAAGGACTCTAATGAGTCCCTTGTTTGTCTTATGATACCTGACTACACAGTTTGGTAGACCCCGGGATGCAAAAGCTAAAGTACAAGTAATCCTGTTTGAACTAGCAAAGACTTATTCAACATCTTGCATTTGAATGGGTCATAAATATTAAAAGTGGGAGCATGCAGACATGTACACATACTGTACTGGGAAAAGCAAGCCTTTGGAGGATGAAGCACTTTGCAGGCACATGGAAGTGAGTGGGTAAATAAAGGACATCAGTTTAGAAAGAACGCACCCACATGCAAACTTTACAATCTACACGATTTTGCCATGGATCAGTTCTACTCAGAATAATCATGGGAATATCAACTTGTTTGCAAAAAATAAAATATTCAAATTAAAATTTTTTCAACAATAGGAATTTATTTTCTCACTTCAAAAAGTAATCAGGGGCTTCCCTGGTGGCGCAGTGGTTGAGAGTCCGCCTGCCAATGCAGGGTACATGGGGTCGTGCCCTGGTCCGAGAAGATCCCACATGCCGCGGAGCGGCTGGGCCCATGAGCCATGGCCACTGAGCCTGCGCGTCCGGAGCCTGTGCTCCGCAATGGGAGAGGCCACAACAGCGAGAGGCCCGCGTAACGCCAAAAAAAAAAAAAAAAAAGTAATTAGTAAGTACAGTTCAAGACGTAGCCACTTCAGGGATTCAATGATGTTATCAAGGATCTCTTCTCTATAATTTCCATTCTTCTTTTTTCAGGGTGTTGCCAATGTTTCCCCTCATAGTTCCAAAATGGCTGCAGCAATTTCACAGACTCTTACTGTTTTCACCAATTTAGTAGATTTTATTGAACGAATGTTTCTCCATTTGCTTTATCCTCTTAGGACAATTTCCAGAAACTTAAAAAAATTGTTTTTTTTTTTTTAAATTTTCACCAGTTAAATTGTCATTTTTCTGGGGATAGAGTCCATCTAGACACTTACTCTGGAAGTCCCACCTTTCAAGGTTTCTTGAGACTAGGTTTCAAAATGGTGCACCATCACTTCTGTTATATTTTGTTGCCAAAACTAGGTCACAAGATCAACCTAAACTTAGGAAGTGAGGAAATAGGCTCCATCTCTAGCTAAGGAGAACCACAAAGTTCTATTGCGAAGGATCTGGATACAAGGAAGTTTAGATAGCTGAGACCACAGTCAGTTCACGATCAGGAGGAACACCTTTCTGAGACTTCCCCAGAAGATTTTTCCTGTGGCTCACTGGACAGGATTAAAGGATTAAATCACATGTCCACACCCTAGCTGCATGAAAGACTGGATAGCCAGAGTCTGACCTTTTCAGGTCCATAATGACAAACAGACTTTTCCACTGTTAAGGGGAAGGGAGAAAAAGGTTGTTTGGTAGGCAACCTACATGTCTTCCAAAATGTCCAATCTTTTACCTCAATTTGAGAAGGCAGTTCTCAGTACTTAGTCAAGAATAGAAGGACCACCCAATGTCAAATATAATAAAAATAAAATATTCCAAAAACAGGAATAAATATTGAGTCTGTGATATATACTTTGGAAGGTTTGTGATAGATAAGATGCTGGGTTTTAAGACAAGAAAATTTCATATAAAAATGTATATCAAACTATTAGAAGATAAGGAAAAAGCAGGAGAAAAGTACTTCATTTGAATATGATATTTTCAACAAATTACTATCCAGTTAGAATAACTGGACTTGCTATATGATATCAAAAATAACAACTGACATCTCTCCATCATTTGCAGTATTTTTTTAAGCCCCTTCTATGTGCTAGACAATTTGCTAAGTGTATTCCATATGAAATTTCATTTGGTCTTCATAATAAACATATGAAGTGGATCATTATTTTCCTCAGTTTTCAAAAAGAAAAGAAATTTATCTTCATATAAGTTGATAAATTGGGATTTAAGTTAGCCCAGCTAATAAATGACAAAAATCCATATTCAAACCTATACCAATCAGTTTTCACAGTGTGAAATCTTTCTGCCGTGTTATGGTCTCATTACCAAACATATGTGGCTTTAGAAGGGAAAAGAAAAAGAAGGAAAGCTTGGGAAAGTAGTAATTATAACATCACTGAGATGATATCATTTCAGAAGTTTTGCTCTGTCAGCTTTCTATAACTAAAGGATCTTCATAAGTCATGGTGACCATGTGAACAATGATAACATTTGTGCCAAAAGTACTGTTTGTAATACATGCTTTTCACTCAATACATCAAGAACACCTTATCATTGCATTCAGTATTACAAAATTTTTTTTCTTAACTGCTCAGTGTTCTACTATATGGATATAATTTATTTTAAAGTGTATCTACAATTAAAATGTGTAATTATTACATGTTCACCAAAATCTATTTCTTCTGTTGTCTAAGAACAAAGCTGGAGTACATTTCCCAGCCTCCCATACTGTTGGGTAACCATAGACTGTGTCTAGCCAATGAAAAGGAAGCAGAAGTGATCTATGCCACTTGCACACTCAGCATAAAGCATCTTCCATGTGACTTCAATATTCTTGTGATCACATAGATCAGCCAAAGGCAGAGGATCTCCTTCAGAGGAGGAAGGCATCAGGAATCACAAGGTGGAAGGGGTTTGAGTCTTTGAATAATTATATGGATGTGCACTCCCTAAGGACATCCATTTTGGAATTTGTATGAACACGAAATATGCTTTTCTGTATGTCCAGTCATAAAATTTTTGGATTTCTTTTACAGCAGCTGGTGTTACTGTTACTTAATCTAAATAATATATGAACAATGCTGCAGAAGACCACTTTGTAGCTAAGTCTTTGTGCAAACGTTGATTATTTACTTAGAATATATTCTTAGAAGTAGAATTTCTGGGTCCACGAAAACGTGTATCAAATTGCCTTCCAGAAAGCATTTAAAATACTTAGCAGCAAATCAATGAGAATTTCTTAAATAATTCACTTTACAACTCAACAATGTTTTCTAACACAGGCAGATAACTTCTGTAAAGAATTTACTAGGATCTTGTACTGGCTCTTCTACTTACGTTGTAAACTAAATCTGTGTAACATACCTATCCTTCCATTTATTTCAAGGATCAAACGTCATAGAATAGTATATATTTTAAATGATATAAAATATAAGACAATACAAATGCAAATTTGACATGAATCTAATTTCATATGTGAAATTAATCGTTGTAGTGTCAATTTTTTTCTGCCTTGAAAACATCATCCACTGAAACCTTGTCCATATGATCTTTAATTAGATTTTCACTTTGCTGTACTACCACAGTAGCATTAGTTACTTAACAGTACAGATATTTCCTTCTTGTAATTTTTATTGGCTCAAAGTGAACTCAAGCTTTAGTTCAAACAAAGGTGAGAGAGTGAAATTTAAATGAGGTGGTGATAGAATATGTACTAGAAGAGAAAAAGAGATAGATGTATCAGCTGTTTGTTTTGTTTTCCTTTGAAAACTGCTGTGTCTCTGCTCCT
Source organism: Stenella coeruleoalba (assembly GCF_951394435.1). NCBI lineage: Eukaryota > Metazoa > Chordata > Mammalia > Artiodactyla > Delphinidae > Stenella > Stenella coeruleoalba. Next base: position 72,268,853 of record NC_137155.1, read on the forward strand.
GATTTGACACTTGGAGGCTAGAAACTTTCCAGCTGCGTTGAACAGAACCTCTGTCTCCCCTTGGGAGCAGCAGCAAGCCATGGTAGACCACAGGAACCAATGAAAATACCTCATGCTATTTACAACGGATCACATTTCACCATTTCTGACAGATGGAACCTTTGGAGAAGAATATTAATGACCATTGGGAGATGACACTAGTCATTTAGGGAAACACTCAATAAATAAGCAAGTGATACTTGACACAGAGACTCCCTGGATTTGTAAAATACTTAGAAGCCAAAGGAAGCTTTTCCTGGGGCTTTGATCATTTTTTTAAGGATAATAAAGCTTAATTCTGAACTCCCTGATGTAGTAAAATAGCCCACTAGTACCATACTACATTTCTTTAAATCTTGAAGAGCTCTGTTACTTTATTTTTTCTTATAAATTCTGGAGTTATATAACTTAGGAGTTATTCAAAAATATATGCTCTGTTTTCACCAATTATAAACCAAATAAGTTAGTATATTACAAAGAATCATGAGAAAGATGCCTTTCTTATAAAGAAGATGCCTAGGATCAAGAAGTTGTGGGTGATATGTTCAATGGAGCCTCCAAAGCCCCTCACAGTTGGTAGCAGCCACTGTGCTAGCCATAGGCCTAGAAGGCACCCCTTGGACAGAGGCACAATCATCTCTTACTCGTCCTGGCTGGAAGGCTCATTCACCAAATTGGTGGACTGAGGAGAAGAGGGGTAACAAACACCTGCAAAGAAAACTAAGTCTATGTTTCCTGAAGTGAATAAGTCCTGTTTTACCTCAATCTTTTTTTCTCCCCAAATCTCATGACTGTCAACCTGAAACACTGAAGAACAAGACTAAAATTATTCTGACTAGAACAAGAAGAGATCACATGTAGCCGTAAGTTTTATTCAAACCCCCTGCCCATGACACTATTACTGCCAAACTCCCTTTAAAATGAGTCACAATATTTCTCAATACAACTGATGATGGAAGGGATTCCCCTCTGGCCATTTTGGGAGCCCCATATTTTCTCTGATAAATTATCTAATATATCAAACACTGGAGTCTCCTATCAGAGATTAGTCACTAGAGCAAACAGTCAAAATCTTCCTCCAACAGAGGTTTTTCTGGTGTACGAGACTCTTGCAGTCATCTGTAAAGAAGAATAACAAGTACTCTCCAAAGAACTTCCCCAGGATTATCCCTAATAATCCCAAGAGGAAATCTCAGAAATACTGTGCCTGCAACAGACTGAAATATGTCAAAAATGCTAAGGGTACAGGGTATGTTCACTTTGCTGTTTTGTAAACAGAAAACACACACCACACAATGTTAAATGAACATTTCAGACTTTCATTGGGGGGAAATGAGGTATTTTAAAAGAATGTAAAGGCAAATTATTTGGTTCAGTGGGAATTCCATTGAAAGAAATTATTTAAGAACAAATGTTGATGAACTTAAATACAAATCCATGGTTAAATACAATAGTGGAAAATCATATGGAATGCTAGATTTTATCATTGTAGTACAATTTCCTTAAAATTAAAACTCTCTAGATAATGCTGGTGACACTGTTACATTCATATCTGGTATTTTAAAGACAGAGGCATATTGAAAGAAATGTTTAATGATCGTTGAAATGTTGTTGAAGGAATTAAGCTATGAATGAAGATTAAGAAAATGTATAATTTGGCAGGATAGCAACTAATCAGGAAATAGAAGAGCAAAATGCCATTAAAATGAGAAATCACTTAAGGTAGTCCATAGAGGAATATTAACAAGGAATGATGACTGGAAAATATGAAAAGGAAAACTGAAGAATAAACACAAGAAAAGTTTCCTGAGAGTCAAACCTTGTCCGCCTCTAGGGAGTCAATGGACAAATCCATCAATTAGGTCATATAAAACTACATTGTTCAGAATATTAACCAAGCCTTGTATTTCGACTTCTCAACCTTTCACTCTGAGAAACTATGTGTGCTGCCCACAACAGCAGAGTTCTTTAGGTTTTGGGCTTATTTTCTTTATAAACTCCTCCTTCATCAAAAGTCAATGACAACCAGAAGAACTAGTAAAGATGACAGGTAGCCAAAGTGGAAATGAGAAGTACTCAATACTAACTCCCAGTATCAGTGGATATATGAATCTACTTAATTTTAATCAGAAAAGGGTACTGTTGGTTAATAAACGATTTGTAAGTCTTTCCCAAAATACCATTGAAGCTATCATTTCTATGGCATAAAGATTCATATCTGTAATTGTCTCAGTTCTCTAGCATATATAGGTTAGTTTCAAATTTTCATAATTAATAGAGGAAATCTGATCTCCAGTTCAGATCACAAGAACTCTTAAATTCTTTACAAGTGAAGTGACATTTCCTTCATGATTAAAAATGTTCACCGCAAATGTGTTTGAGTTAAATGAAGTAAATCAGATTTTCCATATTAATATCATTAGATACCATCTTATTTCAGCACAAATAATATACCAGGTTACAATTTAATATTAATATTACTAAATATGAATGGCTTGATACTAAATAGCTCTGATTGTTCTATGATGACAGCAATCTCTGTCACAGATTTCATAATTTTTATTAAGCAATACCTCAGAAGGCTGGGGCAAAGGTTTTCTTACCCCTGTTAAGACTATGTGTGGATGTTACACAGGACAGATGTCTCCAGTGAGTGCTATTTTTCAATCAAGTTTATTCTCCCTTTTGCAGGCCAAACTAGTAGTCCAGATACTTTCCATTAGTATCAATATTTGCAAAGTCTCTGACCGATTTGGCAGTTCTACCAATTAGATGTCTCCATGAGTAGACTTTTCCAAAGTGGTTCAGGTTTCACTTGTATACATTTCATCTGCATGACCAGTTACTTTCATTGCTAATATAATCTAAGCAACTGGAGGAGAAAATGAGGCCAGAATAACATTTCCACACTTTCTTCTTTTTTGTGAACAGCCCCTAATTTCCACGCAAAATGATTATTCTGTATAAATTTTCTCAACTTTTTTTAATGGATCATTCACTACATTTAAGCCACTCTGTGGCTCATTTAAGTCACCCCAAAGTCTTTCCCTTTACTATTGCTGTTCACAGCAAACCTGGAGTCCCCTCTCTACTGCTGATCTCAAGTTGAGTTTTGCTCTTCGTAGCTGTGGTACTGAACTCCATTCCTGCTTTCCCTGCCTTACTTATTGGGAGTGGAGGAAGCACAGAGATGACTACACACACACACACACACACACACACTCACACCCACAGAGCACAGTTTCTCAGGCACAGAGACCCTGAGCTATTTGTCTTTCTGACTGTCCTGTGGATGAGGAAAGAAGGGAGATGCAAAGGAAGGAACATGCTAGGTTCTAGGACCCTAGTCTGCTTCTGCTCTGAGAACAGAGAGCTTACGTTTCTGGGAACAGTCTTTACCTCTACTCCTTTCAACACATAGGATGCCAGAATGACCTCGGCAAGCTCCTGTGTCTATTTGCCAAGATGCCCTGGGAAGAGACTCTATTTGTTCATGGAAAGAGGATAAGAGACCTGAAGCAAAATAAGTCTCACTTCACTGTGGAATCAGAGTGCATAACGTGGAAGCATTATGAATTTGCTTCTCTGGAAGGTGTATTAGGATGCATTTATCTACAAGAAAGAATAAAACTGGTTATCAGGGGTTTAAACAAATGAGAAATTATTTTTATTAGACAATAAATTTGAAGGTAAATTACTGGTAGCATGGATTCAGTGGCTCAGTGATGTGATGACTGTTGTCTGATTCATTTACCCTTTCCCTCATAGTCACAAGATAACTGCCACAGCCATAGGGAACATGTCCTCATTCAAGCAGAAAGAAGGGGGGGACAAGGGGAATCCCCACCAGATGTCTCTCTAGCTCTCATTAGTCACATGGCCACCCTCAGTTCTAAGGGAGGCTGGGAAAGCAAGTATTTTACTTTCCAGTCTCTATAATTGGGGTTGGAAAGGAAGAAAAAGTTGAGATTACGTGCTGGGCAAGCCAGTCAACAACATCTGCCACAGAAGGGATCCCAGGCTCAAACTTATCCACTTATTTTTATTTTTCTTGGAAATATCCAGGAAGCACATCATCCTTCCTGATGCTCAGCAATACCCAACTCCCAATAACATTGTCCACTTATAAATGCTAGTTCTTTCTTGCTTCGTAGAATTTGAGCATGTTGTATGTTTTGGAGGCCTGCAGTTTTATCTTTATGTGCCCTTGCCACCCAGTTTGGTATGATCCAGCTATTATAGAGGTTACATACTCTATACTCAGGCTATATACTCTATACTCAAATTCAAATGCAGGAAACTGAATGAAAAATATATATATATGTTCCTTCTTAAATCATTGTGTTCATTCTTTCATTATATTTTGTTCAACAAACACAATATGACTATCCTAATCACATCCCAAGCTCATTTTTTTTTTCCTTTTGCAATTTCAGATGACACCTGCAAGCCTGAATGTCCAGGTAAAAACTATTTGTCCTTGGTTTTTCCTCTTGTCTCAATTCTTCCTCTAATTCCGGCTCTACCCACCCAGTCTTTCATTTTTCTCACAGAACCTTTTGCTTTTCTAGTTATTCACCTCTGTCTTAGAGAAAGAGCTTCCTCCCTTGGAAGATGTGTAATCTTTCTCGAGACCACACAATGTGCCTTTTTGTGTGATGATGGGGGACAGATGTGATTTTTCCAATGAGTTCTATTTTGCTTGCTTATTTATGTATTCTTCAGACTTTGGTCTGCAGTCTGGAACAAAATAAATCAGGTCACTCATTTCTCCTAATTTATACTGAGGTGGGTTTTCATTAATTTTAAATGATTTGTTAATTACACAAAGTTCTTAAGCCCCTTTATTAAAAATCATAGAATATACTAGGCAGGGTTTTAAAAGCACATTTTTCTTTAAAAATGTTTTTTAAAAGCAAGGCTGCAGTACTATTTAATAATAGATTATTTTGCCCAGGACAGTTTTCATAATATTTATAGAAAATTAACATAAGTAAATGCTCCACAACCCATGCATCAAAAAATTTCCAATTATATTTCTCTTCCTTGAAACAGCTATTTTATGTTAATAGAGAAATATGTGATCCAGAAGGAAGTCTAAAATTATCTAGCATTAACTCTTATTTTACAGATGAGAATATGGAAGCCACAGAAGGTGAACAAACACCCAACGGTTTACGGTTTGTGAGTGGTAAAGCCAGGATTGTAAACCAGGTTCCTGATGCCCAATTCTGAGCTCTTTCACAATCACCTACATCTCAAGGGTTCACCCCTATGATAAGCAACTACAAATATCATCCCTAGGTCCGGTGGTTCAGGTGGTAAAAGGCTCAAACAGCAGAAATGGCTGCATGGCAGGGCTGTATCAAGAACTAAGTACGGGATGACAGGCAAAGAATGAAAAGAAGGTGTAGAGGTAAGACCAGGAATGTGGACCTGTTAAAGTTGAATGATGGAATACTGGCACTATATTCTCCATATTCACTGAGCCAGATTGAGGGTAGCAGGAAAAAGGGGGCAGATCCAAAAGAATGAGAGAAGGGATTGCTTCCAAAGACAAGTCTCCCTTGGAATCAGGAAATTAGACAAGCATTGCCTGGGAGAGGTTAGTTGTAGTTAGTACATTGTTTCACTCATTAATCAGTTTAAAACATGTTAATCAATTGACTTTCAGGTAATTTCAATAAAAAGTATGGTGAGGTGGAGTAGGGTAAAGGAAAGCATTATTCCTACAGCAACTTCAGCTGAAAAACATACTCAGAGGACTTGTACCAGCAGCATAGCTAACGGCCCTTTTAGAAGCATGCTTACTCTGAAAAAAAATCCTTTTTAGACTTAGTCTGCTCCTTGGTGATTCTAAATTCTTATTCATTTGTTTACTCAGTTATCAAACTTAGGAACCACCTACTATATGCCAAATAACTTAATCATTGTCAATATTTACAAAGTAAAGAGGTGGCTTTTCTTTCATGGGATGGAGGGTTAGAAAACATAAAATCCTTCTTTTAAAGTGTTTGTAAATATTCATTCTGCCAGTTTGAAATAAGTTATTGTGTTTGTGTTCAGAGCAGACAATTCCAATGTCTCATACCATAAAAGCAATTTATCTTATCTTTTTGAATGTTAAATTAGCAAACAAGACACTCCTAGAAGAACTGGCCATGAAAGAATAGGGTGTGTTCAGGGTATACCAGTCCAGAAGGTATGCACTTATTTGAACCATGCATCATGTTATATAAAACCTATTCCCAATTAAGTACAGCACTTAAATAAACTGCAGAGTTAAAATGGTAGCATTAACTAAATAGATTTTTTTAAATGTCAGAGCAATTTCCTCACCATGTTGTATAAAGATATTTTATGTACATTAAATATGGGGGAAGGACTTGCCTTTCTCTTCCATCTCTCCAACCCCAATCCCACTCCTGGTCTTCAGTAAAGTAGATTAAAGAGTAAGCGACTTTGTTAGCATAAAACACATACAAAACACACGAACCATATTAAATGTGTGTCTCCATGTATAATAATCATCCCCCTAGTAGCACCAACACCTGAATTACTCCACTCTCCTCTCCTTCTAGGGTCCTAGCTCTATTTTGGAGTAGAATCATATTCTGCAGATCCTGCATATCCCTGAAAGGGACCTGAGGACCACATGATCTTCAGACTGACAGGTGGACAAGAAACAGATCATCCTCTTGTAAATATACTGCCTTGTAGCATAACTTGGAACTGTTATTTTATTTTGCTAATAAGTTTATATTCCATCCTACCAAATGATGGGGAGTTGTATTAGAGAAGAAAGCCATGTTTGAATATACAGTTACATGTATAATTAGCTCACATGCAAATTACCTGAACAATTAAATTGTATATGCAATTACAAATGCATTCAGCACACAGCTTGGCTATTGTTTTGCCTTCCAGTGTGCCTTCAGCAAAATTTGTTAATGCCTTAAGCCACAACACGTAAGACCAGAGGAAAGTATGTTTTACACAGGCCCCAACGGATTCTATTGCCCAATCCGTTCCCCATCATCTCCCCAAACCACTTTTATAACCTAATACAAAATAAGCTTGTCTACATTATCATTCACAGGAATTTAATCAGAATGCCACTAGAAAGACCATCATCCCAGGAAGTGAATATCCATTAAAAACAACAACAAAAATCTTCCTCCAAATCAGATGCTGCTAACAAGCCCATAGAAAAGACATTGGCAAAGAAAAAATATTCAAAAGGTAAAATATTTCACCCAGTTCCTGGCACACTATAAGTACTGATGCAGAGGAAATACTCCCTGTGTTTAAATGAGAGGACTAACCTGAACTGTCCACATTTTATTATCATCATCAACTATTGCCCAAATAGTTCTCCAAAGTGGGGGGATCCAAAGAGGCCTTGTGAAAATTTCCAAAACAAAATCTCAAACTAAAATCCATTAAATCATTTAAAAATGTTTAAATATGAAAAGAGGAGGATGAAGAATTGAAAAATCTAATAATAATATCTTATTATTTGGAAAGGTTAGAATAACTGTCAAAACATATTTCACTTCACATTAGAAAGATACTAGACATTTCCTATATTTGTTCATTATTATCCCATTTGCAGAGAAGTTAGTCATCTTTTGGCATATTTGCCAGATTAGTCTAATCAATGATTATTAACATATGTTTTAATGTCCAAAACCTAAGAACTGATGCTTTGCCAAAGAAATCAGGGTGTAGACAAAAGAAATGTAAGGAATTCAGCCTCACCTTTTAAAGTTTTCACTAGAAATCATTTCATGAGGAAAACACTTGTTGCCTTAACATAGGAAGTTCATTTTAACTTAAGAGTGTGGGGTAGTAGATGAAGCAATGCAAGGATATGGAAACAACATAAATGCAAAAGGAGTGAGTGAGCGAATGTGGAACCAAAGCATAGACAAGAATTAACCACCTTCTCGATCCTCTTCTTTCTCCACTCACCACATCTATTCTTAAAATACAACTTTCCACCTGCATGCCTCCCCTCCACAAAAAAAAGTTCCCTTCAGTTTAAAGTAGTGGCTTAGCAGCACAGATAATGGTGTTCCCAATGTCTTTTTCGAGATTGCTTATTTATCCGCACAGATGTTAGCTAGTCTCTTTATTACTTCTTATATCGAGTCTTCCCTCCATGTTTATTCCTCTGGTTTTAAACCAGCGGAGCAGTGTTATTTCTCTAAATAAAGGAAATGTACCAAAGTGTAATTTTATAGTGGTCTCTGCTAATTTCCTTCTTTGCCCCCTACCATGTCAGGAGGCTCAGTTCTAGGTTTCCCCACAGGCAGTGGGAACTTTTCAAGGATTCTGGATAATAACTGACATTTTGTGTGTTATACCTGGTACTATGCTGTGTTTTTTATGTGTTATCTTATTTGGTCCCTAAAATAACTCTGTAAGATATGTACTACTGTTATCCCCATTTTTAAGGTGAGGAAACTAAAACTTGGAGAGATTAATTCACTTGCCAAAGTTGAATCACAGAGTTTGGATTTGAGCTCCAAACCAGCTCTAAAACCCATACTCTTAATCAGTTCAATATTCCTGTGTTCTTTTAAGAAAATATGAAAATCTGTCCAAATTGCCTTCTGAAAAATGAAAAGAGAAAACCCAATCAAAATAACAAATATAGCCATACCTCCAAAAGTTTTCCTGTATCCTTTTGTTATCATTCCCTCCTGCCCCACCCCTCCCAGGCCAACACTGACCTGCTTCCTGTTACTATACATTGGTTTTCATTTCATAGACTTTTCTATGAATTATATCATATATAAGTACTCTTTTTTTGTCTGGATTCTTTCACTCAGCATAATTATTTGAGATTCATCCATGCTTTAACATGTAACAATAGTTCCACTATCAAAAACCATTTTTATTGGTTGTGTAGTATTCCATTGCATTGGATATACCATAGTTTGTTTACTCATTACCAGTTGATGAACATTGAGTTATTTCCAGTTTTTGACTATTACAAGTAAAGCTGCTATCAGTGTCAGTGTACCAGTTTTTGTATAAATACATGCTATCTTTCACTTGGGTATACCTAGGAGTAGAAAGACTGGATCACATGGTAAGTTTGTTTAACTGCCTAAAAAACTGCCAGACAGTTTTCCAAAGTGGTTGTAACATTGTATATTTCCAGCAACAGTGTATGAGAGTTGGGTAGAAGAATAATCTTGTTTTTCTAAAATCATAATCATTAAGATCCAATGGGTAGGGGACTTCCATTGTGGTGCAGTGGTTAAGACTCTGCACTCCCAATGCAGGGGGCCCAGGTTCGATCCCTGGCCAGGGAACTAGATCCCACATGCATGCCACAACTAAGAGTTTGCATGCCTCAACTAAGGAGCCCACGAGCTGCCACTAAGGAGCCTGCCTGCCGTGACTAAGACCCAGCGCAACCAAATAAATAAATAAATATTTTTTTTAAAAAAGGAAAGGAAATAAAAAGATCCAATGGGTATAAATTCTAAAAAATACATTAGAACACAGATAGAGATCTCCTTTTTTTCCCCTGGTGTTGAATTCTACTAAAACTTACATGCTTATGAAACTTAAACTAGTATTCCATTTCAGACTTATCTTCAGAGCTCCATATACAAACATATAATTTACAATCCATCCAGTCACCCACTCTAAAAATCTCAGAGTTGTTCTTGAGTCCATATCCTGCCTTAAACCCCACATATAAATGTCAAGTCCTGCTGTTTTAACACCTTAAAAATATCACCGATCTATCCCATTTTTTCCATCCTTAGCTTAGTATCTCATTATCCCTTGTAAGAGCCTTTTCAATGGTTTCCCTGGTTCCAGAATTGGACTTAAAATCCATCCTCTACACATAAAGCTGGGGAAATTTTTAAAATAAAAATATGACCATGTTAGTCCACCTAACTCACACGATAAGGTTAAAGCTACCTTTTCACATATGGCCCTCCATCTTTCCAGTTTATCATTCATCACTTCCTGCCTTCCCTTATTCCTTAGAACTGCTTGTAAATTCCTCACATACCATGCTGTCTTGCCTCTATGCACTAACACATGCAGTCTACTGTCTCTAGAATGGCCTCCTGCCCACTATTCACCTAATTAACTCATCTCTGTTATCATGTCCAGCAGGAAGTCTTCCTCAAGTCCTCAAGTCAGGTGAAGTTCTCCTCATTGGTAGTTCCATATTTCCATTTACTTCTATGACAGCACCATCAGATTGTTTCTAATTATCTGTTTATGATTCCCCCCACCCACCCCCAGAATATGAGCTCTTTGGCACAGTGGTGTATCTAACTCATTGTTGCATCCATGGTGCATAGAGCCATGCTTGGCACTTAGCACACCCTCAATAAATCTAGATTAATGAACAGAAATGTCAAGGTCTGAGAGATTTGGAAAAAGAGTACCTGCCATAAAATTTTGGGATTCTAGGATATATTGGATCATAATTATAATACCAGTAGAGTAGGGACCTGCAAATCTGCTATTAAATGCATTTTGACATAGTATGTGGGTGTTTTAAATTTAAAGTATGCCTAGATTATAAAGACTGCCTGCCTGCACTGGATAGGTGTGGTTTTTAGTCATTATCCCTTTGTGTATGTGATATAATTTCACTGAATAGATTTGGTTTTCAAGAGAAGTCAGCACATTGTCACAATAAAGTCATCACATAGCAAGCTTCTGCAGGATTCTTCCACAATCTTGTTGGTAACATCTGGCCCCTCAGGGAATAGAAAGTTGAGGCCTAGATAATAGTTTCTTAAGGACTTCTGAATTGCATTAGAAAATTATGTGATAAATATATCAAGGGGTCCAAAATGAATCTCATAATACTGTACAAAGACAAAAAATACCTTTTGAATAAATTAAATAATTAGTTCATTGTTTTGGATACCTTTGACCAAAACAGGGAAATGCCTCTTCAGAATGGCTCTCATCTTCTGAGGATGCATCTGCATATGAAGCAGGGCAAGGATGTGTGACTCAGAAATTCCATTCACTTGAAGTCAAAGGCACAATTTTTTTCTATCTGGGCTTAAAGCCAATGATACCATAGCCTTAATGGATCCAGTGTAGCTGTGAGTCTTGTGACCTCAGGAGTATAATCATAAAGATAAATTTAGAATAGCATTCCAGGAGATAGCTGACACTCTATTATAAAATGAATAAATATGGATAGGGCATAGAACTGGAAAAATTGCATCACTATATACATGAAATTGCTACAAAAGAATCTGAAATTTTCACTAACAATTATCCCCCATCTCTCTCTCTTTCTCTCAAACACACACACACACACACACACACACAAACAAAAACAAAAAACTGAAGTTATATGCCCTCCTCCTCAGTCTAGCTTGCTGAAAAAAGAGATCTTGTGATTCAGGTTAAATTAAATTCAATTAAAGAAATAGTTACTGTACTTATTAAGTATAAGGCAATTCTCTAGGATACAATAGTGAACCACGTCCCATGGTATACAGTATGAAGAATTAATTTAGAACAAGGATAAAATGGAAAGCAATGTTAAATTAATATATTCCTTACATTATATATTACCTGATATTAATACTGCTACATTTTATTTCAATAGCCATTAACTGATACATATTTTGATCCTCAATTGTTTTCTTTTTTAAAATCTTTTGTCTATTTCTTGGAACCTCCTGTTCTTATTTTATTGATATGCTATCTCTTGAGTGTCTCTGAAGATAGTAATGATTTTTTTTAAAGTCTTCTGTTTTCTCCATTAATTCCATTTCTTCAATTTGATTTTTCTCAGTTTTTTGGTGGTTCCTGGTGTGTTTGAGAATCCCTTTTTGCTCTCTGTGGTTACAGGCATTTACTATAGGATTTTGCAATCAGTTATCACAGAGGAAGGATGGTCTGTGCTACCAGGCTGAGGGCAGAGCTAGCAATGTATCTTTTAGGTTTTGGGGGCTTCCTGCTGCTCCAAAAACCTCTCTGTCTCCCTCTGTCTCTGTCTCTCTTTGTCTTATATGCTCACATATGCTCATTATCCTTCACTGTGGGGAAAAACATTGCTAAAAAAAACCCCTCACATTTCAGCAGAAACGCTGGAAAGGAAAATAGATAACTGGCTCAGCTGTGCCAAATACAGTTTTATAAATATGCACTTTAAAAATGCCACGGTCTAATCTGATTCTGACAGCATTCCTGACATGAATTTCACAAGACCCTTGCTTTCCAGAGTCAATTATTCTGTACACACATACATAACCTGCCATCTTGCTCTGCTGATTATCATTCTATATGTGTGTGTGCATTTTTCTGACACAATGGTCCACAAAATTCTCAGTGTTGTAAAAATAACTTTATTCCCACTAACAATTTTATTATCTATCATGAGCTCCCATATCTACATGATATTAAAAAAAAAAACATCAATTTGGTCAACTTCCATATTTCTCAATCCTATCCAGGGATTCCTTTTAACCAATTCCAAGTTTTTAAGGTATATGTGCTCCTGTTTTATCCCTAACCCATACTCCTTGGTCAAGAGGTGGTCATTAGAGAACGGCCACTGTGTCATGGTGGGGGGAACAGGGAGTCTTTCTCTCAGTCTCCCTTTTTCTCTGTCCTGTGTTGAGAACTTTTCTAGTGATGTAACTTGACTCACAGGGAACTGGACAACGTGTGTGAAGCATATGTTACACTCAGAGGGCAACTGCCCACGGGTGGATCACCTGGCACTTTAGCACTGCCAATCCTTCTTATCTGTCGCTGGGAAAGCACTCACATCTCTGCTTATTGCTTTCCCAGTCCCAAGACCTCTTAGCCAACTTGTCCCTTCTCTCAAATGTGGATACATCATTTCACTGTCCCTACTAGAGCGCCCTGGTAGACAGAGTGTACCACATCCATGACGCTGCTGCCTTCTGAGATGTTAGATGAGTAGTGGACCACGAGACCCTTTATCCTCATATTCCTACTTAAAGTTAATTAGATCATTTCCTCCCCACACCACACCCCCCACACACACACCAGACTCCTACATCGGGGAGTGACAGACTCATGGCCCCTGCAATACTTCTAACTTATTTCCTAAACTCTCCACTTCCCGTGAAGTTCCTTTGTCTAGTATGAAGGGCAGAAAGACACACCTATTCTCCCTGCTAGTGGAGCTGCATCAAATCTTCTTGGTCTTAAACTGAGATATCTTTTGACTGTAGAAGCTTAAAATATAGCTTAGAATAGGATGTAGAAGCTCTTTGTTCTCATGAGTGGGGTTTTCCTTCTCTGAGCAGCAGGTGCACCCCTCCCTCATTGCCTAATAGGAAGAAGGTGGCATTACAACAGGGAAAACAAGAAAGTTGACATTAGTTAGTATTTGAACTGTTATCCCACCAGAGATTAATACTTCCTATGCCATCTTGCCATACATTTCTTGTCTTTGCAATGAGACTGGATGGGATTGTCCCAATGGGCTTTTAGCCTGAGTCTGAATCAGGCTGGAATCATAAACTTCAACCTTCATGGTATACTGTAGTTTGTCTTCATGTCAGTCTTTGAGTAGGCCAAGTGTGGTCAGCTCAGGAGAGGCTGAGATGGTCTGTGATGAAACTCATTGATATAATGTTAAACTTTTTCCCTGTTTTTTTCTGGAATGATCTTTCCTTTGTCTCAATATCTTTTTTTTTTTCGAATTTTATTTATTTGCATTTTTTCCAGATGTATTAGGTATTAACTGACAAACATAACTGCATATATTTCAAGTGTGCAATGTGATGATTTGATATACATGAACTGTGAAATGATTACCACGATCAAGATAATTAACAAATCTGTCACCTAACATAGTTAACTCTTATTTTGTGGTGAGATCCTTAGTCCAATTTTTAGAAACACAGGTGCAGTCTAATGCCTGTTAGTGAAAATTGGCAGTGGCAAATTAAAACAATCATGCCTATCGCACTCTGTTTTTCATTGCCTCATGTTCCACTTTGTACTGCAAGACTGCATTCCTCAGGGCTTGGCAGAGAGAGAGAGAAAGAGAGAGAGAGAGACCCAAAAGGTCATATCCTAGGTCTCTAACATTCAGGACTAACAAACACAAGGATAAGGATAGCATTTTTTTAATGTTTTGATGGAATATATTCATCCTCTAGGCAAAGAACAAATAATTGTGAAGGGAAAAGAATCAAAACCTTCTTTGTAAGAAAATCATTTACAACAAGGTACTGCTTGAAAATTTGAAAAGAAAGTCCAATCTCACTCCTAAAATTGTTAATTAGAAGGAAGATTAATACACTCCATAGTAACTAAAACTGTTTGAACTAATTCTGAAATATCACCTAACAATTTTTTAATGTGATGCTTTTTCTAATTCTTTTTTTTGATAGGGAAATGACATAAGCTTTTCATACTTTGTGCATGTTTAAAGTAAGAATATTTATAAGCAAAAGTAGCATTACTTCATTGATTCAGAATCAGGAATTACGATCTCAAAGTTTGTTCTTCAATGGAAGTTTTTAAAAAATCACTTAAGTGTACCACAGTTTTCTTTTGTGAAATACATTTTTCAAATTAATAGGTCAGAAAACTTTGGAGTAATTCAAAAACTCTTCTAGTAAAATTTTATAATCTGAAGTCCAAGTTAGAGCCTTAATTCCAAACAAATACACTTTCATTTCTTTTTAACCTGGAATTTTGCAGTCAATAATATGCAGATAGAAATATGAAAAAATTAAATTAAAAGTTTGTTATATTCAACTATCTGAGAGGCATAAGAATTATCTGGGAAGAAAAGAGAGAAACACCAAATATTTTAGTATTGATTGCCATCATCATAAATAGTATGTTGGAATGATAGCAAATCACTATTGCCCTGTTAGTACATATCTATATACAGGGAGAAAAAAAATAACTAGTACACAACCAATTTCTGGCAATGGCAATTCTCATTTTGATACATCTTGGAAAATCACCAAAGCCAAAATAAACATCCAACTGTCCAAAAAGCACATGGATTATTAAAAATAAAAAAAAGTCCCTGTGCCATATTTTGGAGCTAAATACCAATTCAGTAACCTGGCCTAGAAAAAGTACTCAAAAAACATTTTTAGAAACAATGAAAGAAAATGCTCATTGGTCGACATATTGGTCAGACTGGTATATCAGTGAATGATAACACTGGGTTCAAAGATCAACACTATCTCATTTCACAAGAGAGATATGCAAAAAAATTACAATGCACTGTATTAAATGGAACAATAATGTCACATCAAGTTTCATGGAAATATAATAAAGGATAAGTAATTCTGCCTAGACAGTTTGCCGAAGTAGCCACAGAATGAGTAATATTTGAGCTAGTTTTTGATGCATGAGTAGAATGTAGGTAGATGGAAAAGAGCAAGAAAGGATCTCCCAGAAAGAAGGGTCAGCATGTACAAAGCCTTAGCATTAAAAATATCTCTATTTGGGCTTCCCTGGTGGCGCAGTGGTTGAGAGTCTGCCTGCCGAAGCAGGGGACATGGGTTCGCGCCCTGGTCCGGGAAGATCCCACATGCCACGGAGCGGCTGGGCCCGTGAGCCATGGCCGCTGAGCCTGCGCGTCCGGAGCCTGTGCTCCGCAACGGGAGAGGCCACAACAGTGAGAGGCCCGCGTACCGCAAAGCAAACAAACAAACAAACAAATCTCTATTGAAAGCACAGTGAGGAGTTCAGTAGGGCAGGTTTAGGCGTGTATGTGTGAGAAAGCAACACAAAATGTGGCTTGGGAGTCAGGTCCAGGCTAGCTTGTGAAAACATTTTTAAGACATTCTAGGATTTTGAACATTTTCCTATAGTTCTCGGGAAACTACTGAAGTTATTTAAGCAGAAACAAAGTATTTTTGAATTTGAGTTTTATAAAGTTTGCTTTGCTGGTAGAATGTAAAAAGGCTCAGTTACATACAGAGGAGCAAATTAGCCTCTCAGGAAAGAAATGCTGAGAATCCACAAAGAATTCAAATACAGCTAACAAGTACTCAACACTCTCTCCCCAAGTGCTTTGCCCTCAATAAATACAGAATTCACTAAATGAAGGAACAGATGAATGCATGTCTATCAGAGTTTGCTTTGATATCAATTTTAAACACGGCAAATACAGTTTTAGTGAAAGAGAACTGAGGTTGCAATGGGCTGATTAACAGATATTCTACAATATATCTTAACCACTTACTTCTCAGAGAGTTTTTTTTTTATCATTTTTAGTTGTATATGGGCTCACAAAAATATTAAAATCAATATAAAGTAGTAAGCTATGCTGCCAATTGTATTGTACTACATAGTAGTATATTATACTGTTTTTATAATTACGAGGTGTTATACAATATAAAATATATTGTATATATAATGTATATAATCTCTAAATATACAATGAGAATTAGATAATTATCAGTTTTATTTTCATACTGTTTTCTTTTTCATAATTAACTAAAAATTCTAATTTCTTAGATACCTTGATTATTTCATATTTTATAAAAAGTATTTAGAGATAAATGCTATTTCCCCAGAAGAGTTCCAATAAGACATGATTTTAAAAGTTTCCTTGAAGAGGCTGTTAGAATTTAGACGTTTATAGCTCAAAGATAGATGGATTGCTAAGCAACTTTGTGGTAAGTCACCATATCTCTGAGGGTCTACATCCTCAATATGAGAGATGAAGTAAGCACTGGGGTTCCCTACCTACCATCCACTCCCCAGTCTGCTGGTAATAACCAACCTCAGCTTGCTTGTTCACATGTCCCATGAGGAACTTGCATGCTTCAGGGAAAGCTGACTCCATCCTGGATCTAGAAGTGAGGCAGGCAGCTCCGGCATACACCAACCTGGACAAGCCCATCCATTGGCCATTGGTACTGGAGGCTATATGACCTAATTTCTCTCTATAAGACTAGAAGAGGTATTTGCAGGGGCTTCTATAGTAGAAACTTTCTCTTCTGGGAAACAACTGGAGACAATGTCTCTTCCCTTTTGGATGATGGCACCTAGAACAACCATAGTCAACTCCCTACCAGTTCCTCCATGTAGCTGATGATGACATCTTGAGAAAGGCAGAACCATGAAAATCACAGGGAACCAAACCAGAGCAAGATAGGCTGTTCTAGAGTCTTATATATCTCTGGGGATATTGGTTACATGAGCCAATAAATCCTCTACATAGTTTAAGCCATTGTGAAATGGGTTTTTTGTAACCTACAATGAAAGGATCCCCAGGGGTATAAGTTGTTAACATAGAAATGACTATAAAGACATCACAAAGGAGCAGCTAATGTGGAGACACTGCCTGGGCTGACTCTCAGCTCTATGTGACCTCTAGCTATGTGAACTTAGGGAATCACGTAGACTTGCTGTGCCTCAGTTTCATCATCTGTAAAATGCGGATAATAATATATACCTCACAATGTTATGAGTTAGTAACCATAAATTAATAAAAATGAGTTAATGTATATGAAGTGTTTAGTATAGTGCCTAATGCATTGTCGATGTCTCAATAAGAGGTAGCCTTTATTAAAGTCGTTCTAGTCTTAAAGAATCTAATGTTATCTATGTTATCTACTCCTCAAGCCCTCAGCCACTCCCAAATTTTCATGCCTTATCTCTCTCTCTGACCCTTTGCCTTATGACTTACGAAAACCCACTGCACCTACCGGAAACAATAATAGTGATTAAAGGCTCCCTACCCATAAATTCAAATGCTTAGTTGTTTTAATAATACTAGCTTACGCTTACATATACCTCCTTCCATAATGACACTTGTTAAAACCAATATCAGTCTTGCTATATACCACTCACTACTCATGCAAGGTCAGGTCCCATGGCTGGGAGTTTCACCAGTCTCTGTCCTGCTTACTCCTAGCTTATTCCCTTCCCTTACTACTAGAGTTGTTGAAGGTCTAACATGTTTTACACATACCCGAGCTTTTCTGAAATATTAGAATCAAGGACAAAGGCTTGTGGCTATCTTACAGATTTTTAAAATTCTTGTAGTATTTCATTTTAGTTATGACCTGCATTCTTCTTAATTTCTCCTATAACTAATAGTATTATAGCAAAATTCTAGTTCACTTTTGTTAAGTATGGACAAACTTAACAAAACTTACTTAACAAACTTTCCATTTTATAGACACATCATTTATAGAGAAAATAAACATCCAAAGAACTATCTGTAAATAAATACAGGTTTGGTAACCACAAATAGTGCTACAATACTCTTATTTTAATTGAAGTATAGTTGATTTACAATATTATATTAGTTTCAGGTGTAAGCATAGTCATTCAATATTTTTATAGATTATATTCCATTTAAAGTTATTACAAAATAATGGCTATATTTCCCTGTGCTGTATAATATATCCTCGTTGCTTATCTATATTATACATAGTAGTTTGTATTTCTTAATCCTATATCCCTATCTTACAATACTTTTTAGATGCTTGTGAATGATTTTTGTTTTGGCTCTTAAGCCTGAATTGTCCAATATGGAAACCACTAGCAATACATTGTTATATCAATTTTTATTAATTAAAATTAAATAAATTAAAGATTCAATTCCTCAGTTACCATAGCTACATCGTAGGTGCTCAACAGCTACTAGGCACATGTGACTAGAGTAATAAGCAGCATTATACAGAATGATGTCTCCATAACCACAGAAAGTTATACTGGACAACCTGGACCTAGATGGTGCTAATAATGGTGAAATATATCTGTAAGAGAGAATAATATGCTAACGACCAGACTAAAGTCTTTTAAGTTGTTAAATCCTGTCTTCCTTGTCTTACGAGTAAAATAAGATAGGTAAATGCTTCATTTTCTTGTTCTTTCTTATCACACAAATAACAAATATTATTGACAAAGTTAAAATACAAAGAAGTAAAAAGAAAAGGAAGTAATTCACAAATCACTCTAAATTGGGTGATGCTTTGATGTAGAAATTCATTTCTAAATAGAGTAATGATTGACTCTTCTACTTTTCTGTTTAAGGCACTTTTTCCCTTGACTTTTTCAGTAGGTAATAAATTGACCTGCAGTGAACCTCACAAAAATCTAGTACAACGTTACATATTAATATGCTCATTTGTTAAGTAATTACAAAAAATTCCTTCAAATTAAAAAAAAAAAAAAAAAAGAGTTTGCAGAAACACAGGTGCTCCATCCAGGGGGGGAAAATGTAACACTTTAATGAGGAGTAACTAATTTCAACTATTAGGAAATGCAGGGAATCCCATCCTTTAACAAAAATATTTTCACATTCCCTTTGAAGAGCAGAGTGGTAAAATGCTGAGGAAATGAGGCCTTCCTGTTTCTGCCACATGTATATAATTATCCAGCTGCATCTCCAAAATAAGTATGGCTGGGAAGTTCTTTCAAAGAGCTCCTTGCAGCTGAATACCAAAGGAAATTTGCATGTTTCTAAAACTATTGTTCTTGTGGTTCATGATGGAATTATGAGGGCTCTCCTGTTTTTTTCTCTAAATAAAAATAAGTAGAGTTAAGTGATTTGAACCTACAGGATCTCGTTGCAGATTTTCCTCTTTTATAAGATGGCTACGGAATAAGCAAAGAACATTTTGATGGGGACAAGTTCACTTCATTTACCAAGTGACCAAAGGCCAGGCCACTATAAAAACTTTGTTCTACTTGTATTTCTAACTATTCAGATTTTTTTAGTGTTTTATAAAAGCTTATTAAGTACTCTTTATTAATATCTTTCTGAACCTTTTAGAGCTTTTTTCTTCTATTCATATCTAAGAAAAAGTATGTCATAATAATTATGTCATGCTTTCCTTTTCTGGGCAAAATATATTTTACAGATGTTACTCTTTTATTACAAATATTCATCTAAATGAGCTTTAAGTGGTCATTTCTGTCTATTCTGTTTCCAAAGAAGGCTGATGAAGCCTGAGCTGGTGACACCACCAAGACACATTTAATGGTAGCAAGAGGGGCATAGTATTTGAGAGATAAAAAACAGAGCAAGAAAGTGGTTCTATGCTCCAGCTTCAGCACTGTGGTCACCATGCTTCCTCTCTTGGATGGATCGTTTCATTAAGAAAGGGAACTTTTACCCCAACATTAAATTAAGAGTCCAAAACCACTAGGACATTTTTCATATAATGTTACTGAGAACAAGGAAGGGTAATGGTGGAGGAGCAATCAATAAATAAATAGAATCAATACATGCTAATAAAAAAGATGAAATCTTCTAAATGAAAAGAAATTAATTTAGCCAAGAAATTCTTTTATGTAAAAGAAAGAAGTTTAAAACATAGAAATGTGTATTTGGTAGGAGATATTAAAATGTTAATTATCTTTAAATAGAAAATAAAAGACAAACAAAACATTATATTGTTAAAAGAGTTTAAAATAGGCTGGAGAGTGATATGGATCAGAATTAGAATGATACTCTGTGATCTAGAAGCTGGTAATTTGAAAGGAAATTTGGCATCTGAGAGAGGTGAAAAAGGGAAGGGAATATAAATATTTTCCACAAACAGTCCTAGATCAGGAATTTATGTGACTAAGGAACGATATATAACTGAATTTTTTTACGTTAGTTTAAAAAGATGTGACTAATTTCTGTGTAATCCTTTTGTACTATATTTCTGTTCATAAAAGTAAAACAATGTCATCTCCAAGTTTTGATATTCAGAAAGTTTCCCACAGGGAATATAAAATATATATATTCTTTCACTTCCTTTATTCTTCCACAATTAAATCCTGGCTTCACTTCCCACCTATTATGGGACTGTGAGCAAGTTATGTAGCCTCTCTGTCTTGGCTTCCCCACCTGTAAAATGGAGAGACTAACAGCACGTATGACATGAAGTTGTTATAATGGTTCAATGAGATAATGCAGATAAAGTGCTGAGCACAGTGCCTACAATATAGTTAAGCCATGCAAAGTATCACTGGCTTTAAGTCTACAGAGATATTTCACAGGAACAAGCAGTGATCTACATAGTTGATCAACCCGTGAAAGGAAAAAATAGCAAATGTGACAGAAGAGGGTAAACATCCGTGTCCATCGAGGTATGGCTCTAGTTGGCAGTGGACTCTACACCTGTGGATTTCAGATGACCAACTGAACAAATATAATTCCTAGTAAGTATACTTGTCTGCTCACAGAGCAGCACTTTGTTGAACAGTGTTAAACAACAGAACTTTCTCTAATAATGGAAATGTTCTATTCTTCTGTGTCCAATAAAGTAGCCTCTAGCCACGTGGCTATTGAGTAATTGGAATGTGGGTAGTGTAAGTGAGGAACTGGACTCTCATTTTACTTTTTAAAAATTTAAGTAGCCACATGTGCTATGGCTACTGTTTTAGATAGCACACCTATAGAATAATATAAATAAACAGCATACTGAAGTCACATATTTAAAACAAACTTCTTTCATCACTCTGCATTACTCCAAAAATAATAATATTTTTTAGAGGTGAGTTCAAGTACTTTGCATCACTCTTAAATTACAGCATGCTACAACACCCAGCACAGATATAGGTAAATGTTTAAATTAACTAATCCTAAAATGTGGTATAGCTACACTTCTTAGATCTATAGCCACAGACCATTTGTGAAGGATTTAGTACTTATAAAAGAGATAAATTGAACACATAGAATTTACTATTTACTTGCTGAGATACAATGCTAATTACAGAAGCAAGTTAACTACTCTAGCTCTATGTATGATAATACAAATTGAGGATTCCCTTTCTGGTAATGGCTGAGGAGCTCCTATTGGATCAATCCTACTGCAGATAACAACTATACACTCTGGACAAAACACAGAAAATAACTGCTTGAAAATACTGATAAACAGGCCAAAGCAGGCAGAATCTGGATGTGGGGGAGAATCTACACAAAGAAGACATCAGCACTAGGTGGATTTCCCATTTTTTAGAGCCTTTTATCTGAGAGGAGGACCCAGTGTGGCTCAGTGTTGGATGTCTAGAACTCTGATAGATTCCGATGGTCTTTCTGGTGTAAAGAATGAGAGAACAGAGTTCAGGTAACCACAGCAGCTGGAAAGTGGTGGTAAGACCTGAAAAGGAGAGAGTAAGAGAGGGGCAGCTCCAAATCCTGTTCATAAACTCTACCCAAATTTCTGGCTGAACCCTGTACTATATAAACATAGGGCAGACTGCAAGCAGCCCAGTTAGGGCTAAATAGAAAGAACTAAATAGATACTTTAGCTGTTACCCATTATAGGGGAGACAGGGCTGGAAGTATGAATCTAGACAAGTTTATTGCCTGCTAAAACCGAAAAATGAACACTCTTCTGAGGAATATAAGAAAATCTCAGAGTCTCTAGAACACAGCTTCTGTAAAGTCCAGGATGCAATCCCAAACTCCTAGATTTATTTATAACAGAAAAACATGACCCATGCTCAAGAAAAATGGCAGTCAATGGGAAGAGACTGAGATGACCCAGATATTGGAGTCAGCAGATAAGTATTTTAAAGCAAGTATTGTAACTGTGCTCAATAAAAGAAAATATGTTCATGATGAATGAACAAATGTAACAAATTTCATCTGAGAAACAGAAACTATAAAAATGTATCAAATGAAAATTCTAGGAGTGAAAACTACATATCTAAAATAAAACTTCCAGCAGATTAGAGATGACAGATTAACTTTAATATTTATTTAATACTTCTAAATTACAGAAGTCAGTGAACTTTAATATAAAATAACAGAAATTCTCTAATCTGAAGAAAAGGAAAAATATCTTAACAGAGCCTTAAGAATCTGTGGGAGAATAGCAAAGATTTCGTGTGTGTGTGTGTATTTGTAATCCCAGAAGGGAAGGGAGAAAGATAATGGGGCAGAAAAAATATTTAAAGAAATAATGACAAAATATCCCAAATTTTGTCAAAGATATAAATTTAAAGATTTCAGAAATTCAGCAAATATCAAGCAAGATATATACACAAAAAACTAAAAAATGAAAAAAAAACTAATAAAATATAGTAAAATAGATTTCATAGTACATGTATTATGCCACATACATTCACACACATCACATCATGTGTCATTCGGTGATAAATATATTGTCACACTGTGTATGTACTGTCACATATGTTGTATTGCAGGGCTCCCCAACCCCTGGGCCGAGGACTGGTGGTGGTCCGCAGCCTGTTAGGAAGCGGGCCGCACAGCAGGAGGTGAGCAGCGGTTAAGCAAGCGAAGCTTCATCTGCATTTACAGCCGCTCCCCATCGCTCTCATTACGCCTGAACCACCCTCCCCACCCCACCCCAGTCCGTGAAAAAACTGTCTTCCACGAAACCGGTTCCTGGTGCCAAAATGGCTGGGGACCGATGTTTTATTGTACTAGCTCTGCCTTCCAAACCAAGCTGTGTGTTTCCCAAGGTAAGGGATTTTATTTGTGTTTCTACTTTAGTTCCTGGTACATGGTACAGGATAAACATGCATGAATTGATGAATAAAGTGTCTTGACAAGTTACAAAGAAATTTAGTGGTAGAACCAGAATTAAATTGAGTTTTTAGTATTTGTCCTGCCTCTACCTCATCTTCTCTCCTTTACCTGGTTAGGGATACAAAAACTTCCCTCTTAGACATTTAGAAATTTGTTTACTATGTCAAGTGAAGGTTAAACAGGTTTTATGAAACTAATGTACATGTTAATTCACTGAAGTCAGCTTTAAAAAAACAGGGATTTAGATATAAATAAGCTATATACAAACTTGACCTCCTAAGTGGGGGAAAAGTTAAAGTTGGACTTAATATTTCTGCCTAGTGCAAGTAATCCCCAAAATAAAAATCATGTCCATAAAGTGAAACAGGAAAAGTTCCTAATATTGAAAAGCTATCCTTAGGATGTATTTTAGGTCCTCAAAAAACTTAAGGGGTACTTCTGTGTGCTCGGACAGATTAATACTTTCAAATAATTATTGTTACTAAGAATAAAAATAACTAACAATTAATGTGTATGTAATAAGTGTGGGCATTTTGCTATGTTTTACATGTATTATTTTATTTTAGACTCTTGGCGGCTCTCTAAGGTAAATATTGTTAATATTCCCATTTCACAAGCTTCAAGGGAGTAAATCAAGTGTCTAAGGTCACCCAGTCAGTAAGATGATGAGCCAGGACTGGCACCCACTGCCTGCCCTCCAAGCCAGGCCCCTTCACCACCAAGCTGCACTGCCTCTCTTTTCTTGAAGTCAGCTTTCCAAAAGATCACCTTCAGTCCAGGATAAAGCTGGTACATCAAGACATGCCCCGAAGCTCACAAAGTGGTAATGAAAATATCCAAGAAGATTGTACTATTAGAGGTCAGTAAGAAAACAGGGAGACGTAAATTTGACATACTTAAAAAAATGAATCATGCAGACATTGCCTTTATTGTAGGCAATGTGTTTCAGGCTAGCTGAATTTTGTGAAACAAAATTATTGGGACTTTAAATTGTGTATAGACTGTAGTTACGTTGCTCTCTTGGTTTTAATTTATGAGTATATTTTATTTGGAATCAGAATTGTTTTCATAATACAGCAATAACAAATCTGTCACTCTGAATAAACAGGAATATATGTTTATGTTGTATAGTAACTTGTTCCAAGGAGTTATTGAAACTCTAATCCAGACTTCACAAAAAGCAGAGGCAAGAGGAAAGCATTTTAGTATCTTATCCTGCAGTGCAGATAAAGATATCTAAACAGGTAGTTGCCTGCCAGGTGTATTATAAACTGTAGTTGGAGAAGAATGAAGACTCAAAATATCATGCCAATACTTTAAAAGAAAGGATCTTTGTTTTCAATATATTTGAAGAATGTCAAAGTAAGTAAATAGACAATTAAAATTGATGGTCAGTTTTTTAGGCTTCATTAAATTTTCCAAAGTGCGGATTTGCTTTTCCAATTTGCTTTCTCAGAGTGTTTTGGATTAGAACATTTTCTTCAAAATTTAAAGAAATAATGAAACATTAGACTGCAGAAGTAAAAAGAAAATATGGATAAAATGTTGTTCCAATAGTATATTACTGGAAATATGAACATCTAGCTAAATTATTGCTGGTACAACACTTCGTTGCATATGTATCAGGAAAAAAATTCAAGTAAAAAAGTAGCTTCTGGTGCAAAATGGTAGACTGAGCTCATTTGTTTATCCTCTTTCCTTCTCTAGATCTTATTAAAAGTAAAGAAATAAAGAAGGCATTAAACAAAAAGAACACAAAAACAGAGAAAACCAGAGACAAACCATCAGCAAATAAGAGTTTTCAATGAATTTTCAGGAGACAAAAAGTAAAATGAGATGGGATAACTACTAGAGTTGGCCAGAAAAAAAAAAAATCACAGCCCAGAATATGTTGATTTTCAAATCAGTCTGAATATACATCAGAAAGGCGTTAATTATGGGTGCGGAACAGAATACAAATGCTGAAAGGTATAAATAATGTAATTTGGGAGACAGAAATAAGGAAGAGAGTTTAAATCAAGGGTAGGGGCACTAATGTTCTTTTATAAAGTGAGGAGTCTAGAGATACTGTCTGCAATTGGTAGAAAACACAAATAACCAATAGAAGTCATAAACAGTGCTGTAACAAAAAATTGGAAGGTGGTAGTGATGGTGGTGGAGGTGGAGAGGGGATTACCTAGGCTAATTGTCATCTATCAGAAAGTCAATGAATAATGTCTACATGGAAAATTAGGAGATAGTGACATAGTATACACAGTATACATATATATGAAGTTAACTAGGAAAGAAGTTTAAGATGGGAACACTTAAGAGAGAAGAAACACTTGCCTCTGGAAAACAGAATTCCGTGTAGGAAAAGATGGGGCAGGGGGCTGATTCTTTTAACTATAAATTCTTCTATATGTTATTTTTAAACATGGACATGTATTATGTTTATAAGATTTTTCAATGTATGTAAGAAAAAATAAAATGCTGTGAATATCTATATGTTCAGCTTATCAATTTAAGCCTGATATGCAAGGCGGAAAAGCAAGGCAAATGCATTAAAAATTCAGAATCTTCAAATGCTGCATTAAAGAGTGTAGAAGCTCCTGTTTAGGACTAAGTGTTATGACATAATGGTGTCTGTTTCTATTCTGGCCAATAAAGCCTGGCAGCTTGTCAACTATTATCCCGTTAAAAGGTCTGGAGTGGAAGAATTAATTAAATGTGTTTTTCATAAAAGATTTGCCAACAAGACCAGAGAGGGGCTCCACTGGCAATTCCATTTCACAGTCTTTGCCTTCTTTGGGCAATATAGACGATGCCAGTGGGCTACCATATGGCCTCTAAAATCTTTTCCTTCTCTCCTCTGGGTACAAATCACTACAGTGTAGGAACACTCTGGATAATTCTGTGGTTCAATTATTAGTACTATTCTTAGACATGTTTAGAATTGTAACAGCAAAAATAGCTTGATTTTTCAGAACGTGGCAGCTTTACCATATAGCATCTATTAATTTCAGAGAAAATGGTTTTTATAGATTCAAAAAGTTAGAAAAGTTCCAATGATGCATGGATTTAATTGGTTAATTATTGCTAATTTGAATTAATGAAAAATATATATACACACACACACACCCCACCACCATGACCACCACCACCACCGAAGCAAATATCTGTGTTGTTCAATTTTGTTCCCAAGAGAAATGATAATACCTAAGGCAATGGAGATTGCAATAGCCTGTCAGGATCCTAGGTACGCACTCTGGGCCTGACAGCTTGTGTCACTGGGTTGATATATTAGGAGACAACATGTGATTCTCTAGTTCTTTTCTTCCCCTGTTTTACGAACGTGGAAACCATATGTCTCCAATGCAGTTAACAATATGGCAGCTTTAGTCCCTGAGTATATGTCTGAAGCAGAGCCCTTACTACCTGTTTTAAGTGTACCATGACTGAGAAGTAACCCTTTGATGTGTTAAGCCACTGACATTTTGAGACCTAGCATAATTTAGATTATCCTAAGGTAGATGTTAAAAAGACATCTCAATCTTACTGTAATTAAAACTGAATTTTTTTGATGTTCCTCCTTAAAACTTACTCCACCTGCAGGTTCCCTATGTGAGCTGATGTCAGTTCCATCATTCCTGTTGCTCAGGTCAAATTATTTGAACAACCCTGACCTCTTCACTTCCTCTCACATCCTACATCCAGTCTATTAGGAGATGCTGTTGGCTCTGCCTTGAGAACACATCTACAATTCAAGCACTTCATCCCACTTCCTGTCGTGGCATCTTAGGTAGTTTTCTTTTTTTGAAATTTGTACCAAAGTTTAATAAAATGCTCAATTCTTCAAAACAGCCACAGGCTTTTCAGCTTCGGACACTCAAGTTACACAAAAACCTTGTGGGACTCATTCAACCAGAATCTTCACTAGCACCCTAGGTTGATGTTGGCCTGTTGGCCAACATCATCTCTCTCAGATCCAATAGCCTCCTAATAGTCTCCTTTCATCTACTCTTGCCCTATAATATACTCTCAAGACAGTCGTCAGAATAATCCTTTTAAAATACAATTCAAATCATATCACTCCTCATGAAATCCTCCCAAGTCTTCTCATCTCCCCCTAGAATCAAAGCAAAATCTTTACCATGGCCTACAAGACTTTGTATAATCAACCTGTACCCCAGTCCTCTTTATCTCTCTGATTTCTACTACTCTCCCCCCCACTCCATTTTAGTCACACTGGTCTTCTTGTTCTGCCAACTCACCAAACATGCCTTAGGGCCTTTGCCCTAGTGAGTCTCTTAGCCTGGAATGTTCCCTGATGGTTGCCTCCTTTATGACTTTTGAATTTTTTCTCAGATGCCATCTTCTTTTTTTTTTCTTTTTTTTTTTGCGGTACTCGGGCCTCTCACTGTTGTGGCCTCTCCCGTTGCGGAGCACAGGCTCCGAACGCGCAGGCTCAGCGGCCATGGCTCACAGGCCCAGCTGCTCCGCGGCATGTGGGATCCTCTCGGACCGGGGCACGAACCCGTGTCCCCTGCATCGGCAGGCGGACTCTCAACCACTGCGCCACCAGGGAAGCCCTGCCATCTTCTTAATGAAGCTTACTCTGACAATTCTATTTTAAGTTGCAAGGAACCCACCCCTTCCACCAGGAACTTCCTGCCTTTACACTCTATTTTTTCTACTGCTTCCCATCTTCTAGCCTGTTATATGATTTATTTATTGTGTTTATTGTGTACACCCTTACTCATTTGTTTCTCTTCTGTTATGTAACATAAATGCCTGGAACAGTATATGTCCCATAATAAAAGCTAAATAAATATTTACTGGATTAACCTAGCATGGGTGAGGCAGACATGTTTTTACATTTCATAAGTAAAAATACAAACTCAGAGACAATGTAGCAACTTGCCCCAAATCACTCCAGTTAATAAGTGTATCCCCCCACAAAAAAAGACATAAAAGCACAATTTCCCAGAATCACAGAGGTAAGTGTCTATGTTCTCTAAATTCACTGGATAGTTTAAATCTTGTAGTTTCATCCCAATACTGAGTATGAACCTACCTAATTGGCTTGTTTATACTCTGGATTAATATGCCAGAATGACACTGGCTTTAACAATTAAATTTATCAGAGGATTTTATGTAGATAGAAAACAGTTTCAAGACAAAACTAGTATAGTAGATGCATTAAATAAATTTATGTATCTATTTCTTGTACCATAATACAAATTGCTCATTTGGGGGAAAGCTACAATTGGCTCATGATCTAACTTTCTACTCATCAAAGTTTTCACAAGGGATGGAAATCATAAACAAGTTCATATTAGTCATTAGTGATCTGTGCTCATAAACCACATGTGAAGATCATACATCTGTTAAGATTTTGCTTTTATGATGCCTTTCTTATATCCAAGATTAAAGTAAAAAGCAAAAGAAGATTTTAAATATGTTGACCATATGCAAAATGTTTTTCAAATTGCTCATTAAAATTTTTCTTCACCCATATGAAAAAACACTTGATTTAATTAATTTCATACAGTTTTTGTTAGGCAAAATTAAAAATAAGGAAAAAATATTGTCTCTAACCAAAATTAAGCCAATAATAGCAAACAATAAAAATAACATACCAAAACCAAATATCTGAAGTCTAAGAGGATAGAAAAACCAAAAGCTGCA
The DNA here is from genome assembly GCF_951394435.1 of Stenella coeruleoalba. Classification (NCBI taxonomy): domain Eukaryota; kingdom Metazoa; phylum Chordata; class Mammalia; order Artiodactyla; family Delphinidae; genus Stenella; species Stenella coeruleoalba. The sequence continues at coordinate 72,298,035 of NC_137155.1, forward strand.
TTGGCTTTTTTGGCAAGACATGAGCATTACCCCCTAAAAGTTCAGTAAAAACTGCATAAATATAAACAAGTACTAAAGACTAACTATTACACATGTAAGAAGTTGTTTTGTATACCTTTGCATTTGCATTTCTAATAATGACGTATATTGGATCCATGAAATTCTGGATTTGGTGGGAAGGGAGGCACAGTATAACATTCTAGAGGTTCCAAAGCTGGCTTCCTATAATGTTTATGTTCTATAATAGCTCTGTGTCTGTACTCTTATACTTTTAGTCTTGGCATAAACTTGACTCATACTTATTAAGTCACATCTTTGAGCCAAACTCTTCATGAGACATCATTAAGCCTTTGCCTCAAAAATGTCAACCTTTTGTGGAAACATGTATAGAAAAAAGAAATTAACTGCAGAGCAAGGCAGTGCAAGCTTAAAGGGGCATTCAGAGCACAAATGAAGAATGGATTATTTCTGACTTCAGGACCAGGGTAAGGAATTAGGAATGAAAAGACTTTTGAGCTAAAACGATTGTTTAATTTCAATCATTAGCATTTCATCAAATGCAGCCTAATTTTCGAGGTGAATATAATTAAGAGGAGTTTTCCTTTAGGGTCATGAGACTTTTTGCCTCAAACAAACTGAAATAGATTTAGAGCCAAATAAATGTGAATACCCTGACAAGTTTTTTTTTCAATATGTAATTACTGGCCCATACAATATTGGAAATAAGATGGTTCCCACATCTTAGCTGTGCTAAACTAGGTGTGAAACTCTCAGTTATGCTACTGTTGGGGAAATGTTGACTAGGGTTACTGCACAGAAGTTGTTTTTCATTTTGCTAAATTATGTAGAATTCATTTTCAGCTCAAGCCCATTTTGGACATTTCTTTAACAGGGGACAGATCTTGAAGAATTTGGAGATTGTACCAAAGAGTTCATGTTTTATTCTAAAGGCAAAAAAAGGACATTAAATAATTTTAAGCAGAAAAGTAAATTTGCTTTTCAGGAAGATCAAACTAGTGGCAGTGTGAAGGACAGGTTGGCAGTGGCGAAAGAGGCCAATTGGAGGCTGGTTTCAGTAATCCAGGAGAGAAATGGTGAGTATCTGGAGGCAATGACAGAAGATTCAAAAGAGGAGGTGAACTTGAGGGATTTTCAAGATACAGGATTGGCAAGACTTGGTTATGGATCAAAAATAGAGAATTACAGAGGGGGAGAATCACTTTTTTTGGATAAAATAATGTATGTAAATAAATAAAATGTATGGAGCTGCCAATAACAGAAAATACTGAGAATCAGATGGTAGGGTCTGATGAAAGGGAGGGAAACATTTAAGTTAAACTATTTGTGTAACAACCCATGTGAAAATATCTTGTATCAGATATGAAGGTCATTATGTATAATACAACTAAAGAAATCCTAGATCAAGAGCACAGGGAGCAGGGTGAGATATGGAAAGTGAAGAATTAATTCTTAATGTAAATTTTGAGCAAGTACCTTGAAAGAGATTGTGGATTTTCTGCAACTGGCAATAAGGAAAGATAAAATCAATAAGGAAGCAACATCCCAACATTAAACACTTGGGGTGGGAGGTGCGGGAAGCATAGAATCCACAGAAGCTATAAATTGTAATAGAAAATGGCAGAATCTGGGACAGATCAGCAATTGTATGGGGCAAAATAAGATAGCGGATGTCACAATAAACAAACTGTGATATCTCAGTCTCAAAAATTTTCAACAAATATGAGCCAACCAGATGCAGCAAAATAACGATATTACATTAAGACCAAGTTAATTTTGTCCGGAAATGCAACGTTGACTCAAAATTCAAAGATCAATTAATGTAAATAACCACACTAACAGAATAAAGAAAAAAAGTCATATGATTATTCCAATAGATGAAGAAAAAGCATTTGGCAAAAATTAAACACCATTCATGATTAAAAACTCTCAGCAAACTACTGGAAAAGAATAAAGCTGAAGGACTTACATAACCTGATCTCAAGACTTAAAGCTACATTACTTGAGACAGTGAAGTATGAGGATATACTATAGAGCAATGGAACAGAACAGTGTCCAGAGAGAGACCACACATAGATGAGCAACTATTTTTTAATAAAGTCACCAAGATAATTCAATGGGAAAGGAAATTCTTTTCAACAAATGTTGTTAAACAGTTGCATTTGGGCATGAAAAAATATGAACCTCAGTGCTTATTTCACATAAACAACAATTAACTTGAGATGGATCACAGACTTAAACATAAAAGCTAAAGCTATGAAACTTCTAGGAGAAAATATATGAGAATATATTCAGAATATATTTGGGGTAAACAAAGATTTCTTAGGAAGGATACAAAAGACATGAACCATGAAAGTTGATAAACTGGATAAAATTTAAAACTTCTGCTCTCTGAAAGCTATGATTAAGAAAAAGAAATGACAAGCCATAGACTAGAAGAACATATTCACAATACATATATGACAAGGGACTTGTGTCAAGAAACTCAGTTTAAAAAGTGACAAGTGCTGAGCAGATATTTTACCAAAATAGGTTATGAATTGTGAATAAGGACATAAAAATGTTCAAAATAATTAGTCATCAGGAAAATACTAAACCACAATGAGATACCACTACTCACCCACTAGAATGGCTAAAATTTAAAAGACACAATGCCACGTATTGGTGAGTGTGTGGAGCAACTGGAACTTTTGTACATTGTTTCTGGAAGTAACAAATGGTCCAAATAAGCAGTTTGGCATTTTCATATAAAACTAAACATCTATTTACCATACATCCTTACAATTCATTCCTATGTATTTATATTAGAAAAATGAGGGACTTCCCTGGGAGTCCAGTAGTTAAGACTTCACCTTCCAATGCAGGGGGTGTGGGTTCAATCCCTGATCAGGGATCTAAGATCCCACATGCCTCACAGCCAAAAAGCCAAAACATAAAACAGAAGCAATATTGTAACAAATTCAATAAAGACTTCAAAAAAATGTAAACACATTTAAAAAAAAAGAAAAATGAAAACATATATACCCAAAATAGGATTTGTACATGAGAGCTCATAGAAATTTTATGCATAACAATCAAATACTGGAAATAGCCTGGATTTCCATCAATAAGTGAATGGATAAACAAATTGTGGTATATTCATGCAATGGCATACTTCTGGGATATGATACAGTTTCCAGGAGCACCTCTGTAAGTTCAGCCTTATTTATTAAATATCTTTCCCACTAGAGTGGGAACAATAAAATATGCTGTGCTTCAAATGATTTAAAAGGAATTTCCATTTTGGTGCTTACAAATTATTTGACATATTCCCTATTTACTTAAGTCTGACCCCAAAGTTTTACTCCAATACGATAGTCTTCTAAATACTTTGCTAAACAATAAATCAAGGAATCAGATAATGTGGTATATATGACCACACCCTCATGTTGCTATGAATATTTTAAGTATTTTAAATAGCTCTTGATTTTCATTACAGTCAGGAACACTGTGGAGATTTCTAGATTTATGCATTATTTTTACTTATGTAACACAGAAGGTTTTCCTCATGTTCTCTTTTTCAATACTTAAGAAAACAACCCTACGTGTCCAAAAACTTTAGAAGCAATGTACATTTTAATGAATATTTCTAAAACAGAGAGACACAAATTCACTCAAATATTACTTGTTAACACGTGTCTCTTTTCCCATGCTCTTCAGCTGTCAGCAGCTAGTACTTCTCTCAGCCTCAATTCCCCACCCTCCCCAGTCACCTGATCTCCCTTTCTATCCATTCATTTCTCCCACCAGTCACTCCATCTCCATTCTGGTCTCATTTTCTTTGATAATTTTCTCTATTAGCCTCCCTCATACAGAATCATTTTACTCCCACTCATCCTCAATCCTGAACTTGAGTATTTCACCCTCTACCTAATACTGCACATTAGCTGGATCTTTCACTGACCAATACCTCTGGATTTGGAATTTTTTCCTACTTATAAAGAAGCCAAAAACATTGTTGCAGTATGGAGCTATCATTTCCTTCCTTCCTCCCTCCCTTCAATAAGTAATATAGTATAAAAGAAATAAAATATGTGCTATGTGCCTTCATAGGAGATGAGACATGCCTATATAAGTCTAAAGAATTCTAAAACAGTTTGTTTACAAAGGACATCTAAAGGAGAAAAAAATGGACTAATTAGAGTCTTGTTTCTGCTGTACTATGAAAAATAACTTGTTATTTAAGACCTTGTGTTTTACTGGAGAATTTTTTTAAGTATTGACTGAGATTGAGTTTTTGATAGGCAAATCAATTGTACAAGTCAAACATAGCTATTCAATTTAAGTGCATTTTTCTTAAAACCATAGAGCAATGCTTATAATCAGGCTTCATAGACCTTGAGTCAAACCAGCAAATAATTCTAGTTCACAACATAAATGCCCATAGACACCAAATAATAAATTTTCTAAAAGCACTATTTTATATATGTTTATGATATAATTGCCTATAAAAAACTAAAGCAAACAAAACATAATAAACTACAAAATAGATACTAGGAATAGAGGAGATGCTAACTATAGGTTAGAAATATTTTCTTGGAGTAAATGGAGTCTAAGAAAGTACTCAAAGGGAATTGTATTAGTCTGGTAGGACTGTCATAACAAAATACCAGACTGGGTGCCTTAAACAGAAATGTACTTTCTCATAGTTCTGAGGGCTAAGAAGTTGAAGATCAAGGTCCTGGCAGGGTTGATTTCTCCTGAAGATTCTCTCCTTGGCTTGCAGATGGCCACCTTCTCATTGTGTCCTCACAGGATCTTTTCTCCAAGCATGTGCACTGCTGGTGTGTCTTTCTCTTCTTATGAGAACACCAGTCTTATTGGATTAGGTCCCCACCCTTACTACTTCATTTAACCTTAATCACTTCTTTCAAGGTCCTATCTCCAAAAACAGTCACCTTGAGAATTAGGGTTTCAACATACACATTTTGGAGGAATACAGTTTAGTTCACAACACAAATGATAGGCACAAAGATTGAGGTTTAAATCATAGAGGTGAATGTATTTTAAGTATATTAATATATTTTTCTTAGGAAAGACATGCTGTGGTACTCTAACATCATGGTCACTTTTCTTCACCATCTGTATTTGCTGAGAATTAAAAGGACATTCCAGATGAGGGAGTAATATAAGCAAAGGCACAGAGATGGGAACAGGAAAAACAAGCATGAGAAAGGCAAGAAGCCCCATCTAGGGAGATACAAGAGCAAAACGGACAGGGACAGAGTAACAAAAAGCAGAGAGAAAGGACTATACTTTAAAATTCAGCATCAGTTAAAAACAGCAATTTCAGCTTAAAAATCGAAGCTTTTGCCTCCCACTAGTTTTGTGATTTGGGACAGTAATTTCATCTTCCTTGGCCTTAGATATTGGGAAAAGTAATTTCTAGGTGTTTATTCTTCTAAGATTTCGTTACTTAATTATTCCACTATGTCTATGCTTATGTTCACACATTATTTTATTGTTTTAATCCAGATGTTGCAATAGACACTTAAGTTAGAACAGACTACAAAACACAGCACCTGTTTCTAAAATGAGCAAGAATAAGAGTGCCAGGTTAGTTCAAGGTTGTTTTCACTTCCAACCAGAAACAAGCATTAAAAGGATACAAAGTAGCGAGCGGATGCAATTCCTTGCTTGCTATAGTTACATATTTTTGTACCATGTTTCTTACAGTAAACAAGCTTAAAGCAGGCCTGGCCAAGTCTACCACAGGACTCTAAAATGTTTCCACTATTCAGCAAAATAGAAGTAAATTAATTACATTTCTGTTTCATTGATGACATATTTTTTAACATCTTTATTTCACTATAATTGCTTTACAATGGTGTGTTAGTTTCTGCTTTATAACAAAGTGAAACAGCTATATATATATATATGTGTGTGTATATATATATATATATATATATATATATATATATATCCTCATATCGCCTCCCTCTTGAGTCTCCCTCCCACCCTCCCTATCCCACCCCTCTAGGTGGTCACAAAGCACCGAGCTGATCTCCCTATGCTACGTGGCTACTTCCCACTAGCTATCTATTTTACATTTGGTAGTGTATATATGTCCATGCCACTCTAACTTTGTCCCAGCTTACTGTTCGCCCTCCCCATGTCCTCAAGTCCATTCTCTACATCTGCATCTTTATTTCTCTCCTGCCCCTAGCTTCCTCAGAACCTTTTTTTTATTAGATTCCATGTTTATGTGTTAGCGTACAGTATTTCTTTTACTATTTCTGACTTACTTCACTCTGTATGACAGTCTCTAGGTCCATCCACTTCACTACAATAGCTCAATTTCGTTTCTTTTTATAGCTGAGTAATATTCCATTGTATATATGTACCACATCTTCTTTATCCATTCATCTGTTGATGGACACTTAGGTTGCTTCCATGTTCTGGCTACTGTAAATAGAGCTGCAATGAACACTGTGCTACATGACTCCTTTTGAATTATGGTTTTCTAAGGGTATATGCCCAGCAGTGGGATTTCTGGGTCGTATGGTAGTTCTATTTTTACTTTTTAAAGGAAACTCCATACTGTTCTCCATAGTGGCTGTATCAATTTACATTCCCACCAACAGTGCAGGAGGGTTCTCTTTTCTCCACACCCTCTCCAGCATTTATTGTTTGTAGATTTTTTGATGATGGCCATTCTGACTGGTGTGAGGTGATACTTCATTGTAGTTCTGATTTGCATTTCTCTAATGATTACTGATGTTGAGCATCCTTTCATGTGTTTGTTAGCAACCTGTATATATTCTTTGGAGAAATGTCTGTTTAGGTCTTCTGCCCATTTTTGGATTGCGTTGTTTGTTGTTTTGATATTGAGCTACATGAGCTGCTTGTAAATTTTGGAGATTAATCCTTTGTCAGTTGCTTCATTTGCAAATATTTTCTCCCATTCTGACGGTCGTCTTTTCCTCTTGTTTGTGGTTTCCTTTGCTATGCAAAAGTTTTTAACTTTCATTAGGTCCCATTTGTTTACTTTGGTTTTTATTTCCATTTCTCTAGGAGGTGGGTCAAAAAGGATCTTGCTGTGATTTATGTCATAGACTGTTCTGCCTATGTTTTCCTCTAAGAGTTTTATAGTGTCTGGTGTTACATTTAGGTCTTTAATCCATTTTGAGTTTATTTTTGTGTATGGTGTTAGGGAATGTTCTAATTTCATTCTTTTACATGTAGCCGTCCAATTATCTCAGCAGCACTTATTGAAGAGGTTGGCTTTTCTCCATTGTATATCCTTGCCTCCTTTATCAAAAATAAGGTGACCATATGTACGTGGGTTTAACTCTGGGCTTTCTATCCTGTTCCATTGATCTATATTACTGTTTCTGTGCCAGAACCATACTGTCTTGATTAAGGTAGCTTTGTAGTATAGTCTGAAGTCAGGGAGCCTGATTCCGCCAGCTCCATTTTTCTTTCTCAAGATTGCTTTGGCTATTTGGGGTCTGTTGTGTTTCCATACAAATTGTGAAATTTTTTGTTCTAGTTCTGTGAAAAATGCCACTGGTAGTTTGATAGGATTTGCACTGAAGCTGTAGATCGTTTTGGGTAGTATAGTCATTTTCACAATGATGATTCTTCCAATCCAAGAACATAGTATATCTCTCCATCCATTTGTATCATTTCTAATTTCTTTCATCAGTGTCTTATAGTTTTCTGCATACAGGTCTTTTGTCTCCTTAGGTAGGTTTATTCCTAGGTTTTTTATTCTTTTTGTTGCAATGGTAAACAGGAGTGTTTCCTTAATTTCCCTTCCAGATTCTTCATCATTAGTGTATAGGAATGCAAGAGATTTCTGTGCATTAATTTTGTATCCTGCTACTTTACCAAATTCTTCGATTAGCTCTAGTAGTTTTCTGGTAGCATCTTTAGGATTCTCTATGTACAGTGTCATGTCATCTGCAAACAGTGACAGTTTTACTTTTTCTTTTCTGATTTGGATTCCTTTTATTTCTTTTTCTTTTCTGACTGTTGTGGCTAAAACTTCCAAAACTATGTTGAATAATAGTGGTGAGTGTGGGCAACCTTCTCTTGTTCCTGATCTTAGTGGAAATGTTTTCCATTTTTCACCATTGAGAACAATGTTGGCTGTGGGTTTGTCATATATGACCTTTATTATGTGGAGGTATATTCCCTCTATGCCTATTTTCTGGAGAGTTTTTATCATAAATGGGTGTTCAATTTTGTCAAAAGATTTTTCTGCATCTATTGAGATGATCATATGGTTTTTCTGCTTCAATTTGTTAATATGGTGTATCGTATTGACTGGTTTGCATATATTGAAGAATCCCTGCATTCCTGGGATAAACCACACTTGATCATGGTGTATGATCCTTTTAATGTGCTGTTGGATTCTGTTTGCTAGTATTTGGTTGAGGGTATTTGCATCTATGTTCCTCAGTGATATTGGCCTGTAGTTTTCTTTTTTGTTACATCTTTGGTTTTTGTGTCATGGTGATGGTGGTCTCGTAGAATGAGTTTCAGAGAATTTCACCCTCTGTTATATTTTGGAAGAGTTTCAGAAGGATAGGCGTTAATTCTTCTCTAAATGTTTGACAGAATTGCCTATGAAGCCGTCTGCTCTTGAGCTTTTGTTTGCTGGAAGATTTTTAATCATGGTTTCAATTTCAGTGCTTGTGGTTGGTCTGTTTATATTTTCTATTTCTTCCTGGTTCAGTCTCGGAAGGTTGTGCTTTTCTAAGAATTTGCCCATTTCTTCAAGGTTGTCCATTTTAGTGGCATATAGTTGCTTGGAGTAATCTCTCATGATCCTTTGCATTTCTGCAGTGTCAGTTGTTACTTCTCTTTTTTCATTTCTAATTCTATTGATCTGAGTCTTCTCTCTTTTTTTCTTGATGAGTCTGGCTAATGGTTTATCAATTTTGTTTATCTTCTCAAAGAACCAGCTTTTAGTTTTATTGATCTTTACTATTGTTTCCTTCATTTGTTTTTCATTTATTTCTGATCTGATCTTTTTGATTTCTTTCCTAAAGAAAGAAATCCTAACTTTGGGGGGTTTTTGTTCTTCTTTCTCTAATTGCTTTAGGTGTAAGGTTAGGTTGTTTATTTGAGATATTTCTTGTTTCTTGAGGTAGGATTGTGTTGCTATAACCTTCCCTCTTAGAACTACTCTTGCTGCATCCCATAGGGTTTGGGTTGTCATGTTTTCATTGTCATTTGTTTCTAGGTATTTTTTTATTTCCTCTTTGATTTCTTCAGTGACCTCTTGGTTATTTAGTAGTGTATTGTTTAGCCTCCATGTGTTTGGATATTTTACAGCTTTTTTCCTGTAATTGATACCTAGTCTCATAGCATTGTGGTTGGAAAAGATACTTGATACGGTTGGTTCAGTGGCTTGTGTAGGCTTCCTGGAGGAGAGGGCTGGTGCCTGTGTTCTGGCGGATGAGGCTGGATCTTGTCTTTCTGGTGGGCAGGTCTGCATCCAGTGGTGCATTTTTGGGGTGTTTGTGACCTTACGATGATTTTAGACAGCCTCTCTGTTAATGGGTGGTGGTGTGTTCCTGTCTTACTAGTTGTTTGGCATAGGGTATCCAGCACTGTAGCTTACTGCTCGTTGAGTGGAGTTGTTTCTTAGCGTTGAGATGGAGATCTCTGGGAAGAGCATTCACTGCTTGATATTACATGTAGCCGGGAGGTCCCTGGTGGTCCAATGTCCTGAACTCGGTTCTCCCACCTCAGATGCTGAGGCCTGACACCCGGCCAGAGCACCGAGATCCTGTCAGCCACATGGCTCCACACCTATGTAAGTCATGTGCAACCAGTGCTTTTGGGTTGTTTTTGGTTTTCTCCCAACAATCACTCTTGGAACACCCTGCCAAGTATGATGCTCTGTGCTCTGCTTATGCTCACTCCAGTATGTGGCCTTGGTCCACCTCCAATTTCTGTCCTCACAACTCTCATTTGGGTGCTGAAATCCTGAAAGGACTGTGCTTTTCTAGCTTGAGATGAGTTGCATTCCATGATGTACTGTTCTGGAGACTAGAAGTCCGAGGTCAGGGTGCCAGCAGTGTCAGTGTCTGGTGAGGCTCTCCCTTTGGGTTGCAGATGGTCTTTCTTCGCAGCACGAGAGTGAGGAGTGAGGGGAGAGAGCTGATGACATATTTTTAATCAACTTTATTGAGTAAGATTTACATATATATAAGGTACCCATTTTAAGTATACATTTTAATTATTTTTAATAAATGTATATACTACACAACCACTACAGTCAAAATATGATATATGTCTGTCATCTCTGAAAGTTCCTGTGTAACTTCTAAATCAATGAACCCCCTACCCTCAAACCTTGTTTCCAGGTAACCATTGACCTGTATTCTGTCACTCTAAATTAGTGTTCTATTTTTTCTGTAATTTCATATAAATGGAAACATATAGTATGTACTCTTTGGAATCTGGTTCCTTTCACTCAGTGTAGTATTTTTGAGATTCATCTGTGTTGTTGCTTGCACCATTACTCTGTTCCCTTTTATTGATGAGTAGCATTCTGTGTTATAAATATACCATCATTTGTTTATCAATCACTTATGGATGGACATCTGGGTTATTTTCATTTTCTGGCTATTATGAATAAAGTTGCTATGAATATTCATGTGCAAGTCTATGTGAACTTCATTTCTCTTGGGTAAAAACCGAGGAGTGGAATTTCTAAATCACACTGTAAGTGTACACTTAACTTTTAAGAAACTGTCAATCTATTTTCCAAAGTGATTATTTTATTTTTGTTTAATTTATAGTGATTGTTATTGATTTAAGTGATTAATTTAAGTGCCTGTTTAATTTATATTGCCCAAATCAATATATGATAGTTTCAATGGTTCTACATCTGGGCCAGCACTTGGTATGGGCAGTCTTTGTAAATGTAGACAATCTAGCAGGTGTGTAGTGGTATTTCATAGTGGGTTTTTTTTTTAAATAAATTTATCTATTTATTTATTATTTATTTTTGGCTGCATTGGGTCTTTGTTGCTGCGTGCAGCTTTCTCTAGTTGCGGCGAGTGGGGGCTACTCCTCACTGCAGTGTGCAGGCTTCTCACTGCAGTGGCTTCTCTTGTTGTGGAGCTTAGGCTCTAGGTGCACAGGCTTCAGTAGTTGTGGCTTGCAGGCTCTAGAGCTCAGGCTCAGTAGTTGTGGTGCATGGGCTTAGTTGCTCTACAGCATGTGGGATCTTCCCAGACCAGGGCTTGAACAAGTGTCCCCTGCACTGGCAGGCGGATTCCTAACGACTACACCACCAGGGAAGCCCTCATAGTGGTTTTAATTTACATGTCCCTAATGACTAATGCTTTTGAGCATATTTTCGTGTATGTCTTGGTCATATGCATATCTTCTTTTGCTTCTCCCTCCTCTCCTTTGTGCTATTGTTACTATATATTTTACTTCTATGTATGTTATACACTCCAAAATACATTGTATTATTTTTACTTTAAGCAATTAAATACTTTTAAAAATTAAGGGGAAAGGTCTTTATATTTAAGCATATATTTAGCATTACCAGTGCTCTCCATTCCTTTTTATTGATCCATATTTCCATTGGTATCATTTTTTCTTCACACGATAAACTTCCTTTAACTTTTATTGTGGTTCACCTCTGCTGAAAACAATTTTTTTCAGAAAATTGTCCTTATTTGCCCTTATTTGAGGAGCAATGCCTCTGTTTATAGACTTTTAGATTGAAGGCTTTTTTTTTTTTTTTAGCACTTTAAAAATGTCATTCCAGGACTTCCCTGGTGGCGCAGTGGTTAAGACTCTGCACTCCCAATGCAGGGGGCCCGAGTTTGATCCCTGATCAGGGAACTAGATCCTACACGCATGTCACAAGTAAGAGTTCGCATGCCACAGCTGGAGCCCATGTGCTGCAACCAGGGAGCTGGCAAGCCACAACTAAGACCCGGCACAACCAAATAAATAAATTAAATCAATATTCAAAAAATAAAAATAAATAAATAAATAAAAATGTCATTCCACTGCTCTGGCTTATATAATTACAAATGACAAATCTACTGTAATTTCTATCTTTATTTCTCTTATCTAATGTCTTTTTTCTTTAGTTGCCTTTAAAATATTCTTTTCAAGTGTTTCCAGAAACTTGATTATGGTGTACCTTGATGTAACTATGTTAGCATGAGTGTGTTCATCCTGCTTTCGGTCCATTGTGCTTTTAGAACCAGTGGGTTCATAATTTTCATCAAATTTGGAGCCATCATTTCTTTATTTTTATGTATCACATTTTTATTTCTATAAATTCCATTTGCCTCTTTTTTAATAGTTTACATTTCTCTACTTACTGTGTTCATGTTTTTAACATCTTTGCTAATTCTAATAACACCTTCATTTCGTGCTTTTCCTATTGACTAATTTGTTTCCTGGCTAAAGGTCCCCTTTTCCTTCTTCTTGGCTTGTTTATTAATTTTTTTCTTGGATGCTGGATATTGTGAGTGTTATGTTGTTAAGTGTTTGCATTGCATTCTTCCTGTACAGAGTTAAATAACCAGGGCTCGAACAAGTGTCCCCGGCATTGGCAGGCGGATTCCTAACAACTGCGCCACCAGGGAAGCCCTCATAGTGGTTTTAATTTACATTTCCCTAATGACTAATGCTTTTGAGCATATTTTCGTGTTCCATCACCTCTGAGGTCTATTTATACATTTTGCTAGGGTGGGTCAACAACAGCATCCACTCCAATGTTGGTTCATTCTTACTTCTAAGGCAGGAATCCTGGGGTCTGCATTAAATTTCCCAGATGATCATTAAGAACTCTCCATTCTGGATGGCCAGAGCTCAAATGTCTTCTTGCCCTTTGTGAGCTCTGAATATTTCCTCTTACAGACCCATAGTCATTCCTTCTCCATCTTTGTGGAGCTTTATTCTCTATGTGGGTAGCCTAGTACTCAATGAAAACTAGAGGTGACCCCATGCAGATTTATGGACTTCTTTTCTTATAAATGCCCCCTTTCCAAAACTCTGCCCTGTAACTTCCAGCTGTCTCAGCCTCCCCAGACTCTGATCTTCATCTTCTCAAGTTAGCAAGCCTTCCAGGATCTGTTTGAGTTTCCACCCCTGTGTTCCCTCCCTTGGTTTTGACTCCAGGCAGAGAACCAAGAAGATTGTATGGGTCACAGTTGCTTCCTTTCTTACAAGGATCACAATTCTATGCTGTTTATTCTCCGAACATTAGAAACAGTTGCTTCATTAATTTGTTCAGTTTCTGAATTATTTACTGTGGGAGGTTAGAGCTGCTCTTTGACACTTCGATTTTAGCATACCCCTCATATAGGATTTACTCCCGGGTGGGACTATATGGGTACAGACTCAGACTAGGTGGAGTTTATATGACAACTTCTTTTATAAATTGCTACCTGAAGCAATGTGTTGTAATTACTACTTGAATATTTCAAAAAACCATTTACTGTCATGTTATAACTGGTTGTAGATAGTCACCTCTGACTAAACATTAAGCTTGGAGATCCAGAGGAGATCTTAAAGATGGTGGAAGAGTAAGATGTAGAGATAACCTTCCTCCCCACACATACATCAGAAATACATCTACATGTGGAACAGCTCCTACAGAACATCTACTGAATGCTGGCAGAAGACCTCAGACTTCCCAAAAGGCAAGAAACTCCCCACATACCTGGGTAGGGCAAAAGAAAAAAGGAAATACAGAGACAAAAGAATAGCGACGGGACCTGCACCACTAGGAGGGAGCTGTGAAGGAGGAAAGGTTTCCACACACTAGGAAGCCCCTTCACTGGCGGAGATGAAGGGTGGGTGGGGGGGAAGCTTCGGAGCCACGGAGAAGAGCGCAGCAACAGGGGTGCAGAGGGCAAAGTGGAGAGATTCCCGCATAGAGGATTGGTGCTGACCAGCACTCACTAGCCTGAGAGGCTTGTCTGCTCACCCGCCGGGGCGGGTTGGGGCTGGGAGCTGAGACTCGGGTTTCGGAGGTCAGATCCCAGGGAGAGGACTGGGGTTGGCTGCGTGAACACAGCCTGAAGGGGCCTAGTGCGCCACAGCTAGCCGGGAGGGAGTCCAGGAAAAAGTTTGGACTTACCTAAGAAGCAAGAGATCATTGATTCAGAGTGCGTGACGAGAGGGGATTCAGAACACAGCCTAAACAAGTTCCACAGATGGGCATGGGCTATCAGTGTGGACACCAGAGACGGGCATGAAGTACTAAGGCTGCTGCTGCAGCCACCAAGAAGCCTGTGTGCAAGCACGGGTCACTATCCACACCTCCCCTCCAGGGAGCCTGTGCAGCCCCCCACTGCCAGGATCCCGTGATGCAGGGACAACTTCCCCGGAAGAACACACGGCACGCATCAGGCTGTTGCAATGTCATGCTGGCCTCTGCCGCCCAGGCTCACCGCATTCCGTACCCCTCCCTCCCCCCAGCCTGAGTGAGCCAGAGCGCTCTAATCAGCTGCTCCTTTAACCCCGATCTGTCTGGGCAGGAACAGACACCCTCAGGCGACCTACACGCAGAGACGAGGCCAAATCCAAAGCTGAATCCCAACAGCTGTGCGAACAAAGAAGAGAAAGGGAAATTTCTCCCAGCAGCCTCAGGAGCAGCAGATTAAATGTCCACAAAGAACTTCTCCACAATAAACTTGATGTACCCTGCATCTGTGGAATACGTGAATAGACAACAAATCATCCCAAAATTGAGGCAGTGGAATTTGGGAGCAATGGTAAATATATATTTTTCCTTTTTCTGTTTTTGTGAGTGTGTATGTGTATGCTTCTTTGTGTGATTTTGTCTGTATAGCTTTGCTTTTACCATTTCTCCTAGGATTCTGTCTGTCTGTCTTTTTGTTTGTTGGTTGGTTTGTTTTTTTAGTATAGTTTTTAGCACTTGTTATCATTGGTGGATTTCATTTTTGGTTTGGTTACTCTATTCTTTCTCTCTTCTTTTCTTTTCTAATTACTTTTTAATTTTTTATTTTTAATAATTAGTTTTTATTTTAATAACTTTATTTATTTATTTTTCTTTTTTCTTTGTTTTCTTCTGCCTTTTCTTCTGAGCTGTGTGGCTGACACAGTCTTAGTGCTCCAGCCGGGTGTCAGGCCTGTGCCTCTGAGGTGGGAGAGCTGAGTTCAGCACATTGGTCCACCACAGACCTTCCAGCTCCACTTAATATCAAACAGCAAAAGCTCTCCCAGAGATTTCCACCTCAAAGCTAAGACCCAGCTCCAGTCAACGACCAGCAAGCTACAGTGCTGGACACCCTATGACAAACAACTAGCAAGACAGGAACACAACCCCAACCATTAGCAGAGAGGATGCCTAAAATCATAATAATGTCACAGACACCCCAAAACACACAACTAGACGTGGTCCTGCCCACCAGAAAGACAAGATCCAGCCTCATACACCAGAACACAGGCCCCAGCCCCCTCCACCAGGAAGCCTACACAACCCACTGAACCAACCTTAGCCACTGCGGGCAGACACCAAAAACAATGGGAACAATGAACATGCATCCTGAGAAAAGGAGACCCCAAACACAGTAAGTTAAGCAAAATGAGAACACAGAGAAACAAAGAGCAGATGAAGGAGCAAGATAAAAGCCCACCAAAACAAACAAATGAAGAGGAACTAGGTAGTCTACCTGAAAAAGAATTCAGAGTAATGATAGTAAAGATGATCCAAAATCTCAGAAATAGAATGCAGAGAAACGTTTAACAAGAACCTAGAAAACTAAAGAGCAAAGAAACAATGATGAACAACACAATAAATGAAATTAAAAATTCTCTAGAAGGAATTAATAGCAGAATAACTGAGGAAAAAGAACAGATAAGTGACCTGGAAGATAAAATAGTGGAAAAAACTACTGCAGAGCAGAATAAGAGAAAAGAATGAAAAGAATTGAGGACAGTCTCCTGGGACAACATTAAACGCACCAACATTCAAATTATAGGGGTCCCAGAAGGAGAAGAGAAGAAGGGACTGAGAAAATATTTGAAGAGATTATAGTTGAAAACTTCCCTAATATGGGAAAGGAAATAGTTAATCAAGTCCAGGAAACACAGAGAGTCCCATACAGGATAAATACAAGGAGAAACATGCCACGACACATATCAATCAAACTATCAAAAATTAAATACAAAGAAAAAATATTAAAAGCAGTAAGAGAAAAACAACAAATAACATACAAGGGAATCCCCATAAGGTTAACAGCTGATCTTTTAGCAGAAACTCCACAAGCCAGAAGGAACTGACGGACATATTTAAAATGATGAAAGGGAAAAACCTACAATCAAGATTACTCTACCCAGCAAGGATCTCATTCAGATTCGACAGAGAAATTAAAACCTTTACAGACAAGCAAAAGTTAAGAGAATTCAGCACCACCAAACCAACTTTACAACAAACGCTAAAGGAACTTCTCTAGGCAGGAAACACAAGACAAGGAAAAGACCTACAATAACAAACCCCAAACAACTAAGAAAATGGTAATAGGAACATACATATTGATAACTACCTTAATGTAAATAGATTAAATGCTCCAACCAAAAGACAGAGTCTGGCTGAATGGATACCAAAAAAAGACCCTTATATATGCTATCTACAAGAGACCCACTTCAGACCTAGGGACACACACAGACTGAAAGCGAGGGGATGGAAAAAGATATTCCATGCAAATGGAAATCAAAAGAAAGCAGAAGAAAATTCATATCAGACAAAACAGACTTTAAAATAAAGACTATTACAAGAGACAAAGAAGGACACTACATAATAATCAAGGGATAGATCAAAGAAGAAGATATAACAATGGTAAATATTTATGCACCCAACATAGGAGCACCTCAATACATAAGGCAAATGCTAACAGCCATAAAAGGGGAAATAGACAGTAACACAATCATAGTAGGGGACTTTAACACCCCACTTTCACCAATGGACAGATCATCCAAACTGAAAACAAATAAGGAAACACAAGCTTTAAATGATACATTAAACAAGATGCACTTAACTGATATTTATAGGACACTCTGTCCAAAAACAACAGAATACACTTTCTTCTCAAGTGCTCATGGAACATTCTACAGGATAGATCATATCTTGGGTCACAAATCAGGCCTTGGTAAATTTAAGAAAATTGAAATCGTACCGGGTATCTTTTCCAACCACAATGCTATGAGACTAGATATCAATTACAGGAAAAAACTTGTAAAAAACACAAACACATGGAGACTAAACAATACACTAGTATATAACCAAGACATCACTGAAAAAATCAATGAGAAAATTAAAAAATACCTAGAAACAAATGACAATGAAAACACAATGACCCAAAACCTATGGGATGCAGCAAAAGCAGTTCTAAGAGGGAAGGTTATAGCAATACAATCCTACCTTAAGTAACAAGAAACATCTCATATAAACAACCTAACCTTACACCTAAAGCAATTAGAGAAAGAAGAGCAAAAAAACAACAAAGTCAGCAGAAGGATAGAAACCACAAAGATCAGATCAGAAATAAATGAAAAAGAAATAAAGGAAACAATAATAAAGATCAATAAAACTAAAAGCTGGTTCTTTGAGAACATAAACAAAATTGATAAGCCATTAGCCAGACTCAAGAAGAAAAAAAGGGAAAAAACCCAGATCAATAGAATTAACAATGAAAAAGGAGAAGTAACAACTGACACTGCAGAAATACAAAGGATCACGAGAGATTACTACAAGCAACTATATGCCAGTAAAATGGACAACCTGGAAGAAATGGACAAATTCTTAGAAATGCACAACCTTCCGAGACTGAACCAGGAACAAATAGAAAATATAAACAGACCAATCACAAGCACTGAAGTTTAAACTGGAATTAAAAATCTTCCAACAGACAAAAGCCCAGGACCAGATGGCTTCACAGGCGAATTCTATCAAGCATTTAGAGAAGAGCTAACACCTATCCTTCTGAAACTCTTCCAAAATATAGCAGAGAGAGGAACACTCCCAAACTCATTCTATGAGGCCACCATCACTCTAATACCAAACCAGACAAAGAAATAAAACTACAGGCCAATATCACTGAGGAACATAGATGCAAATACCCTCAACAAAATACTAGCAAACAGAATCCAACAGCACATTAAAAGGATCATACACCATGAACAAGTGGGGTTTATCCCAGGAATGCAGGGATTCTTCAATATATGCAAATCAATCAATGTGATACACCGTATTAACAAATTGAAGGAGAAAAACCCCATGATCATCTCAATAGATGTAGAAAAAAGCTTTTGACAAAATTCAACACCCATTTATGATAAAAATCCCTCCAGAAATTAGGCATAGAGGGAACTTACCTCACCATAATAAAGGCCATATATGACAAACCCACAGCCAACATCATTCTCAATAGTGAAAAACTGAAAGCATTTCCAGTAAGATCAGGAACAAGACAAGGTTGCCTATTCTCACCACTATTATTCAACATAGTTTTGGAAGTTTTAGCCACAGCAATCAGGAAAGAACAAGAAATAAAAGGAATCCAAATCAGAAAAGAAAAAGTAAAACTGTCACTGTTTGCAGATGACATGACACTGTACATAGATAATCCTAAAGGTGCTACCAGAAAACTACTAGAGCAAATCTATGAATTTGGTCAAGTAGCAGGATACAAAATTAATGCACAGAAATCTCTTGCATTCCTATACACTAATGATGAAAAATCTGAAAGAGAAACTAAGGAAACACTCCCATTTACCATTGCAACAAAAAGAATAAAAAACCTAGGAATAAACCTACCTAAGGAGACAAAAGACCTGTATGTAGAAAACTGTAAGACACTGATGGAAAAAATTAAAGATGATATAAACAGATGGAGAGACATACCATGTTCTTGGATTTGAAGAATCATCATTGTGAAGATGACTCTACTACCCAAAGCAATCTACAGATTCAATGCAATCCCTATCAAACTACCCTGGCATTTTTCAGAGAACTAGAACAAAAAATTGCACAATTGGTATGGAAACACAAAAGACCCTGAATAGCCAAAGCAATCTTGAGAAAGAAAAACGGAGCTGGAGGATTCAGCCTCAGTGACTTCAGACTATACTACCAAGCTACCTTAATCAAGACAGTATGGTACTGGCACAGAAACAGAAATATAGATCAATGGAACAGGATAGAAAGCCCAGAGTTAAACCCACACACATAGGGTCACCTTATTTTTGATAAAGGAGGCAAGAATATACAATGAGAAAAGACGGCCGTTCAATAAGTGGTGCTGGGAAAACTGGACACCACTTTGTTTCACCAGGGTGTATCTATGCACATATACATACACAAATTGTGATAGCTCCATTAAAAATGCTAACCTATTTAAAGTGATCTCTGATTATTTCTACCACTCCCAAATGGAGGCCACCAATATTTCCATTTGACCAATAGCTATTTTCATTAGCTCTAGTCACCTAGTGGCATCCAATGTCCTTTCTTCTCCCATTTCATTGAGCCTCACTGAATGCACCCACAGATAATGCCCACTAACCCAAAATCTGCGCCATGTGCTGAATCCTGAAGCTCTCAAAGCCATCAATCTTTGGGATATCAGAGCAGGACTGGAATCCACAAAGAGCCTGAAAGAATGAGTACCAAAATAGCTCCAATATATCCAGAATTTTACATCTTTTAAGAAAACAGTTCTTCCACCTTCTAGTTCTTCCCTTCTAATTCCAAGGTCTCAATTCTTGTCCAAAGAGCCAGACTGGGAACATATACCATGTCATCCCTTCCATTTTTCTACTCACCCCATTTCCTATGACTCCTTCTTCAACCAGACTCAGAGCTTGGGGAAAAACAAAAAGCCACCTGCATCCCAATCTAGACAGTGAAAAAGACACTTTTATAATAGGGCATTAAAACTCATCGAGATTTCAGAGGCCATCAAAATGATGCCTACATATTTTATATTTCATAATGTGTACCCTTTTAACATTGTGGAAATCTCAATTACCATTTTAAGACACTTAGAATAAGCAATTTAGATGCTCAGTACGGCATCATTTTTTTGTTTGTTTTTGTTTTTGTTTTTGCGGTACGCGAGCCTCTCACTGTTGTGGTCTCTCCCGTTGCGGAGCACAGGCTCCGGACGCGCAGGCTCAGCGGCCATGGCTCACAGGCCCAGCCACCCCACGTCCTGTGGGATCTTCCCGGACCGGGGCACGAACCCGTGTCCCCTGCATTGGCAGGCGGACTCTCAACCACTGCGCCACCAGAGAAGCCCAGGTGTCATTTTAATACAACTGATTAAAATGGGTTACATAATGCATGAGTTAGAAGATTTTTAAATGTAGAAAATATGTAAGAGAAAATAACTTTCGTAGAACCACATAATAAATTCTACAATGCCGATAATTAAAGTAGATAAATACCAGAATCTACCATGCCATGTAAAATATGAAGAAGACTGCCTAATATCAATTTTGCAAAGCATTTACACTGTTTACAGAAAATTTACAACACATAAAATCTTTTAAATAAAACTTCTTCTATCAATGTTAGCCACAATTTGATAAACAGTAACTCCCAAAAAACTATTGTCATTTATTCACCACTGATTTCAGTAAGTCAAGAAAATGGAAATTTATGATAATATATTTTCTCCTAAATGTGAGTAAGCTTAGTACATTGACACTAAAAAACAAAATAATTTAATTGATAAGATCAGGTTACGACAAGATAGGTCATCACACAATTACTCCAGGAACTGGGAGGACAAGAGCACAACCAGGGAATCCCCTGTTCTCGCGTATGATTAGATAAATTTGCCTTATAAAATCATTTGTCACAACCGGAGTACATAAATGTTACAATCAAAGGTATGTGATCAAACTTGCATATGCAAATAATTTAAAAGGAGGGGATGATAAGTTTCTAAGTCAACAAAATATAAAAGATATGTTATAATTTTCTAAGAAATGTAACTAAGTACAAGTGAATGCTAGCAGGAACATTAAAAGACAGAAATAACAAAACACATCCCTTAACTTTTTAGGACTTTCTTCACCAAGCTTCCACTTAATTCTTTTCTCATACTATTGGGATAGATTTGTGATCTTTCCCCTTTTTAATGCTCTTTGATGACCTTTCTCCAGATTCTAATACAGCACATTCCATCAACCATTTTTTAAATGCACAATCATTCTGACACATTGAAAATAATCTGAAGTTTCAAATTCTATATAATTAAGTATATTCTGCATCTCATTGTTCAATTAACTTCACTCAGCATAAAACACTCATGAGTCTCTTCTACTCACTCCCTACTTCACTTATTTCAACCCCAAAAGACTGGCTCTTCCTTAACCTGTGCTTCCAGATTACCATTCTTCCTTACTAATTGTTTCTTTACCCACTTCTCAGGATCAGCTGGCTAGATTAAACCAGGTTTGCCTCAGCCTCCTGTCAATGTAATTTGGAATACTTCTTCTAATTCCATCCACACAAAAAGCCTGTTGTGGCCCTGAAAAATGCACCACTCAGATCTCTTGCTATGGGGAACATAGTTGATAGATGGCCCTAACTGCTGCTTTCTGAATCCACCCCCCTGTTCCTGCTGAGACCACACTTTCCACTGGTTGCCCCCAGCCAATGACTGAGCATGGGGATGCTGAGGCCAGCCCAAGCTTTCTTATAACTCTGCTGCAGTCTGAGACTCTTCCTAAGCAACTCTTCTTCCTTTCCTCTTTCTCTTACACGTGTTCCCCCCAATAAATCTCTTGCACATCTAGTATATAATGCCATTTTGGCATCCGTTCCTAGAGGACTCAATCTGGTACACCTCCAGCTCCATAGCCAGCCCATCTCTCTCAGCCTCTCCCAGTCCAGCAGGCCCAACATTAACCTAGTATGAACTCTCAGAGTTTCTTATTGCCAAGTAGTTATGACACTAGGAATTTTCTCACTTGAGGTACCTTCATACTAAAAAAGGTATCTAGTAGACACTCAATGAACATTAATTCTATTTGGTTGCCCTCAAAGCTGCCCAGATTAACTTGAGGTTCTGAGAAAAAACCTGAAATTTACTCAGGAAACATAAATTAACTACACATTGTATATCTAGCACTGTGCTAGATGTGAAAAATTTGAAGTTCATTAAGGTATGGTTGCTGTCTTCAAGGAACCCCTGGGCTATTTGTAATAAAGGTAACCCTTAGAAAGCACTGTAGAGTTTGCAAAGCAATTTAAGATACTTTTCTTCACTTATGCCTTGCAAATCCCTTTATATGGGGATAAACAAGGATCCCCTCCTATTAGTTTACTTTTTCGTGAGCCTGGACCCCAGAGGGAGCAGGGCAAGTGCCGAACCACAAGAAAGGGTCAAAGGCAGGAAAACCCCATTTTGCCACATGGAGGACTGAGTTGTATGAGTGATAAATCCAAGTCAAACTATTAAGAGAGACATATATATATGGACACTGTCAGGAGTTTAAAACTGACCATATTTGGCTTGAAAAGATGAAAATCCTACCCTCAGTTAAAGCTTTGCTCCTCAGCCGCCAAATCAAACATTGCAATACACTTACCAACTTGCAACGCTCTTATGTTTAAATGTAACCACTTTTCTGAAATTTTACCTTCTATAATTTAGACATAACGAGGGTTTTCTTTTAACTTGAAAATATTTTTAAATGCTTTTAATATTTTGACAAAAACCCTAAGAAATTGTGAAAATCAGTCTGAGCGGAAAAGATCAAGGGCCTTCTCAGAAGGTCTTGAAAGCAGACTTGGTTCACATCACACTGGAATCATTGAGGAGCATCTTCTGGGATGACTTCCAGCAGCAGAATGTGCTCAGACTGGACAGCTGCTGCTCTGTTTCCTCCCTCACCCTCCCCCAACATCAGATTTTTCAGATAAAATCAGGACCAAAATTAATATAATGGGGAAAGGAAGTTACAAAAACGAAGCCTGTGCAGTTGGAAAGTACCTTACCTTGAACCATAGCAATATTCTTCTCTTTATTCTTTTTTTGCTCAATACCCCATGAAAAAGTTTAGAAAAACTTTGTAAATTTCTAGGTTGACACATAAAAAGTCTTTTTCACCACAGTTTAAATAGCTGCAAAGAAAGAAATTTCCAGAATATTATAAATACTAACATTACTGTTTTAAATGTAGCCAATGGCATATAGGTATCATCAATTTGATACCATCATCTATTTTATTAATAAATAAGCAAATACATGACAAGTTTTTCTTTAATTATAAAAAATTTGTCTTTGTCCTTTTTCTTCTTGAGAAGATTATTTCATGTGGCTTCCCCTTCAGCATCTATAGAACATGATTTTAAAGTAATTGTTTTATGCTCGAAACTACTTTTGACCACCTTAGCATACTTCTTTGCTACAAAAATATGTCTATAAATTGAAATTGATTTTTATTGCCTGTGATTTTAAACATCTAAGAATTATAAGTTTCCTTCTGGAATGAGGTATTGCTATAACAATTACATCATAATAATAAATAATAATAATTACTATTAAAGGTATTAGTAGTAAATAATTGATCAAGACAGTGTAAATGTTTCACAAATTTTGGTGAGTAATTACTAAACATAAAAAGAAAAATGCATTGGAAATGTTTATCTTAATAAGATGAATTAGGGGTAGTGCTTATGGCTTCTTGATTGAAGAAGACTGCTAACACCAATACTTTGAATTTGTCCCTTCCCCACTCTCTTCTCCAGAGGCTTTTACAGCACTGAGCACAGCAGCGTGATAAGTTCAAGATGGATGAGAGGTCTGCATTTCTTTGGTATGACATGGAAAAGGAGCAACTTTGAAAGGGTAAGTGGGAATGGAAAACAACAGATGAGTTATCAAGCAAATCAATTTTGTTAGAGTACATATGGAAGTTGAACAAATGAAAACTGATACCCTTAAAACCACTTTTACTCACATACGCCTTGTTAAGCTTCCAAATGCCTCCCAGTATAATCTGTGGATGTGGTTCTATTTGTCTGACTGATAGAGATGAAGAAAACTCCCCACATCACTCTATGAAACAGCAGCACAGGGCCCCTGTGCAACACCCTCACCTCCACAGGGAATCACCCCCAATCCTCTTATCTTAGGGATGCTACTGTACTTAATTATCAAGCTCTGTTAAGCTATGAATTTAAAAAATTAATTTGGTAAAATCCTAATTACCCAATACTTGATGAAGTTTACATTTTGTGAATATTGGTTCATTTACATCTTTTTAGCTTTAAGACTTCATTTAAACTAGCCTAGCAAAAATGAGCGATCAGCTGAACTAGTCAATAAACAAATTCTTAGTGGGTGCAAACTACATGCTCAACTTTGTATTAAATCATGAAGTGGTCTCAAAATAAACGAGAAGCATGGACCTTATCCTCTGAGAGTTGCAGTCTTCCTGGAGAAAATTATATAGTGCCCCTAGAAAAGATGTAACTAATAAGACAATACCCTATAACAATACAATATATAAATACGATTTAATGCAATATAATAAACACACTATAACTTAATTGCCACATGACAAGTCCAAGGGAAAGACATAACTATGGAATAGGAATTACATGAAATGAACAAAGAACTTTTACAGTGGAGATAATATGCAGGGATTTGTAATATTTAGCCAATATTGCCCCTGAAGGGCATATATATTGGCTAACATTCTGGACAAAAATGAAATCTATAATTAGCTATCAGAAAAATGCCAATCAATGAGTGCTATGGTCTAAATGTTTATGTCCCCTGAAAACTCATATGTTGAAATCCTAATGCCCAATGTAATGGTATTAAGTGAGGCTCTGAGAGGTGCTTAGGTCAGGAGGGTGGAACACTCAAAAATGGGAGTGATTTTATGAAAGACCTCAGAGAGCTCCCTAGCCCCTTCCAACATGTGAGGACAAAGCAAAATGACAGCTGTCTATGAACCAGGAAGCCCTCAATTAACATTGTCTGCCAGCACCATGATCCTAGACTTCTCAGCCTCCAGAAATATGTGAAACAAATGTTTGTTGCTTATAAGCCATCCAGTCTATGGTATTTTAGTACAGCATCTCAAGAGGACTAAAGCAGTGAGATACTACTTACCATCCACTAGGATGACTATATTCAAAAAGATAAATAACAAGTGTTGGTAAGAATGTAGAGAAACTGGGCTTCCCTGGTGGCGCAGTGGTTGAGAGTCCGCCTGCCGATGCAGGGGACACGGGTTCGTGCCCCAGTCCGGGAAGATCCCACAGGCCGCGGAGCGGCTGGGCCCGTGAGCCATGGCCGCTGAGCCTGCGCGTCCGGAGCCTGTGCTCCACAATGGGAGAGGCCACAACAGTGAGAGGCCCGCGTACCGGGAAAAAAAAAAAAAAAAAAAGGAATGTAGAGAAACTGGAACACTCTTACACTGCTGGTGGGAATGTAAAATGATGCAGCCACTTTGGAAAAATTTGGCAGCTCCTCAAAATACTAAATATAGGGTTACAATATGACCCAGCAATTCCACCCCTAGGTATAGATGCAAGATAAATGAAAACATGTTTCTACAAAAACTTGTACCCAAATATTCACAGCAGCATTATTCATTATAACCAAAAAGGAAAAACAATCCAAATGTCCATCAATTAATTAATAGATAATATTAGTAAAAAGGAATATTATTCAGCAATAAAAAGAAATGAAGTACTGATGTTTAATGCAACATGGATAACCTTGGAAATATTATGCTAAATGAAAGAAGCCAGTCGCAGAAGGCCACATACTGTATAAATTATTTTATATGAAATGCCCAGAATAAGCAAATATACAGAGACAGAAAGTAGATCATGGTTGCCTAGGGCTGGGGAGATGGAGGGATTGGGGGATAATAGCTAATGTGCAAAGAATATCTTTTGGGGTGATGAAAGTGTTCTAAAATTTATTGTGGTGATGGTTTCAAAATGCTGTGTATATACCAAAAACCATTGAATTGTACACTTTAAATTTGTAAATTGTATGGTATGTGAATTATAGCTCAATAAAGCTGTTACTTTTTTTAAAAAAGGAAGCTTCCTTTAAAAAGGAAGTCTAAATTTTTTCCACATGGATTCTATCTTCTTTTTGGACCATTCTCTCAAGTCATACAAAGACATGTACTTATTTCTACTCTTTTAGTCCAGTGTTTTCTGAGGCACTTTAGAACTATTTGGGCTGAACCTGCAGCCATGTGGGTGGCCCCATCCCACCCTGTGCTCAGGGTCAGTCCACTCCCCTTGAAGAAGCATGAGCCACTCCCATTGATTTGGAACATTGTCCATCTGTTTCCCCTTCTTTCTTTTGTTGTTGAATAGCAATGTCCTGACTATTAAGCTCCAAAGGTTTTAGGATTAACTCTAGCTTTCTCATACTATCAGCTGAAGAATGTGGTGGAAAATAATGCTAAAACATAGTCGGGCCCTGATTTATTTTTCATTTGCCTTTGAAATAATTTATGTGCTTTATATCACAGATTGAAATTATTAATTGTATTTTGGATGTAATATCAGCATTCCCAGAGCATAATACTCTCACTGAATAGACGGTTGATGGAAAAATATCTGAGGTGTTTCTAGTATTCAGGGAAAAGCAACTGCAGAACTTGTTTTAGAATAACCATAAAATGTGTGACACATATGCAAATAATAAAAAGTTAGTGATTTTTATCCTTTAGCTGCTTCCAGAACTATAATCAACACCTCACTCGTGTCAAAAAATAAAGCAAAGCATATCATACAAGCAAATATACCTTAAATATTTTATTAAATGGTTTCTTTCAAACCAGTGTCTTATCTCAAGCCTGGGGACCATAGTTAATTAATTACCCATCCATGCACCTGAAAAAGGCAGGAAGAGCCAGACATGTTAAAAAAAAAGTCCTAGACCAAGATGCAAGAGACCTGAGTTTACATCCTGGACCTAACATTTAATAACCATGGCAATTTTGTCAAAACTATGAACATCTCTGAGCCTCTGCTTCTTTGTCTCTAATATGGGTATAATAAAAATTGCCCTGCCTTTACCACAGGACAGTTCTTAGAAACAAATATAAAAGTATTTGGAGAAAAATATGAAAGATACATACAATATTAAGAGTTATACGTTGGATGAGAGAATTGGACCGTATTCAGTATGAGGCCACCTCCTCTCCCTTTGATTACCTTCTTATTTGCAAGCATTGACTCCCTTTGAAGAGTAATATGTATTGAGTATCTTTCCTGGTAATGACAGACTTAAACACTTTCTCTGGCATTTTGGTTCATTCTTACATCATTGCATTTTTCATTGAAGAATCCAAGGATAAAAGAGATTGAGTAACAAAGCTACATGGATAATGATTTTAGAACAGGAATTAAAACTTAACCCTAAATTCATGTTTTTTCTACTACATGATACTTTGGGGTGGGGGGCAGATTCTCCTTTCCTAGATCTCCTTTAAAGCAACCAAATTACAGTGTCCACCATCCATAGACCAGGAAATGGGAAGGCAAGATTATCTGAAGATTGTTATCAAGCTCGGATGGCAATAGGTCCCAATTTGCTCATGACAATCTCTGTCTTTGCTGGTTGTTCTAATATAATTATCAACAGTGCCCCCCTTTCACTCTCAAAAATGTTTTGGTTTGGACCTGAGATGCTAACACTGTCTTTACACCATGAAGGTTAATCAGGATCATCAAGGAATTAGATCAGTACTTCTCAACTGTCATTACTGGACATCAAAATTATAGATTTGTAAATGTGCTACAGATTTAGATATTTTTTTAAAGTGGTATGAAGTTAAGCTAAAAGGGAATATAGATGTTTGAGGAAGATAAAAACCAGGTGAGCAACTAGACTGAAGAGACAACAAAGACAAGAGAAATAAAGAAGTCATGGAAATGTAAATGAAGAATTGCAATACTGGATGTGTCAACATATTTGTAGAAAAATAACTCACTTACTCATAAGATATTTTAAAAGACTGTTTGTAAAAGCAAGGTACTCCCCTAACACTTGATATTATCCCTTCCCAGGAAGCAAGTACAGTGAATAAGAATTCATTTCCCACTCCCCAAAGGGACATTTTAGCTAGGTTGATTATTTTGGCCCCTGTATGGTTTCCAGTGACCCACCCCTCAGAAAGAGTATCAGTCTCAAACCAGTACTTGGTTTGCTTCTCATCTACCTCCTGATTTTAAAATAACCACAGGGATATGTCACTTTTTACTCTTGATGTTGCCAATCTTAATATTTTCTTCATTCTTGCTGAATTATCTAATTCTTACAATGCTTTTGCTATTTAAATTCAAAGTTGTAGGTACACATGGTGATGATGTGGAGCAACTAGAACTCTCATTTACTGCTGGTGGGAGTATAAATTAGTATAATCACTTTATAAAATTCGATGTATCTACTATAATTGAACATAAATTACCCTTTAACTCAGTGAATCTTCTCCTAGATATAAACCCAGCAGAAACGTGTCCATATCTGCACCAAAAGACATATTCAGAAATGTTCACAGCAGCATTATTCATAGCAGCCCTTAATAGCAAACAACCCAAATATCCATCAACGTTAGAATGGATAAATAAATTGTGGTTTAGTCATATAATGAAACACTATACAGCAATGAAATGAGATGAAATGAAAATGAAAAAAACTACTCCTCCTCTATATAACAAAGATGTACTATTCACAGTCATGTTTAATGAAATGAACTGGACTCAAAAAAAGTTTTATGTATGATTCTTTTTATGTAAAATTTGAAACAGGCAAGTCTAATGCATCATGTTAAAGTTCAGTTACTTTGGGAAGGAAATGAAGTTGGTGAGAGACATGGCAAGAGAGACTTCTGAGGTCTGGTAGTGTTCTATTTCTTGATCTGTGTGGAGGTTATAGGGTATGTTTTCCTTGTGACAACTCATTGAGCTGCATATTTATGATTTGGTATATATATATATATATATATAT
This sequence comes from Stenella coeruleoalba, assembly GCF_951394435.1. NCBI lineage: Eukaryota > Metazoa > Chordata > Mammalia > Artiodactyla > Delphinidae > Stenella > Stenella coeruleoalba. The sequence goes on from NC_137155.1 coordinate 72,327,062, forward strand.
ATATTGCTGTATATATATTAAGCTGTGTATATATTGTACTTTGTAACAAGAATATTCATTAAATACTTCAACAAGAATATTCATTAAATTATGCATTTTTTCACAGTAAGTCTAATTAACATCCATCATCACACATAGTTACACATTTTTTTCTTGTGATGAGAGCTTTTAAGATCTACTCTCTTAGCAACTTTCAAATATACATTATTATTGACTATAGTCACCATGCTGTACATTACATCTCCAGAACTTATTTATTTATTACTGAAAGTTTGTACCTTTTGCCCCCCTTTACCCATTTCATCCACTCCCCACCCTCTTTGGCAACGACCAATTTTTTCTCTGTATCTACAAGTTCTATTTCTTCTTTTTAGATTGCACACATAAGTGAGATCATACAGTATTTGTCTTTCTCTAACTTATTTTAATTAACGTAATGTCCTCAGGGTTCATCCATGTTTTGCCAATGGCAGGATTTTCTTCTTTTTATGGTTGAATAATATTCCACTGAATATATTTGCCACAGTTTTTTAATCCATTCATCTGTTGATGGGCACTTAGATTGTTTCCATGTCATGGCTATTGTAAATAATGCTGCAGTGAACATGGGGGTGCTGATATCTTTTTGATTTAGTGTTTTTGTTTTCTTCAGATAAATAACCCGAAATGGAACTGCTGGATCATGTAGTAGTTCTACATTAAAAGATCCTTTGGCTGTTGTGTGGAGAAAGCAATTTCTGGGAGAAGAGTGGATGCAGAATCAAACATGGAGCCTGTTGAGATGGTTCAGTTAAGACGTGAACTTAGACCAGGGAAGGGAAGTGAAAATGGAAGAAAGTGAAAGCACTGGTTTTGAAGATTGAACTAACAGACTTGATGGGAAAGGAAGCAGTGAAGAAAATGAAGAAAATAAAGCTGACTCATAATTTTTGAGTTTGACCAACTGTGTGATGAGAATGACCAGAGGGTTGGATATGGGGGTGGACATCAACATCTAGTTTTTTGGAAATATAAAGTGTGAAATGTCAAAGTTGTCAGAAGGATATATGAATTTGAAGCTTGGAAACAGCAACAGCTAGAGCTATAAATTTAGAAATCATCTCTATTTATAGCCATTAAATTGGAATGCTTCATAACTTGGTTCTCAACCCTGCTTTTTTCAAAATTTTATCAGTGACTCTGGAAAAAGGTATAAGCAAAATCATGGTTTAACAGTAATTTAAGACACTGAAAACAGTCAAAAATAAGAAAATAACTCAAAGCATGACACTATTTAATAGGAATAATATAGTCATCCTCTTAGATTCAAATCATTAATTACTTCATACTAGCAGTGTGACCTAACCAAAATACAAATGAGTATGAAAGACTCAGAGATTTCAATATCCAATAGGATTAATTTGAATCAGCACTAGGAGAGAGTAGCCAAAAACATCAAAACAGTCTAGTGGCCAATATGAAGAAGGTAATATAGTATTCTTGCTCTACCCTGCACTGCTCAGACCCCAGACCAAGTGTTATACTTTAAGTGTGGTTTTTGAGATATGGAGCAGGTCCAGAGAATAAGAAAATTATAAGAAGCATTTGGTAACAGTGACACGTGAAGAACAACTGAAGGAAATAAATCTGTTTAGCTAGAAAAGAGATTCAGTAGGGACAGGGGTTGGTGTTCAGAAACTACTTTCAAATACTTCAAGAGCTGACATTTCACACTTTTTTTTATCTGTAGAAGTCAGAAGATGATAGAGAGATAAAGAAAAAGAAAGAAAGAGATAGAAAGAAGGAATAGGAAGGAAGGAAGGGAGGAAGGGAGGGAGAGAGGGAGAATTTTAGGTAGATAGATGACCCTGGCACATATGATGAAGAATGTTATAACAACCATATTGGGTTGCTTTATAAATTCCCCATTGCTAACTATTCCAACAGAGCCTGTATGCCACTTATGAAGATTCATTGATGGGTGATCATTAGTCTAGAACCTCTAAAGTTCTTCCCAACCCTGAGATATTGTTAGTAAGACTGTGACTGGGGAAAATAACACTTTGAAAAGGAAGAGAGCAAGAAAGAGAGAGGAAGGAGAGGAAGAAAGGGGAGAAAAAGGAAAACAGTTCTGTCATGGAAGCTCTTTCTCTGGCAGGAAAAAACAAACCAACAAGAAAATACTGAAGAAACTTAGGGGAAAATAAGATCCATGGCAGGAATGTAGACTTCTAAAGTAGGTTTTAATAGCCCAAAACATCTCCCTACACCTAAAAGAAATTTAACTGCATTTTAATCTTTTCCTAAAGGACAGTCCAACTCTTATAGATTATCAGCATCCTATAGCTAAAAATAACTTAAGCCTAAACAGTTTTTATTTGTCACCTCTTGCTTCTTCTATTATGCTATCTTTTTAATAAAAAAGACTTGCAATACATACATGGTGAAATTGGATACGCTTTTCCAAGACAGTAAAATAATAACTCTATTTTTTGGCTCAAACATTTAGCTATTTGTGCTCTACTCCTTCAGAAAATACTTTGCTTTCATAGTAAGAGTCTTCAGAACCAAGTAATTTGAGTAGCATGCCCTTTACAGCAACATTCTGCAAATTCTACTATTTCCAAATAAAGTAGTGTGCAGTTTTTCAGGACCACAGTGTTTTACTATCTAAGTTTATTTTCAGTGACTTGTTTATCCAAGAGCTTCCAATGACCATAATATTATTTAAAAAGGAAAAAAAGCGTATTTGTTAGTAAAATGTGTAATTATGTGAATATATATAGACTGATAATAAGTGAGAAGCAAGATTTTTATATTCACTTACTATTATTAAGGGGAAAATAGTCACTCTACCTATCTGGTAAATAATTGTTATCATATCCCCAAAGTGAGATGGTGACATAAATACAGATGTTACAGGAAACTGTGTATATTTCAATGAAGTTTGTTGTTTCTCTTGAGGTTAGCATGATGAGAATGTTCTGAATGCTTCAAAGAATTCCTATCTTTTTTTTTAAGAAAATGCAAACATCTACTGAAGTTGCTTTTGAAATAATACATTTATTCATTTAGTAATTATTTAACTAGAGAAGAATTACCTTATTCAGACATACAAGAATGTCAATAGTCCTACTGGTAATGAATTTAATAAAGTAACTTTAAAATCTATATTTGGATCCAATCCTCTCCCTATTCTAACAAGGAACCTGGAAGTTAATAAGCAGTTGGCAGGCAGTGAGGGTCTAACTAGGCTCCAGTGGCCCAGAAAGAATGGATACAGACACCTGAACTGACTAATTTATTTCATGTCTTTATGTAGTGTAGAAATGTGCCTTACAGTTTCATGTAACCACGGAACAAAAATAGACATTCTTTTAGTAAACTCTCTGGAAACAAAATTCTTCCCAGATATTTATTGATAGGAAAATATAATCTAAAAATTCTTCTGCCCAGCCCCTTGGCAGTCGCCCAGTCTTCCATCTGCCCCAGGCAATTGGATTCCCTTTGCTTTTTTGCTTTTTTTTTTTCCCGTTGCGGAGCACAGGCTCCGGACGCGCAGACTCAGCGGCCATTGCTCACGCGCCCAGCCGCTCCACGTCATGTGGGATCTTCCCGGACTGGGGCACGAACCCGTGTCCCCTGCATCGGCAGGCGGACTCTCAACCACTGCGCCACCAGGGAAGCCCTCCCTTTGCTCTTGACTCCCAGATGACTCTCGCAAGAATTAAAGTTCACCTAACAGACACCAAAGCAGTAATTTACAAGAACCAGGTAGAAGGCATTCTGTGTTTTTGTCTTTATTCTTCTTTTGGAAATATGCAGTAAGACTAAAATTTATTAAAAACAAAAACTAACAAACAAAACAAGCAGACAAAAAACTTCCCATACTTTTGACTAATGTAAATTCACTGTCATTTTTAAAAGTTGGCATTTACTCTAAATGAAAAGTAGAATAACATTTGCAAAAACAAGAATTACTAGAGAAAACAAAGGCTTCAAATTGAACTAAAATATTTTTTTGTCCAAAATAAAACCCCAAATTAAGAAAACAACCTCTTGATCTTTTGTTTTGATAACTAGTAATCTTATTGTGCACATTTCAGTTGGTATTTGAAAAACATTTAACTATGCAGAAATATGTTCCCATTTGAATGTAGAGGAAGTTGTACTTAATAAGAGTTTCATTTGAAAGTTAGTGCTCACCAACACTTAGTGCCTACTTCATGTTCTGGAAAGATAAAATACCAAAGTCCTGGGGAGATGTCTTATTTATACATACAGTATGCCAGAAATCAATGGGATGCTCAAAAGATTAAACAGGAACATCCTTTATTTATGGAAGACAGGATAAAAAAAATCCAAAATTAATTGTCATGCATTGTTTTGAATGAGAATAGAATGACGATCCTATCGGTTCTAGTCATGAATATAGACTTTTCAGGAGTGTACCTTCTTCCTCGTCTATTTCTAATAGCTAAGTATTCCCAAACAAAAGTTAATTCTGGAAATTCTTGTGTATGAAAAGAGGTTATGGCCAGAGGTGGTACTATTTGAAACAGCCAGAAGATTAAGCTGGCAACAATTACAAACTAGCTACTGTGCGTTAATACTAAACTCAGAATTTGCTGGTTCACTCAGAATTTGCTGGTAAAGGCTAATTTTACCCAAAATGTGAACAGAAACAAGTGATAGGTAAGAAAAAAAATGAAAAAGCTTTTATTAAATACCATACAACTCTCTGGCACCAGTCCACAAAAGTTAATTATTGAATAATTTTAATAACAGACATTTTTTATCTGTTCCCTTAAACTTTTTTGTGGGGGCCCTGGGGAGGGGATAATTGGAGAGTAGGGGTGAAGGGGGGAGAAGATGAAAAGATACATGAATGAAGATGGAGTACGGGACAGGAAGTTATGGAGGGAAGTTTATGCAAAGCCCACTATCCACAAAGAGAATGACTCATGCAAGATACTGCAGGTCTTCCAAATTTCTCAGGCTTTGCCTTGCTGCCAGCAAACAATTCTGGGAAGGGATGCTTAAAGGACTTGGTAAGCAACCATCTAGCTGTTCCACCAACAAATCCATGAACTTCTCAGTTAAGGTCACCTAAAGCTTGCAAAAGTGCTGAAGAGTGTCAAAAATTACTAAGCTTTACAGCCTTAAGATGGAATCAAGAAGTCCCCAAATCTCATTTTTCCAGCTATAATCATTCAAACAGCCCTGGCCTTTGTAAGGAAAATGTAGGAGGCTGCAAGGTAGATAGGGCCTAGCAGTTGTTTCTTTTTGGTCTCTTAATGAGGTATATGTACATCCCTCAAATAATACCAGCATTATATTGAAAATCTGCAATTTAACTGATGATAATAAGTTCTGAAATTTTTACAGGGCAAACAAGTATCCTTAAGGTTAATTTTAAAAATCCCTGGAGTTTCTGACAAATTGGTATTACAATTCTGAGCTTTAAGCATGGGTTTGTAAATAGACAGCTGGAGCTTAATTATTCCCATTCACATGAAGACCTGTTTCAGCAGTATCTTATCCAATGTTCTCACCCCAGGAAAGGAGGGAAAAGGTGATTTTGGCCTCCAGGGGACATTTGGCAATGTCTGGAAATATTTTTGGTTTTCACGACTGGTGAGTACTACTGGCCTCTAGAGGGTAGAGGCCAGGGATGCTGCTAAACATCCTGCAATGCACAGGACAGTCGCCACAACACAGAATCGTCTGGTGCAAAATATGAATAGTGTTGAAGCTGAGAAACCCTGCCTAATCCAAATGCTTTAAATATGATCAAACCATAATAGTGAAATCAAGAAGTCATTATTTTCATTAATAACCAGTTTTCACAAAGGTCGTTTGAACAGAACCTGCCTAAAGTTGTATGTAAGCATACAGAGGGAATATATATATATACATATGTGATCTGGAAAAAATTTAAAAACTGAAGAGAAAAATAGATATTTTTATTCATAAAAGTATTCACACACAATTTTCAAGGAACCAGAAATATAACCTTCTTTCTTAGACACTATGCTGAGAAAGGTGACGAACAAAATGGTTATAAACTATCCTACTCAAAAATACTAATACATTATCAAGTTGTTATTCTTCAAATATATTAATAACCATTGGAAAATCAGCCCTCTTGTACCAGTGCAGAAAATAAATGCACCGGTATGGGATTTGTTATGAAATTTTTTAGTTCCTTGGGTTATAGGGCAATTTTAAAAAATTAAAGAGAGCTTACTGGAGAGTTATTCTGTGGTATGGAAGATCCTAGAGAGTGCTCAGCCATTTAGCTCCCGCCCACCTCCTCTCTTCCCCCTTTTCTGGTAGATCTCCCACTTAGAGGAAGCAGGATACTACTTGCTGTGGTAATCACTCTGGTTTAAACTCCTTGAGGACAATAGTAGCTAAGATTTTCTAAGCATTTACTAATAAGATAAGCAAAATCATTGTTACAGCTCATCTCAAAAAATTTTATGTATTAGAATGGTGAGGTGGACAAGAATTTCATCCAAATAAGAACCTTCACTGCAGCACTATTTACAATAGCCAAGATTAGGAAGCAACCTAAATGTCCATTGATAGTTATATAGATAAAGATGTGGTATATATATACAATGGAATATTACTTCACCATAAAAAAGAATGAAATAATGCCATTTGCAGCAACATGGATGGACCTAGAGATTAATACTAAGTGAAGTAAGCCAGACAAAGACAAATATCGTATGATATCACTTACATGTGGAATCTGAAAAAAAAAAAGATACAAATGAACTTAAATAAATACAAAACAGAAATAGACCCACAGACATAGAAAACAAACTTATGGTTACCAAAGGAGAAGGGGTGGGGGAGAGAGAAATTTGTAAACAAATGGACAAATAAATTGTTCTCTTTTAAGCTCCACATTAAATACAACAAATCTAGATGAGTCTGGATGAGTTTCTTTTAACTTAGGTTTTAGAGACACTTTTTCATCGATACCTACCATTTTACAAATGAATCTATAAGCTATCCCATTAAAACCAAGTTAATTTTACCTTCCTTTTGGCCTCCTCTCCCTGCCACCTGAAAAAATGAGTCAATTACTTGTGATAACTATTGCAAATGTCTTACTAATCCCACTAGAAATGTAAATGTGGCAAGAGGACAGAGAAGGATAAGGAAAGAAGCCCTAACGCCAGATTTTCAGCCACTGCTTAAGCCCACTCTAGCACTATGGGAATGACTTTCTTCTTTGGATGAAACATCTGGAAATCTTAAACTTGAAACTTGAATTTTAAGTTTGAGGAAAATAAGTTTGTACAAAATGTTATTTAGCTGTAAACTCTCTCTTCTTTTCCATCTCCTGGTAATTGATATAACGGATTTCCTTAAGGATTAATTTTTCTATTCACTTTGATAAACAGTTGTTGGGCAACAACTCTAGAAAAGTCCCAACTCTCAGAGTCAAGTGTGCGTTGGTGAATAGAGGAAGTAGAGAAATATAGAAAAAGCAATAAGCAGAATGTCTAAGTCATCACTTTGGAATTAATTGAACATAGATAAAATTGGGAAAGAAAATAAGAAATAAGGGAATGGGCAAGCAGAACCACTTCTGGGAGAGAAGGAGCAAAGTTTGCATAACATTCAACTATGTTAACACTCTACAGCGTTACAACACTGCCATCCATACGCAGTAGTAGCAGTACGTAAACTTTTTATTTAATTATTAGACTATTGAGTTTTGGCTCCAAAGTATTTTTCCAATTCGGATCCTGCTGTTTTTTCGTATATTTTCAAAAATAGTCTTTTTCTTTCAGAAGAAGTAATTCTTCAAATCTAGTTCACACAAGGGGATTTGATATGTGCAGTGAGTTCCTGTATTCAGCAATACCTACGGGGTGCCTACTATGCCTTAGGCTCTGAGCAAGCTGCAGGCACCCCCTCAAGTCTAGGACTCATTATTTTGCTTTCAGCAAATTTTCACTAGGTGCTTTTCCTCCCCCATGTGTAAGTCCACCAGACCTTAAACCCTTTATGAACGTGCAAGCTCCTCCCTTCTGAAAGCGTTTGTGTGAGTAGTTCACAGGCTGGTTCATCTACTGCAGTGTGGCTTTATGATAGGGGTTTGTTTACATGGTTCCTACAAGGTAGTTGCAGATGTGACTGCATCTTAGAGATACCTGAAATCTTTCAACAGGATCTGATCCAAAGGAAAAGTAAGTTATAATTTAGAGAGAGAGTGGAAAAAAAAAAAAAATCAGACCTCCCCTTATGGTCTGAAGATGCAAACCCATAGGGGTTAGGAGGCTCACGTACCAAGTTTCATATTCTCATGGTGCCTCCAGCTGACTCACATACTCTGGGTACTGGGATAGCTGAAGAGCTGATGTGCTTGCGGGGTCCCCTGGCACTTGCAAGGTTGCCTGGCATTCAGGTGTGTTATGGCTGCTTATCTCACAGTGCAGCAGTAACAACGTTGATTGGAAGCGTACTGTGTGTAGGGACCACGTAAGAGGTTTACTTGAATTAATTCATTTAATTCTCACGGGACAACACTGTGAAGCAAGCACCACTGCTCCCATTTTACAAGGAGGCAGCTCCTTATAAGGAGGCTTCCAAGAGGCTCGGTACCTCGCTCCGGAGCACACAAGGTAAACAGTAGAGCCTACAGGTGAACACAGGCCTTCATATTCGATACCTCCACGCTCTTAACCACCAAGCTGCCTCGCTGCAGTGTGTCCGTTATCCCTGGGTCAACCTGCCGGCTCTTACACATACAGTTCTAGGTGTCGTGCAATGTGACCCAAGAAGCCTTCCTGCCCCAATGTGACCCAAGAAGCCTTCCTGCCCCTTGTGGGCCGAATTCGGGTCCTCATCCCCGAGACGCGCTTCGCCCACCTGGGCAGGGCCGGGATCTGCCTGGTTGGACATCCCCCTGATCCCTCTCCTGGCCTGGGCCGGACTGGAACCCGACCAGGGACGGGCGGCAGGGTGCGCGGGGAGGGAGCCATCTCGCGGGCTGCGTTCGGCCCCCGCCCCCTGGCCGGGCCGAGGGGCGGGACTCGGGCCGCGCGGGCCCGGGAGCAGAAGCCGGCAGCGGGAAGCTACCGCCGTCCGGGCCGCTCTGGGAGAGGCGAGGCGAAGAGAGGCGGGGCGGGGCCGAGCGCAACGGGAAGGCGAAGCTGCGCGGGCCGGGAGCCGCGCTGCGCCAGCCGGGCTGCAGCTGCCGCGCACCAAGCGCTGAGATGGGGCTGGAGACCGAGAAGGCGGATGTCCAGCTCTTCATGGACGAGGACTCCTACAGCCGCCACAGCAGCGTAGATTACGCCGACCCCGAGAAGTTCGTGGATCCAGGCAGCGACCGAGATCCCCACCGGCTCAACTCGCATCTCAAGGTGAAGCCTGGGGCGGGCCCTACCCTGGACCTGAGGCTGACCCAAGTCCCCGCTAAGGCCTGGGAGTGGGGGTGCCCCCTCTAACTTGCTCCGACCCCAACTCCCACCCTCGCCACTGGGTCAGCGCCGCAGGGTACGGGATCCGGATTCCCTCTGTGGGGCCGCCTGAGTAGCCAGGAATTCTTAGCCAAATTCCTGTCCGCCCACCATGACCCTAAGAGAAGGTGGGGCACCGCAGCCAAGTCTTTCTTTCTTGCTTCTCCCACCCCGAGCTCTCCCGTATCCTGGAGAGGCAGGTTGGGCGACAGTTCAGGATCTCTGAGTCTTGTCTCCGCAGGTGGGATTCGAGGATGTGATTGCAGAGCCCGCGTCTACGCACTCTTCTGACAAAGTGTGGATCTGCAGCCACGCTCTCTTTGAAATCAGCAAATACGTGATCTACAAGTTCCTGACGGTATTCCTGGCCATTCCCTTGGCTTTCGCTGCGGGAATTCTCTTTGCCATCCTCAGCTGTCTGCACATCTGGTGAGAAGGGGCACACTGGGGTGGGCCGGCTTTCTGAAACGTAGGAATGTTCTTTGCCACCTGCCCCCTGCCCTCCCCTTCTCCCAGGCCGGCTTGCAGGCGAAAGAAGGCGCATCATCTCTGAACGCAGTAGAAGAACTGGGAGGCCTTGAAGGGTAGTGTGCTTTCTTTAGAATTGTAGGTTGGGTTAGGAGTTTAAACAGAAGAAGGAAGGTCCCTCTGTCCACGGGTGTGATCTTCCTTCAAATGCTATAGCCCAGCTGACTGTGGAGGTGGAGATCTGGAAGCCATGCTTCCAGCCACAGGCTGCTCTCTCATAGGGCCCTGTTTTGACTTGTGCCCATGGTTCTGGGCAGGGCTCTTATTTCTTTCATCACCTTTTATTCAGTCACCACCCGTGCTTGGGGTAAAACAAAAGAGATCTCTGAGCAGAATGCCAGTGACAGTATCATTGCAGAGGGATGTCAGACCTGGTTAAGCAGTGCTATGGAGAGGCAGCTCCAATCCTGTCACTGGCAAATGGCAAGGATGAGAACAGAGGAGAGGCAAGATGTGTGCAGTTAAGGTGAAGGGGTCCCCAGCACAAATGAATGAAACTCAAACTGCAGGATAATGAAATGAGAAGGCTTCCAAGTTACTTTTTCACCTATGAGGCACCAACAGGAGTGGCATCTAGTAAAAGGGGAAATAAATATAGAAACCTATTGGACATTTTGGGACATTTTGAGTAACTTTATTCACACACGAAATGCATCATAAAGCTATAGAGAACATTTCTAAGCATTAAAAAATTTAAAAGGAAATGTCATATTTTACCAAGAAGTTTTGTTATTGTTGTTTTTAAAAATGTCCACTTTATTCTGAGAGGAAGAACATTCAGATTATCCCCTGTATGGCAACAATTGCCAAGCTTGTCTTTTAGGGCAGTCCTGCAGAAATGTATAACCCCAGATATCTCCATGTCTTTCATAATCACTTTATATGGTATTGCCACACCCTAATACATGTTGTGTTCATTGTTAGAAGTTATGAAATTGTTCTCCATTCCCCTTTACCATCTGAATCAATTTCTTTAGTCAGTTAGCTAGCTAGTTAGTTCAACCAAGAAAATTTATTGAGTGCTTAGTTTGTGCTGGGCACTGGGCCCAGAATGAATAAGATGCAAGATCTGCCTTCAGCTTACTCACAGCACATCAGGACAACTGGCTAGGTACAGAGGTGGCTGCTGAGGACAACCCAGCTAGATCTGTGGAGGAGGGAAGCACAGGGAAGGCTTTTAAAAAGAAAAGGGTCTACAAAGGCTTTTAAAGGATAAATTGAAGTTCACCCAACAAGTAAAGGATAAATAACAAACATCAATTTAATTTGATCACTAAAAACTGTAAACAATTAAACTATATTGAAAGTGCCAGAAAACTGCCAGAGGAATGAAAATCTTTGCCTGCTTACATGAGCAGATCAACAAAGGATATATATAGTTAAGCTTATATTTTGACATTAGCACATGAATTTTTTTTAAAGATGCCCAAGTCAGTGCATAAAATTTTGGATTCCTAATTGAATAAAACCAGTCATCTAAACTCTATGTCCATTTTCTCACCTTCCAAAATGTGAAAAACTGAGTGACCACATAACATATTGTGAAATGTTGGCTATGAAGCTATTTGGAAACATAGAGTGCCAGTCAACAAAGCTAGGCTTTCCTAAAGCACTTGTGGAATAACTGACAACAAAAAGGTTTCCATTTACTAAATGGCGGAGAGATATAAGTAAAACTACAATTAACCAAATGATGCTTCTCTCCACCTGGCTCTCCTGAGAATGGGAGATGTTTTTTGTGTAGTGCTTCCAGAGGTGAATCATCAAACCACTTCCTTTTCAGCCACAGAAAATGTATTACTTAACTATAGCTTATTTTTCAAATTACATTCATGTGGGACATTAATATTTAACTGTCATACATTTGTCATCAGGCAGCTGTGACTGCAAGTAGAGGAATAACTTCAAACAAAAATGTTTAAAAGTTAGTTTATACCTTGATAAAATAGATTTATCATTAATGGATCACATTCCAGTGACACAATAAGACCAGATCAAGGAGAGGCCTTATAGAAGAGCAAACCCATTTGAGTAAACTTTTTTTCTTGGTGATAAAAGCTATGAAAATATGCAGTAATAAGTTCTTTGAACCACACTGCATGGTCACAATGGATCTGACTTTAGATTATTTAAACAAACAAACAACAAAAACAAAACACTCAGAACTCAGTCTGGTGATGCTGGATCCTAGGCCAGAAGTACAGGTCATTAGGGACCGGTGAATTGGTTTGAGTCCATACCATAAACTGAGGTATATGCCATTTGGCAACCACAGGTTATTGGTCATAAGTGGATCATACCAAAGAAATGTGGCGTGGACCCCTCTACCTTTTATTTTTGCTGGGATGCAATTCAAATAAATGGTCCAACTGATGGAAATTCAGTAGTAGCAGTCTCATTTCCCAGAAAACTTTTTAATACAGCAAATTGCTGTGACAAGGCAGTCTTATGGAACTATAGTTAATACAAAGCTAAACAAAAGTCCCAGTTCTAATGGATTTATTATCCAATGGATAAATATATAATCTTGCTAATTATAAGATTTATTTAAGCAATATTTGGTTGGTCACATAGAGCCCCAACCAAGTTTTGGGTCACTCCAAATTGCCTGGAGTTTCAGAAAGGAAACTAACTGGGATGTTGATAATACAATTTAAGTTTGTTGTCAGTGGATCACTGGATCCTCTGATCCAAAGTGAGAGAACAACAACTTGAAGAAAATAAAATGAGTTCACCACATCCTATGAACTGAGTCCTCAAATGTGGGCAATTGCACTTTGCTGCACTTTTGTCCTGTGTTTAATTCCCTCTTAGGACATGGAGATCTAAAGAGTTAGGGGAAAGAAAATTTCTCAGCCTAAGAAAGAATGGAAAGTGCATTATATTCTGAGGGAAGTGAATTTGGCTAGGAAGCTTTCCAAACTAAACTTAAGTCAAATTGAGATTATTTTGTCATAATTGTTTCATTATATATTCTGACTTCAAAATAGTTCTATTTATTATTCATTATAATGACAGCATCATATGGACCTGTCAGGGATGCATAATAAGTGTTAATCCTGATAGCTGGTCTATAAGATTTCCTATTCTTACTTTAATTTGTAGTGATTTGCCCAAGGCCACATATCAAGTGAGAAACATAATGGGATAAGAAGTTAAAAGTTGCTATCATTCAGGTTTCTGTTCAACTATGTAATTCTGAAACACCTAGTAATTAATTTTCTTTAAAAAATTGCTTCAAGTCTTTAGCACTTGGAACAAAACACAAGATAAATATAATCTATGCAGGCAGTCAATATGAATAATTCAGTATTCTAAAAATATCTCAATCACTCAAATGCCTGATCTTCTCTTTACTTTGGGCTAAATACAACAGACCTTTATTTAAGTCACATTTTAATAGTAAACCAAGAAAATCAACCTTACTTCTTTGTGCCCACCCGAGTAATAATAAAAATTCTATTGAAGCCCTCCAACAATGCCTGAGAGTTCACAAACACTTTTGTGCCCAAAAAGCATTACTATGACAAAGAACATTATTCAGAGGACTACAGAAAAAATTAACCAGCCTCAGAAATATGAAAATATGTGGTTATCTTAAGAAAAGGCATAAAGAAAAAATAAATTTAGGATACTCTAGTTTTTCTTGTCTAAGAGTTCTGACATAATTGAAGGGCTCTTTTAACTGTACTACACAACCTTTTTCAGTGTGTGTAATTACTGTGGAAAATTAATAATATAAAGCATATGAGAATACTAAATTCACTTCAGCTCAAACATTTATTAAGGGTAAAGGATGTCCTAACTTAAAAAGCTTACATTCTAATAGGAAAGACAGAAATATAAGCAGTTAGCATCCATTATGATATCTTTTGGTAAATTTGAGGATTAAGAAGTTTGTTGCAGTACTTTAGATGCACAAAAAAGGGGTATCCAACCCAGCCTGGTCCAATGGGGAGGAAGTGGGATGAGACAACAGGAAAAGCTACCAGGAAGTAGGACCTCAGAGACATATGAAGATTTAGGCAGGTTAATGTTTAGGGGCAGAGATCAGGTATATAAATTTACTATTTTGTTTATCTTTTGCTTTACTATTTTAGATTGCCTGCTACCAATAGAAAGAATGTTGGTGTTTATCATGTACATTCTTGTTTATTTTTTTTAAGCAACATATTTTCTGTGCATCTTATCATGATGTGGGTCACTGTTCATTTGTTTCAAATGCTTAATCCGGCTTAGGTGAACTGGGCCATTGTTATATCTTTTCATGCATATGCAATAGTCAGTGGCCTTATTTGGTAACACTAATAATCTTTACACATCTCTCTTCCTCCATTCCAGGATTATAATGCCTTTTGTAAAGACCTGCCTAATGGTCCTGCCTTCAGTGCAGACAATATGGAAGAGCGTGACAGATGTTGTCATTGCCCCATTGTGTAGGAGCGTAGGACGCAGCTTCTCTTCTGTCAGCCTGCAACTGAGCCATGACTGAATACTTGGACCCCAGGTCCAGAGATTTGGATACTGTAATACTTCTTTGTTGTTATAACATAAAGGCACTACTGTTCTGTTAATTCCCCAAACGTTCAAATTAAGAAAGCTATTAAGATGGGCAACCACATGTAGAAATGTTTATTTTCAGATCTTTTCAAATAATACTTTTCTATATTAAAAGCCAAGGATTTCATATCTAACTTTATAACCAGAATTACTCAGTAGGTTGGCAACACTTAATTTTGAAGGCAGACAGTTCTTGCTTTAGTATGTGAGTATACATTTTGTAATGATGAATCTATAATGATCAAGGGACATTTCTCTCAAACACTACAATAGTTTTGTGTACAACTGCTCATAAAAATATGGAATTTCTTATTTTTCTTTTACTTTGGAAGTAATACTTTTTAAATTACCTTTGCAGGTAAAGTCATGGGGATACTTAGAGATAAGATAATACAAAGATTCTAGAAATTACAGTAACAAAAGTATACAGTGATGATAGGGGCTCTCAAATATGATAAAACAAATGTGAAAATAGATTCATGAAAGTATGTTCCTTTAAATAGGGCATAGTTAACCTACAGGCATATTTAACAAGATGTTTCAATTTACTGTATATTTTGTACTTATTGTAAATGTTTCTCTAATCAGATTTAAAGAACTCATTATATTTGCTTTAAAGAACTCATTATATTTGTTATCTTGTTGAGTTAATATATAGGAGGAGTAAATGTGTCTTCCACAAGGAACTTCACTGGTGAGATTGCACTCTCTTGATTACGTAAGCATATGCATCTTCTTTGGTAATAGAATGGAAAAGAGATATACAAGGCTTTTCTTTCTAACTTTTCCAAGCAAAATCCTGAAATGTTTTATGGCTGATGTTTATCTGGCTGTGATCTTAATACAAACCCAACTGATATTTCATCTAGGAGATGCTTTCTGTCTTGTAATTAGAAATTAAACCTGTATTCTGCATTCCTATTAATGTTTCGCTTTACCTTCAAGTAATATTGCTGCTATTTAATAACATTTTAAAATAAAGGCTATTTCTGACACTTAAGTACAATTTCAACTACAGTAATTCACATAGTAATTTCAGGAGAGTTGTCAATTTACTGGGTCCATGCTACTGAGCTACGTATATATAAATTAAAAACTAACAGCTGCAAACTTTCAAGATGTTATCTAATATGAGTCTTGTTACACAGTATAAAATTATTCTTATTATTTTTGAACTGTAGAGTCCTATTTCAGTGTTATGAGTCACTGTTGTTTTAAAAATCTCTATTGCAAAATGATAGGCATGTACAAAAGATGTCTCTGATGTGAGTGGTTAACTATAATTTGCATATCTTAAAAGTGTATAAATGCTCAAATTTCAGAATTACTATTAGAACTCGGATTAACATTCCTTTGAATATCTTCATAGAGGACAACTCCTCATTCAATGAAGATTAATTTTATTTTCCCAAATTCTAAGGCTGGTGAATATACAGGATGACTGTACTGGAATACTATTGGGGACCAAAGCAAATGAATGATCAGATTATGAAACTCATATCCTTTTGAAGGTAGCTACAAAAGAGATTTTTCAAAGCTGCCTTAGGCCATTCATCCTTAGAAAACACTCTCATGATCATTAACTTCAAGCATTACTACTCATTTGACTATATAGATGTTACTATATAGTTAGTTAAAAAGGTCAATAAGTCTCATGACTTTATACCTTATATTTAAGATGTTTTTAAAAAATATTTGGATATGTTGATTGGGCAAATGTATTTGATCAATAAAATATCTATTTAAATAAATCATGAGCTTCTATCTTCTAGTTATTGGCAAGTTTTAAAGCCAAAATATATACACAGTCATATAACAAAACCTATTAACTTGCAAAACGTAGAATATGTGATTTCCTTATTTCTGAATAACGTTGATCATTTTCAAAATAACTTTTTATTGAGATTTGCCATTAACTATTTTATTTCAAAGATTGAAATTTTGTACCAAGTGAATCCAGGTTTCATGTGCAAATATGTTGGTTCTTTTATTTGGGGGTGGGGAAGAGGTGGGTGATGATGGGACTTTCCCAGTATCCATAATAAACTTTTTAAAAACTCATAAAATGTGTTTATTGCTTTTACTACATGTCAAACTCATCAATAAAGAACATTTTAAAACTAATTTTTCCTTATTTAAAAAACTCATAATATATAAAAATACATGAGTTATTGCTTATTCAGGAATGTATTTGTGGAAAATTACAAGATTGGTAATTTAACTTTTTTGTTTTCCCAGCATTTAAGAGGTTCCCTATAAACATTTCTATCATTTGATGAATATGATAGAATAGCATGTTCTTAAACCAACCATACTTCATATTCTTCATGAAATAAAGTATCTTGCTAATGCTAAATAAACTCATATTTTTGTTTTCAATTTTTTAAATAAGAAAATAAAACAATATAAGTCACATGTTCTTGCATACCAGTACCATGAAGCCAGACCAGAGTCCAAAATTATTTTTGGAAAGTCAATATGTGAAAAGTAGTTGCTGATATTGGCATAGATTTTCTTGTTGTGAGTTAATCTGGAAAAATGACCAATCTCCAATAATAAAACATGCGTTTAGCTTTTTAAAGTGCTCTTTAAAGTTGTGAAGAACTTAAAAGTCCCTCTTTTCAATAGTTGTCTACATCCCATGAATTTATTTAAATACCTTTCTTGGGAAGCTGTTGGAGTTTAGTGAAAAGAGCCCTGCCCTCCAGGTCAGGCATCTGGATTCCTGTCTCAGCACTGCCATTACTGAGGTGTGTCACCTCCTGCAAATGGTTTAATCTCAAGGTCTCAGTTTTCTTATCTTTAATGAGAGGATTAGACTCAAGGATCTCTTAGGGGCGTCCCATCTCATTGTTTCCTGTGACTGCTGTAGAATGAAGACTTGGCTATGTACATGCATGTATATGCAATCTTGCTGTTCAGTCCAGGAATTTTTTTAAAGGCATTTTTTAAAATCATGAATTTTTTATCAATTAAAGGACTGGCATGCTATAAACACAGGAATTAATGCATTCACTTTTCACAGTTCTGTTAATTATGAGACTGTATGTGGCTTTGATTCTTCATGACAGGGATTCCTAGATTTACAACAATTCTAAGTCTTTATTATTGTGACAGTTTCCCCCCAATAATATGTTACTCTATTTTAAATTAATTACAATTTATTTTATTTATAGATTTTTCTACCCAAATCACTGCTATACCACCATAATCACGGCCATCTTCATCTTTTGCCTGCCTAGTTGCCACAGCCTCTTAACTGGTCTCACTCCCAGCTTCAATATGATCTTTTCCAATCCATCTTCCCCTTCAAAAAAGAAGTGATCTCATGAAGACTCCATGTCATTCCCCTGCTTAAACTATCAATTATATGCCATTGCCCTTAGAATAAAATCCAAACTCTTGAGCAGTGTTCACAAGGCCTTCACTATCAACCCACTGTTGTCTTCAGCAACTATCTTCTGCAGCCCTCACTGAAGTGCCCAGCCCTCTCCTGTCCATGGCAGCATCACTCTTCCCCTCATGGCCTGTCTAACCCTTCCTGTTTCCAGAACCCCACCACATTAAGTGCTTCTTCTATGTCTTCATATAAAATCTTGTACAAACCCCTATTATCACTTACCACATGGTAAAACTAACCCTGTTAAATAACCCCACTAGACTGCTGGTTAGGTCTTTGAGAACCAAAAATATGACTTCATCTTTGTTTCCTGGGGTTCTAAAATGGTGCCAAGCACTTAGTGAGGTCAATCAATATTTTCTGAATGAACAACTACATGAATAAATAATTGAAGAAAATTTGGGATGATTGCAGAGCTGGAGTGGGAATCACATTTTGACATCATAATTTTCTTCATTTGCATGAGGGGTTTGAAAAGTACTGATCCTAATAAGATTTTCCTTCTCATCATTTTCTCACTCATGAATCATTAAGTTGGGAAAATGAAAATGTATGTAAAGCATATCAAGTATATTTCATCTTTTGGGGTAATGCCTATCTTTACTCTCAATTTTCTTGCCTGAAATTTATTTTCACGGCTTCAGGGGTAGGAAATGCTAGTACTTAAAACTGGTTTGGAAACATTCTCTCTGGCATTTTAGAATGTTGCTATTTCTTTTACTATCCTATTTCCCATTTTGAAATTTATACTAAAACATTGTTTTTATCGAGTTTTACATTTTAGAAAACACAGTCCCATACACTGTCTCACTTGAATCCAGGACAAATTAAATAGCATAGTGGAGAAATCACATAAATAATGGCCCAGTTTCTTTAGCTTGCAATTTCATCATTTTTGAATGTTTACTTAAGATAACAAGAGCTTAAAGAATTTTTACAAGATTACATATTACTTTCAGATAAAAAAAAAGTAGGTAGTGTTGCAATGAAAATGTTGCACCACTAATGCAACTTATCATAAATCAGGATTTGGTATATTTCCTTCCTTCACGGTATATGTGTATGTAGGGAGGACAAGAGAAGGAATTGAAGGAGGAGGGAGCAGAAGATAAGGATATACTAGATATCTAGGTTATATGTTTTAGGAATAAAAATAATTTCGGCTTCCATAGCTAATCTTCCCAATTTCTTCTCCCTGTTTACTGCCAAATGAGCAAAAGAAGGCACCCTGTTGTATTTTAAAACCATTTTTGCACCCACTCTTCAGCTTCTTTCTCCAGACTATATCTGAACTGCTCCCACTGCAGCCTTACACCTTGATGCTTGTTTAAATGAATGATACCTTTGGGTGAGGTAACATTTCAGTCTACTAGTAGACATCCATTACTTCACTGTGAATGGATGATCTGAGAAGGGGATGCTGAAAACTATATAAGGGGCCCTAGCATGAGGGCCTTGAGTGGAGTGCCACCTGAGAGCATCTTACACTGATTAAAAGACACGCCACCAAAGTGAAAGTCAAGACAGAAAAGGGAGAACAGGAGGCTCCAATGACACAATCTTTACCCTTCACAGTTTTGCTTTTGGACACCTCTGTTCAAACCCCTAGCGAAGGGGTCTGAACAGGGTGGAAGGAGTTGAAGTCAGCTAAGACCATAAAGGAAAGTTCCTTATATCTTGTTAAATGAAAAGGGCCTTGGGAGGGGGCATGAGGGCTCTCCTAGAACCCGGTGCCCTAAAGAAAATGGCAGAAGAGCAAAAGTTAAAATGAAAACTGTACTACAACTTGTGACCATCTGTCTCTCTTCCACCTCACCTCTCTGTGCTGTTGACTGTTGCCGTGTATCTGTGGCAAAGAAAGAAGACCATGCAGCAGTCAGAGAAATCAGAGGACACCACTTCAACAATTATCCAAAAATAGGACAGACACCTATCTGCCTGCACTTGGACGTGTCAGGTCATTCAGCTTGGCTGCACAGCTGGAGAAGTTGTTTTGCCATTATAGGAAAAGGTAGGGGTGGAGAATGATGAAAGAAAGGAAGAGACATGACTCAGAGTGGGAAAGAGCATGTAACCAAAGGCAAATATTTCTCCCAGACATAAATGGTTCAGGAAGAGATAGGAGCTACAGGTCATCTTTGGAGCATTCTTTTCTCTCCCTGCCTCTGAGTAGCTTGTCATCGAGCACCTGCCAGTAACAAAAGGGGAGAGAAGGGCAGGAGGCAGGACCTGCCTCTAACTGAATGGCACACCAGTTCCAGCCAAGTGCTGGCTCAGCTAACTGGGACAGTGAAACAAGGAGTCATTTGGAAAGTTGCAGGGATAAACACAGCATTTCCCAGGGAGGCAGGTGGCAAAGATAACATGTTTCTTTTACTGAGGAGGACACCAGTTGGAATCCTTCATGCATTACAACAGTGGGAGAATCCTGATCTCTGGTACAAATAATAACATTTCCATTTGTTAAGCATTTATTACTTGCTGGGCATTTATTTAATCTGCACAATAACTCTATGATGTGGGTTCTATTATTGTTTTTCAGATGAGAAAACTGATGTCCTTAAGTTGAAGAATTTTCCCAAGATCACATGGGAGTCAAGATCTGGGCCAAGAGAGTCTGACACCAGAGTTCAGGCTCTTAATCACTACAGAGATTATCGGCTATTTCTAGGATGTGGGTATGGCTGTTCTAATGACTAATTCTGCCTTCCGACCAAAATCTTCTTTTTTATTCGTTGTTCAGTCATGTCATCTTTCCTGCTATGAGAAGCACCTTTTTTCTTTCCTTTCTCCCATAAATGGAGTCAGTACAAAGTCCTCAGTGGTGGGAGCGCCCTACAACCTGGTATCTGGGCTCCCTGTACCTTCCTCACTCTGCCCCCTTCTGATCCCTGAGCCCTCCCCCAGCCCTATTCTCTACTTTCCTGAGCACACCATTTCCTTCCCTGTATGATCTGTGCCCTAGGCCCTAACACTCCAGCTAATGTCAGAAAAATATCTTTCAGGGACTTCCCTGGCAGTCCAGTGGTTAAGACTTCGCCTTCCAATGCAGGGGGTGCGGGTTCTATCCCTGGTCAGGGAGCTAAAATTTCACATGCCCCAGGGCCAAAAAAACAAGACATAAAACAGAAGCAATATTGTAACAAATTCAAATAAAGACTTTAAAAATGATCCACACCAAAAAAAAATCTTAAAAAAAATTTTTTTAAAAGAAAATTATCTTTCACATGCTATTATTCCCATGTTTTATAAATTTCATAAAATTGTACTACCTTTAACAAAAACTTTCTTATTATGTATCAGAAACACAATGATGGTCTTTCTCCTCAATACTAAACACCTAGACATGTAAAATTTTAATAATTACAGTAATAATTTCTCGTTAGGCTAAGCATATACCTTTCGATATAGGGGCCATATTTCATATCTTCATTTGGTTGGAAATTTCTTGTCAGTTTGTACAGCTTTTAATATGTTATGCAATCCTACTGTCATTTATTTTACCTTGAAAATTCTAGGGAAAACCATATATAATTTTATTTTCCTCCAATAAGATAATTTGCTCATGAGAAATTTTAAAAACAGAAAAACCAGATTGGCGTACACAATCATATTAACGGCTTGGTTGTATATTGTCATACTGCTTTTCAATAGGCTTGTACAATTTACAATTGCAATAGCAGTGTATGTGTCTCCACACATTATCAGCATTCATGTGTATATATGTATATTAGTAAAAGTTACATATATATGTAATTTTTACTAAGATATTAGGTGGTATTATAGAACAACATTATAGTATTCCATTTTGCACACATAAAATTTTAACAAACATTTTTCTACAGTGATAACTAGTACTGTGATCCCCACACTCATTTTCCCCTAATTTTTCATTCACTTTAATATAGTAATGCTGTCTGTGCTTTGCAATAACAGTTATGCTGAACACCTATCATAGGGCATGGTGTTTATATTTCCCACTATTGGCAATGGCGAGCAGAGATCCACCCACTCTTCTGCTCTTCCTTCCCTCTTTCTCCTCCTCTCTGCTCTCATCCAGTCCAATGAACTGAATATTTTAGATGGCTTTGAAGGGTGAAGGCTTACAATGTTTTGCTATAAGACAAAGAAAAATTCAGTGGATCACACATGATCTTGATTTCTTTAGAACTCTGTCTTAAATGATCTCACAAAGTTTAATATTCTTTCTGATTGAAACTTTGCAAATAGTGCACCAAAATAAAGAAATCACCAAATGAACATGTCTGCAAAAACAAACATTTTTTACATACATAGTTTCTCACAAAGCAGTTGTGATAAACTAGTCAATATCATAATAGGGAGCCATATGGAAAATGAGAAGTCATCACACTGGAATATATAAAAAGCGTAAGATACAAGCAAGCCTTCCTTCCCAGTTTAGATACGACTGTGTTGAGGCAGTCACAGAAATAGCACACATTATTTAGGGTTAGGTAATATAAACTAAATGAAATCTCCACAGAGTATCTAGCATATTCGATCAATTTCATGGTAGCCTCCGTGTGCAGGGGCCATGAAGAGGGCGGAAGGGGTGAGGGAGGGCCATGATCAAAGCATTGGAAATAAAATATCAAAAAAAAAATTTTATCGTATAGAAAAAACAAGTGAGCAATCAACTGAATTATTTATGTACATTTTATTTAGACAAGAGGAAGATCTTATGATGATTATAAATTTGAAAATAGACCCCTGAAAAAGAGCCAGAGTTGTTGATATTATTTATTCTAAAGGTGAGTAAAGGGCCACATAAAAGATGAAAAATATTGTACAAAGAACGATTTTATTAAAACTATTTTTTTTCTGAGAGAGAGAAAGACTAAGTGGGGTCATCTTAAGTGATAATTTTATTAGAGTAGGCACATGCAAAAAGAATTGTGATCCTAAATATATTGAACAAGAGGAAATGGCAAAAAAGATCATAAACTACTTTTCATGTTAGAACTTTTGGAAAGATGAGACAGATCATATGCAGGCAGTCTCTATGCTGCATGATGAACTAGGGATTCATGTAAAGATTTCCATGATTTCATGATTCTTAGAGTTGAAGAAATATTCAGAATTGGAAAGGAAAATCCTCCCAGTCTTAAAATCTTCAATGAAGTTGGCCCAGCATGACACGCTTCTAGTGCAGGGTGGGTTTGGGCTACTTTGAAGCCCTCCCTAAGGCCAGTGCTGCCTCAGCTCTTGCCACAGCCAACACGTTTTGGGTGTGGCTAATGGGAGAATTTAATACAGCTCAACTCCTTTCGTAGCAAACAAACAAAGCAAAAAAAGAAACCAACAACAACAAAAACCCATCCTGGCTGCTGTCCAGTTTGTAATTCCTGATTTCACATCCCAAGAAGACTTCAGTTTATAGAAATGGAAAGAACTGCCAGTTCCCTGTAAGCAACTTGGACAACTTAGCCTGTAGGGTTTCCCCTTAAATGATGCTTCCTTCAATTTCCTTCAAATATTTCTTTAATAGTATGTTACTTCCTTTTCAGAGTTGGGATTCCCTGTAAGTCATCCAGGCTGCCTTACTACTGCTCTTCCTATGATGATGTACAAGCTCTGTTATGCATGTATTTGTGGAGGTTTTTCTTCATCCGTGGTTCTTATATATGAGGATTTTTTGTTTTGTTTTGTTTTTTAGTTTATTTGCTGACATAACTTCTGCTTTTTTTTCATTTTCCCAAGACTGAATGATTATTTAATAAAAAGCATTCCACACTGTATAGAAACCAACACTCTCTCCCATAATTCTGTGTATATGGGACTACAGAAATGTCACTGTCCCTGTCCCACATCTTCAAATTGACATTCTCAGGTCACAACAATAAGTCTTCCTAAAGGGGACCTTCTGGAAAAACAAGCTATTTCCTCGGCTCATATTTCCCTCTTTTTGTAGCAGGCACCAGCCATCTATCCAAGAAGTATATATTGGGGAGTAAGGAGGGCATCCATCAGCAAGCCCACAGCTGTTGACAGCCATAAGATTAGAGACAAGCACAAAGGGATAGATCAACACACTGGCAAAAAAATCCTGTGACAGCTAGGGAATAACTCATTTCATTCATAGGGGAAACCCCACCGTTTGGTGCAAGGACATTGATGAGGTAGGCCACTGAGTTACAGAGCCACAAAGAAGTGATGTCACCTAGGAGGCGAGGAATAACACCCACAAAAATCCTAGTATGTCCTCTTCCTGATAGATAGTTACTATGGAGTCACAAAGTCCATGGTACTTGGATTCTCTGCCAATGAATTGTACCATAGATCTCAGGGTGCTCACGTGAAAGGGATGAGTGATTAGAGTAGCAGCAGAAGAAGCCATCATCTCTCCAGTTGTCTCCTTGATAACTCGGTCAGAGATGAAACTTCTTTCTGTACATTTCCAAATCATGACTCCTCAACCTTGTCACACTACTGGTAATGTTGTAAAACTTTACCATGGACCACAGTTCCAAGGACCCCTGAACACAGTCTTGGAGTTAAGCCTGTGCACAACCCACACTTTCCATGGATGTTTGCAATGTGCTGAGCCTAACAAAAAAGACCAGGAAGCTGACATACTTGCCGCCCCAAAATATTTCGTCCAACTGTTGGAGGAAGAGGCTCATATCCCACCTTCACATACAAGAGTGGCTGGGACAGGATGGTGAGACGAGAGCCCAGGAGCACCTGACTGGTAGCGTCCGCCATGATGGCACCCACTGAGGGACATACAGACTGAGCCACCAAGCAACGGAGCCGGTCTGGGATCATGTGCCAGGCCCACGGGTTTCACTGGCCCACCCTCGTGTGCGCACACTCACTCCCTGCCCAGCTTCTGCCTAACACCTCCCTAACACCTTCAGAGAATAAGCATTTTCAAGTTTCCCCTAGAATGCTGCTTTTCAAAGTTTAATGTGCATACGAATAACCTGGCGATCGTGTTAAAATGCAGATTCTGATTCAATAAATCTGGGATTGGACCTGAGATTCTGGTTTATAACAAGCTCCCAGCTGATGCTGCTGGTGAGGCTGCAGGTCCCTTTGTGTAGCAAGGCCCTAGTAATTAGCTTGAGTAAGACATGGAGAGAGATGAAGATGAAGTAGCTAAAGACAGAGAAAAGAAGAAACTGAAAGAGAGATTATTTGACGCTCTGAAAAGATTCTAGGGCTTAACTGGTGGCGCAGTGGTTAAGAATCTGCCTGCCAATTCAGGGGACGCTGGTTCGAGCCCTGTCCGGGAAGATCCCACATGCCCCAGAGCCACAACTACTGAAGCCCCCGGGCCTAGAGCCCGTGCTCCTCAGCAAGAGAAGCCACCGCAATGAGAAGCCCGTGCACGGTAACGAAGACCCAACACAATCAAAAAAGAAAAAAGAAAAGAAAGATTCTACAGTCTGTCCCATAACTATAATCCCCCATACTAGGTTTAAAACACATTCACATTCCCTCTGAAGTAAGTTGAACTGATTGACAGCAAAGCCAGCAGTGCCGAATT
The DNA here is from genome assembly GCF_951394435.1 of Stenella coeruleoalba. Classification (NCBI taxonomy): domain Eukaryota; kingdom Metazoa; phylum Chordata; class Mammalia; order Artiodactyla; family Delphinidae; genus Stenella; species Stenella coeruleoalba. The sequence goes on from NC_137155.1 coordinate 72,352,530, forward strand.
AAACCCATCCTCCAGTATGTACAAAAGCTCATGTTACAGACCAAAATTTTCCCTGGAATTGGTTAAAAAAAAAAAAAACCTTCAATATACTCAATATATAATTATAAGAAAGTAAAGTTCTCTATAAAGACCAGACCACTTAATAAATGGTCAATATGAACTGATATATACTTTTTGAAGAGTGAAATATTTTATGATTAAGCATTGTTGCCTCAAAGGGAGTGGTTGTAGACATAAATTTCCCCCAGGTAAAAGCAACTCCTGGTAAATAGTTTATTTACTAGGGAAAGGGCCAAAAGGAAAGAGAGTTTCCTTTGTTAAATAATGGAGCTCTGACAAAGCCAGATGGGTTGGTTACAAAACAAAGGACTTTTGTAAAGGACTCCTCCCAAATATTTACATTAACTTAAGAAAAATATGAAAGTTTTACAGTGTATATCTCCTTACAATTTCATGGTAGTATTCAGGGACTACTACCATTTTTGTTCTTTATCACTTCATTAAAATAGAATTTTTAAATTAATTATTTGTTAAAATAAAATATGTGATGTTCTAAATTTAGATTTACTTGTAGGCTGTTCAAACACTCTACTAGTATACTATAAAATGCCATTTATCTCATATATATTATATTACATTTTGTTGTCCTATTAGGTTTGCTGAGAGTTAGTCACACTTTGAATAAGATTTATGGAGTTTCCATATTTATAAAGGGTGATCAGAATTTTGTTTCACTTGAATAGAAGGAAATGTAGTCATCGTCCACATATCTAAAATTCTGCTTCTCTCAACTAGATGTAATGTAGCAATCTGGCTCACCACTTGACACCAATTTTTCTGAAACATTGCTATGCCCGAGCCTCATATTAAACATTTTCAATCTTGGATTAGTTAGGACTGTAATTAGCATTACTTTTATTATTTATATAAATCTACCTAGGTAAAAAACAAAATGAGCCAAATGTTGATATTTTTACCTCTCTTTTCACGTTTTCTGAACATATTATTCCTTGATTATATCAGTGTTTGGACTAAGACTTCCTCTCTTTAATAAATGTTGGAACAATTATTTTGGTAGGGCTATTATCCAGTTATTAAAATAGTCAAGGTAGGTAGAGCACTGCTATCATGAAGAAATGATGAACTGAACCTGGAATTTTAGCACAAATAAGAAAGAATTCAAAGTGATTTGTGCTTGCTTACATTTAGCATTTTCTCAATATTTAGATTTACTTGTACGCTGACAAATCAGATTGTATTATGATTTTGTTTTTAATGTAATTTATGGGGGAAAAACTCAAGGAAAAATTTACATATAAAAGAAAAAGGAAGTCTGTAGATTTTGAATACCTACTCTTAGAGACAAAATTTCGCTGCATTTTCAAGGAAAAATCACAAGTTTCATCATATTGAATTCTAAATCCGGAACAATAATAATGACGATGACAATAAGATGGCCTAATTTTTGAAAGTAAGGTAGATTGTCAGCTGCTTTGAAAATCATATTCTGCTTAAAGCCAAGAGAATTTATTTTGTGACCTGCTGGGCCCCTTGATCTGAGGCCCTCTGTCAAGCATTGTATTTGAGAATCCTCATATAGAAAATTTGCATTTAATGTAAGATTAAGAGATTTAGTTATTGTTGTTACCAACTGTTTAATACAAAGATTTTTAAAACATATGTAAAGCTTTCTGAGAATGAAATAAAAGATAGCAAAGGGTATATCGCAGAAATTAGATTAAAACTTGAAAAATTGAAAGCCAGTCGCTGAAGACCACACACAGGTGATGTAGATTTGGGCTTCTCACATCTTGCTGCATTCACACCCTCACCTTGGACTCATCTTGGTGGGATTTACTTGTCAGTCCCTTGACTTTGGGCTGAGTCATATGACTTGCCTTGGCCAACAGAACAGGACAGAAGTGTCAGTATGTCATTTCCAAGTGTAGGCTTCTAGAAGTCTTGCACATTTTATCTTGTCTCTTGTGCCTCTGCTGCTCCTTGGAGCATGAGAAGAACCTGCCCTAACTAGCTTGCTGGTCCAAGGAGGGTGAGAGACATACGGAGCAGAGCCAGCACAGGCCTGCCATGGGAAGCAGAATTGCCCCAGCCATCCCAGCCTAGACCAGCTGAGCCCCAGCCAAGCCAACCCATGAATCTGTGAAAATAAATGGTTGTTCTTTAGAACCACTGAGCTTTGTAGTACTTTATTTGTGCTGAATTATTGTAGCAATAATTGATACACCCTAAAATTCAATTTTAAAATATGTGTTAGATATATGATGACAAAGAATCAGTTCACTGCATCTTTTGCTTTTAATTAGCTGTTGTGAATTCAGACATAGTCATCTGTACTGATTTAGTACTTACAACTATATTTTTACCAATTTTACTTAGGACACAGACAAGAATTGTACTTTTCTACACAAGATTTCCTACTCAAAACTTTTCGCAAGAATTAAACTTATTTCAATAATACTGAATAACCAGTCAGATTGATTTGGTCTTGAATAACAAAGATTTTACAGGAAAATTATATAGTAAACTGATACAGTAAAAGCTAAAGCCTAAAGATATTATTCCACCATCAATATTTTGAGCTAATTAGAAGGATATAAGCCTTAATATAAGGCTATCAATGAAATGTAAATGTTGGCAGAAGTTCTAAAGTTACATATTTGGAATTTGAATTTGAGGGTTTGTTATAATTCAGAAAAACCAGATAGATCTTATATGTCACCAGCAAAATCTTACCAGGATTATGTTTTCTTCCAGTTTATTGAGATATAATTGATACACATCACTACATAAGTTTAAGGTATATAGCATGATGATACACACATCATGAAATGATTATCCCAATAAGTTCAGTGAACATTCATCATTTACTATATATATAAAATTAAAGAAATAGGAAAAAAAGGTTTTTCCTTGTGATGAGAACTCAAGATTTACTCTTTTAACAATTTTCATATATAACATACAGCAGCGTTAATTATGTTTATCACTCACACATTACATCTCTATTACTCTTATAACTGGAAGTTTGTACCTTTTGACTAGCTTCATCTAATTCCCCCTCCAAGGGAAAGAGGAAAACTAGTGAATGATGACACTTTTGAAATGTTTACTGATGTTCTTTTCTGGATGCCCATGGAGCCTTCCCCTACCTCACCTTCCACCATACCTAGGGAAGGATTATTACAACGAAAAAGCAGAGATAAGGCTTCTCTTGATTCCAAAAGCCTTGGTCCTGGGGGAATTCAGGGCATTAAAGAAATTGAGTGATATATGAGCAAGGCTTCCTGCTCAAGGGAGACAAAATTAGGAAAGTAAACAAAGTAATTTTTGACACATGTGTATCCCTAGCATGAACCCAGATAAAAGAGGATCTGAGAGCAGAGGTACTTGTGCCTCCTGCTTCTGAGTAGGGCCTGTAGAGATAGCAACCCTCTAGAGTTCCTCTGCACGGTGGTAGGGCATTTATTCTGTTCTCTACACCACATTTACCATAGGAGGCTCCATGATGCTGCATCAGGCCTGCCCACCCAGATTCATCAGACTTACACAGAGCCCCAAGAAAAGGACAGAAGTAGCAAAAGGTGTCTCTAGCCCTAAGGGTCATATTGAATCAGCATGAGGACATTATAGCAGCATCCTGAACAGACCAATGACAGACAGGATATGTACCTATCAGCAGATCCAAGATGTACAACTAAGGAAGAGACTCTCCTCCACAGACCCACCCTGAGACTCCTTGGCAATAAGCCCCTGGAACTTAGATGCAATACAACCTTAACAAAATGGAAGAAACTAGGACTTGATTGAGGTGAAGGTTCTGCCACCTGAAGGAATGGGGTTTGTAAAAGAAATTAAGTTCAGTTATTAATAAAAGAGAAAGTTATGCCTCACAGGAGACCAGAATAATATCTATGTTTTCCACTTTAAAAATCTGAAGCAAACCAGGCAAAACAAAAGTATTTGATCAGGCTTATGGTGAGCGTTCATTACACTATTTGGTATATCTTAGATGGTTGAACTATTTTACAATAAAAATACTATAAAAGAAAATACACTTATTTCAATCCTGAATCTGTGGACTGAAATTTGTCTCCTTAACCCTAGCATCTGTTTTGATTTAGGCAGTATCCTCAGTGGTTTAAATGCATCACCTCATTGAATGTTCACAGCACCCCTCTTGGGTAGACGTCAATTACATTTTTCATTTTACAAATAAAGAAAGTAAAGTTAATTTAAAGAAACAGTATAAAAAGAATACTTTTTCAGCCATCTTGATCAGATTTTTAAGATGTAGAAATAGTTGTCCTTTTTTTTTTTAAGAAAATAAATAGAAAAAAATCATTTAAGAGAGTCAAAATGTAAAGACCAATGAATTCCTCAAACTGAGGAAGATTCCAGTGAGGCCTTCAAACCAGAACAGGGATAGGAAGGGACTGGGTGATGAGGCAAAGTCTTCTTCTAGAAAGCCATTTCTTTCCATGTATAAAATGGAAGGTATGGAAGAAGGTATGGCAGGTATGGGAAGAAGGCCTGAATGGGATCTGGGTTATGAGGGTGAATAGGGGAAGGTATGAGAGGTGGTGATGGTGAAAACAGGGTAAATACTAGCTGAAACACAGATTGTAAAAATATTGCCATTTATGTACTTGTGTATAAATAGTCACTGCTCTAAAATGTACTCCCTCCCCTCCTGTCCTTCTCCCAAGGGCCCCCAACTCCCAATAAGCCAGCAGCTAGCTGGCAGGACACTAAGGCACAGCTCCAGAGCTGTGACTCAAGCCTAGAATGACTGCTTGGTGGCTCTGCCATACTAGTTATTAAATTGTTTTTATATCACACCTAGTGATATTTCTTATTATAATCTAAGCTACACTCACTTTTTTGAACTCATCAACAAAGGCACATTTGGGCAGTATCAAGCTTCTGAGTGTTGAGAAATCTTGGAAAGATGACTGCTTTTTTAAACCTTCATATCATTATAAGCGGTCAAACCTTAGACTCCTAATCCTGGAGTGGGAATGAGATGAAGCCAGCTGAGAGTATGAAGAGGACCTAGGGTGGAAGGGATGGGAAGACGAAGCTGTGCTCAGGGGTTAGGGAGCCTAGAGAAAGAGATGAGAGAACACGAAAGGCAACAAACGTCACAGTACTGCCACAGCCGTCCTCATTACACTACTTAAGAATCCCAGGCCCCGCAAGTTGTTAACAGGTGCTATAGTTATTTATGAATTTTAAAATGTTTCATTGCCCCACAAAACTCCTTAAGAACACATCATTTTCATGTATTTAAACTTCAGTTTCCTTATTTCGAAGACGGCTGGTTTGATGACCTGTGTCCTTTCAGCTCTCTATATAGTAACATATAATGCATGAGCTGACCTTTAAGGCTGCTTCCTAAAAAAAAAAAACGTAGAGGGCAAATGAGTTGCCATTTACCCATTTTTTTTTTTTTTTTTAGTAAGTGATTTGGAGAAGTTATTAACTTGCCTCTAAGCCTAAAGTTATATCTGTGGGTATCAAAAAATATATATATCTCTTTACATCATCTATTCATTTCAAATCTCTGCTAACAGTGTTCTACTTCATCTTCATCATGAGATCTTTGTATCTCATGAAGTTGGATGGAGCCAATTATCCCAATCAGCTATTATAACCAGAATATGATCTGTTTCTCTTTGGTGCCAGCTTCTTGTTGGGGCAGGTTAATGAAGAGTTTGTGGTTTTTCTTCTCATTAGGAATTCATTTTGGCATTGACAACGCTTCACTGATCATTATGATTCCATGTGCTGTGCTGACTTTGGGGTGGACTTCCCCAGGGAGGCTGCTTTCCCTCCTTTGAGTGCTAGTTAAGCATTCACTCACAGGCCTCCCCACAAAGTCCATTCCTTGCTGGAATGCAGGACATGCTCTCTCCCTGTTCCTGTTGACTTTTTTCACAGTCAAGATTACTCACTGCAGCTGAAGACTGAATAACAAAAGATGGGAAACAGCTTCCACATTTTTCCATAGAACAAAACTCAACTGCTTTGCAGCCAACATTTTTATGAAGGAGGAGTTAGAGGAATAGCAATCTTTTCGCAATCATTAGAGGTAGACTAGGCACTACACAACACACTGAGCCTGACACCTCCCTTTTCTAGAATATTATGTTTGTTAACATGTAATCTGTTCAAAGCATTTAGAAATGCAATTTGGCAGAAGTAAAATTAAGAAAACCCAACTTTGGGAAGATCTTTAGTATTCTAATGATGACTAGTCAGCATAATTAAAGTCATGCCAACATTTGTGACATTTTCTCTGCCATCTAGTTGAAATTGATTTTTTCTCCAAAAACTGTATTGCCTTTCTGCTATCAACAATAACAAAAACCTGTGCTTTGTCATTCTCTTTTATATGTTTATGTCTTCTCTCCACCTTGATAATCAACTCTAGGAGTTCCATCCTCTAATTCCCTTTCTCCTCCTCCTTTTGTGTCCATCCCCATTTTCCCTCTTCTAGACTGCCAGTATTTTTAATGTATCCTGTGCCCTTTCAGGTATAGTACCAGCTTTTTCATTTCAAATCATAATTTGACTTTCGATCGCATGTGGAACATAATGCAAAATGTCCTTTCCGTTTTAGGATAGTGAATCTCCTTATTATTGCCCCAAAGTAAAATGACTGATTATTGCTCAATTCATCTTGTGCCACTTTATAATAAGGTAAAGAAAACCCCGATTTAGGAACAGATAAAATATTTTCATTGCTAACAACTTTTTTAAAAATTCTAATCAATTACTAGAAAAACTAAGCCTCCTCTAACTCACAGCCAAGCACTTAAAAAAAAAAAAAGAATCTTCTCTGGTAAACTTGAAACTCCAATTAAATATTTGTACAATTGTAAATATTTTATGTATTTTGTAAATATGGCATCACCTGTTTCTTTAGTTCCAGGGGGGAAAAAGTAATAAATTAATGGAAGAGTTAAACATTTGTATTTCTTATTTCAAAGCATTTGAGAGACATTTCAGAAGCGGTTGGTAAATGTTAAATTCTGCATGCCTGCTTCTCCAAATTTCCATCCACACAGACTAGATGTAAACCAGTGTCACCAAAAGCACACCACACACGCACCCACACAGATTCCTTCCTTGTGTTTAGATGTGAAATGCACCTAAAGGTTCCGGGTCATTTTTCATCCCTTCCTCTGTGAAACAGGGAGATAGTTGTGTCTTAAGCAGCGATGGAACGTGGGCGATGAGAAGAAAAGGCTTAGAACAGGGCAGAATTCTTTAAGAAGCTCGGTTGCCCATACTGGGCATCTCTGCAGGCAGTCGACTTCCTCCACTCCCCACCCCTGCTGGGATGATGCACTGCGAAAACATTAGCTCCCCTGCCCGGACGCCTCTCAGTGGCTTATAGTTGGAAAAATGTTGCCCCAGGTTTAAAATATCTGCCCAAGCAGCCCAGACGGTGAAAACGCTTTCTCATTGCTCTTTACTCTTTGCGAGCGCTCCCCGCCCTCTGCTGCCAAAACCTTGGGGATGTGCCTAGACCCGGCGCAGCACACATCCCGGCCAACCGCGAGCAGAACAAACCCTTGGCGGAGAGCCAGGAGGCTCCCTCCCAGCCACCGCCCCCCCCACCCCCGCCAGAGCCTCCCCACCCCCCCACCCCCATACAATACAAGATCTTCCTTTCTCAGTTCCCTTAAATCACAGCCCAGGGAAATCTCCTCAGAGCCTTCATCCAGCCACGGGCCAGAATGTCGGGGGGCAAATACGTAGACTCAGAGGTAGGCTCGGGTGGGTGTGCTCCGGTATCGCGGCGCGCAAGATGTGCTGCTTCTGCTATCACCCACTCCAAATATTCCGACTGCTTTGCTTGCCTCAGCCCTCTCTCGACGTCGGAGCACTCCTCTCCCCTGGCATTGCTGAGGAATGGGTCTGGGCGGGGAGGTGAAGAGGAGGCAGGAATGTTTTATGTTTTCCTGTTAGGAAGGGGGTCAAGGGAGCCCCTAAGCTAGAGGATCGCGGAGAAGGGGGTCGTCGGGGTCCTCAAGTTGGGTCTGCCAGACCGAGGGCGCGTTTCTGAATGGCTCAGGGGCACTGCCTTATTGCGGGACCCCCACGGTCCGGCCCCAGTCTTCTGGGAGGCAGAGAGCCAGAGCAGAGGGTGGGAGCTCATTCACTCGCAGTCTTGGGGACAAGAACAAGGCGCCTGAACCGGCTGGCCGGGGCGACAGCGCGCGTCTTGTTTGCACTTTCCAAAGCTCTTGGGCCACCTCAAGAACTCTTCCTGCATCTCGGCGCCTGGCAGGGGTGTCTGGAGAGGAGCGGACCTCCCCTCCCCCTAACTACCACTCCCCCCCCCCCCCCGCCCTTCCAACCACCTCTCGGCGCTCTGTCTCCGCCTGGGTGTCGAGACCTCGTTTTCCCAAACTCAGCCGCCGTTCAGCGACCGGCCGGCAGCCTAGGAGTGACCTGAGGGTGGGTCGGGGGGTTGTGCAGGTTAGATACCGTTCTAGAGAGCTTAGGAGGGTCTGACACTTGGCTCGACCCAAAGATGGGGGATGCGGGACTGTGAGCACCAGGGGAGTGGTGGGAGCTGCGCAGGAACAGAGACTGCAAAGGGAGGGTGGGGGACGCGGACAGGTGCGGAGGATGTTCCATGGGTCGGGGGGTTCCAGCTGGGTCTTAAGGATGAAGCTAGAAGGGATTATGGAGAGAAGGGAAATGGAGGCCAGGGACGGGAACAGGTGAAGAGCTCGGGTAGAGGGTGGCGTGGCGGAGAGAGGGGCTGGAGAAAAGTCGGAAGTCTGGTCCTCTCCCCTGCGGGGGTCTCCGCGGGGTGCCGCGGGCAGGGCGTGCACAGGGCTGAGGCCGGGGCGGACCGCACGGCGGGGTCTGCCCTGACCCCTGGCGGTGGCGGGCGGGGGAGGCAGGAGCTCCCTGCCTGGTACCGAGGGGTGTGGTGTCCTCTCCTCGATCCTCTTAAAAAGCTTGCGGCTCCAAGGAGTTTACTGTGCGCGGAGCCACCGCTTCCGAAGCGGTTAGTTCGATTTTGAGCCTCGAGGTTTGCCGCGCTACTAGGCTGACTTTTCTGATCGCCGGTTTTTCTTTTTGAAATTTTCTTCCTACCGCCGGTGCCACCCTCCCCCTCCTGGCCGTCCGCCCTCCGCAGGGACATCTCTACACTGTTCCCATCCGGGAACAGGGCAACATCTACAAGCCCAACAACAAGGCCATGGCAGAAGAGATGAACGAGAAGCAAATGTACGACGCGCACACCAAGGAGATCGACCTGGTCAACCGCGACCCCAAGCATCTCAACGACGACGTGGTCAAGGTAAGGTGAGACGGCCAGCAAGGAAGGGATGTGCCCCGAGAAGACACTGAGAGGGCTGGGACAGCTCTCCTCTGGCCAGCAGCCTGTGTATCTTTCCCTGTCTTTGCCACACACTCACCATTTTCTGGGCTTGATGTGCGGGAACTCCCGCGGTTGTCAGAAATGTCACATCTCCCCTCCCCACTCCTGCCGGTTAGTTCAGCTGGAATTTAGCTAACTTGAGTTTTGTAAGAGTTCATTTAACTGCACCCTTCTCCTGGCAAATGAACCTCTGGATCTCAGCAAGAGACAGCCCCACACTCCTTGAGAGGGTGAGATGTTTGCGCTGCAGGTCACCCTTTTTCCGTTTTCAGGTTGAAAGTCTAAGTGAAGGGTGGCTCTCCACTGTATATAGAATTAAGCAGTGAGATCATTTGGTAAGGTCTTGTGCCAAAGGTGACAACCGGAATACTAAGTGAGCAGGTTCCCTCAGCTAAAATTAAGATAACCTGAAGTGATTTTCTTAAAAATAACAAAGTAGGTAGAAACACTTCTGACTAAAGATGAAATATATATATATGTGTGTGTATGTATATATATATGTATATCTATACACACATATATATACAGAATAGAATCAAATATTTAATATTTATATGAAGGGTATTTAACTGGAAAAACATGGCGCTTGTTGTACACAGCTATGCATAGTTACACAACCAAAATAATATGTGCCTTTTGATTTCTCCTATAGACCTCTAGTTAGGTGTGGAAAGTTGCTTCTTTAGTGACTGCTTGGGTAAGCCTTCCCTGAGCTAATGGGATGTTCAGGTTGGAGTTCCTTTTCATACTTTAAGGATGTGCTTGGTGAGATTAAAAATAGGTTAACTGAATGGGTATTGGCTAAACTTAGATCTGACTGGATGGTCACTTTTTGATTATGATTATGTTACTCAACTTTGACCCTTTGAACAAATCTCATCAGAGGAATTTGTTGCTTAAACCCATCTTGATTGGGAAATCATAGGCCTGAGCCATCCTTGGCAGAGGGTTTTCTTTCAGGAAGGGGGATGACCAAGGAAATTCCTGGCCTGGAAGATTAAAGTGTGAAGACCCCCAGAGCAGCCAATGGGGTGGATGAGCAGTTTCCGCCCACGCAGCCTCCTATCCAGGATGGGAGGGGCCATAGTTCAGAGACTGTTCACATTTATGAATAATATATTTCAAAAAGGGGAACAATTTAATCTGCAACTGGAAGGAAAATGTAACTGTCAGAATTGACTCTCTTGGCTTGCTGGTGGAGGAAAAAGGAAAATTGGAGCCTTAGCAGGCTTTTCTACTAACCAGATTATGGAATATTTAAAAGCAGCAGCAATAACAAAAATAGCTTATAAACTGGAAATTAGAATTGCTAAAAACTATTTACTAAAAACATTGCCTTAAAGGAGGAAAGGGCATTTTTGCTTGTTTCCCTTCTCATGTAGCTTTGGACAAGAAGGAAAAGTGCCAGGAAAAGATGCAGATTTCAGAAGGGCCTAGCTTCATTAGGGCCTCCCTGTTGTTCCACTGCAGCGTTGAGTGGGATTCCTGAAGCAAGTGAACCTCCCAGGATGACTCAGAGAAGCCAGCAGTGTAGATGTGGGTCTCCACACATAGCATGACTAAGTTGAGAAAGAAAGGCCCCAGTGGGAAAAGAGACTTCAACACAAATGGAAAAAAGGCATAACAGACTTAGAGGAAATAGTTCACATAATAGCATTTCAAAGAGCAAGTGTGGGGATCCTCATATTAAAGAAATTAAAAGGAAGAGTTAGAACAAGCTTCTGCTGGCCTAGAGAAAGCAAACTCCACCCACTTGCTCATAGAACTGTGAGCAAAACAAGACAATCAGACAGAAAAAAATCTACCTCGAGAAGAATTTGGTAGGCCCACTTATTCAGATGTCTTGCTTAAAGAGGCCTTCAGAGAATGCCCTGCAAAGAGAGATGCAAAGAGTACATCTGCCAGTAGGGCCAGGAAAGGGGGCCTACACCCAGTGGAGACTCCTATTTTATAATTTTTTTTTCTTTGAATCCAAGCACAAATCTAAGGATAGAAACAGTGATGATCCTCTCCATGTTACCGAGACAGTAAATAATAAATTTCTCTAAATTTTACTTTTGATTACACAGACTTCTTAAAATAATAAAGACACCCAAAGCGTCACGCTTAATGCATGGTAGCTTAAAACTTCACATGATAATAAAGAAACAGTGGCCAACTGAATCTACTGTTAGAGTTACCAAATCAGGTAAGAAAAGGTCTGTTCTAAAAGCAAGCAGCTCTGTAAAAGCTGCCAATTCTGTCCGATTCTATAGTCACTAACCACTTTTGGCTATTTCAATTTAAATTCCAAGTAATTAACATTAAATACAATTTAAAATACAGTCTTCGGTCACACTAGCTACATTTTGAGTTCTCAGCACTTAAGGCTAGTAGCTACCGTAGTGGACAGCACAGATTTAGAACACTTCCACCTTCATGGAAATTACTATTGGACAGCAGAGGACTAGAGTGTTCATTCTCTCTATATTAAAAATGTCCCCATATCAAGTTTAGAAACTTGTAGATGGAGATGAAATGAAACACTGATGTACAGTGTGAGGAGCAGCATAGTGTATCTGCACAGTATCCTTTTAGTCCCATAAAACAGCTATTTAGGGTAGGGAAGAAAACTCAGAAGATGGATGTGTTGTGATTTTATACTTCAAGAAGGTAGAGTATTATCACCTATTCCACTAGTGATAATGACATAAATTAGACTGAACAATTTAGTTCCAATAAAGTTGGTTTCTTATTTCACTAAAGGTTTGCTACACCATATTATGAGATGTCTGTATAGACATTTATCGAAAAAAAAGAGTAAGTTATGAACGCTTTTTTAAATTTCTTCTAATTAAAATGGTCATACCTTCAGACTGTCCATTCTCCCTCTGAGATTTCTATGTTTTCTTATGCTCACATTTCATTCATATGTTTATTATGTACTATTTTGATTTTCTAATAAAGAAAATGACTTCAAATTTATGTTCTGATATCACATTAGCCATCAATCAATTTGTTAAACTCATCATATGCTAGACTAGACACTGTGCTACGTACTACAAAGTGTAATTCCTAAAATAAGTCCTAGAAATCACAAAGATTAGAGTTAGTGAAGACAAGATGCATACAGATTAAAAATACACACACACATACATACACACACACACACAATATCACAACAGTAAGTCACTTCCAAATGCTATCTAATTGGTCCTTTTTTTATTTGCCAGGAAACATATAACTAGATTTTTAAGTTTCATTAATCCGTGTTACTTATTCTCTCTCACATATGGGTTTGAATTTTCACTTTCTTTTTCAACTGGCATGTGTTTTTATGTAGTCTCTATCATAAGGTTTCTCATTATCATTTTGGAAATATACCAAATATATACTATAATAAATCAAAAGTAAGTAGTATTGAATATTGCATAATAAAAAGTTTATTTAAAAGTGAATCATTAATTATCTTGATCTTGGTAATCATTTACAATATGGATGTATATCAAGTCATCATGTTGTACACTTTAAATATTATATTTGTCAATTATTCCTCAATAAAGTTTTTTTGAAAGTGAATGGTACTGATATTAAGTGTTAGGGAGACCCTACTTGGATAGGGCATTAGGGTGAGAGAAGGATGCATTATAGATAGTTTAATGGAGAAGGGCATGAAGGAGGTGCAATGTGAGTTGGGTCATAATCGACAGATGGAATGCAAATAGCTGAGAAAAGTACAGGAGGTAATTCTAAATGACAAGGCATGGAGATGGGAATGTCACACACAGGGCATAAGTCTGGAAGGTTTAGCAGCCCATTTTGACTGAAATTAGAGTTCATGTGGCATAGTGGTAGGTTATAGAGATGAAACGACTGATCGTGGCCAGATGATAGAATCCTGAATCCAGTACTCCTGATAAGTTTGAACTTTATCATGTCAGCAGTGGGAAGCCAAGAAGACTTCAAGCTTAGAATGACATGATGAAGGTGGGCTCTTTGGAAGATGACTGGCTAAGGTACAGGATATAATAAAAGATAGCCAGTCTGGATGAGGAGCAAACAGTTACGATGTAATTGCATCATGGTCTGGACATGAAATGAGAAGAACAATATGCGGTGGCACTGGGAATAAAACCATATAGGTGCAAAATGACAGAATTTTAGAATTGGAAGAGAATGTAATGGTTACCAGGTTAACCTCCAATTCCCAATTCCTTTTTTTAACATTAAGAGAAACTTAAGGGTTAAAAAAGTTTAAATTTCTATCTACGTTTTCACAGATATTTTGAAATATAACATAAGGCATGAATAGATAAGATTATGTGATTTTCATGGATTATTGTCATGAGAGGAGAAATGAGCTGAGATGATTCTGAGCCTAGCTCTGAGACAAATCAGTACATCTGAGAGGAGATCTTTGTTAAAAATAAAAATATGCATTTGTATCTTTCTTTCCTAAAATTTGAATTAATGATTCTTAAATATACACAGATACAAAATTTTCTTTAGCAGTCAAGAAAAGGGATGCGCAGGGTAATCAGTTTGGGTTTCAAAATAACGGCCTAATGCCGCCATGATCCCTTTCAACTATAAAGCATTCTAGAGCAATTAGTAATTAATATTAATATAACAGAGATTTTAAATTTCATGTTTGCTTGATATAATCAAAGCATAAGATTTAAAAGGTCAGACTGGCCCAAAGCACTCAGCGCCATGTTAATAGTCTCTTCTGTTGGAATTGGTTTTGCTTATTTGTTTGTTTAGGAGATAGCCTCACAAGATGGTGACTAATACTCTGCCACACATGAGAATATGCATGGAGTTCAGAATCCCCAGCTTGTAAAAGAGCACTATGGTCATGTGTGGTGGGAAATTATTCTCACATCACTGAGCAAATAACAATATTAAAATGGGGGACATTATTCATTCATAACCATCTGAAACACTTTCAATTTCAGTCAACAGTGACATACCTTTTAAATGCTTATTAAAAGAAAGTATTTTTTCTTTCTCCACCTCCAAATTGTTGTCCAAAAAACTTGAAGAATTAGCTCAACTTTGGTTCCAACTGAATAAAATTTCATATTATTTATTAAAATTTAAGATAAGATACACCAAATATTCTTGAATTATGAAAAAGTTCATGATGTGGGTTATTCTTCCAATCGACAGCAGTGCTGGCTACCTTTTAAAGGGGTTTGAAGTAAGAGCAGCTGCAAACTATTGCATCTGGAAAGTCCAATAACTTCAAAAACCACCTGCTTATGCATCCTGCCCACTCAAGTTCATAAAATAACAGACACTTTCATATTCTAAATTAAACTGCTTTTTAGTTTGCCCTACTTTTAACCGTAAGTTATTGTTCTCTATGATGAAATATCCAGAGTGCGCTGATCCCTAGAAGAATAGGGCTGTGTGCACTGGGCTATGGGCTCCTGGGCCCTTTCATGATCCTCCTGGCCAGATTTGCAGCGGGAAAAGGGTAGGGCTGTTATTTTCATACAAAGATGGTTTAGGCCAAGAAACACACACTCGTCTTCCACTCTCTGGACCCTATGTATACTATCTAAGTTACTATACACTAAGGCCCTGGAGAAAAAGATTTGCATGCTATACTTTTGTTAAAAGAAGTTTTCTAAAAAGGTAGCCCTTAGCCCCTAGAAATATGCTTAACCACAGGTGCTCAGAGGCACCTGGACAGAGTAGAAAGAGTACTGTGCCAAGAAAAGGAATTTTTGTGACTTTTGTTAACTTTCTTTTTTAAAACTTGAATGTTAACAATTCTTAAATATATAGACACAAAATTCTGTTTCTTTAAAAATCAAGAAAAGGCATGTACATAGTAATCAGATCAGTTTTGGTTTCAACCTAAGGGCCAAACTAGAAAGTGTCTAGTCCCATATGTGTGGGACACCAAGGAAGGAGGGGGAAGGATGTCAGGGCAACAGATTTCTCTTCCTCAGCAGTCCCTGAGAGTGGAGCTCATAAGCAAAAAGCAAACTTGTTTAACTAATCAAAGCTAATAAATACCAGCCTTAAAAATATTTTGAGCAAGCTATTTTACGTTTCTATGCTTCAGTTTCTCTAACTATAAAGAAAAGAATGAGAGTCATTCTCATATAATAGCATTCCCCTCCCAAACCCATTCACCTTTCAATAAATGATTACTATATATCTATTATGTGCCATGCACTACAATATGGAACAAAGACAGATATGAGCACTGCCCACAAAGAGTTTATGACTATCTTCCTTGTCTCTCTTCATTGCAGTTTCCTTTGAAAACTTTTGCTGAAATTCCATTACCAAATTCTACTGTATGGTAAAATCTTAAAATCTTTAGGGCATAGTTTAAAACATGCCTCATCTCTAATGCCTCGAATTGTTCCTGAGCCAGTAAGTAAGGCTAGGGGAAAATAAGGAACATATATTTATAATATATACATATATAAAACATGTAATATATATATATATATATATTTTAGAGTCCAATGTACCACTTTTATTTAGGAAAACACCAAAGGAACATATATTTTTTAAACAATTTGCCCCTGTTTGGGTCCTATAAAAATTATAATTAACTTATAGAAAATATTTCAGTTCTTCTCTAATATTCTCCCTTCCCATATTGTTGCTTGACTTTTAATCATCCTATTGAAAATTTAAAATTTTCAACCATTTTAAAACCTCATATCCTCTTTACAAACCCAAGAGGGCTCTCATATTCACCTGAGCATCAGAATCATCACAGGAATTTTTAAAAATACAGATGCCTAGGCCCACTACATAGTTACTAAACTAGAGTATCTAGGGATGGGGCCTAATCTAGGGCCTCTAAGCTCCCTAGATTGTGAAGTCAGGTTTAGAAATTATTGTACCCAAGGCTGGCTTAAAGATATACACTTGAATGGTTCTACCCTAAGAGAACAGTTCAGTCACACTATGTAATTCTAGATGTTCCTCCTGCCAGAAGAACACTTGAAGGTTAGGCCAGTTTAAACTCTGCCAAGGAGTTCTGAAACACCATAGAGGGTTCCCAAGTCAGCCTTGCTCAGTGGTCCTCCATCCCTTGAGGCCACTTGGGCTTACAGCCCACTGCAAGCTTAGAGCCTCAGAGTGGCCTAGGGGTGGGGTGGCCATATGTTCTAGGTTGCCCCATGCAGGCAAGTTAATAATGGTCAATAGCTATCCTGAATAACTATTAATTATTTTTAATTATTAATTATAATTAATTATTAACAATGCCCCTTTCATTCTCAGAATTGTCCCAGTTTGGAAGAAAAATAATATGGTCATGAATGAATTGGCAATGACCTGTCACTGATTCCTGTACCTGAAATACATTGGAAGTCCCTACTTGCACTATTTTTTTAGCAAAATGGGCAAAATTTCCATTTAAGAATGTCATGCTTTTCTTTCCTCTCCAGTCTCCACTGTCACCTCTCTCCTATCCTTCACTGGCCACCAAGCTGTACTGTAACTTGGAGGAGTTGCTCTTAAGTGCCAATCTACTCTACCCTCAGACCTTAGTTTCTTTCCCTGCAACACAGGGTTAATGAAACTGACATCCTTCCATCACATATTTTGTCAACTACTCAATCAAAGATTAAAATGTTTAAAATAGTTTTAATTTTTTTCAGTTAGTCCAGGAAACATAAAATGGCATGCTTTCACATGAGCCATTGTTTAGAGTGGGGAAGTGCTTTTAATTTTGTCTTAAAGGAAATCTGCATGATCCATGTACTGAGCAACTACCAAGGGAATTTAATTGGTAGAACAGATTTACACCTGCACAGAATACATATTTCCTGCCTCTCCTATGCTGATGTTTTAGATATAAAATACATTTTGTTTTCTTTATTAAACCTTGAGAAGATGTCTCTTGTTGGTCATTATTTCATAGCAGGGGAAGTACATATTCCTAAAGACACAACTGAGCTTCCCTTTAGCCACTGTTAGTTATTTAGGTAATTAAGAAGCAGGCATTTTTAATTTTGAGAAGGCTTAAATAAGTTTTGATGGTGTATGTATGTGCTTAATATATTATTTCATAGCAATTTAAAAGTGAAAATTTTAAAAGGTGCATTCAGTATTTAAATCTTTCTTGAGCCCAGCAAGGACATTATAATACAAATGGACATTGATAGATTCTATGTAAAAAGATAAATTGCATCCTGAGATTACACCGGGTCATCTCACTGATGTAGGCATCAAACACAATTACGGTTTCTCATTTATAATGAAGAACTGAGAAAGATTCTGATTTCTGAACCCAAGTGAGAAAGTAGGAAACTGGGAGGAAAAGAAGCAAAGACAAAGAAAGGACAACAAGGCTCCTTCTCCCTGCCCTGCCACCCACCCTGTGCTGGACTGGGCTTTGCACGTGCCAACTCCAGGAGCCCCCCACATCCATTGCTTTGCACGGTGCTGTCATGTCTGATGACACGATCAGGTTCAGGCATTGATTGAGTATTAACTCTCAGCTCCTGCCCTGAAGAGTTTATCAGGAAAGCAAATATATAAACAAATCTGAGTGAGGTCACTGTAACTTAGGGATGCGCTATAGTTGGACACAAAGCAGAGAGTTCTCAACAATCTCCAAGGCTGAGCACCAGGCATGTGTGGCAGGAAAGGGATGCCAGCAGAGGGAGCAGCAGGAGCAAAGGTACAAAGACCTGAGGGCACCTAACATGTTCTGGGCACCAGTGGCAGGTCAGTATAGCCAGAGCAAGGGACACAAGCAGGAGCCAGATCCGCATGACCTTCTGTGCCCAGTCAAAGCACCTGTCCCTGTGTAGGCCACAGCAACCCACAGAGGTGTTTTTAGGCCAGGAAGTGACCTGATGAGATATGACATCTGCTAACAGAAAGGGCTAACTTCAGTGCAACGGGGCAAACCAAGGGATGCCAAATGCGCAGGTGGGAGTGAAACAGGACATGGAAGGCTTCCTCCAGCACTTTCTACAGGCTAGCTTGCTGGCACAGATTATTTTACTTACTCCTCCAACGGCCCTTTGAGGAGGTGCTATCATTTTCAGTTATATTCATCTGGCAGATAAGGAGATTCAGACCTGACCATTTGCTCAGGATTTCATAGGTAGGAAATGGTACACTCAGAATTTGAACCCAGACAGTTAGACCCCAGGACCAGGGTTCTTAACCACTGTGCTCCAGTGCCTCTCTGTAATAGATCATGATCCAAGCAGACAGTGGTGTCTCCATAGTGAGGAAAGACATGACTGTGTTCTCAGAGTGGCTGAGCAGCATTCGGCAGGGAGATTCCAGACATGGTCTGTTTTGGGAGTGACAGGCCTACAGTTCTAAGGTCAGACTTTAGATCCTGGTAGGTGAGTTGGGAAAGGAGGAGGAAGGACCAACGTAAAGACCAAGATAAAACCCCACACACCTCAAGAAATATGCAAGCTGGGTGAGCTCCCAACAAGGCAGGGAGGGTCAAATCCCAAAGACAGAAGTGGGGTACAAAGTGGGGATGTGTCCCAGTGATTAGAAGTGGAACACACACTCAGGACCAGACAAGCTGCAACGCTGGCTTGTGTTGAATTACCTGAGTCTTTAAAGCACGCTGACTGCCCAGGTTGGCCACAGCTCCTGGGCTGCAGCTGATCCTGCCTGGATGTGCAGGGAGGGCTAGGTGTGAGAAAATGAAGCAGGTCCTGACAGGCACTTTGCATCTAATAGCTTCATTTAAGGTTCTCGATTTTTCTGTCCAGTTTCTACAGATATTCGTGCCATTACAACAATACATTGTAAAAATAGGAAACAATTGAGAAAAATCCTAGTTTTATGCTAGTGGGAGAAATGCCTATTTAATCCTGAAAGTAGTTTCTATGAGACTTCCTCCCTAATAACTACATATTTGTTCTCAAAAACAAATACCAGAAGTAAGGAACAGTGCATTTTTACAACGTACCATTAATCTCTCAGAAGAACAATTAAAATGTTCCATCAATCATGGCTTACTGTTTTTTTCTATATTAGTAATAATAATATATAGCTGGAAGTGGGCATACCAAAACGTGTCAAGGAAATGCAACTGCATTCATTGGATTTCATTGCCAGTTATTTTGGTTAGGTCAACAGAGCCGTCTTTCTCACTTGTTCTTAAGTGTCAGGCTTTTTAGTAGGGAGAGAAATTGTTTGTCTAAAATGGTTAATAACCACCAGTTCACCAAAATATTTTGGGTAAGCCTATTATTCTAGTTATAAAGGTAGGAATGAGAGTCATTCTCAGATGGGTGCTCCCTAGAAAGGCCATTCAGCAAATATTTAGGAAGCACTTACTCTGCACTATGCATGGATCCTGCCATGCATCCTTGTGCACCAGAGCCTGCCTGACAGAACCACAGCCATCCACCAAGGCTCACCTCAGATATCTGGGCCTCTGTCAGCCTTCCCTGACTGCCCTCATCAGAACTGGTCATCTCTTTTCTTGGCTCCCACCACATTCTGTTTTTGTTTCTATTTTAGCATGTATCAAAGCCCTCTAAGCATTCTGCTTCTCTATCCCCATGCCTCTCTCCCCTCTTCTCTTCCCACATCATATGCAAGTCCTTCAAGACAGAACAGTGGCCCCTGGTGGCCCCAGGACTATGGCTGCCCAGTGCCCACCCAGGGCCCCACACGGAGTCTGTTGTCAGAAAATGGATGCCAACATCATCAAAAAATCTACAAACAACAAATGCTGGAGAGGGTGTGGAGAAAAGGGAACCCTCTTGCACTGTTGGTGGGAACGTAAATTGATACAGCCACTATGGAGAACAGTATGGAGGTTCCTTAAAAAACTAAAAATAGAATTACCATATGATCCAGCAATCTAACTACTGGGCATATACTCAGAGAAAACCGTAATTCAAAAAGAGTCATGTACCACAATGTTCATTGCAGCTCTGTTTACAATAGCCAGGACATGGAAGCAACCTAAGTGCCCATCGACAGATGAATTGATAAAGAAGTATATATACTTCTTTATTATGATAAAGAAGTATATATATGATATACTCCATATATACAATGGAGTATTGCTCAGCCATAAAAATAAACGAAATTAAGTTATTTGTAGTGAGGTGGATGGACCTAGAGTCTGTCATACAGAGCAAAGTAAGTCAGAAAGAGAAAAACAAATACCGTATGCTAACACATATATATGGAATCTAAAAACAAAAAATGGCCATGAAGAACCTAGGGGCAAGATGGGAATAAAGACGCAGACCTACTAGAGAATGGACTTGAGGACACGGGGAGGGGGAAGGGTAAGCTGGGACAAAGTGAGAGAGTGGTAGTGTATATATGGACATATATACACTACCAAATGTAAAATAGATAGCTAGTGGGAAGCAGTCGCATAGCACAGGGAGATCAGCTCGGTGCTTTGTGACCAGCTAGAAGGGTGGGATAGGGAAGGTGGGAGGGAGGGAGACGCAAGAGGGAGGAGATATGGGGATATATGTATATGCATAACTGATTCACTTTGTTATAAAGCAGAAACTAACACACCATTGTAAAGCAATTATACTCCCATAAAAATGTTAAAAAAAAACAAAACAAAACTTCATGTCTAGAGGAAAAGTGGACATGCAAAAAGACCAATTAAAGAAAAATATGCATGTACTTTAGTAAAAAAAAAAAAAAAAAAAAGAAAGAAAGAAAATGGATGCCAAATTGAATCTGCTGAAAAGAAACTGAAATTTCTTTTTTAAGTAATTGAATGTCTTCAGTGAGCTAAAAGACAGTAGGATTATGTCATTGAGTGTATTCCTTTGCTCCTTTTCTCTGCAGCTGCCACATTTAAAGCCTTATAAGGAAAAACATATCCAAATAATTAAGAAAGAAATCCAAAAACATTCACTCTGTTTGCTAAGGTAAAGAGACAACCTGCTCTAATATGTATATAAATTTATTATTTAGAATGTTTTAATCTCCAGTTTGAAGAGGACATAGATACATCTCTCCTGAGCTTTCCAATAAGCAGGCTGAGGCACCTGGATGACTTCCCAGGGCCTGCAGAATAAGGCTAATCTCCTAAGTATCTCGCAGGCAGGGCAAGCAGATTCCTAGAATGCCAAAAGATGCCATTGCTGCTGCTTGGCACTGCCCCCTGGGGCCAGAAGTATGAAGGCTGAGAGTTGGGTCTCAGGCCACATGAGAGCTCCCTTGCCAAGAGAGGGGTAGAAGGACTCCCTGTCAGACTCCCCATATACCTTTGGACAAATGCAAACATCAGAGAAATGACTAGGTCCGGAGACAGTTCTGAAGAAAAATCTAAAACCTTTCTCAAAGCCTAAAGGAGACAACAGCTTTGAGAAACCCAAGCCTCTTCTTCCTATTCTTGCGCTTTATTACTTCTAGATATTAAGTACACAGAGATCTGAGATTTTACTAGCTGGGATGTGGTATCCACTATTTCAAAAGCATAGAAGTTTGTACCTCATAGGTGGTCTGTCAGAGATCTCAGATCTCTTCTCAGAAGAATAAAAACAAAAAACAAGCAAAACACTTAAATGTTTGTAGAAGGGGTCAGACATCATTTGTTTCATTATTGATGTCTGGACCAAGTGAAATGAATGTTAGCTCCTTTTCCAGATATGCTTCTTTCTATCATTTCCCATGATAGGAGGTTGATTTACTATAATAAGGATAAGAGTAAGATGTGTCAATTTGACCCCAAATAGTTTTCTCATCAATAAGCTAAGTATAGGAAATCAGGGTCATTATTCAGTTAAGCATAGGTAGGACTAGAAAGTTGCCATTAAAAAAGGGTGATGATGTGTAATGTGAATTTTAGGTGTGACTGATATCTAATATACAGCCAAGACCACAGTCGTAGCACATTTAATGCTTTATCAATGACTGGAATGAACAAGTTAAAGAGGACTCTCAACTTACAAATGACACCAATTACAATGACCTTATTAACATATATAAAAAATAACATCAAAGTGATTTTTGGCAAATTACAAATAGCCCATAAAAATAAGATAAAAA
Source organism: Stenella coeruleoalba (assembly GCF_951394435.1). NCBI lineage: Eukaryota > Metazoa > Chordata > Mammalia > Artiodactyla > Delphinidae > Stenella > Stenella coeruleoalba. Next base: position 72,374,941 of record NC_137155.1, read on the forward strand.
CCAATACAAAGTAAGATAATGTTAAAAGACTAGGAATAAAACGTATAGCTATTAAGCGGGAAACAAATAGGTAAATATATGAAAAATAAGAAAATATCAGGAGAGGGTTGTCATTTCTGTGGGAGCTTGTGATGTGGAAAATCAAGATGCTTGGTAAACACAACGGATATGGAAACCCTTTGTAATAATTCCACAGCCCCTAAGGGACCAAGATCTCCTGGGTGAGAATCACTATTGTAAACACACCCTTAAATGAATCCATCATGCTCCACACCCCTTGAGCAATAGGGGACCAAAACTAAGTCTATCAATTGTGTCTGAACATTAAACATCTCAATAATTTAATGATATTTTAAAGGAAGCACAATGAATGGAATCAAAAGGAGAATTAATCCAAAAAAAACAAAAATGTCACAGACAAGATTCTCTACTTTATTTGCTATTGGTCAGACTTATTAAATATAGGATCTGTTTTGATCTTATAAGGAGGTAGAGATGCTGGAAAGATCCTAGGGAAGAGCAAAAGGAAGGAGATAAGAGATGAAGAGAAACACCCAGGTAGGGCTGGGGAGGGACTGTTTTGTCTGGCAGTTTGTTAGAAGAGTTGAAAGTGAACATAAAATGACAACTGCCTTTAGTTACTGCTAGGTTCTTATGAGACTTAACAAGGAAAATACTGCTCAGACACAATCACCATTCAGGACAAGGAAAAAGGAGGAAGGGGTTAGTTGAAAAAAAAAGAAAAGTTAGGTTACATGGGAGAAGAAATTCCAAGTAATAAGAGCAGTTAATCCGAAGAATGTGTCACAAGAGGTTGTTCTGTAAGAGTAGTGTGTTAAATTACTTGTCTATGTAGCTTCTCAAATCCTTCTACCTCTACAGCTACAATTTGGTGTATAAGAATACTGACACAGTCTCATAATTAAGCACAAGCATATGTATGAACACTTTCCTCTATTCCTGCAGGATACCTGGTTTGTTTGGGGGCAAAGAGGAGTTGATGTGGCATTGTGTTAACAGTGGTTGAGAATGCAAGTGGTAAACATCTGAAAATAGAATACTACAAAATGCATGCATTGTATGTACCAAAAGGTCAGTATGAAACATTATCTTTATGGCAAGCCTGCCCATCCAATCCCTCCTACACATTGCATAGTCACACAATTTTGCAGCTTGTATAAATCCCTATTGTGATTTAAACTCATGAGAGAGTGTGGCTTCTGCAAAGGGTGGCTGTTTTGTGACTTTAGACCAGTGGTCCTTTACCCTAGCTACAAATCATCTGGAGAACATTTAAAAATACTGTTGTACACGCTCCATCCCTAGAAATTCTGATTGAATTAGTCTAGGATGGGGCCCAGGCCTATGTATTCTCTTCTCTTTGGAAAGCTCCCCAGGTGATGCTAATGTACAGCTGGAATTGAGTCTGGTTTCGACTCACAGAATTTCTTAATAATAAAACTGTGTATCATGACAAAACTTTCAGGACTGTAAGGGCTACAGTGGGGAAATTATTACTTCTCTAGGTCCTCATCCTGCAGAGTCCTTAGAATTTTTATTAGAATATCATATTTATCACTCAAATTCCTATTACCAAAAAAAAAGATAGACTTTGTATGTGGGATAAATCTCATGTCACTTATGTAATTCAGTCCTGGTGTTTTTCCCTTTCCTTTGCTCATTCTTTCTATTCTCCCCAAGAGGAAGATCAGCAGGTTAGAGTGTCAGAACATCATCCCTATCCCTCTTTTTCACTTGGGTTCATGGTTCAGGCATACTAGGAATGGAGCTGACAACATGCACTGGTTTTTCTCCTAATGGTGCAGAGGCCACAGGAAACTTCACTGGACCTAAGGATGGCAGGTGTCCCACACTTCTCCAGGGCCTGGCACAGAGAAGAGAAAACTCACTGAGAAGTGCTTTACTGATGCCAATCACTCCTCAGAGCAGATGGGGAAACTGAGCCTCAGATGAAACCTGAATTCCAGATCTCTCTTGGACACTGACCTCAAGTGTTACCTTGGGCCTTGGAAAAGTCACTTGGACCCTTTGGACAGCAGTTTATTCATCTAACAATCAATAAGTTGAACTAGAAGATCGCTAAGTCACTTATATTTCTAAAATTCTGTGATTCCAGTTAACCAGTATTCATAAAAGTGTGGAACGCTGTAAACGTGTATAAAAGTCCATGCAGAGATAACGGTGGAGGACCCCCTCATCAATACTATTTTTATTACCTTCTTCCTAGATTTTACCAATTGTCATTCTTACGCTTAATATTAAGGCTGTGGGACTTAACTAAATCATCTTTGAAATACTGAGCTATCAACAGATGGCATCTGAATGCAAATATACTGCAAATAAATATTTGGTCCTGAAGAAGATCAAGAGCTGGAGTTCATTTCCCCTTCTCATTTGGGCTCAGAACTCTGCGGTCTTTCCTTTTACTGCCCTTGCCTCCAAACTGGCTGTTTGTGTTCAAAGATGGATCAGAAAATCAGTTCCAAAGTTGGTTACAAACTTTCAGTAATTTTTGTTTTTTATTTTTTGTAACCAGCCAATTTCTCTTAGTTCACATAACAAAGAAGCTCATAATTATTTGCAGCTTTAGTTAGAGCAATGGTCTTAAAAATGTCTAGCTAAATAGAAAATGCTCAGATTTTCTGAGTGCCGACAGTTATCAAATTCACCTAGTTCATATATGGCCACATTTCTGAAGTTCTTTTAACAGCCCAACTGTGAGCAATAGGATCAGATGACTAAGAACTACAGGACGGAAGCACTATTACTTTGAATCATATTTTCCCATTACCCAGCTATAAAGAGTCTGTTTCTCTCTGACCCATATAAAGTTCAGAATTTAGGACCCTATGTGATTTTAATCCCATCATTTAGCACCCCAGCTGTATGAATCTGAAAGTAAAAATGAGGTTGTTTGAATTCCAGACCCCCTGAACATTCTCAGGGAGCTCATCAGCTCCCTAAGCTAAGCTATAGGTTTAAATCTAAACCTAAATCTGTAGGTATGAACCCAAATTTCATGATAAACAAAAACTGAATAGATCTGTCTTCCCTGTCATTACTCACCTTTTGATCATTCTTTTACCAAAACTACTATGACTGGGTTAGAATAATAGAATGCAATCAATAAATGCAATCACTAGCCCCTGGCCAGATAATAACACATTCAGAACTTTCTTTCCTAAAGGAGATTTTATCGTGTTTGTGCTCTTGTAAATAGGAGAAAGAGAAATATAACTTAATAAATGGAAGCATTCACTAATTTATTCAACAAATATTAATTTAGTATCTACTAGATTCCAGGGAGTTTACAGTCTAGTAGCAGAAATAATCTCACACACATACAAAATCAAACCATTAAATAAGTTTGGGGTAGGCGGGATGAAAAAAATGGTCTGGTCTAAATTCAAGAGGTTAGTGATTTGGGGAGGGGCAAGAAAGTGACTTCCTCTATTACCCTAAAAGTAAGCTTGAGCAGCCAGAGGCCATGTCTATTTTATTGGCACTGTCCCCTTTTCAGTGACACCCGTAGCCAGCTCATAGACCCTATCCTGGCTCTGTTTGCTTGGTTCATTTATTCCATCCTCAAAAAGTAGGTATTTCATAACTACTGAATGAAGGAATGAATGAACTCACAAGGCCACAGTACTGTAAACCAAAAGTGCCTACAATAAATATGCATGCATTCTAGGCTATAAATGTTTCTAAAGTTCAGGTACTGTCTCAGCAAATTGTATTCTGATTTTCTAGAGCACCAGTTTGCAACCAGGGATTATTTTTTGCTCCCCCTCCCAGGGGACACTTGGCAATGTCTGGAGACATTTTTAGTTGTCAAAATTTAGGAGGTGCTACTGGCATCTGGTGGGTAGACGACAGAGATGTTGAGAATCACCCTACAGTTCCCAGGACAGCACCCTCACCCTAACAACAAGGAATTATCTGGCCCAAAATGCCAACAAGTGCCCAGATGGAGTAACCCTGTGGTAGAGCTTGGCAGCTATGTCTTGGGAGCCACATGATGGGCTGTGATTATCCTTGCTTAGACCTTACAAGGACCCTAGTGTAAATCCTTTTCCTCACTAGCCAAGCAATGTTCAAACCTACAGAGATTTATTTCATTAATTTTCTATTTGTTTAATAAACAGACTTAAAGCACTGGAGGGAAAAATATTCAAGCAGTGAGGTAAGACGAAAACTATTAGTAACACTAGGTTGACTTAAGTGAATGGTAGGAAACAACCTCTGCCATCAGGAAGTGAGTTGTAGAAACTGAAAAAAAGTTAAGAGTGTTTAAAAAGCTCTGGTTCAAACAAATGTCTATGTGAACCAATGGGTAGTTTGAAAACAGTGAAGACATTTCCGTCTCTTATGTCTTTGATAGAATGGAAAGAGCTTTTATTTTCTTTAGTGCAGTGATCATTCATATTTTTCCCATGACATGCCCAGAAGTTTAAAGAATAACAAACTCCCAAGTGTAAACACAGAATTTTGTGAGAAAGTGAGCCCTCTGGATGAATCCTTATCATTGTATGTTTGGATAAAATAAGATTTCCATGCATTAAACAATACAGGACTTTCTATTTGAGAAGTAAGCTTCCAACACTTTGAAGGGCTGCAGTTATTTCTCCTCAAGGATGACAAACATAAGCGCCCCCAAGGTATGGCTCCTCTCTGTTCAAGTTCAATGCTCTAGTCTCAGTGCTCCTATCACTGGCCCTTGCTTGGCCTATTTTTACACTGTGAACTGTTCCATGTCACTTGTTTGGTAACATTCAACATCAACAAGTGCCACCAAATCAATACCAGAAGACTGAAGATTAAAAGAAAAAGGAATCAAAAGATATGTAGCCTGCTTTGTACCAAGCCACCTGAAACTAGGTGCTTTTTGTAATAATGAAAATGTGAGGCCATGTGGACAGGAGAGATAGTTCCAGATTCCTGAAGAAGGCTCACGGCCAATTGGTCTAGGTACACCAAATGTGGTTTTAGGTTCCTGACTGGGATCCCCAGAAGAAAGAGTGCACAGCATACTCAAGGAGGTATGAAAATGCTCTGGAATCCCCAAATCATCTCATCATCAAGGACAGTTTTTAGCAATTTCAAAAGGATGTATATTCGTTTCCAAGGGATACCTTAAAAAGTATCACAAACTAGGTGGCTTAAAGCAATAGAAATTTACAGTCTCATGGTTCTGGAGTCTGGATGTCCAAAATCAAAAGGTCAGCAGGGCCATGCTCCCTCTGAAACCTGCAGGGGAATCCATCCTTGTCTCTCCCTAGCTTCTGGTTTTCTGGCAATCTTTGGCATTCCTTGGCTTACAGATGCATAACTCAAATCAATCATATGGCCTTCTCCTTGTGTCTTCACATTACCATCTACTTATAAGGATGCCAGCCATCTCAGATGGGGAGCCCACTTCTACACCAGTGTGACCTCATCCTAATTATATCTACAAGACCCTGTCTCCAAATAAGGTCACATTCTGAGGTACTGGGGATTAGGACTTCATCGTATTTTTTTCAGAGGAACACAATTCAATGCATAACAGGATGTAAACTAGGAGTGTATATTTTTGTTATCAGAGCAGGGAAATTTAACTTAAATTTTCAAAGTGTAATACAAACCCAAGGATCATTTATTCTCCCTCCTAAGAAGAGCAAAAGATGGAAAAACCTGGTGGTTGCCTTCAGGTGAAAGGCAAAAGGAAAGGAAGAATAAGGCAAAAAGGAATTAATCTAAAGCAAAGAGAGTCTTGTCTGCTTGATGTTGCTGCCACTTTGAGACACATCCGGTCACTCAGTCAGCTGGAGCATCTTCTCCCCCAGGGCATGTATGCCTCATGTTTACAATAAACTCCAGAAGGCTAACACACATGCAAGAGATGAGCTAATCCTTCTTATTTGCTTAATGGCAGAATGGAAAATAAGCACCCACCTGCACAAAATGGTTTCAGGAATGCCAAGAGGTTCTCCTGTTCCAAGATAGCTCCTCCATCCTCCCAACACTGCTACTGAAATCCCTGACACTTCCCCACTTCTCCTGGTTTGGGTGCCTGGGCCAGAAGCTCCTGATGTAGTATTGACCATTGCCCCTGGCACTGTCCCAAATATTTGGCATAAGTTAAGTCATTTAATACACAGAATAATCTTATGAAGTATGTACCATTATACCCACAATTTACAGATAAGAAACTAAGGCACAGGGAGGTTTAGTAGCTTAGCAAAGCTGAGATTCAAAGCAGCCCTCATGCTATCAAGCAGGGTACCATATTGCCTTTCAACAGTAGAGAGCAACACAGTAACTAACTTAATATCATGCCCACTCAGATCTGAGTGTTAGATTTTTCAGATCCTCTCACCTAGCAGAGAGCTAAGACAGCCTAAGACAGTTTTTTTTTTCTTTCTCGAAGTGTCTTACCTATAACCACTTGCATCAAAATGAGGGAGGAGGTACAGACACCAGGACCCTACTCTCAGACACAACCGACTCAGAATCTCAGTGCCCAGAAATCTGCATTTTAACAAAGAAATGAGTGGACTAATGTTTGAGAACCACTGGCCCTACAGGAATGGAATAGGGAAAGGTACAATGTTATGGTAAACCAGAAAAAGCCACAGAGAGGTGACAAGGCAATGGGGACCCTCGTAACCAATGGTCAATGACTCAGGGGGTCCTGACCAGAGAAGAGCTTGGTTGCTGGAGAGTGAGGGTAATGCTGAGCATGGAGGTTTGACAGCAGAAGGAGGCCAGCCACATCCTCTGGCTTGGATTCACATGCCCTGTCCTGGTAGAAATGGTTATGCTGAGTCAGGGCAGCATTATCTGTTAGTTTGGATGGGAAGCATGGTTGCAGGCAAGGGAGAGCAACCAGAGCACGTGGATTCAGAAATTCCTATGTGATTCTGATTGAGCAGGGCTTCATAAGCAGAATAAGGACTGGTGTGGGGTTAAAGAGAGTTGTGTGATGGAGGATCCAAGAGACCTAAGTCCTGCGTTTGTTTCAGTCACTGATTACAACCTCCCTGAGACTCAAGTTCCTGGTCTGTAAAATGGGGAAAATAACACCTGCCTTGAAGGTCCTCACATACAGGATGTGATGAACCAATTGAGGCATATAGTACTCTATAATGTATGTCATTGCTTTTCCAAAACCTCTGTACAACTCTTCTGCCTCAGAATATATCCGCCACACTCATGCCCTAAGTCCATTAATGACACAATAAAGGACAGTTGGAGATGATGCTCTGCCTTGCTCTGTGCATCCCCCTATACCCCTGCCAGGAAAAAGAACATAGTCACCTAAATTCATTCTAAAGTACAAATTACAATGTAGGCCTCCTGCACTGGGGAAACACACACACACACACACACATACACATACACACACACACACACACACGAAAACATGAGGAAAAGTGGAGACTAGAGACACCAAAGAACAAATTCACTCTCCTCACTCTATCTCTTCCCCACTGGTGTGCTCTACTGATTCCCCGAAGAGCTGGGCTGCTACTTCTGCTTCCACCCCTGCTTCCCCTCCTCAACAAACTCCAGTGCGTGCCCCCTGCTTTGGGGCCAGATCTACACAACTGTAGTTATTCAGATCATTGAGGCAAAACCCAACAAAGCAACAACATGCTTTAACCAATATTTTCTAAATCATTCTTCCTTAAAGCTGAAGACTTCTGAGCTTGAATTGCCCCCTCCTCTGTAGGCTTTCCATGCCGTTCAAGTAACTTAAATGATAACCAACCCTACACTTCATTTTGATCAGATCGTGGTATTATAGAGCTATGGTGAAAAGAACATCTCTTTTAATAAAATGGGATACCAAAAATATCGATAAATAAAAGTGCACTTGTGAAATTGGAAAAGAATTCATAGTAGATAATATGATAGTTAATGTATGCCTACATTCTTTCAATGGACATTTATAGCTCCTTTAAAATATTATACATATTGAAGGAATATTTGCTAATTAATGTGTGCATAGTACTACTAGGAATTGTGGAGGATACCAAGATGGGTACAACAGATACAGACCTACCCTAGGTCCTGGTTTGATCCATTCATTTATTAGTTAAGTGACCTTTCCTTATTGGGGAAATAAAAGACTATTTTCCTTTCTTGTTATGAAGATAACCTAGAACTTCACAAGTTTGTGAAGAGAAGCAGATGAGTGAAATAGGACACTATATGTATAAAATATCATTATTCTGAGGTCTCTGTAATGTCTGAGAAGCAACAACAGGGAGGTCAATCCAAAGAGAGACACTCAAGGGTCCCAGCTAGAGGCCCAGGCCAGGGACTGCAGGTTCCCTCTGCACCCCTCTTTCTACACCCAGCCCTCTTCTCTCACTCAGAGGTAGGTATATACCCACCTTTCTGTCCTCTTTCAGCTTGAAACCCTGGTTAGTAATGCAGCCCTCTCCCTTCAGGCAATCCTGTGCTCTCCCACAAGGTGAAGTTGCCTAGCACCTGCTACCCCAAAGCAGCCCAAGAACACTTCAATGTTCCCACCCCAGGTTTACATTTTTCCTAGGACCGTGTGTGGATCCTCTGGAAATCCAAGCAATCATAAGCATTAAGAATACAGTCCAGGCCTCCTCTTTTCAATCGGGGCTGGAAGAACACTGCAGCTTTTTTCCTACAGTGGTGCTAGTTCAGCCCAGTAAACAAATGGGTATTTTGCCTTTGCCCCTGAGAAAACACATAGGCATTAGAGCAAAGTTCCTGTGTTCTGGTAACATTTAATTGTGCTGGTTCTCAGCCCTCTCTACACCCACACACTCATGGACAACATTTATTTCACTGACTTCAAAGGCTGTTCAACATGTTGGAAATATGTGAGAGAACACTGAGGGGAGTTTGAAATTAGTCTCAACCCTCCTTCTGTATGTGTGGGTTTGGTTCATGTGTTAGGATTTTAGAAGTACGTATTTGATTTTTAAAACATTCATTTGTTTATACTGGGTTTAGAGTCATGAAAAATAAATCAGGATTTCTATTGCCAGTTTTTGTGTTTTTCATAATAAATAGTAGTCATTCATCCTTGTCCAATAATAAATATTTATAGGTTTAAATTAGGAATAGCTTTTCAAGAGAATTTCCATTCATTCATTATCCATCAACTTCCAGATGCCAGCCAGCACATGAGGAGTTTCCAGAAAGAAGCAGGAAGCAGACTAGGGCTTCCAGGCATGGAGGGGAAAGAGTACCGGCAACAAAAAGAAGTTGTCACTAAATCCAAATGGATGTGTCATTCGCTAGGAATCATTTGCATAAGATTCCCCAGGCCCCAACCCAGAGAGTGTGATCTGAGTCTGAAATGGGCCTGAGCATCTGCATTTTAACAAGCATCCTCCCTCCAGTTGATTCTTTTGCAACACTACCCCTGTGCTGGTGCATTCAAGACATTATATTCAGAAGTCAAGATTCAGTGATGCGTCTTCCAGGTGGAGCTAGCTCTTAGTCCTTGGTGCATATCTGGGTAGAAAGCCAAGCACTTTATGGATATGCGCTGATAGCACTATCAATTGCCTAAAACTTTTCTAATACTCAGTTTGATATGAATTGTAGAAAGTTGAAAATGCTGCATTTCCTTCTCATATATTTCTAGACTTTGCTCCAGGACCAAATTCCAGGATATTTATGTACATTCATTATATACATTTTTCTATAAGCTTAAAAATTAAATTATCTAACAGAAAAAAGAGCAATGTAATAGAAAATAGAACATGATCATCAAAATAAAGATGGTTTGTTTTAGTCATCTCTAGCTACATAACAAATGACCCCCAAATTTAGTAGCTTAGAACAACAAATATTTACCATCTAACAGTGTGTCAGAAATCCAAGTGTGACTTAGCCGAGTAGTTCTGGTTCAGGGCCTCTCACAGGCTGCAGTCCAGGGGACAGGGCTGGAGTCATCTCAAAGCCCGACTAGGAGAAGACCCATTTCCAAGCTCACTTGCATGGCCAATGGTAGGATTCAGTTCCTCCCAGGCTGCTGGATTGAGGACTCAGTTTTTCAGTGGCTGTTGGCTAGAGTTCTCCCTCAGTTAACTTCCACACAGACCTCTCCATAGGGCCGCTCACAACATGGCAGCTGGCTTCCAGCAGAGCAAGCAAGCAAGAGAGCAAGAAAGGAAGCAAGATGATGCCATGGTCTTTTGTAACCTAATCTTGGAAGTGACCACCCCATCACTTTTGCCACATTTTACTATTTAGAAGCAAATCAATAAATCCAGCCCACACTAAAGGGGAGGGTGTTACACAAAGCATGAATACCAAGAAGTGGGGGAGGGGGGATCACTGGGAGTCATCTTAGATGCTATCACAGAATACATGAATTTGCTTTTTCATAGTCAATTTATCATCCTACTTACACTTTGCTAAAACTAAATGTTAATGTAAAACAAACTCTTCTGATACAGGTTAAGGAGTACATTCTGGGGGTAGAGTCTAGTAGTGTTGAAAAGATATTTTGAGGTTATTAGTTGAATTCAGGTTTCTATATGAGGAGCTGTACACCTACTATGCCAACAATAGGAAAGAGTGTTAGTTACTATATCACTTAAGAATGCTCTCTGCTATAGGTAATAGAAAATCTGAAGAGCTGTGGCTTAAAAATAAGAGCATAAGGAGAAGTCTAGAGGCAGACAGCTACTGGCATTGTTTCAGTAGTTCGGTAATAGCAAAAGCAGCATCTTCTATTCTCTTAATTATACATGTCACCTCATGATCACAAGATGACTTCTCTACACTAAGGCAATACATCATTTTCTAAGTAGGATGAAAGGGGCAAAGGGCCACACCATATATCTCTGCTTCTTTTCATAAGGAAGATAAAGCTTTCCTGGAAGTCTTGCCCAGCAGACTTCTACTTAGATCTCATTGGCCAGAATTGGGTCACATGTCTACTCTAAACTGACCACTCACCAAGGAGACTAAGATTACCCTGGCAAGTCTATAACCAACTATAACTTAACTCTGAGATAAAAGAATTATTTCCAAGACCTGAATAAACGGAGATTCACTTGGCAGAGAAGTGGGACTGTGGATTTAGAGCAGGCAACACACATCTTCTGTAAACATCTTGTTTGTTATTATTTATGTGCTCCTTATATCCAATACAATCACAATTTTGTGATTTTTTCACAATTTTGACAAAAGTCTAAAAAGATATTTTCCCACAGAAACAGACAAGGCAAGCATCATTGCTTGTTAAATCTCAAATATACTTAAAGTTTCCTTCTTGAAAATTCCTTATTCATAAATAAAATGTCCAAATTTTGAGACAAAAAATGACCCCATGTTTTTTTAATCCTGTGTACATATAAAATGTTTTTTAAATATTTCCATTGCATACATTTAACAAGATGAAATCTTCTGAGACTTACTGTATTAGCCAGCTATTATTAAAACACAATGAGACAGATTGCTTTTCTTGAACATCTGCTGATAGATTTTTGTTAACTTACATTTCCAAAATTATAGCATCATAAGTCAATGTTGCACAAAAGTATTTAATGTCATTTATAAAAATCTAGTTATATAAACCGTTGACTCCTTATAAAGCATCTATTAAGACACAGAAATATCACTGAAGCATATTTATGTCTTTGATCTTGCAGTCTGCATAATGATTCGGGCCAGAGGCGCAACTTGTTCCATAGATCACAGAACAGAAAATCAGTTCTTGGAGAAGCTGTTCAACCTCATCTGAGGCATCCCATTCTAAGAAACTAAATGGCACCTGCATGTCTTGGTTTTTGTGTTTGTTTAAAAGCAAATCTCTAACTGCTGTTCTGCTCCAAATCTAGGTGAGCAGATAAAGTTCTGCTCTGAGCAAGACCTGCCCTCCTATAGAGGGATAAGAGGAGCATATCCCTGAGGGAACGGGACGCCAGAGTGACAGCTTTGATAAGGGATAAAATCAAACCAATGATGCATGTGAACGATGAGCACATTGGAGATTGTCAGAAACAGGCATCATCATTCATTCAGTGATGTTCAAATTCACATACAAGCCTAGCTGCCTTTTACATTGACTACAGAATGTAGCATCCAGATGATTGAGGATGTATGGTGACAGCAGACAGCTGTGGAAGAGCCTAGGAGAGTTTCTAAGTCTGAATTCCAATCCTGTGCCTGCCATTAAGTGGGAAAGTATTCTTGATCCAGTCATCTGACAGCTTTGCCCATCGATTTCTCTATCTCAAATGGGACTCCTTTTCTTTAAGGATTCCTTCAGCTTTAAATACCTATGAATCTGCTAAAGCAACTATGCTTTGACGGATGGAATTGTGAACTACCTTTAGATGGAATGACTGATTACTAACAGAACTTTGTTGGGTTCAGTGCATTATGAATACATATCAAAATGTACAATAAGGATATTTTTCAAAATATTCCCTCCAGTTTTCTTCACCCTAGATAAATGTACAGAAATGTCTGTATTAGTGTTGAGAAAAGGACACTTCTCCTAACCTCACACAGAGATACATTTCAAGTCTATGTCTTAGAAGACAGTGAGAGACTTAAAAGAGACCTAGAGATATGAATGGGGTAGGCAGAGAAGGGACCTGGGGAGAGAGATGTAAGTTCCTAGGGAAATTATGTGGAGGGCAGGGCTGGATCTAGGCCTGGGAATCAGGAAGTTACAGTTCTAATTTCAGCCTTTCCACTGATTCACTTGGGACCTTGAGAATGCCTGGCCCATTTAAATCGTGCCTCAGTTTCCTTATCTGCCATTTAGAAAGAGTCCTTGGCTAGGTGCCCAGGATTGTGAGAACATAATGTTCAGGGCCATGGAAATTCAATCAGTACCAAAAATGCAAAACATCCTAGTTACTAGATGTCCTAACTTAAAATGGAAACATTAACAAGAGTAATTCCTTTAATAATCAAAATGTGAATGTTTTAGAAAGCATATCTATATGGGTGAAAATTAAGCGAATTAAGGCTACTGGAAGAGCTTACAGTCCTAGGGATACATAAGCAGAAAAAGGTCAAACTTGGGGTAGGACAAGTTCCAGTTTTGCCACTTATCATCCTTGTGTCCTTGGGTAATTTCTTAACCTCCCACAGTAGCCTCATATGTAAAATGAGAATAAGAGCACGCATCTCAGAGGGTTGTGTTAAAGATGATTACAGATGGAAGTTAGCTCTTTTGAAGCATTGATGAGGTTTGAATTCACAGCCACCATATACTTTTCAGCTGATAGTTTCTCTTATTGCAATTAAAAAGCTTAGTCACCCAGAGCAAGTACTTTTTTAATGCCATTTATTAAGCATTTACTGTATTGCAATGCTCTATCCCCATGCTAAGCACTTTGCATAAATTTTCTCATGTTCTCTTCACAAAAACCTATTACTATTACTGCTGCAGAAATGGAGGTGGAGAGAAACGAAACATTATTTCTGGCTTCATTGTGTTTCCTTAACCTGCCTTATTTTTTTTCTCAGCTGCATCTAATTGGTTCTACTTTTAATATTATTTTAAGCCACTTAAAGTTTTTAAGACTAAAGCAGCAACTAACTAAATATATTTATATAACATGTTAGTTTTGTCATGTTGCTGTCCACCCCTGGAGACCTGCTCTAAATTTACTTGGATATTTGAGGATAAATAAATCATGCTCACTGCAGTTTCTGGAAAGCATTAAAAAACACTAAACTTGCTTTGAAATAATCAAAGCAAGTTAAAATAAAGCTTAAGAATTTCTAAAATATTCATTGAAAAAAGCATTTATATTTATGTTTAGAAAAATTAACTTATCATTGAGAAATCTTACACACATGCATATGTTCATAGATCTTCACTAAGGACCAATTGTGTATATATGTGTATGACCTCATCGTAACACGCTCCTCAGAGACCACACTGTGGGAATTCTTACAGTTACCAAAGGGTTAAATTCAATAAACTCTTTTTTGTTAATGTACCATTTAATTATGAAATACTATAATCGTCTTAGAGAAAATTTGAAAAATATTTTTTTAAGCAATGTGGTATTGAAGAAAGAGTCGGTATCTTTCAAACCAGATTAGAAATTCAAATCCACCTCTTATTTACCTGGACAACTTATTAAACCTTACATTTTTCTATGAAATGGGAATAATAAATTACAGAGTTGCTGTAAGTTAAATGAGAACAGTGTTTGATCATGATAGCCAATCAACAAATGTTAGTAACTATCCATTCCCTTGGAAAAGAATCTCTAGGCAGACGTGCTTAAATTCTGTTCTGTAAAGAGATAGGAATCCTCTGTTCCCATAAAGTGCTTACCAGCCTTCTTTGGTAATAGACTATTTTCTAAGAAAAAGCAATGGACCCTTTTCTATTGTACATTCAAAATGTATGCACCCACTTCAGGGCATTCGTGGACCAACACTGCCCATCCTTTGACTCAGATTAAGAACACCTGCTCTAGCGCATTCATTCTGACTTCACCAAATCCTCTTACAAAATAAGGTCATCTTTAAAAAATACTCAATTCTTTGGGTACCTTTCAGTTGGATGAAGGAAAACAGCAGGGCTTTATTTTTAATAGCTCTAGGAAAATGCATTATCTGAGCAAAACCCCACAGTAGACAAGTAAACTGCACAGAAACTTCATTAAAGGACTGATCTGACTTGCCACATATTTAGAACAGCCTTTGAAAACACACAGGTAAATGTTTACTTCTGAGTCTAGATCTAAATGAAGAAAGAAAACATTAGAACAACAATAAATTTACTTAGCTTCATTTAGATAATTGTGGACATACCATTTTTATATATTACATATTCTTAGGACATTGGACAACAGATCAAGAAACAGAATGTTCTAGAAAATAAACCTTAACTATTGGTAAGTATTACGTACTTTTTACGAAAGAGGTTTTGTTGTGTTGAATCAAAAGTGGCTCCTTGGCACTGAGAGGCTCCATGGAGTCACCCAAGTCCTAATTCCCTAATCCTGAGATTAGCTGGATTGCTGCTAGCAGTCATCAACTTGTTTGGATTTCAAACTACATTAGATCCCTTCATATTGCTGCCACCACCAAGCAGTTAAGCTGGCTCTGTCCTATTCTTTTGGTGGTAATTTTTTTACCCTATGCTTCAGTTTAGTCTATATAATCCTTCCAGAGGGATAAAAGCTCCTGGGAATTAATTGCTTAAGTGAACACATACTGTGGGAGAGAACGCTATTTGGGAAAGGGGCCAAGTTTGCATTCTGTCCCCACCATTGCTTTGTGTTTGATTTCAGCAAGTCACCTTCACCTCTCTAAACCTAAGTATCTTCTTTTGTAAAATGACAACCTACCTTCCCAGATTGGTTTGAAATCCCAGATCACATGGAGACAATGCATGTAGAAGCACTTGGTAACTATTAAGTGCTATGTGACTGCAAACTCATTTGATTACTTCCTAGTGGCCACCAAAAGGGACTAGTACAGGTGTGGATCACTGATGTTTGCATCTGTCCTTATTCAAAACCTTACTGTTTGCTCAATTCAAAAATTAAGTTCTCTCTTAACATTTTCTTAACTGCCTTCCTAATTTTCTTCTTGCTTTTAATGTCACCTCTGCTCTCTCTAGCAGGAAAACCTGAAGCTCAAAGCTCAAAGCTCACCTTAGGCTTTTCTCTCTCCCTATCCTTGAAGTAATTAAGTCCTGTGGATTCTTCCTTTAACATCCTGAAATTCATTATTTATTCTTTTCTTTTTTCTTTTTCATGGCCTATTCCAGTTTTGGCCCTACCATCTCAAACTTGAGATACAGCAAGAATCTCTCTGCCTTGAGTCTCTTCCTTTTTTCTCAGGCTGGACACTGATATCAAATTCATGTTGATAAATGATTGCATTGATTGTGGCTGTATTCCTCCACTCCAACATCTTCAATAGACCCCCACTGTATATAAAATAAAATTGAATCTGGCCTCAACCCATCTTTCCAGCCATGGCCACACAGGTCTATCTGCCTGTGACACTCACTGTATCATCCTTCCTTGTTCCTGGGGCCTTGCTCACTGCATTTTCAAGATGCCTTCTTCCTTCCTTTCCAAATCATACTCCATTTTCCAATCCCTGCTCAGGTCCCACCACCCCATGAAGACTTCTTGAATCCTCAGAGCTCACGATGATCTAATTTCCTGAAGATATTCTACCAGTTGAATGTTTGAAGAGTTGATAATCAGTTATGAACTAACTACCATTTAACATTGTGTGTGTAGTTGTCTTGGAGTCAATTAACTTAGGTCATGTCATTTACATTTTATTGAGTGCCATGTATACTTATCCATGTTGCTGGGTTTTACTTGAAGGCAGGAATTTTATCATATCCATTTAGTTTCCCTCAGAGCAGCAGTTTTCAACCTTTCACACAGCAAAGAAGCACCTGGAGGACATGTTAGAAAATCTCCTTGATGCCACTCCTAGGGATTTTTGTGGGGCCCAAATCTCTGAATTTCCTACAAGTTCCAAGCGAGGCTTATGCTGCTGGGTGCCTTTTAGCATCTTACACAGAACCTGTACATAAAAGCTAATATATATTTATGCATACTCAGAAATGTTTTTTTTTTCTTTTCTTCTTCTATTTCATGCTCATGTTCTGTCACTTCTTCCTTTTAGATTGATTTTGAAGATGTGATTGCAGAACCAGAAGGGACACACAGTTTCGATGGCATCTGGAAGGCCAGCTTCACCACCTTCACTGTGACGAAGTACTGGTTTTACCGTTTGCTGTCTGCCCTCTTTGGCATCCCAATGGCACTCATCTGGGGCATTTACTTTGCCATTCTCTCTTTTCTGCACATCTGGGCAGTTGTACCGTGCATTAAGAGTTTCTTGATTGAGATTCAGTGCATCAGCCGTGTCTATTCCATCTACGTCCACGCCTTCTGTGACCCGCTATTTGAGTCTATTGGCAAAATATTCAGCAATATCCACATCAACACGCAGAAAGAAATATAAATGACATTTCAAGGATAGAAGTATATCCGATTCTTTTTTTCCCTTTTAATTTTCTTGGTGCCAATTTCAAGTTGTTAGCAACAATATATGAATGAATTTTCTTGGTTCAGAGCAAAGAAATCACTCAGTTTTCATAACTTTTATTTGTCTCTTCTGAGCTATGTCTTCTATTTTTGGGGGGGTATGAATTTTTAAAACCCACTTAAAATATTTTCCTTACATTTGGATCATTGTTTTATTGGCTGAGATATGAGCCTATCGTTGAAAGATAATTTGAGAGAAATATGAAGAACTGAGGAGGAGAAAAAAAAAAAAGAACTAACAACCTCAACTGCCTATTCTAAAATGTTGATCATTTTATGGTAAGGGAAGAATTCCAGGCTATTGCCATTGAGTGTACAGGTATGTGGGCAGTTTTCAAACAACTCTTCCCTCTGAACTGTTGGTGAATTGCTGCCATTCACTTTAATGATCCAGTGGAATCTAGTGATCTTTATCAAGTTAGAAAATATAATCTGCACATGATCCGACTAATGCCTTACTCTCCTGAAATTTTAACCTGTGATACTTTCTGTGCCTGAATATTTGTTATATAGATGGTGACACCTAAGTGCCTTCCTGTTCTTCAGGTTTTCCTTTTCAAATAGGGTCCACCTCACCAACTTTCATTAGGTCAGCAGCCTCCCTGAAGACCAAAATTAGAAAAATCCATTACCTAGTTCTTCACACTTGTTTCTGACTCTGAGATACAGAATCAGATGAAGTTCATGTCTGCACTTGACACAACATCTTTACCCATATCGAGTATGGTCCACATCAGCCCCATTAAACGAATTAAGGTGGATAAATGGGGCCAAGCCCTCTCTGGGCTGGCAGGAGTAGAAGCCAACTGTCCCCGTCTCTCACCAGCTGAATGAGGTCAGCATGTCTATTCAGCTTCGTTTATTTTCAAGAATAATCACGCTTTCCTGACTCCAAACTAATCCATCACTGGGGTGGTTTAGTGGCTGAACATTGTGTTCCCTTTTCAGCTGATCAGTGGGCCTCTGGGGAAGGGCTCATAAAATGGAGGCCATTGTGTGAGACTGTCAGAGTTGTTGCAAATGTGACCTCTTCAAAGTAAAGCACTTGCAACTGTCTGTAATGCTGTGACACATGGCCCCTCCCCCTGCCAGGAGCTTTGGACCTAATCCAAGCATCACTTTGCTCAGAGAGAAGATGGGGGAGGAGGCAGTAATAAAAGATTGAGGTAATTTTGCTGGAATAAATTCAAATTCTTCTGAACTCAAACTGAGGAATTTTACCTGTAAACCTGAGTCATACAGAAAGCTGCCTGGTACATCAAAAAGCTTTTTATTCCTCCTGCTCATATTAAGATTCTTCCCAGGGGGACTTTATTTTTAACCTTCAGTTATGCTTTTATTTTTATTTCCATACAACTGTTGGAATTCTGCTTGTTTTTTTGTTTGTTTGTTTGTTTTTTGGCCTCTTCCAGTTCTCCTGACACTTTAATTGCCAACCTGTTACCTACTTAGGTTTTTTGCATTTAAAACAGACACTGGCATGGACATAGTTTTACTTTTAAACTGTGTACATAACTGAAAATGTACTATACTGAAATATTTTTAAGTGCAAAGATATTTTTATCTTTATATGAGGAAAATCACTTGGGAAATTGCTTTGTGATTCAATCTGTAAACTGTGTATCCCAAGACATGTCTGTTCTATATAGATGCTTAGTCCCTTGTACAAATCAAGTGCTGGTCCAAAAGACAGCTGAAATTTTATATGCTTACTGATATTTTACACTTTTTTATCCTGCATGTCCTGTAAAGTTATAAGTCTGCACAATAAAAATGTTTAACAGTTTGTCAGCTTTATTAGTTTTCCTCAAAACAGGTCTGTATGTGTTGATTTCTGTGTGTGTGTGTGTGTGTGTGTGTGTGTGTGTGTGTGTGTGTAATGAGCATATTCATGGTGTGGGTACATATTTGTAGTATGTTTTTGGGGGTGGTGGTCTTCCAGTTTTCAAGACCACATTTTCCACATTTAGTTGGGCTCTTTCTTCTAAGGCCATCAACATTCATGAGTTACTTCAGGTGAAAGTTATAATTAATAAGAAATATTTGTTTAGCAGTTTACTCAATGTTTTGTCTTATGCCACCTAATTTGAGCTCCCAACAACTTTATGTGATAGATATTAACTTTCTCCATTGATAAATGATACATTCAGGGAGGGGGCTTTGCTTTGAATTTTTGCCATTTCTTAACTGGAATTTTTTAAGATGCACATTTCAGAAATAATTTATTTTGGCCTTGGCTAAATTTACATTAAGAGCTTCTGTATTAGTCACGGTGCTCCACAGAAACAGAACCAATAGGAAATACATATATGAAATATACATATATGAATATATTAGGAAACTACATATAGAGAAAGAGAGAGAGAGAGATTAAGGAGTAAGAAACTGGTCCATACAAGTTAAGGAAGCTAAAAAGTCTCAAGGTCTTCAGGGTAAGTCAACAAGCTGGAGACCCAGGAGAACTGATGGTGTAGTTCCAGTCCAAAAGTTGGCAGGCTGAGACCCAGGAAAAGCTGATGTTTCACTTTGAGTTCAAAGGCAGGACAAAACCAATGTTCCAGTACAAAAGAATTCAAGCAGTAGGAATTCTCTCATACTCAGGAAAGGATCAGTCTTTTTGTTCTATTCAGTCCTTCAACTGATTGGATGAGGCCCACCCACATGAGAGGGCAATCTGCTTTACTCAGTCTACCAATTTTTTTTTTATGTTTTTTTTTCCTTATTAGTCATCCATTTTATACACATCAGTGTATACATGTCAATCCCAATCTCCCAATTCATCACACCACAACCCCCACCTCCTGCCACTTTCCCCTCTTGGTGTCCATATGATTTTTCTCTACTTCTGAGTCTCAATTTCTGCTCGGCAAACCAGTTCATCTGTACCATTTTCTAGGTTCCACATATATGCATTAATATACGATATTTGTTTTTCTCTTTCTGACTTATTTCACTCTGTATGACAGTCTCTAGATCCATCCACATATCTACAAATGACACAATTTCGTTCCTTTTTATGGCTGAGTAATATTCCATTGTATATATGTACCAATCTTCTTTATCCATTCGTCTGTCAATGGGCATTTAGGTTGCTTCCATGACCTGGCTATTGTAAATAGTGCTGCAATGAACATTGGGGTGCATGTGTCTTTTGGAATTATGGCTTTCTCTGGGTATATGCCCAGTAGTGGGATTGCTGGGTCATATGTTAATTCTATTTTTAGCTCTTTAAGGAACCTCCATACTGTTCTCCATAGTGGCTGTATCAATCTACATTCCCACCAAGAGTGCAAGAGGGTTCCCTTTTCTCCACACCCTCTCCAGCATTTGTTGTTTGCAGATTTTCTGATGATGTCCATTCTAACTGGTATGAGGTGATACCTCATTGTAGTTTTGATTTGCATGTCTCTAATAATTAGTGATGTTAAGCAGCTTTTCATGTGCTTCTTGGCCATCTGTATGTCTTCTCTGGAGAATGTCTATTTAGGTCTTCTGCCGATTTTTGGATTGGGTTGTTTGTTTTTTTTTAATATTGAGCTGCATGAGCTGTTTATATATTTTGGAAATTAATCCTTTGTCCGATGATTCACTTGCAAATATTTTCCCATTCTGAGGGTTGTCTTTTCGTCTGGTTTATGGTTTACTTTGCCGTGCAAAAGCTTTTAAGTTTCATTACGTCCCATTTGTCTACTTTTGTTTTTATTTCCATGACTCTAGGAGGTGGATCAAAGGATATCTTGCTGTGATTTATGTCAAAGAGTGTTCTTCCTATGTTTTCCTCTAAGAGTTTTACAGAGCCCAGTCTTACATTTAGGTCTCTAATCCATTTGGAGTTTTTTGTGTGTATGGTGTTAGGGAGTGTTCTAATTTCATTCTTTTACATGTAGCTGTCCAGTTTTCCCAGCAACACTTATTGAAGAGACTGTCTTTTCTCCATTGTATATCCTTGCCTCCTTTGTCACAGATTACTTGATCATAGGTGCATGGGTTTATCTCTGGGCTTTCTATCCTGTTCCATTGATCTATATTTATGTTTTGGGGCCAGTACCATATTGTCTTGATTACTGTAGCTTTTTAATATAGTCTGAAGTCAGGGAGTCTGATTCCTCCAGCTCCGTTTTCTACCCTCAAGACTGTTTTGGCTATTCGGGGTCTTTTGTGTCTCCATACAAATTTTAAGACTTTTTGTTCTAGTTCCATACAAAACGCCATTGCTAATTTGATGGGGATTGCATTGAATCTGTAGATTGCTTTGTGTAGTATAGTCGTTTTCACAATATTGATTCTTCCAGTCCAACAACATGGTATATCTCTCCATCTGTTGGTATCATCTTTAATTTCTTTCATCAGTGTCTTATAGTTTTCTGCATACAGGTCTCTTGTCTCCCTAGGTAGGTTTATTCCTAGGTATTTTATTCTTTTTGTTGCAGTGGTAAATGGGAGTGTTTCCTTAACTTCTCTTTTAGATTTTTCATCATTAGTGTACAGAAATGCAAGAGATTTCTGTGCATTAATTTTGTATCCTGCAACTTTACCAAATTAATTGATTAGCTTTAGTAGTTTTCTGGTGGCATCTTTAGGATTCTCTATGTATAGTATCATGTCATCTGCAAACAGTGACAGTTTTACTTCTTTCCCAATTTGTGTTCCTTTTATTTCTTTTTCTTCTCTGATTGCCGTGGCTAAAACTTCCAAAACTATGTTGAATAATAGTGGTGAGAGTGGACATACTTGTCTTGTTCCTGATCTTGAGGCAATGCTTTCAATTTTTCACCATTGAGAATGATGTTTGCTGTGGGTTTGTCATATATGGCCTTTATTATGTTGAAGTAGGTTCCCTGTATGCCCACTTCCTGGAGAGTTTTTATCATAAATGGGTGTTGAATTCTGTCAAAAGCTTTTTCTGCATCTATTGAGATGATCATATGGTTTTTATTCTTCAATTTGTTAATATGGTGTATCACATTGATTGATTTGCGTATATTGAAGAATCCTTGCGTCTCTGGGATAAATCCCACTTGATCATGGTGTATAATCCTTTTAATGTGTTGTTGGATTCTGTTTGTTAGTATTTTGTTGAGGATTTTTGCATCTATATTCATCAGTGATACTGGTCTGTAATTTTCTTTTTTTGTAGTATCTTTGTCTGGTTTTGGTATCAGGGTGATGGTGGCCTTATAGAATGAGTTTGGGAGTGTTCCTTCTTCTGCAATTTTTTGGAAGAGTTTGAGAAGGATGGGTGTTAGCTCTTCTCTAAATGCTTGATAGAATTCACCTGTGAAGCCATCTGGTTCTGGACTTTCGTTTGTTGGAAGATTTTTAATCACAGCTTCAATTTCATTACTTGTGATTGGTCTGTTCATATTTTCTATTTCTTCCTGGTTCAGTCTTGGAAGGTTACACCTTTCTAAGAATTTATCCATTGCTTCCAGGTTGTCCATTTTATTGGCATAGAGTTGCTTGTAGTAGTCTCTTAGGATGCTTTGTATTTCTGTGGTGTCTGTTGTAACTTCTCCTTTTTCATTTCTAATTTTATTGATTTGACTCCTCTCCCTCATTTTCTTGATGATTCTGGCTAATGGTTTATCAATTTTGTTTATCTTCTCAAAGAACCAGCTTTTGGTTTTATTGATCTTTGCTACTGTTTTCTTTGTTTCTATTTCATTTAGCTCTGCTCTGACCTTTATGATTTCTTTCCTTCTGCTAACTTTGGGTTTTGTTTGTTCTTCTTTCTCTAGTTCCTTTAGGTGTAAGGTTAGATTGTTTTTTGAGAATTTTCTTGTTTCTTGAGGTAGGCTTGTATAGCTATAAACTTCCCTCTTAGAACTGCTTTTGATGCATCCCATAGGTTTTGGAAGGTCGTGTTTTCATTGTTATTTGTCTCTAGGTATTTTTTGATTTCCTCTTTGATTTCTTCAGTGATCTCTTGGTTATTTAGTAATATATTGTTTGGCGTCCGTGTGTTTGTGTTTTTTACATTTTTTTCCCTGTAATTCATTTCTAATCTCTTAGCATTGTGGTCAGAAAAGATGCTTGATATGATTTCAATTTTCTTAAATTTACTGAGGCTTGATTTGTGATCCAAGATGTGATCTATCCTGGAGAATGTTCCGTGCGCACTTGAGAAGAAAATGTAATCTGCTGTTTTTGGATGGAATGTCCTATAAATATCAATTAAATCTATCTGGTCTATTGTGTCATTTAAAGCTTGTGTTTCCTTATTAATTTTCTGTTTGGATGATCTGTCCATTGGTGTAATTGAGGTGTTAAAGTCCCCCACTATTATTGTTTTACTGTCGATTTCCTCTTTTAGAGCTGTTAGCAGTTGCCTTATGTATTGAGGTGCTCCTATGTTGGGTGCATATATATTTATCATTGTTATATCTTCATCTTGGATTGATCCCTTGATCATTATGCAGTGTCCTTCCTTGTCTCTTGTAACATTATTTTAAAGTCTATTTTACCTGATATGAGTATTGCTACTCCAGCTTTCTTTTGATTTCCATTTGCATGGAATATCTTTTTCCATCCCCTCACTTTCAGTCTGTCTGTGTCCCTAGGTCTGAAGTGGGTCTCTTGTAGACAGCATATATATGGGTCTTGTTTTTGTATCCATTCAGCAAGCCTGTGTCTTTTGGTTGGAGCATTAATCCATTCACGTTTAAGGTAATTATCAATATGTACGTTCCTATGACCATTTTCTTAATTGTTTTGGGTTTGTTTTTGTAGGTCGTTTTCTTCTCTTGTGTTTCCCACTTAGAGAAGTTCCTTTAGCATTTGCTGTAGAGCTGGTTTGGTGGTGTTGACTTCTCTTAGCTTTTGCCTGTCTGTAAAGCTTTTGATTTATCCAATGAATCTGAATGAGATCCTTGCTTGGTACAGTAATCTTGTTTGTATGTTCTTCCCTTTCATCACTTTAAGTATATCATGCCACTCCCTCTGGCTTGCAGAGTTTCTGCTGAGAAATCAGCTGTTAGCCTTATGGGAGTTCCCTTGTATGTTATTTGTTGTTTTTCCCTTGTTGCTCTCAAAAATTTTCCTTCATCTTTAATTTTTGCCAAATTGATTACTATGTGTCTCAGCGTGTTTCTCCTTGGGTTTATCCTGTATGGGACTCTCTGCGCTTCCTGGTCTTGGGTGGCTATTTCCTTTCCCATGTTAGAGAGGTTTTCGATTATAATTGCTTCAAATATTTTCTCGAGTCCTTTCTCTCTCTCTTCTCCTTCTGGGACCCCTATAATGCGAATATTGTTGCATTTAATGTCTTCCCAGAGGTTTCTAAGGCTGTCTTCATTTCTTTTCATTCTTTCTTCTTTATTCTGTTCCACAGCAGTGAATTCCACCATTCTGTCTTCCAGGTCACTTACCCGTTCTTCTGCCTCAGTTATTCTGCTATTGATTCCTTCTAGTGTAGTTTCCATTTCAGTTATTGTATTGTTCATCTCTGTTTGTTTGTTCTTTAATTCTTCTGGATCTTTGTTAAACGTTTCTTGCATCTTCTCAATCTTTGCCTCCATTCTTTTTCCGAGGTCCTGGATCATCTTCACTATCATTATTCTGAATTCTTTTTCTGGAAGATTGCCTATCTCCATTTCATTTAGTTGTTTTTCTGGGGTTTTATCTTGTTCCTTCATCTGGTACATAGCCCTCTGCCTTTTCATCTTGTATTTCTGTGAATGTGGGTTTTGTTCCACAGGCTGCAGGATTGTAGTTCTTCTTGCTTCTGCTGTCTGCCCTCCCAGTCTACCAATTTAAATGTTAATCTCATCCGAGAACATCCTCATGGCAACACCCAGAATAATGTTTGACCAAATATCTGGGTACTCCAGTCAAGCTGACACATAAAATTAACCATCACAGCTTCCAAAAACATTTTTTGCAAAGGGATCTTCTCCTAATTTCTCTCCCCCTGAAACTCCTTTCATGTTGTTAACAGAGTCCCTCCCTTTGCTGGGCTCTCAAGCAAGCACTGAGGCTGATTATTTAGTAACCCAGGCTGGCATTTGTGTTTACCCAGTAAATCCATTTCTCGTATGCAGTGTGGAGACATGCTTTTGACCGTGGCAGCATGTCAGATCTTGGCCAAAGTTATGCCAAAGTTATTCAAGAAGAATCAGTGTAGTGACTTTAAAGAAAAGCTTTTGTACAGCAAAGGAAACCATTGACAAAACAAAAAGACAGCATACTGAATGGGAGAAAATATTTGCAAATGATATGACTGATAAGGGGTTAATATCCAAAATATATAAACAGCTTACAAAACACAACATAAAAAAAATAAACAGCTTGATTGAAAAATGGGCAGAAGATCTGAATAGACATTTTTCCAAAGAGGAAATGCCGATGCCAACATGCTCATGAAAAGGTGCTCAATATCACCAATCATTACGTAATGCAAATCAAAACCATAACGAGATATTACATCACATCTGTCAGAATGGCTATCATCAAAAAGAACACAAATAACAAATGTTGGAGAGGATATGGAGAAAAGGGAACCCTCCTACACTGTTGGTGGGAATGTAAATTGGTACAACCACTGTAGAAAACAGTATGGAGCTTTCTCAAAAAACTAAAAATAGAACTACCATATGATCCAGCAATTCCACTCCTGGGTATATATCCTAAAAAACCAAAAACACTAACTTGAAAAGAAACACAAACCCCAATCTTCATAGCAGCATTATTTCCAATTACCAAGATATGGAAGCAACCTACATGTCCACCAAAAGATAAATGGATAAAGAAGATGTGGTATATATATACAATGGAATATTAGTCAGCCATATTGACATGTACACATTGCTCTATTTAAAATACATAGACAACCAACAAGGACCTACTGTATGGCACAGGGAACTCTGCTCAATATTCTGTAGCAACTTAAATGGGAAAATAATTTGATAAAGAATAGATACTTGTCTATGTATAACTGAATCACTTTGCTGTACACCTGAAACTAACACATTGTTAATCAACTATACTCCAATATAAAATAAAAAATTTTTAAATAAATAAATTCACTGCTGTGTCCAAAAAAAAGAATGAAATAATGCCATTTGCAGCAACATGGATGGACCTAAAGATTATCATACTAAGTGAAGTCAGACAGAGAAAGACAAATATCATATGATATCACTTATATGTCATTGAGCAATTTTTTCTTAGGACGGTTTCTCTTTTATCATTAACTCATAGGATTCTGTCAGTTCCACCTCCAGTGCTTTTAAACTCTTGCCTCATCTCCCCTGTCACTACCTCCATGTAAGCAACCATCATTTAAATCCTGAACTATCCTAGCTAGTTTTTCTGTTTCCACTCTTGCCCCCTAATCTAACTCACTTGGTCATTTTGCTACACAGCAACACAAACTGTCACACATACGTAGAAACATAACACAGCTTAAAACCCTCCAGTAGCTTCTTATTGTATTCATTATAAAATCCAATCCCTTTACCAAGGCCCACAGAGTCTTACATGACCCAGACCCTACCTGTCTCTTCCATCTTAGCTCATAGCACCACCACCTTACTACCTGTCCTCCAGACACACTGATCTTTCATTCCCAAGAACATTTTAAGTCCCATCTCGTCACAGGACTTTGCACAGCTGTTCAATCAGACTGGACTGCTCTTATACCTTCCTCTCTACTTTCCTACCTCCTTCTCATCCTTTAAGTCTCAGCCTCAATATCACTCCTCAGAGAGGTCTTCCATGTCTTCCCTATCTGAAGCAAGTCCTCCCTTGTTAGTCTCTATCTTAGCCTCTTGCCTATTTCCTTCACTGCACATAATATTGAGAAATTATTTTATTTTTCGGTTTATAATTTTTTGTCTTTACCTCCCTTAGGATACAAACTGCATGAAGCAGAGATTTTTACCATAATAGACATTCAATTAGTATTTGTTAGATGGATAGATTGCTGGATAGATGGATGGAAAATATGAAGGCATGAAGTGCCAAGTTTCTGCTTTACTGCTAATAGTGTCATGAAGAAGGTCACCTAATCTGTTGTGAAATAAATTATAGCATTACCAACAACATACTTGCCATTTGTTTTTCTTCCCCAACTTCATTCTTTTCTCCATGATTTTGTTCCCCCATTGAAACTTTCTCTATTGTACCCATTTGAACACTCTGATATGTTAAAACATGAGTTTCCCCTATGAAAATTTTAGCAAGGACTACCATGGATATTTGATATATACAGTTTTTCTTACTTGAATAATGGCAAACACATGTTGATACAGTTATTAAGGAAAAAGATGATTTTCCAGCAGCTGTTGACTTCATCAACTCCACTATGTGATGAGTCACTCAAACTTCTACAGAGCTAGAAAGTTACAAGTAAGGAAGAGAAATTTTATTATTGTAATGAGGGAGGAGTGGGAAGAGTTAGATAGGGGAAAATGAATAAAATCAACTGGAGTGACAGATTTGACGCTATAGAAAGTTGAGTAATTTATATGTCAAAGGGAAAAAACTATAATCTACCTAGTATTTTAACAGAACAAGTGAAAAACATGTGGAAACTGGCATAAAGGGTGGGGTACTTGCAGCAGGAAGAAGGCAGTCATTAAAAAAAGGTAACAGCTGCCAGTCTGAGCCACTCTATGAATGGGCAACGAAGAAACCTACTCCTCTACTGCATTTGTATTAATATCATGCTAACTATTAATGAGATAATAACTATCTCAGGCATTAGTCAAAGTCCTTTTTGAGAGGATATTTTTTAAGCTCTTCATCACATTGCATGAACACTTGGAAAAGGTGAGATTTAGTTACCCGCCAACTCTAAAACAAATTTCTATCAACTGTATAACACAAGTAAGCACTCTGTGAAATACACAGCACAATGTTCACATTGATGGATATAATTTGGCTTGACGCTGACTTTGCATTTTCACTGTGATTTTTGTCCTTTTCTTCATTGCCTTTCCTATTGCCCTCAAAATAAAAATAGGTTTCATTTACTGAGCACATAAGGCAGAGCAGTATGCTAAGCATTTTACAAATATTCCTAACAACAACCCTATGGCTTATGTGACCTTATCTAAGTCAACTGGATGCCACTGCTCTGTTTTCGAGATCAGAAAACAGAAGCTCAGAGGGGTTAAATAGATTACTCAAGGTTTCCCAGAAAATTTAACACCCATGACTACTAGCTCCAAAGCTCTTCTTTACGGAGAAACTCACTATGTTCTTGGGAGAAATTGCAAAAGGGAAATACTATTTGGCAGTATTAAAATAGTGTCATCAAGGGGGAAAAAAGACAGTAAATGGTTAAAAGTCATGTAGATAATATATTCCCTAGTCCAAGGTTCTGTTCACATAGTTGTTCGTTTTCTTCCTTTCGCAGGAAGCAACTATTTGGTACAGTAGAAAATAGAAAAACAAGCAAGACAAAATGGGTAGGACAAAGGCCTTTGTCTTCAAGGAAGCTCAGTGAAGCACCAATGCAAGCGACTCTTAGAATTAATATTTTGTTATTTTTCTCTGAGAAAATAGCTTTTTGTAAAATAAAAATTACTGACAATAAATTTTATGGTTTAGTATAGTGGCCTTAAAACTGTGGAATATAGAACTATAGAAGTCAGAAGTACTGATAGATACCCTAAGAGAAAAGAGGTGGGCTAGGGGTAGAGATGAGAGGAACAGTATCTACCACTTTCCCTCAAACAAACAAGGTCCATTTAAATTTCTTTTCATATTAATTTTCAGCATAATATTTTATTTGATTAAATAGTTCCATCACTAAGAAAATTTGAAAACCACTGCCTTGATGAAATAAATACATCTTTTATAGCAACTTAGATCTTAAATGAAAGACTAGTGCTTGCTTTTGTGATTATTACTCAAATATGTCCTAATAATATTTTTTTGAAAATCCAAGCTAAACTGAGATGACCAAGCTCAGAAAATATCTATCAAAACCATGAAAAAATATACAATAGCCTTGTAAACTCTCATACTCCAGATCTTACAGAAATGAGTAATAATTTGAGTGGGATGAATAGGAAAAAACTAGGAGCGTCATTTATAATCCTGAGGAGGAAACAAATTTAACAGTGAGGTTTTGGCATTAGGACAAATATCTGGGATGACATCAAATATTGCTCAGGTAACTTACAAATAAAATATCAGCCTTCAGTATCTACATTGGACTAAAACAACTTCTTTAGTTCTTATTTCACCTTCAACCTTAAACAACAATGAATGTAAATAATAAGAAATACTGTAGCAGAAAAAACTTTGAAGTTAGAAGCAGGGAACTGTAATCAAATCCTCAACCAGGGCTTCCCTGGTGGCACAGTGGTTGAGAGTCCGCCTGCTGATGCAGGGGACGCGGGTTCGTGTCCTGGTCCGGGAGGATCCAACATGCCACGGAGCGGCTGGGCCCGTGGGCCATGGCCACTGGGCCTGCGCCTCCGGACCCTGTGCTCCAGGGCGGGAGAGGCCGTGGCAGTGGGAGGCCCGCGTACCACAAAAAAAAAAAAAATCCTCAACCAACTTCAAAACCAACTATGTGACCTTGGATAAGTCACATAACTATGTTCTCCTAAATCAGCAGTCATAATGCCTCCTATCTCATGAGACTGTGGTTCAAATTAAAAAGTAAAAATGCCTAAAACAGAGCCAAACCTCATGGGAAATAGAAAGTTTTAAACAACCCTTCACTCCATCACCCTATCTCATTCTTTCCAGTGTCTCAGGGTACCTTACCTGCTTTTCTTAACACATCCAATTGGAAGAATCAACATTGTGAAAACGACTATACTACCCAAAGCAATCTACAGATTCAATGCAATTCCTGTCAAATTATCAATGGCATTTTTCACAGAACTGGAACAAAAAATTTTACAATTTGTATGGAAGCACAAAAGACCCCGAATAGTCAAAGCAGTCTTGAGAAAGAAAAATGGAGCTGGAGGAATCAGGCTCCCTGACTTCAGCCTATACTACAAAGCTGCAGTAATCAAGACAGTATGGTACAGGCACAAAAACAGAAATATAGATCAATGGAATAGGATAGAAAGCCTAGAGATAAACTCACACACAGATGTTCACCTTATCTTTGACAAAGGCGGCAAGAATATACAATGGAGAAAAGACAGCCTCTTCAATAAGTGGTGTTGGGAAAAACAGACAGCTACATGTAAAAGAATGTAATTAGAACACTTCTTAACACCATACACAAAAATAAACTCAAGGGCTTCCCTGGTGGCGCAGTGGTTGAGAGTCCGCCTGCCAATGCAGGGGACACAGGTTCGTGCCCCGGTCCGGGAAGATCCCACATGCCGCGGAGCGGCTGGGCCCGTGAGCCATGGCCGCTGAGCCTGCGCGTCCGGAGCCTGTGCTCTGCAACGGGAGAGGCCACAACAGTGAGAGGCCCGCGTACCGCAAAAACAATAATAAATTAAATAAATAAATAAATAAACCCAAAATGGATTAGAGACCTAAATGTAAGGCCAGACACTATCAAACTCTTAGAGGAAAACATAGGCAGAACATTCTATGACATAAATCCCAGCAAGATCCTTTTGGACCCACCTCCTAGAGAAATGGAAATACAATAAAGAATAAACAAATGGGACCTAATGAAACTTAAAGCTTTTACACAGCAAAGGAAACCATAAACAAGACAAAAAGACAACCCTCAGAATGGGAGAAAATATTTGCAAATGAAGCAACGGACAAAGGATTAATCTCCAAAATTTACAAGCAGCTCATGCAGCTCAATATCGAAAAAACAAACAACCCAATCCAAAGATGGGCAGAAGACCTAAACAGACATTTCTCCAAAGTAGACATACAGATTGCCAACAAACACATGAAAAGATGCTCAACATCACTAATCATTAGAGAAATGCAAATCTAAACCACAATGAGGTTTCACCTCACACTGGTCAGAATGGCCATCATCAAAAATCTAGAAACAATAAATGCTGGAGAGGATGTGGAGAAAAGGGAACCCTCCTGCACTGCTGGTGGGAATAAAAATTGATACAGCCACTATGGAGAACAGTATGGAGGTTCCTTAAAAAACTAAAAGTACAACTACCATATGACCCAGCAATCCCACTACTGGGCATATACCTTGAGAAAACCATAATTCTAAAAGAGACATGTACCACAATGTTCATTGCAGCACTATTTACAATAGCCGGGACATAGAAGCAACCTAAATGTCCATCAACAGATGAATGGATAAAGAAGATGTGGCACATATATACAATGGAGTATTACTCAGCCATAAAAAGGAACAAAATTGAGTTATTTGTAATGAGGTGGATGGACCTGGAGTCTGTCATATAGAGTGAAGTAAGTTAGAAAGAGAAAAACAAGTACCGTATGCTAACATACATATATGGAATCTAAAAAAACGGTACTGATGATCCTAGTGGCAGGGCAGGAATAAAGACGCAGACGTAGAGAACAGACTTGAGGACGTCGTGGGGGAAGAGGAAGCTGGGACGAAGTAAGAGAGTAGCATTGACATATATACACAACCAAATGTAAAATACATAGCTAGTGGGAAGCTAGCTAGCTGCTGCTAGTGGGAAGCTGCTGCATAGCACCCGATGCTTTATGATGACCTGGAGGGGTGGGATAGGGAGGGTGGGAGGGAGGCTCAAGAGGGAGGAGATATGGGGATATATGTATACATATAGCTGATTCACTTTGTTGTACAGCAGAAACTAACACAACATTGTAAATCAATTATATCCCAATAAAGATATATATATATATATATATAAACACACATCCTAGCCATTCTCTTGCCTGTCTTCATAAACCATATTTCTTCTTGTGCTTATCAATATGGACTGAGTCAAAATGTCCAAAATCTACCCGATGTTTTATTTCAAGGACCTATCATTGTCCGACTTCCATTTCTTGTCTCTATATTCATACTAGAGGAGGGACATCTGACTGGCTCAGCCTAGATCATAGACTGGCTTCTCCTACATTTGTTGTCCATTCTAATCCTATCAGTGACAGCTATGGCAGCAGAGTCACCTGGTTTGAAAGGTTATCCATTCAAGGGGTTATGGAAGGAAGGGAAGCTAATTAGAAATAGGGATATGGCCAGCAAACCAGCAAACATGTCTCTTACAATCTAAATATCCATAAAACTCTAATCTTCCAAACTCTTCCACATCTGTGTCCTCCATATTCCCATGAGATAGGAATGGAGGTGTCCCGTAACCTACATACGGAAAGAATAAAACAACATGGACAAAAGACTTACCTAGGGTCACTTAATGAGTGACTGGTGGAGCAAGAAATAAATCCAGATTTTCTGAGAGCTTAGGCAGCCTGGTCTCTCTTTAACAATTAAGATTGCAAAGATTTCTAAATACAGCAAGGGCAACAAATGCTGAATCAGTATCAATTGTAAAGACAGAAACACAGGCACAACTAGAAGAAGGAACTACCCCAGCTCATTAAATGGAATAAATCAGCTTGAAATGGACTTGTGTCTCAACAATGCTGTGCTTTCACTCCTGGGCAACTTCCTTCTGTAGAGTTATATTAATGCCAGTCAGGAAAGAACCTAAGGGTTAAATCCTTGGCACTAACCCTAGAGGGCAATGGAGAACTTTTCCCCCCATAATTCAGCCAGTGAATAGGAGTCTCTTTCATAAAAGTCTCAGAAAACACAGTTAATATTCAGCCACTACCCTCAAATTAAATGAGGATTTATCTTACTCTAAAGGACAACTATTTCATTATTTGTACAAATTTAAATGACACATGATAAAAGGAGAAGAGACACAAAACAGCCGCTGTCAGAAATTTCAATAAAAGATCACTGCTGGCCACTCTTAGTACATTGGGACCATGTTAAACATAAATGTCTTCTGCACCTGACCCATGGTGGGTAGAGGAGGAGATGGGAGGAAGGTTCTCCCAGCTTTAAGCAGCAGAGTGCAAAGAGAAGCATCATTGGGATGAGGTCTAATAGCCTGCCTTACGAATAATGTCGCCAAGCGAATTTGGGAGTTGTCATGGTTCCCACCCTATGGTCCAGGCTCATTTGTAAAATAGAGCAAAGGGAGTCCAGTGCTTTGAGAATGTCAATGCAAAATTATAATAATTGCTTATTACATAATATAGTTATTAAAGTGTTTTCTGTGTTGTTCAGGAAACAAGGCATGTTCATCGATAGAGAATATGAAAAAAATGGGCATAATTGTGTTTTCCTCTTGTAACTTACCCAGGCAGAGACAGTTGCTCTGCCCTCGAGGCCTTGAGACATTTTATTCATATCTCCACTGAACTGTAAGCTACTGGGGGGCAGAGACCAATTTTTAGCCATCAGTATGGCCACAGAGGTCAGCATAAGGACTGACAATAAATATCTGCTAAACTGAACTGACCCTCTGTTATAGAACTTACCATGATATGTTCTGTTGTGCTACAGGCATACAATAATTATGTTTTTAAAATGGAGGGGCCCAGTCTGATCCCTTTACATCTCTGTCACTATGGAACAGTGCTATACAATAGAACTTTCTTCAAGTATAGAAATGCTCTATTTCCAGTATAATAAATGGAAAGCACTTGAAGGAACTTTCTTCCTCTAAAAATCTGTATCTGCACTGTCCAATAGAAACCACCAGCCATATGTAGCTACTGAGCATTTGAAATGTGGTAGTGTGACTAGGAACTGAATTTTTAAATTGTATTTAATTTAAATTTAAGTCACCACTTGTGGTTCATGGTTACTATGTTGGACAGAGCAGCACTGGAGTCTAAAGTGATGCATGGCACATAGTAGTTACTATTCAAATGTTTCTGAATGAATGAATGACTACCTAATCCTTCCTAAAACCACATCCCTCCAAACAGCTGTCAGCTGCAGAGTACTGGAAGCATTCAATACCTAATCATTAACTTGGCTGAGTTGGGATTAAATATGTGATCTAAAGGAAGAGTGAATTTGATCATTCTCTGGATATTGTGAGGAAAGCCTTTTGTGGCTAATTTGAAAGATACACTTAAAAGTAACTGATTTGCTTAAGAATAAGTCATCTACAAACCATATTTTCAATCCCAGTGTTATAGCTTAGGGCAGAGTGGTCAAGTAGAAAAACAATCTACTTGGGTTCTAATCCCACTGAATTGCCTACTGCCTGATATACTTTGGAGCTCAGTTAGCATAAAAAACACTTGACTTTTTTTATCTGCAAAATGAGGGAATCTTATCTGCCTTGCCCACTTCCCAGGATGTGGTGAACAGCAAATAAGATCACATGTGTGACAATATATAATGCTATATATACAATGCTATAATGTGACAATATATAATGCTAAACAAAGGTTTAAAAGTTACTTATTTTTAAGTAATATCTAAGAATAATGATTATCATAGTAATGGTGCTTGTGCTATTAGCAAATGATTGGATATGTACTTTCTTGCACAGGAAAAACACAGGAAAAACATATATGTGCCCTCCAAAAAGGTCAAATTACTTTCTTCCACTTTAAATTGAATTCCGTTTTTTCTCCGCCATTTCCTATCTCATAAGGTCACACCCTGCTTACTGGGTGGCTTCAAGTGACAATTCTGAAGCTATTCCTCTCACCCATCTCTCAACATTGTTGGATGTGGCTGTTGGCACAACAGGGTTATGTTACAGGATCTGTGTTTGTAGAAAAAAAAATGTATTGGCAAATTATTTTCCCAGCCACTCCCCCAAGAAGGAGATTTCACATTGTGTTTCTAAAGGTCCCCCTGAAGAATGATTATATGGGCTCCTCTCAGAAGTGAAAGGAATGGAAAAAGCAAGACTGGAAGGCAATTTGGACAGTATCCTTCAAGATTAGGGAGACAGCAGCTGTGTGTAGACTCCACAAGCACTGGGAGTCCCTCTCCCGATGTCTTGCAGTGCCTCGATATGTGACAGGACCTCAGAAGGGATCTTAAAGTTCCTAAAGAGGCAGGACCCTGGGCACCTAGCTCCTGGCCTTGGCAATGACCTCAGTCCCCCAGGAGAACCCCCAGCCGTGAGGAATGGTACAAATCTGAGTCTTTTATTTTTTTTATTTTTATTTATCTTTTTTTTTTTGGAAGAGTTTGAGAAGGATATGGAATGGTACAAATCTGAACACTGACTACTACGTCAGCTGTGATCTTTGGAGACCAAGTACAAGAGACCCTCAGGACATTCGCATGGCAACAAAAAAGACCTTATCATGACAAGGTTTGACGTTTCTACCAGTCAGGCTAAACGGGAGCTTGGAGCATTTTAAATTTATTTAGGAAAAGGAAAGAAATGTAATATTACTCATATCCTGTGTTTTGAAGAAAAATCATGCTGCTATCAACTTTATTACTGTGTCTCAAAGCAGGGCTTCCTTCTACTCCACATTTTTTATAGAGGCCATAGTGAGGTGGCTTTTTGACCCACCCTTCGTCAAAGCCTCTATTTCCATAGAACTGTGAGGGCTGAACTGGAAACAAGCCCAGTTACACTCACTAGGCTGTGTTCAAAAACCACTGTTTCTCTTCAACCCTCAAACAATTTTCTTAGATCAAGAGCATGTACCTAAGGAATTGACAAGCAAATTTGGTTGCTCATGAGTTTTAGGTTATTCTGGCAGATATCGGTCACCTCCAGTAGCTATGGGTGAGAATTGTAATTATCCTCCCCCACAATCCATTACCAAGTGATATATTATACTGAAAACACATATCAGATCAAAGAAGCCACCTGTTCAAATACTCATTACAATAAGGCCCCCAAACAACTAGATAACCTGACATGAGCAATGAAGTCCCAGGAAACACTATCTATGTATAAAATGGTCACTCAAGGCAGACGCATCAGTGTCCTAGTGAAGAATTCAGCTAAATTTCTGGTCAGAAGTCAAGCCACAGGATCCTGTGTTAAGCTGTTGAACAAAACCTGAATGAAGACCTGTCCAAGAAGGCCCCTATGAGGCTCTCTCTAGATTCTTACTCCCTGATGTTCATACAAAGGCAGCAATGCATGTACAACATTTCCAGCTAATCCACATAACTCGATCACCACTCTTTCACCAATGAAAAACCATTCTAGTATCCCTTACACAAACTAGCAAACCTTCTTGTATTTATTGGAGATAAAGTTTTAATAGGATTGCAGGTTATGGTTTTTCAATGCTAGTTGACTACCCCCGGAGTATAAATTCCTTAGTCCAGTATTTCAGAAGTTAACTATCCACCACTATCCACTCTAAACATACACACACATATCCCTCTGTTAGTGCTAAAGAATTATAAAGTAACTCGGAGACTACAATAGTACTGCTCTCCCTTCTGAAGAGTTCTCTCCTGGATGGCTAAGAGGTTTGAACTCTTGCTTCTTCCCAGTCATAGGGCTTAACCTTAGAGTTCAGAGCTCCCCTTCGCTGTCTTTCCTCTAAGTCTCCTATACAAATAAGTCTCTGGTGAATCACAGGGCTGGCTATTGATAACCACATATATGTGAGATGATGATGAGTACACAGCTTGTGTATGCCCTGCTCCTGGTTTTCCCAGCCAAAACACTGGACCCATTCTTAAAAGCAAGTGCAAGCCCCGTCGTACTGTTCCGAACTTTCAAGAGCCTCGCAGTTTCCAGTTATCTATTTGTTCCATTTAACCTCACAGTGCTTGTTCTCGCTGGAATGGGGATACCTGCAAAAATCCCCACATGGAGAATCCTGGTAGCTGCAATATATTGATTTTTTTTCTTTCTTCCAGGAACAGAGGATGTTAATAAATGGTGGATTCTATCAACAAAGGTCACTGCACAGCTATCCTGAGGGACAATGAATAACAGTTTTGCAAATCCTCTTCTTGAACTTTCTTTCTTTAAGAATCCTGTTATGCCAGTATCTGTTTTGAAAGGTGTCTCCTTCAGCTAGTGTTTCTCAAACTGTGAGTGCTGATCTATCACAGAATTGTAAAACTGATTTAATGGTTAATGGCTTTCATTCTTAAATGAAAATAGAACAGAACAGAATAGAATGGGACAGGATGGGATGGGATGGGATGACATAGGAAGGCATGAGATGGAATGGGACGGCATGGGATGGGGTAAGATAGGGTAGAATAGAAATAACAGAGTAGATCACACATAGCAAGGGTAATAGAATGACTTCAGTAAGACTTGTTTCACTTTTATGAGTGTGGGTATGTGTGTGTAGTGAGTTGCAATATAAAGCGTATTTCTTACTGAGGATAATACCAAAAAAATCTTTTAAGCCACTATCATAATTTATATGGAGATAAATTTTCTTTGGGTCCCAAATAAAATAAAAGATAGTTCTAATGGGAAACTGCCAAGTACCTACTAAAATTAGCTAGAGAAGAAAGTTGGGAGCAAATACCACCATGATCCCAAAATATCTGCCTGGGAAAACATTATTTTTAAAGCGTCAGAATAACCCTCTCATTAAGCCCAGGCTATTTTCTGGAATAGTAGAGTTTTAGTTTGCTTTCTCCCAGAAGCAGACACTGAGACAAGAATTCACTTGCAAATGGTTTGTTTGAGAAGAGCAGGGAACATCGGTTGGGAGTTAGGAAAGTGATACAGAGAAATGAAGACAGCTATGAGTCAGTTACCATGGTCAGCTTATGTACATGGGAAACTCAGGTAAATGGTACAGTACACACCAGAGAATTATCCCACCCAAGGAGCAAGACAGCAGGCATTTATATCCAATTTCCAATTCAGCTGAAGCCTGCTGCTGGGGCTGGGGGGTGGAAGTGGCAGGTGTTAATTCCTTGGCACTTCTAGCCTGCCCTGCTGCTGGGCAGAGTGAGACAGAGAAGTTTCCACTCCTCCCACAAAAAAAAAAAAAAACCCTTGTACCTTGAAATGCAGATACTGGGACCCTGCCACCATGAAGGGAGGGGGATTTGCTGAAGTTCCATGGTCACTTGGATTCACTGAGCTAAGATGGACAGATCCAAGGCATCTCCATATCCTAGGCAGGGAATGTCTCACCTGTGAGAGGTGTTACTCATAAGTGTGGAACAATTCCACAGGACTACCAAGTGGACTGGTAATTCCATACTTTCTCATCACTCATTCAGCTGCAGATTCACAAGGTAGTTCCTGGCTCTGTCAAGTTGTCTGGCCAGATAAATAAATAAATAATTACCAAGATGGGTTTAGATCCGTAGTGAAATAAACCTTGGAGACTCAACCACAATGTCAACTAGATTCAAAGAAAGAGAAAAAGGGAGTATGTAATTCTGTATTCCTCAACTCCAACCAACTGAAGAAATTCAGCACCTTTGCCCTAGTAAGCTCCAGGGTTAATTCCATGGACTCTGATAAAGCATTAGAGACTCCTCTCCATCAGGTGGCGTAGTTTGTGCATGAGACTGGCTAGTTTGTGCAAGAAACTTTTTTCCCTTTCC
Source organism: Stenella coeruleoalba (assembly GCF_951394435.1). NCBI lineage: Eukaryota > Metazoa > Chordata > Mammalia > Artiodactyla > Delphinidae > Stenella > Stenella coeruleoalba. Next base: position 72,413,410 of record NC_137155.1, read on the forward strand.
TCCTGGACCCACAGCTAGACCAAATTTCCCAGCCTTTCTTGCAGTGGCCATGTGACTCAGATCTGGCACTGAAATCTAGGAAGAAATTATGTGCTCTCTTTCCAGGTCTGAGCCATAAAAAACTCCCATATGTTCCTCCATCTTTTGGCTGGATGTCTAGACTAAGGGCATCTATGAAAACCACGTGTTGAAACGACAGAGCATCTCTCAGCTTGGGTCCTCCAAAGACTGTGGGGAGGAAAGCGCCATACCCTACCCTACCCCACTCTCCAGCACTAATGGGCTTTTACAGGAATTAAAGCTGAGCTACTAAAATTTCAGGGTTTATCTGTTACAGCAGCTGCACCTACATTAAACAACACAGCCCCCCCATGAGAGAGGCTAGGCTCACAGCCAAGTTGGTTACCCCAGCTGTCTGCAGCCTGCTCCCCTCTTCCTCGCAGTTGTGGAGGTCCCAGCTTTCTTGACTGCCAAAGGAGGTAGTTTTAGACATATGGGGTGTGTAAGATGGCTGCGAGACACTGTCAAGGAGTTGTTTCACAAGGGAAAAAACTTGCACTTTTCCATGTTTTGTAACCAGAATTTTCCATAGTCATGCGGTGAGTCAGAGGCAAAGCAAGGATTTGTATTCTCCCTCTGCTAGGGCATCTCCCTTCCTCCAGGATGGGGTCTAGGCTCTGTGCTGAGAGATTTGGGGAATCAATCACAAGAAGGGTCATGAAATTAGGATTCTACCTTCCAGCGTAGACCACCAAGCAGACTTTAAGCCCACCAGCCTCAGACAAGTGAGGAAGTTTAAAATCAGCTGTACAATCCCTTTTTGGTCTAAATATAGCACTGTTCACTCCCTCTCCCAAGTGACTTTACCCCATTAGTATCTGCATGTTTTTAGAAATGCATATTCTCATTGTTTAAGCTGTAAATTACATAGTCCGGACTCACTTATACAAAGAAGCAAATTGAAAAGTTCCACCCTATGGTGTCACCACACTTAGCTGCTAAGTGCTGCCATCCAAATGCAACAGCAAATTAGTTTAAGAACTGGGAAGAAAACTTGTGCTAGCAGGGTGTCTTGAGGCTCCGGACTCTGTGCCTGGTCACCAGAACCAGCTTGTTTCCTCCAAAAAAGAATTCATGCCGCTCGCGCAGTTTTGTGTGTCCTCAGGGAATTTAGGAACATTTCATCAGCCTCACCCTGAGGAGAAAAATTCCTCAGAGCAGTGCAAAAGGCACAGGGCAAAGAAAGGGGGAGGAGGCTCATGACACGTAGCAGGCCTCCGTTTACAGAGAAACGATGGGCCTGGGAGTGCTTTGCTTGGCCTATATTTAGTTTGTCCAGTGACATCTTTGCACCTCAACGCCATCTCTCACGCTAGCAAAGGCCTGTGAGACCGAACGTTTTTCTCATTGTAGCAAGGCTCTGACTCACTAGTTTTAAAAAATATATGAGAACAATAAGACCCAAGGGGACAAGAGAATTCCAAAAAAATAATAATAATAAAAGAAACAGTTGAGCATTCCTTTATAGGCTGAATAAAAAAGTGACAGTCCTAGAAGTTTTCCAGGAGGCCTCTAATAAGCTCTTTTTTCACTAGAGCATAAACCCAAATTGCACCAAACACTAGTTTATAATTTCCAATGATTTCTGAAAAACATAAGCCTACTTTAATAATGAGTATTTGCAAAACAAAAAACTGTTAGTACTGACCACAGACAGCATTATGTCTCACTGCCAATAGCCTTTGAGAGGCTGACTACAAATTGCAGAGGTGCCACATTCAAGCCAAGTGGTGGCCTGTTTTGGTTTGGTCTTGACCCCCAAAAGAGGTCAGAGACAAACTGAATATTTTTCAACCCAATCTCTTCTAAATCTGTGAATAACTTAGTGCAGGGGTTGGCAAACCTTTTCTGGGCCAGATAGTAAATATTTTTAGGCTTTGCAGGACATATGGTCTTTGTCACAACTAGTCAACTTTGCCATTCCACACATTGGCTGTGTTCCAATAAAACTCTATTTTAATGGGGAAAAAATAGGCGGCAGGCTGAATTTGGCCTGTGGCCACAGTTTGCTGATCCCTGACTTAGTGGTCAGAGCCAGTGTTGTTGAGGCCACACTCACAAATACTACCCAGGGCTTCACCCTGTCCTATGGCCAGGGATGTTCCCCCCACCCGCACTCCAGCAGGCTGTTTCAAAATCCCTGTCCTGTCCAAGAAAGCCAAGCAAGAGAAAGTGAACCTATCCCTGTGTTTCTACCAGCACCACAGTATATCACTTCAAATGTTAACTTTTTAGGAAACAGAAAGTTACTGGAAATCTGAAATAACCGCTATTTTTTAAGTTTGAATCTGAAGACAGAATGAAGTTTCTGGCAACTCCTGCATCCACCAACAGGAACTGGACTCTTAGCCAACTTCTATGAAGTTGGGCCTTTGTAAGACCCGGCTTTTGTGATTATAGATGGACCATGCTCTGGGGCCATTATACAAGATTTGGTTTCCAGGAAGCACTCACACCCAGAGGTGTGTGAGCAGTATTTGTGGAACGGGAAGCATGGTAGATTCAATTAGTTCTTGCCTAAAAAAATATTAATGGATGGTTGAGTGGTCTACCCAAAGTGTGGCCATTTCTGTTTTCATAGTACCTGGCTGAAGTTCTTTAGGAAAATAACAAAAGGAATTACCTACCTGATAACAGAATGCAGGCTTATAAATAACTCATTTAGGCATGTATAACTAATACATTTTTCCCAAGGAAATGGTAAATTCTTACCATCCCAAGTAAAATCTCAAAATCTACGTCTTTGTTCTGTCTCTTTTCATAGGGCAAAAAGCATGGAGTTGGATGAAAAAAGAGGAGTGTCTTTTTTCTCTTTAAGTCAGTCTAACTTTTATAAGACAGGAATTATGAAAGAGACCAGGGCCTGATTTTGATCCAGCCCAGTTGTGAAGGTCAGGTACAGAGTCGGGGGCATCCAGCCTGTGTATAAGTAAATATGACATCAGGGGAAGAGGTCAAGAGGCAATAAATACCCCAGTGGCATTTGTCCTGATCACCGATGTCTAAGCCTGTTTGATTCACCTACCACCAGTAGCCAACAGAAGGAAGCAATAGCATGTGACTGTGTTCATGGTAATCAGCTGAGAACCTTTTCTCATGACTCCATCCTTGCTCTCAATCCAACTTCCCCAGCTCTGCCCACCTTCTGAACATTGACTTGAGGAAGGTGGAATCAAGTAGCTATTTAAAAATCAGGCTTTAGTGCAGTGGTTCTAAACTCTGGAATCGTATTAAAGCTACCTGGGGAGTTTGTAAAAATCCCAATACTGAGTTCTCATCCCAGACCAATTAAATGAGGACTTCTAGGTGTGAAACCGGGTATCAGTCTGTTTTAAAGCTCCCTGGGAGACCGGTTAAAAATCAGATGCCCTGAGTTAAAAGTCCAGCAAAACCAATTACCTATTCTAAGTCTCAGTTTTCTCATCTATAAAATGTGATAATCACAGTGTCTATAGATATACTGTATGTGTATTATAAGGCTGTCAGGATTAAATTAGTTAATTCACGTCTAAACCTCAGCATAGTTCTTAAATGTTAGCTCTTAGCACCAAATATCTTCTTATTGGCTTCCCAGTTTTGAACTTCAGTACCTTCCAAATACTTAAGCTTTTCCTCATCCTCTGTGTCCTTCCGTATCAAGTTGCTTTAGGTATGGCTCTGGGCACTGCCTCTAACTCTAGGCTGTGCAGCTGGCACTCTGGCCAGGCTCACCCCTGCCTCCACTAAGGGCTATTGGACAGGCATTGGAGGGTCCAACAGTGAAGAACACACCGACAGACTGAGGACAGTTACACGTAGGATGCTCAACTGTCCCAGCTTGCTCAGGACTGAGGAGTTTCCCAGGTTATGGGAATTGCATTGCTAAAACCGAGACAGTCCGGGGCTACCCTGGATGGTTGGTCAGCCTATTTGGAGCATCTGGGAAATCAATGCAGGCAAGAGTTATCTTTAAGGAAATCAATTAGCAGGAAGTCAGGGTCTCAAGGTTAGGCTCCACTCCTGGACAAGGATGAAGTTTGACAAGAGAAGGGACTGTAAGAACAAGGCAGACCGCAGCCCTAGAGACATTAAGCCAGTGCTTTTTAAGGAAAGCAAGAACCCGTTAACAAAACTGGAATTCAAGAAGGTAATATTATAAGGTCAAGACCCAACTAGAGAATAGGTGGCATGAGTATTGTGCTAAAATTCTTAAATCCCTAAGATTTCAACAAGGCTGAACTATCTCAGCCCCAAGGAAAAGGTAGATACAGATGCTGGCTGAAGCACTCTGCCTTGCACCATCCTCTTTTTTTTTTATTTTTAATATTCTTAAAATTATGGTAAAATACACATAATATAAAAATTACTTTCTTCACCAGTTTTAAGTGTACAGTTCAGTAATGTTAAGCATATTCACATTGCCATGCTGCCAATCTCTAGAAACTTTCATCTTGAAAACTGGAATTATGTACCCATTAAGCAACAACTCCTCATTTCCCCCTCCCCCAGCCCCTGTCAAGCACCGTGCTACTTTCTGTTTCTATGAGTTTGACTACTCTACGTATCTCATTTAAGTGGAATCATACAGTATTTGTCTTTTTGTGACTGGCTTATTTCACTTAGTATAACGTCCTCAAGGTTCATCCATGTTGTAGCATGTGTCAGAATTTCCTTCCTTTTTAAGGCTGAATAATAGTCTATGGTGTGTACACACCAGATGTTGTTTATCCATTCATGTGTCAACGGACATTTGAATCACTTCCATTTTGGCTATTGTGAATAATGCTACTATGAACACGGGTATACAAATATCTCTTCGAAACCCTGCTTTCAATTCTTTTGGATAAATACTCAGACATAGAATTGCCTTGATCTCTTCTTAAGCTCTCAACCTGACCTCCATGCCTCCTTATAGAATCTCTGTGGCTTTTCTCAGGGTGATGAGAGCTTGCTACCCTTCCCATGGAAGAGCTCTCCCCTGCTACCACTACCAAAGCTGTAGTTGCAGTCTCTGCTGTACCTTCAAACTCTTGGGATTAGAATGTTAATTTTTTCTGGATGATCATCCATTCATTCATTTATTGAAGAAATATTGACTGTGACGCTGACACATGAAGACTGAGAAGATGACGGCCAGTGCAAAGTGGAGGGTAGAAGAGCATTCAAAGTCAAGTAGACGTCACGTGTGAAGACTTACACTTGATTTCACCTCCTCTCACCTTTCCTTATTTTCTGCTACATGCTCTTCTACATCAGTCCACTCAGCCCTTGGCTTCACACAGAGTCAGTGATGCCACCCGGTACTTCCCAAATCCTCTGTCCAAGAAAGGTTTCTCCTTGACCCTCCTCTGACCCTTCTTCTGACCCACCAGCAGCAGCCGTCTCATCACCTCCAGCAGCCTCATACTTGCTTATTTCTGACAAACTCACAATAGATGCTCTGAATGCACTGACTCCTGGAAACAGTGATTCTTCCTCTCTGCTCTCCAGAGGACTGGGATAGGTTCTTTACCTTGCCCAAGTCTTTTGAGGTAGGCAAGAACAGCCCCCAAGGCAAAGGCCCTCTTGGAAACTCCTGTCCCTTGGGAGAAAACATTCCATTATAATTTTCTCTCTCTCTTTTCAAATTTCCCTTTTGATAAATCATATTGGAACCCTATATTAGCCAATTTTCAGTACTGAACATTAATAACTCTTCCTACAATTACCCGTGAATTGTGTCTTCAACACATAGGGGAAACTTTCTAGAAGAACAAAGTATCATACTGTATGTTGCTGGTCACATTTAGAAGGACAGATCTTGGTCTGGAATCTCATCCTCTAGTCTGCTCCTTTCTAAAAAATCAAGAAAACTCACAGAAAATTGGCTTATTGACTTTATCATTTCAGTGTCTGTGGACACTTTAATTTAATAATTTCTCCTGTTTTTTTGTGCCAAAATTGTTTTCAAGCAAAATGAAACAAAAAAGCAAATATATGTTCCATTTATAATGGTTCTCGAAGGCCAAAAATGAATCAGGAGGTAGCTTAAAGTTGACTTTCAACCTCATTGTGTGAAACTTCAACAGAATTTCCAAAATGCAGATTTTTAAAAAGCTGCAGTTAAGGGTTTAAGATGATGTTCTGTGAATTCTAGTGCATAGACTGCCATCTACTGTGCATTTATGATAGAAAGCTAGCTAAACTGCTCTAGGACCAGGGAATTTAATAACTTAAGCAGGATCTGTAAAAGAAAAATATGTCACAAATATTATTAACTTTTATAATAAAGATAAGTATCTAAATGACTGAATGGAATAAATTAGTAGAATATTCAGTCACAGCAATATTCCATCTGGAAATACTTGTTACTAAGGAGTTTTCATCTGCCACTTTGATGAATATAGAATAGCTGTGTTCAAGCTAATAAAATGATTTTCAAAATGTGGTTACTTGATATGGCAGAGACAAGAGATAACTCATATCGTGCTTCCTGTGGCAAAGTAAAAGTAGATATGTGGAGCTTTTCTTTTTTTCTAAAATGATCGCAGAATAGGACATTCTGTCTAATCACACATTCTGAAAACATACATTATAAGTGTGTACACACTTAATAAATTTACAGAAGCTTATCATTTTCAAAGAAATTGAACTCAAATCACATGCAGAATGCTGAATTTTTCATAAGTAAAGTTCAACCTTCATTTCAGAAGGCAGTCCAGGGTTTTGTACTGCCTTGTAATCAGTATTGAAAACATTATTTTTCATAATATTGTAAAAAATACACTTAGTTGAGCTTTGACCTGTTGTTACTCAGGATAGATAAGTGCTATCCTTTGATTGGATGGCAGAAAAATAGAAGAGTTTTGCATTTTTAAATGTTCAAAGTACATACATATGGGAGAGGCAAGGTGGAAGTTTTTGCAAAGTAACTTTATAGTAAGGCAGAAATTTGGGGTATAGCAGGCTTAGGTATGGAAAAGATAAAACACATAGATATTACAACCAACTTTTATAAGTCACATGTCATTTTTCTACTTATTTTGGACCAGATCCTCCTATGCATATGTTCCTTGTTAGAGAGGTCTTTTCAATGACAATATATTAAGTTGCTCCCAGTCATCTTAAATCTTAGAAAAATGTGTGTGTGTGTGTGTGTGTATGAATGTATACGTATATGTGTTTGTGAATATGTATGTGTAATGTATATGTCTATGTGTATGGGTATGTGTGTGTGTGTTGCTGGAGTTGTTTATCTGGCAATAGGGGTTAAATTAAAGTATCTTCTATGATGCCAATAATAGAAATCAAGACATTATACACTAATGAAAGAGTTAGTTGAGTGGGCTTAATTTTAACTGCAAGAGCACAAAAGGAAGTATACCTAATGATAAATAATTTGGAATGAATAAAATGGGATGAAGTTTCTATTCAAAATACTTGAGTGTTTTCAGAATAGATTTTAAGAAAGCTAAAATTTAAGTTAAATAACATTTTTAAAAATTGTCAAGTATTTATTTCTTTGTAGACACCATAATAAGAAGAAAAGCATATATTTCGATAGCTCATGGGACTCCTAAGCTTTTTTTTTTTTAACCTGAACTCTCAAATGCAGAAAATTACTTTAGAAAAATAACTGTAGGGGTTAGGCATTGAAATTCACACTTACTAAGTGTTACAAAGTGTTCTCTATTTTTGCATCTTTTAATCCTTGTTTGTGAATCAAAAAAAAAAAATCTTTGCTTTACCTTAATTCAATTAAACCAGACCTACATAACTGAAACCATGAGGGAAGATACAATTATGGAATCAATCCTAAAGCACTTGTATGGTTAATTCTGGCAAGAAAAAAAAGGGGGAGGATGGTGAATGTGAAATATAGTAACAAGAGTAAGTATATTGGTGAATACCACCCCAAATTCATCAAGAAGTTCCCATATTTCCTACACTCTATAAATCTGTATTGTCAAAGATGTCAGTCACTAGCCATATGTGACTATTTAAATTTAAGTTACAGTAAATAAAATTAAAATTTAGTTCTTCAGTCTCACTAGCTACATTTCAAGTGCCAAGTATTGAGCAAAGCAGATATAGAACATTCTCATCATCACAGAAGCTCTATTAGACAGTGTTAATATAAATCATTAAAATCCTATTTTACTTCTTTGTTAAAACTTGTAACATCAGGTTTTTTTAAGCAAAAGAATAACAATACTCCTCCAACTAACAACTGTTTTATTTGCCAGTTTATTGGGTGAACATATACCAAGCTTCAAAATGGCGTTGGCATACATATCCAATGCTTTAAAAAGATATCTCACAGGGTACTAGAGTTTGAAAGGGCCTATAGATAAATAAGATATTTCATCATTCTCATTTTACCAATGAGGGCATTCAGACAGACTTGAAGAGGAAAATAGTTTGCACAAGAACACAGGAGCTAGCCAGCTCCACATCTAGAGCCCAGCCTTCTGACTTCAAATCCTATTCTGCAATTTGAATACCAAAGAGTAAGCTATATCTGTCCTGAGACTATATCATAACCTGAATAAATCTCATAAGGTATATAAAGAAATTAAATGAAATTTTTAAAATGGAAACTCTTAATACACTTTATGTGAAATACTTAGCAGTACTCAAAACTAACACTAGGTGTCACATCATTAGATTTGAAAAGTTAAACCTGATAAACACAGAGTTATCACAGGTTTGATAAAAAATTATCTGTCTTCCAAAGCTCATTCAAAATTATATTGTATGGTAAAGTAGCTTTGTTTGACTTGGTTGTCCCTGCGGATTAGAGCAATATAATCAGTTGGTCCCTACTTCTGTGTTCTAAGAAGAGAATAATATTTACTAAATTGATTTTTGTTAATTATTTGGGAAAATCTTTAATTGTTCTTCTCTGCATTTGAGAAGAAACCAAAATATTCAATGCTTCTTCACTGTAAAGAGACTTAAGGTGGCATCTTACTTCACCTTATGTTGTGTGCTGAATATCTGAAAGGTGGCATAGCTCCAGTGCAAATATAGAAAGTCTCTCCTTTAGATAATTTATGGAAAAAGACACAAATGTAAGTCAAGAAATAGAGATCTAGCCCCAGCTGGCAGAAGACAATATAGCAGGTTGAAGACCAAGGACACTAGGGAAGGATTTAGGCAGAGGAAGGAGACAGTCCATGGCAAAGCAGATTAGGACAGGGGCTTAACATGAGGAGCATGTGGCAGAAAAGGTTGTGAGTTCAAAGCCAGCTCAGGGACTGAAGGGCAGAGAGAAGAGGGAAGCTTGGCAAGAGAAGGAAACAGGAAGGAGTGTAGGTAGAGATAAGGGCTACAATCTAGCCAGCCACGACTCTGCTCCTCCCTCTGAAGATGAGAACTTGGTATAAGGGAAATCAGGGTACAAAGTCAAGGAAAGAGGCAATAGAATTAGAAGACCTTGAAAGGAAAATGAACCCATGAACCCACTGTTAATTCTGGGGAAAATGGGAAGGGTGAGATTAAAGAAATCAGAGTTCAGAGCACCAGAGAAATTCAGATGAAAATATTCAAACCAAAATATGGGCAGATGATATCACTTTAGCATTTGAGAACAGGAATTCCACAATCAGCGATAAAGTTGATTTGAGACTTGATAAGTTTTGCAGCAGATCATGCCATGCGTGCTACTATTTTCTGATGTATGGACACTCTGGAAACATCAGGGTCACCTCAAGCATATCACTCTAGATGCCTAGACTTATGTTCCAGTTGCCTAACAGCCTATGATCCTATGATCATAATGATCCTCCTAGGGACATTTTCAGGTACTGTAGGAAGCAAGCCATGCAGTTAGAAAAAAAAAAGTGGACAGGGGCTTCCCTGGTGCCGCAGTGGTAGAGAGTCCGCCTGCCGATGCAGGGGATACCGGTTCGAACCCTGGTCTGGAAAGATCCCACATGCCACGGAGCAACTAGGCCCGTGAGCCACAACTACTGAGCCTGTGCATCTGGAGCCTGTGCTCCGCAACAAGAGAGGCCGCGATAGTGAGAGGCCCGTGCACCGTGATGAAGAGTGGCCCCCGCTTGCCACAACTAGAGAAAGCCCTCGCACAGAAACGAAGACCCAACACAGCAAAAAATAAATTAATTAATTAATAAACTCCTACCCCCAACACCTTCTTTAAAAGAAAAAAAAAAAAAAGTGGACAAAGTTTGCCCTTGGGGAGTTATCCTTTTAATGCCCTCTCACTGTTTTTTAGGAGCCCATGCAAAAGTCTGTGGATCATTTAAAACTGCCTTTCCATATCCTCTCCTCCACACACTACAATATTCCACCAAATCTTATTCCCTCAAGGCATCAAGTTTCTAGCTAACGAAGAAAGAAAAAGGTAACATGCTAAAGGAAAGGTTAAGTAGTCACATAAACTTATGACTACACATTGGGCTAGCCCTGCACTACAAGAGAAAACCCACAATTACATTAAGAACACTTACAAAGTTAGGAAACTCACTATTTCCTATGTGCATTTCTTCTTGTATTTATAGGAATCAGATTTCCAATGTTCTCAAACTGATACCTTTGGCTCTGCATTTTAAAGACAGTCTTATAAAACTGAAGGAAACCCTGCTGTTTTATGTCTGTATTCCTAGATCTAGGAAAATTAAAATAATGGTTAAAAGAATACAGTCATAGAGTGAGTAAAAAGGATCATTTTTCTGGAAGTTTTTAAATTCCATGGAGTTATAGGGTGCCACAGGGGAGCCTTAGAGCCTTTTATTGGGGAAGGACATGCCCTGGCAAGAGGGAAAGCTAAGTGGGTATGGCTTATGGCCCCATTCCGCTAGCTTCATTCGTTGTATATCTGTTTCATACACTGGAGTTCACATAAAAATATATTTTTAATGGTTCTACTGGTAAATGTTTAACAACCAGCTTTCTAGAGAGTAGAAAAAACCCTGATTTGTAGTGTTTTCCACTTCCCATGCTGTAAGTACTCCCAGTATGGCCAATTACAAGCTGCCAACATGAAGTCTTTGAACACAAACTTGGGAGGAAATGCACACAGTCAACTCTCACAAGCTGGTACGAGCCAGTTCCAGCACACTTCTACAGAGTTCACTAATGACTGGACCAGAATTGGAACTCAGAACCATCACAGTAAAATACAATCCCATTACACGTTCCAAACTACCAATAATCTTTGGCTAAAATTACCCAGATCAATGTTTAAATCTCATATACAAAACTTTGGGTTTGGACCTTCTTCGTCACGGTGATTCAAATGTTTCACAAGTAAACAAATGTTCAGTAAGGCAAGTAAGTGTTAGAATCATATATTCAGGATTTCCAACTTCAATAGGAGTTTAGAGATTATTAGTCCAATCATGCTTCCTATGCCTAAATCCCTACTGTAATTGATTTTTTCAGCTTCTGAGTAAATCCCCCCGATAACAGAAAATTTACCAACTCTCAGATCACCCATTAGCTCTTTAGTTATGAAACACCTTTTCTTAAAGTAAACTAAATATTTATCACCTTGACACTCTATCCATTTTTCATCATCAACCACGTGGAGCCAAGCAGAACAAGTCAAATTAAACATTCACATTAACAGACTGGTGTCTGGAACACTAATATGCCCATGAGTCTTCTCTTCCCAGTCCAAGAACCCCTGGTTTCCTTTATTTCAAGCCCTATCGCCACCTTAATCCTTCTGAGCATGCTTCAACGTGCTTGTCTCTCTGCTTCTCCAGGTTTGTAATGTGTGACGGTCATCCTGTGACCAATTCCGAGCAAATCAGGACCAAACCCTCTGTTTACCTACTTTCTACGTGGCTGCCGCATTGTCATCCCTTGACACAAAAGACTTTCCCACACATGACATTGCTAAGACATGCCTGTCTGAATCCCCTTATAATCAGGTTCTTGAACCCAAGCACAGATTTTTACATTTATCACCATCTCCTTTAATCCTGTGAAACTTGGCTCATCACTCCTCTCAGTACCTTTTTGGTTCCTGATTCTCTTATCCAATGTGTCCCTATTTATTTTCCTGAGATCCAGGCAAAGGACAAAAGCGCATGGTACCACCTGGAACTTCTCTTCCAGGTGATAACGATCTATTAATCAATGTCATTTGGGTATTATTATTCCAATTCCCCTTTGGAGAGTTAAAATCTACAGATTAATTAAGTCCTCATTGTGTGTGGGGGGGGGGTCCTAAATAACCTTCAGCTGATCACTATTACTAACACATAAGAGATCCAGAACATCCCGAAAATGGGACTGACCTCAAAGCCTGTGTCCCTTGTATCAACAGGACACTCTTCTTTCAGTCATAGTGTCAGAAAAAGAAGACTGGGGAGAGTGGACAGGTTTCCTGCTGCCTGGTCTCTCTCTCTCTCCCTCTCTCTCTCTCTCTCTCTCTCTCTCTCTCTCTCTCTCTCTCTCTGTGTGTGTGTGTGTGTGTGTGTGTGTGTGTATTGTTCTTTTCAGAAATTGAGCTCTGAATAAGTACCGAGATAACAGGCCTAAATAATGAAATCATCTATTCACAATGCAAGGCAGTGTATGTCATGCTAATGTCATTCTCACACCTTTCATTCACCACAACCTTTCATTTGAATACTTAGAAGACTCTTCATTGAGATCAATACCAAAATAAAAGACCGAGTAACTGCCTGGATAAGTCAGCAATCTGTACTATCTCAGGGTAGTTGCATTTGTACAGGAGCTAGAAAAAATGCAGAAGATGAATGCCCATTAGTATCAATAACATGCTGCATAACAAATCTAGTCCAACGGTAGGATAGCTATGGAAAGCTCTAAAACTACTCAAGGGTTTCAAATAGAGAACTCAAAAGTCTGAGTGAATTTTATATCATTATGAGACACTAGAATCTGGAGTGGAGTTGCTCTCAGTTCAAGGAAACCCTTGAGTGCAGGGGTTGGGGCCAGGTAAACTCTGAGGCTAATCTGAGCTCTTAGGTTTAAGTACTATGATCATAGGGAGCCCTTCAGCTCCTGGTCACCCAATAAATACTGACTGTGGCATATGCCGAGAACTTGCATGCTCCTTGTGGGATACCTAATTGTTTTAGCATCCCTGAAGATAATAATACATTGTGCCATCCAAGTGAAAACAAAAACAAAACCCTCAAGCTTAATCCTGTGGTCTCTCTAGTTCCTCTAAGGTGGAAGTTGAGTGATAAACATAAAGGTAGAGTAGGGGGCTTCCTTGGTGGCGCAGTGGTTGAGAGTCCGCCTGCCGATGCAGGGGACACAGGTTCGTGCCCCGGTCTGGGAAGATCCCACATGCCGCGGAGCGGCTGGGCCCATGAGCCGTGGCCGCTGAGCCTGTGCGTCCAGAGCCTGTGCTCCTCAATGGGAGAGGCCACAACAGTGAGAGGCCCGTGTACCGCAAAAATGAAAAAAAAAAAAAAAAAAAGGCAGAGTAGGCCTCAAATGGACACATTCCAAAATTTACAGGAGGTGACCTTGTTCCTGGATAAAGGAAGGAAGTGAGTATGACCCGTTATGTTCAGTCAGGGAGATTTGGGGAAATTCAGTCTAGGAAACGTGGACAGTCCCAAAGAAATCCTTGTCAAGGATAGTGCCACTCAGGAAAAGTAGAGAGGAATGCATTTGAAATTCCCCTGGAAGTTGGAACTATAAAATGGCCATGGATTTTTGTTGAGTGTGTAGTAAAGGGGAGATACGAGAAAGATTTAGAAAAGGGGTGGAAGTATCATTTTATTCAGTTTTTATAATTTTACTCTAATTTTACTAAACTTGTAAAATAATTATTTTTGAATCATTTTTCTAATGACAAAACCAAGCCTCAGAAAGGTAAAAGATGGGCCCAAGATCACAGCTAACAAATAAAAAGTCAGAATTCAAAAATCAGATTTGTCTGACCCCCAAACCAATGCTTTCCTCCCATAAGACAGAAGAGAGAGATGAGAGGAGAATGGGAAGGAAACAATGTTGAGTTCCTAATGGAGATCAGCTACTGTGTTAGGCACCTTACATATATATTTATTTTTATTATGTAGTCTTCACAACAACAGATTCAGTTGTTTTTTTGTTTTTTTAAAAAAATAAATTTATTTATTTATTGGCTACGTTGGGTCTTCGTTTCTGTGTGCCGGCTTTCTCTAGTTGTGGCGCATGGGGGCTACTCTTTGTTATCGTGCGCGGGCTTCTCATTGCGGTGGCTTCTCTTTGTTGTGGAACACAGGCTCTAGGCACGCGAGCTGCAGTAGTTGTGGCGCATGGGCTTAGTTGCTCCATGGCATGTGGGATCTTCCAGGACAAGGGCTGGAACCCGTGTCCCCTGCACTGGCAGGCGGATTCTTAACCGCTGCACCACCAGGGAAGCCCCTCAGTTGGTATTTTTGTTATGTTTTACATTTGTAACTGTGGTTTCCTGTGTAAATTTTACACAGGTGTGACAGCACATTAATCCCCTCCTGTCCCTTTTCACCCACCCTCACACTCTCTTCTCTGATACGCTCAAGGTTTCTGGTCAGTATCTAAAATATTCAAAGGTCCAGACCTATTGATATCTCTGGAGCTACAACTCAGAAGAGCCATATTAAGGCTGGGGAATCTCATAATTGACACCAGAAGCACATTGCTCCAGAGTAAACCAGTGCTCCTGGTGCTGCCTCAAAAATGAGAGGCCATTGAACAGAGTGGGCAGACCAAGGGCTTCTCCTCCAGCGCTAGAGGGCATTGTTCCTGTTTTGTCCATGGTTGTACTTCTACCACCACCATGCTCCACATCCCTGAGCTCTGTCAAGGAAGAGCAGAAGGTATCTGTCCTCCTCTCTCCTAGTACAAAGTACAGTCACTGAGACTCCAAGCCAAAGCAGCTCAGGCTCAACCTTGCAGCCCTTTCAAGTGGTTCACAGAGAAATCTTACTAAAGCAAGCTCCCCTTCGATTCCCTGAACAAGTGATCATGACCTGCCCAGTGGTTCTCTCTTTCTATACTCATCATTATTTTACTTTGGGAGTCATATCACCTATCCCCATCCCTGGCCTTGCTCTAGGAAACCCTGGTCCACTGTGATAGATTTGCTAATTTGAATCATAGAAAAATTGGAATTTGCGGGGAGGGGTGTGGACAGTAAGTAATCTTGGCCCTTTCTCTCCCTGGAGTCTTCTGGGCTCCTTATGCAAAATTACAAAATTACCTACTCTATTCCAAAATAGTTATTATTCATCTCACAGAGAAAGAAAAATGTTTGCCTCCCATGTTGCCAGACTCTCCCAACACGGATGAAAAAATTGAAGTTATAACAAAGAAGAGGGGAAGGAGAAAGGAGAAAACATACCCAAGTTCTTTCAGCTAGACAGTGAAATAGAGATTCAAACCCATGTCTGATTCCACAATAACACGTGCCTCAAAGAAAACAATTTTCTGAGATTCAAAATGTGGACCGTTCATTCTTGTGGTTCTTCCCCTGGGAATGCAGCCACCATGCTGTGAGAAGCTCAAGCCAATGCAGAGGCCACTGGTAGGTACTGTACTAGCCTCTTGGACCTTGGATTACAGGGGTCTTCCAGCCCCCAGCCATTCCAGTCACTCTCAGCTGTTTGAGTCTTCCCAGCTGAGGTCCCAGACATCAAAGGACAAAGACTCCATCCCTGCTTGTGTTCTCAATTCCTGACCAGAGAATCAGTGACCACAATAAGATGGTTGCTGCTTCACCCCCCTTCACCCCCAG
The DNA here is from genome assembly GCF_951394435.1 of Stenella coeruleoalba. NCBI lineage: Eukaryota > Metazoa > Chordata > Mammalia > Artiodactyla > Delphinidae > Stenella > Stenella coeruleoalba. The sequence goes on from NC_137155.1 coordinate 72,429,143, forward strand.
AAGCTTGGTGTGATTTGTTATGCAGCAAAAGATAACGGGAAATTAATCAGGAGGGCTAAGAGATCAAAGGCTCTAAAAAAGGAAGGTTTTGGATCATCCTAGACAAACAGCAACAAAATGCTGAAAAGTGTATTCTGTCGCATAAGTCATCCAAGTGTAAGTCTCTCCATTATAAATATTGGCTGAGGGACTCAATATACACATTGCTAGGTATTGTTAACTGAGTATTGCTCATGCTGGGCTGGGAAAACCTTTACTGGCAACGGTGGAACATTTGGATGTGGAATTCTCTGCCATGGAAAACATAAAAACCATTCTTTAGTGAAAAACACTGATCATCTGGAAGAAGCTTTATCAGTATCTTACTGATGTTTCTCACTTTCTTTTGAGGCAAAAACAATTTTCTCCTAGGTCTAGGTTACATTCATGACTTTTACTAAAGAGCCTCCTTTGTACAGATATCACTGAACAAGAGATGAGAAACTGTCCAAACTGTGGAAAAGATTAGAAAAATCTATGAAGTGTAAGACAAAGACCCATAAATATGGAATTGACTTTCGTATTTCTTGTTCTCTTAACATATATGGAGTGTCATATATCATATGTGTTGTATATGTGTATGAATTTATGGGTATGAAACAAAACAAACAAAACGAACTTCTACTATTAAATCTCTTGGTTCTGTGCAACTAAAACATAAGGATAAAATTTTTGATAGCCCTATTTTCATCATTTCTCTATCACAGTAGCAAGCAGTTAAAGTCAAGCAGGACATATAACTTTATATATGTATTTATAGACTTGTAACCATATACATTTATTTACAGACTGTCTTAGTTCATTCAGGATGCTGTAACAATACCATTGACTGGGTAGTTTAGAATGGAAATTTGTTTCTGACAGTTCTGAAGGCTGGGAAGTCCAAGATCAAGGCACTGGCAGATTTGATATCTGGTGAGAATCCACTTCCTCGTTCATATATGGCCATCTTTTTATTCTGTACTCATGGTGGAAGGAGAGAGGGAGCTCTCTGGTGTCTCTTTTATCAGTGCACTAAGCCCATTCCTGAGGGGATTAGTGTCCTATCAGACTCCCCAATGGCCCCACCTTCAAATACCCTCATATGGGGGATAAGGTTTCTTCACATGAATTTGGGGGGTACACAAACATTCAGTCTACAGCATAGACTGTCTACTATCCATAGTCAAACATTTATCCATGTATTTATTTATTGAGAAAATATATATTGAACACCAACTATGTGTCAGGCAGTACTGGAGATAACAGTGGTGAAGAAAAGAGACAAGATCCCTCCCCTCATTAAGCTTGCATTCTGGAGAAGAGAGTTAAATGATAAACAAGTGAATAAATAACAAGATACATGGCTTTTGAGGATTCAAAGAAAAAATAGATTACATACAAAAACTTTTGGAACACTAGGTCACACAGCAAAGAAACAGAGTAGGTGTTTGTTCTTCAGCTGTCCAGATTATCACCTCCCTTCCCCTGAGCAACTTGGTCTCCGTTTAAGTGAAACCTCTTGATGAAGGAACAGCCAGCTCCCACAATGGAAACCAGTGGTCAAGAGCCTCCCTCTCCTCACCCTGCTGTAGCGGGAAGGTGGACATATGACTGATATGTGGCCAGTCAGGACTTTGATCCTTGACTGACAGATTCCTCACAGATCTCATCCATGGCAGGCTAACCAGGCCACATCTGCAGAGGATTTTGCCATTTGTGATGGTTAATTTTATATGTCAACTTAGCTAGGCTATGGTAGGCAGATACTGGGTCAAACATTATTCTATTTGTTTCTGTGAAGGTATTTTTTAGATGAGATTAATATTTAAATTAAAAGACTCTGAATAAAGCACACTTCTCCATAATGTGGGTGGGCCTCACCTAATCAGTGGAAGGCCTACTGACCTCCCATTGAGAAAAAGGGAATTCTGCCAGGAGACCGCCTTTGGACTCAAGTTGCAACATCAGTATTTTCCTAAGCCTGTTGGCCTACCCTGCAGATTTTGGACTTGCCAGCCTCCATAGTTATGTGAGTCAATCCCCTAAATCTCTCGATTTATTTTATATCTATCTATATCTATATCTATATAGATATAGATATAGATAGATATATAAAATTCTCTGGAAAATCCTGATTAATACACCATGGTCTTTCCAACCCAGACCTCCAAATTCCCATGCTTCTTCCTCTTCCAAGCCTGGCCCTTTATTCCTGTGTTGGCATGTGTGCCCCTCAAATTTTGATAAAATAATAGTCCTAATTAAAGAAAAAAAAAGCCATGGATCAATCACACAGAGTAGCATCACAAAAACACAACTTAAATTTTATATCTAGCCATTTCAACATATACATCAGTCCAGTGAACTTCCTCCTCCTCATGATGGACAGAGGAGCCTGCAACCATGCACCTTGGCTGATACAGGAAAATTGCAGCTTTTGAAACTTGTGGTCTCTGCAATACCTTCTGCTTAACATCTTTTGCCTTTTCTCCCCTGAAAAAGTCTCCTCATACCGGTAAATCACATCCCTACTCAGAACATTTTTGGCATCCTCACATTAATTCTGTGTTATGATTAAAGGTTTCCTAGTCTTCCCAGCTAGGTCTTTTCAGAGCAGAGATCATGCTTTATATTCCCTCATTCCACCCACAGCAACCCTTCAGGATCTTGCCTGTTATGGCTGCTCAGCAATGGTCTCTCGAGGTGGTGGAAGTGTAATGCCTGAATGAAAGACCAGCTTTCAGTTTGAAAATTATGTTACCTGTGGTAGCAGTGATTAATTTGATTTAGAGTGCATCTTTGTCCCAATGAATTCCAAACATTTGAGCACATTATTTCATGCATGCAAGATAACTTTTTGGCAAATTATTTACAAATAGACATCCAATAAAGACAAAACACTGTGGTGATTTTTCCAGGGACAGAGTCAGTTAGCTAAAGGTAATCTGAGAAAAAGGCTACAATGGTCCTTATTTTCAGTAAGCCGTGTTTTTAAGATTGCTAGTCTGTGTGATTGATCTATAGCTTTTTTCTTTAATTGAGACTACATTTTGTCAATATTTGAGGTGAAGATAAAAAAGAAACCAGGATATCTGCCCACATATCCCTTACTGACAGGGAAAGGATAAAGAGAGGGGAAAGAGAACAGAAAGTGGGAGGGGCATTAGAGCTATTCATATCCATTCGGAAGGTCAGGAGACAGAATCAAAGCAGCCAAAAGGAGACTGGCTGCATCATCTCTCTCGCTCCAACTTCACGTATTGCTGTGCATTAAAGAAATCAGGCAAAGGATTGAGGCAAGTGGTAAAGGTTTATGGACTGCACACAGCTGCGATATTTAGCACGCTAATAATGAAGACCTCTTTATCAATTCCTCTTAAGTAGAGCTATAGTTTTAAAGCATTCTTATTCAGGCAAAAATGTTTTCCAAGGCAGCTCCCACTTTTCAGTGTTTTTTTATGAGCTTGAAGTTAAGTTCAAGAATCACAAAATAAGAGGTTGCAGATATAAGTCCTACTCTTCCTGGAGTTTGTATTTTTTGTAGCTTTAGAAGTTGGTAAGGGGAAGTAGGAACAAAAGAGGAAACATCTAAGAGACTTCAAATTCTTAAGCATAAACTGCGATCTGCTACTGGCACCCAATCCAAATTTTAATTAGTAAATTATTAATTATATGGCCAGAAAGATCAAAGGATCCAGTTGATAAAAACTGCTAGGGCAGAACCTAAGTAATAATGGTTATGAAGGTTTTATGTAGCCACCAAAAAAGGAAAATTCAGCCCCCACTGTTTTAAACTCTCCTCTTTGAATTTATTACAGAGACCATTAACTGCCAAGCTCAGATGCAAAAGGCAATGAGACAATAAAGGTAAAATTTAAGGCAGCTGAAAGGGAACTTAGCTTCCAGTATAACTTTCCCATTAAATTACTATCATCACAGACTCATTTACACCACAGTCCAAGTTACTGGCTTTTAGTATGAGATTCTAATAGTCAATACAGGAAAATTCTTGTTCCACTACAGAGCTCCAAACGTGGTGATTACACTACTTCAATGCCTCGTACACGCCAAGAGCAGCCATAAAACCCCATCATGAATAGCTCTCTGCATGTGGTGTGGTATATAAGTGTTATACAATGTGAGTTTCTGTAACCTCTTAAACCATGGGCTAAATGAGACCCTCAAATGAAATCCAGCTCTTATAAGTGTCACTTCCAATTCTTATCCAGGAAGTGTGGCTTATACCTGGGCTTCAGGTATGTAAGAGCCACTGGGGCTTTGCACAACTCACTTTACCTCTTGAGCTTCAGTGTTCTCATGTGCAAAATAAAGAGAGTAGTGATAATAATAACAAAAAAGATAATAATAATATCCAACACTTATATAGCCATCATCTGCCAGGCACTGTTCTGAGCAATTCACATGTATAACTCAACACTCAGAACAACTCTGTGAGGCAGGTACTGGTATCAACAGCCCTCCCACTACCACCACTCAGCCCAGCACCTCCCCATCACCCCCTCCCACCGTGGCCTTAAGTCTCAGGCCAACTTAACCTCACCTCACCTCACTTGAAGCTGATCTCAAGTGGCGCCAGCTAAGGGATTAGGCCTTAAAATCTAAGAGAGGAAACAGCACCAGGACTCTACAAACAGGATGTATGTCTGTGGTATAATAAAAAACACATAATTTGGTCTTTGCCCCTGGTTTCTAGCACAGAACTCCTAAAACCCTTGGAATTTCCTGAGTGATAGGAGTGTCTTGTTTTTCATAGCCAACCCCTTTCTACTATACCTGAGCTGGTAAGGAGGTGACTCATAGTGGGCCCTTAGATAGCTTCAGAATGAGAGCTGCTCACCAGAAAGTCCATGTACATGATTAGAGGGTTGGAACTTTCAGCCCCACCCCTCAACCCCTGGGAAAGAGACAATGGCTGGAGATTGAGTTCAATCACCATGGTCAATGATTTAATCAATCACATTTACACAATGAACCTTTAATAAAAACTCTTGAACAATGAGATTTGAGATGCTTCCTGGCTGACGAACACATTGAGGTACTGGGAGGGTGACATGCCCAGAGGGGTGCAGAAGTTCTGGACCACCCATCTCAATACCTAGCTCTGTATATCTCTTCCATTTGACTGTTCCTGAGTTGTATCTTTGAAAATAAAACTGTAATTGTAAGTATAGAACTTTCCTGAATCCTATGAGTAGTTCTAGCATATTACTGAACCTGAGGAGCAGTCATAGGAACCTCTGAATTTGTAGTTGACCAGGCAGAAGTGTAGGTAGCCTGGGGACTCCATTTATAGCTGGTGTCTAAAGTGAGGGCACTCTCGTGGGACTGTGCTATTAACTCCTTGTAGTTAGTGTCAGAATTGAATTGAATTCTGGGACACCCAGCTGGTGTCAAAGAAGTATAAGAATTTCTCCAATCTTGCTTGCCGAGGTCATCTGATCCTTCTTTGAATGAGAAGATATGTCATTTGTTATAAAAGTCATATTTGAAATTTTCCACAAGGAATCTGCATCTTCCGAAAACATTTATTTAAAGCCTCTTTCCTCAGGAGAGAATAGATACATATTTATTTCGGGGGGGTATAAAAGATTTTACGTAGTTATGAAAACTATTATAATATTTCTTTTTTTTTTTTTTGGCTGTGCACAGGCTTTCTCTAGTTGTGGCGAAGGGGGACTACTCTTCATTGCAGCGCGCAGGCTTCTCATTGTGGTGGCTTCTCTTGTTGCCAAGCATGGGCTCTAGGCGCGCAGGCCTCAGTAGTTGTGGCACGCGGGCTCAGTAGCTGTGGTGCACGGGCTTAGTTGCTCCGCGGCATGTGGGATCTTCCCAGACCAGGGATTGAACCTGTGTCCCCTGAATTGGCAGGTGGATTCTTAACCACTGTGCTACCAGGGAAGTCCCAATATTTATTTTTAAAGTGTTCTCTCTACCAACTATTGTCCTATCACCCACTGAAATATGTAGCACTCTAAATATCTATAAAAAATAAAGAATACTTGGCCTTAAGTCACTACTTCTGTAGTCTAAAATACTTTGGCAAAAGTGGGAAACAGATGAAGGAATGGAGAAAAAAAGAAAGAGACAGAGGAAAGGTGGGAGAGAGGTGGGGAAGGAGAGGGAGGAGAAAGTCTGCCTTCCCCTTACACAGACCCACATAGGAGCAGGCTTCCCCATTGATTTGTAGTCATCCCTTTTGTCAGGTATTAATGTGATCTAATGAAACATCAACCTCTATTTTGATCTGCTGCTTACTGCAGCACCCTCAATTTATTAGGCACTTACTTGCATTTCAAAATACTATGCTTTGAAGGATGATTGGCCTCCTCTGATCAAAGCAAATTTCATTAGCTGAAATAGCTTGACTTATAGCTGGCCTATAACACAGAATTGGAAAAAATTTTAATGTCTGTATAAAAATACCTACCAAAGGCCTTTCGATAATGTTTATTTTTCTTCAAAAGACAAAAGGAAGACTGGGTAGCTAAATAATTTCTTATCTAATTGAAAACCCTGGTGCCTAGAAACCATTTGGAAAATTTTCATATAAACCAAAATAAAAAACCCTTGAAATGCTACCACATAAACTGCAAAATCTTACTTAACAGAACTGAAAATTATTTATAAAAACAAGTAGACTACATAGTTAATTCTTTTTAAGCTCACGATTGATAGGATTTAAATACAGCCAATTCTTGGTGATTTTGTAATTGATAAACCAAATCAGAGATTTTTTTAAAGGACCTTGTTTTTCCAGAATCTTCTTTCCTTGGCTGAATTTTGGGCATTTTACTGCTTTTAGTCACAACCACTGAGTTTGAATAAGGAGTGCAAGATCTAGCTCAAATTTCCTACTCAGTATTTATTTAATCACTTAGTAACTTGATTGGAAAAGTCCAAACCATGGACTAACATGGGTTTCCAGATTCTCTGTCTTTATTTTATATTATTTCACTATTCTTCTGTTACTGTTTGTTAAGAAAAGAATGTTGGGGTTATTAGTAATAACTTTACAATGAAAAATCTTAGATATTTTCCTACTTAGGCAAAATGAAAAAAAGTGATGTTCAAATAAATAGTCAATCAGGGTAAGTTAAAAAGAAACAAGTGCATCAATGCAAATGCTAGTTCACCTAAAATATTTTAGTACTTGCATTTTTCTGTAATTTTGTCTTAGTTCTGTACCTTATTTTTTGTTAATTATTTATTGAAGTTGTATAATTATGTGAACCTGATGAATACACAGAAATTATTAACTTTCATCAAATTCTGGCACATGAGAATGAGGAGCTATCCCTTGAAACTTGAGAAAGCAGCGACTTTATGAAATATCACAATAAAGTTCGCATCATCAAAGGTCCAAAAGATAAACATTCTTACAGAGCCATTATGTGCCACAAGTTAAAATTATATATGTGTTAGAACATAAATATCTGAGATCTAGTAGATCATGTCATTCTTTTACAGCTCTCCCCTGGAGGAAATGCAAGAGGTCAGGTTCAGAGCACCCAGTTCTGTTACATACACCTTAAAAGTTCATCCTGAAATGGATGGAAAAATTAGTAAACAATCTTTGGGTGTGGCAAGTAAAATTCTAAGTTATTTTTCACGTCCTGGACTATTGACACAGTCTCATATGGGAAATATTCTGCATCCTTTGTCTTGTTAAGGAAAGGGGAAAACAAACTCTAGCAATGAAACTAGACAGTATAAGTGGTAAGTAAACTTGGGGCATCTCAGAACCCTATGTTTAATGAAGTTTATCATTTAAAGATTTTTCTTAGTCAAACTGTGGAGAGGAAAATAATATAAATGAAACTTTAAAAAAGAGGTATTTAGAGAACAGAATATTCATTGAACATCTGCCTGATCCTTTAAATTTATGAGCACGCTTCTATTTCTTTAGCTTGGAGAGATGCTGATTCCATTTCTAGAATATCCAAATCTAGAATATCTCTAATAGAGTACAAAAGAAGCATGGTACAAAGAGGTTTTTTACTTTAAAACTCATGTATATTTGCCTTTCACATATATTAGGCAGGATATTTTACTGGGACTTTACATAACCAAATAGCTAAGCATATTCAGAAAACTTGTCTCCACAAGAGTGAGGAATTTTCTAGTTTCTTCATTCTGATTCCAGCTATTACAAAATTCCTCTCTATAGCCTGGCCAGTTCTGTACTTTATTTTACCTATGTAAACACAACATCCACTATAACTTTTTTTAAAGTTTTTCTCATTTTTAATAACTTTTGCTATGTGCACTGTAAATTATCAATAATTGGGAAAGTTAGATGACAATTGCATTCAAGTCATTTAATATAATTGTATAAAGAGCAAATTTGAGAATTTATAACTGGGTAAATTCATTTAAAGATTTCCCACTGTTCTCATTAATTAAATAACTCAAATTTTAGACCATTAAGAACTCTGAGACAGAAATAGAAATTCTGCCCAGGAACTGCAGCATCAGCTCCTGCCTGAGAATTTCCAGCCTGCCTTTCCTGACAGCCAGCCCTACTGATTTAGGATTTGCCTAATCAGCCCCTAAAATTTCATTAGATCAATACCTTGCAATAAACCTCCTTATATAATTTTCTACTGGTTCTGCTTCTCTGCTTGAACCCCGACTGATACACTCCCCAACAATCTTGCCATCTGACTCCCCAGCCCTCCCCATTCAACATTCCCCACCTTATCCCCACCTCCACTTTTCTGAATATACTTCTTATATCCCATCCTCCCATCTTTCCTGGCACCATAAAGGCAGGCACATCATAGAAAGAGAGAAATCCACTACTAATAAGGAAATAAACCAGAGGCATTTTAAATTCTTCTACCTGTTTCCTCCCCCACTAGAGATTTCATTATAAAAAGTTTCAAACTACGGAATATTTGAAAATGTTTATGGTAGCCACCTATACCAACTAGATTCTACCATTAACATTTTATTATACTTACTTCATCTGTTATCTATCCATCCATGTATCCCTCTACTCACCCATCAATCCATCTTATTTTCTGATGCCTTTCAAAGTAAGTGACAGACATGAATACTCTTTTCCCTAAGTGTTTCAGCATGTACACCATCAATTATAATTGAATATTTGTTTATAACGTTTTTAAAGAAAATTTAATATAAACCAAATGTCCAAATCTTAAATGTACCATTCAATGAGGCTATTTGTTGTTGTTGTTAAAGATTTTATTTTTTTAGAGCAGGTTTAGGTTCACAGCAAAATGGAGAGGTAGGTGCAGGGAGTTCTCATCTACCACAACCGCTACCCCCACACATGCATAGCCTCCACCATTATCAACCTTCCCCACCAGAGTGGTACATTCATCACAACTGAGCCTACATTGACACATAATCACCCAAAGTCCACAGTTTACATTAGGATTTATTCTTGGTGTTCTATATTCTGTAGGTTTAGACAAATGTATAATCACGTGTATCTATCATTATGGTATTACACAGAGTATTTTCATTGCCCTAAAAATCCTGTGTGGTCCACCTATTTATCCCTCCTCCCTCCCCAACCCCTGGCAACCACTGATCTTTTTACTATTTACATAGTTTTGCCATCCTTTCAATGAGTTTTGACATATGTATCCAACTATGTGACCTGAACTTTATCAATAAGGCATTTATATGACCCTAGATTTCCCCTATGTTCCTTCCCAGTAAACCCTTGTCTCACCTCACTATAAGCAACCACCGATATGATTTCTTTTCCTCCAGAGATTAGTTTCGCTTGTTCAAAAAATTCATAAAAGCAGAATCATCAGAGAAGGCACTCTCTTTGTGTCTGGCTTCTTTCATTCACCGTAATGTTTTTGAGATATATCCATGTGATTGCGCATATCAGTTGTTTATTCTGTTTTGCCATTGAGAAGCAATCACTGTATGGATATACCACAGTATGTTTGTACATTCTCCTATTGGTAGATATCTGGTTTGTTTTTGGTTATTATAAATAAAGTTGCTATGGACATTCTTGTATTAAAAATAAATTAGATAAATAAATAAATAGAAATCCAAGACTGTATTACAAGTTCTATTTCTCACATGAACAAATATTTATTGGACAACTACTGTGTACAAAGCACTGTTCTAGGTACTGATGTCAAGGAACTCGAATACAATAGTAGAATAAAACATGTATTTAAATTATTACTGTTAAAGCGTAAAAATACTACAAGAATATTGTGAAATTGAAGTTATCTAGAGAGGCTTCAGTAAGAAGAGTATCAGTGGGTAAGTCTACAGAGTGTGTTTGGACTACACTTCAGAGGGTTTTTAACAGGGTGGAGTGCTCTGTATTGACTTCAGCAAATACTGAAAGGAAATAACTGAAAGATTTTGAGCAAGGAAGTGATGATCAGAACTGCGTTTTAGCTAGATTCTTCCAGAGGTTATGGCATACTGAAGAGAGGATAGCTTAGAATTAAGATATCAGTTAGAAGGCCATTATATCCAGGTGAGGTAGTGGAGGACCTGCCCAAAGGTGGAGACAGTGAGAATGAAGGAGAGAACACGTTTGTTACAAATGGACCTATAGAACTTGGCCACCACTAACTTTTTTAATGCACCCTCTAATTATATCGTAATTCAACACATATACACATGCATAAATGAGACAAAGTTTTCACAGAAACACATCCCTTACTACGTTTAATGCACACTAATATTTTCTATTTTTTATTCGCTTTCTTTTCTTTATTTAAAAGCTGAGAATAAACCACTAAACTGATTTCATAATCTGTTGGGTCATGACCTGTGGTTTCACTAGACTGGATAATGGTAACAAAGAAGATGACTCAGATTAAAACCCAGGCAATTGGAAGAATGGTGGTTTCATGCAATTGAAAATATTTTATTGAGAAGTCTCAATTTGTTGGGGAATAAACTTACAACAACTTAATTTTTTCCAATAACTGCCTTCAGCTATGGTCTGTCACTCACCTTTCATTCTCACTGAATTTATCCCCACCCCACTTCATAATTTTTCTTATTATTTATTTTTTAATGGACTTCAGGAGTACAACATTGGAAAAAGCATAATACTTGTTTCATTAAATATTATCATGATTCATGGCCCTCTATTTATTTGTTATGCATTTTTTAAATAAATGTATTTATTCATTCCTGGTTGCGCTGGGTCCCCGTTGCGGTGCGAGGGCTTTCTCCAGCTGCAGAGAGCGGGGGCCACTCCTCGCCACGTGTGCGGGCCCCTCACTGCAGTGGCTGCTCCTGCTGTGGAGCACGGGCTCCAGACGCAGCGGCCCCAGCAGTTGTGGTGCGCAGGCTCTAGAGCACAGGCTCAGTAGTTGTGGCACACAGGCCCAGCTGCTCCGCGGCACGTGGGATCCTCCTGGACCAGGGCCCGAACCCATGTCCCCTGCATTGGCAGGAAGACTCCCAACCACTGTGCCACCAGGGAAGTCCCTGTTATGCATTTATTAATCATGTAATCAATACCCGTAAATCAACCACCCAATTGGAGAATTAAAAGTGACAAAACTTACATCTATGTTCACCTCCCCATTCTACCTCTTGCCTCCTCTTATCTGATATGACTATTATCCCAAATTATGTCTATCATTCCATTGATTAAAAAAATAATGTATTGCAAATGCTAGTTTAGTAATCAAGCTATACACGATCTTCTAGGTCTGGCTTTTTTTTTTTTTTAACTCAACATTATTACTATTCATGACCATTTTTGGATATAGCTATAATTAATTCATTTTCACTGCCGTATAATATTCTCTTGTGTGAACAACTGCCATTCATTTACCCTTTTTTTTGCCATAAACATTTTTGTAATCCAGAGTTTTGTTTGTTTGTTTTTGCTACTACAAACAGTGCTGCTACAAACATTTTTGTACCTGTGTCCTGGTGCACATATTCCTGAGTTTATCTTGGATAAATATATAGGAATAGAATTACTGGGTCATAGGGTGTGCATATCTTCAACATCATGAGATAATTCCAAATCAGTTTATCAATTCACTTCCCTCTAGCAAGATATTAGAAAGACTGCTGCTTCATATTCTCTCCAATACTCGGTATCTGATTTTTTTCCCCAACACTTTCTATTCTACTTCTTTAAATTCAGTCCTGGTAATTTAGACACCTCAATATCAGATGGATTTAGAGCTCTTTTGAATACCCCTTTCTCTCCATGTCATCTTAGACCTGCAGCTCCAGAAGCTTGGGGTGGAGGTTAGGGTGTTTGTTTCAACGTCTGTTTCACACACGTCTCCCACCCCTCATCTCCTGTGCTTCTCCTCTGGTCTTAGGGTGGGGAGGAGGGACAGTGGAGGCAGAAGTCTCCTTACTTTATGGCTCCAGACCAAATTTTACACTATTCTTTTGCTTCTAGGACAAAGATGGAGAAAGAGGTTGGAGAGAGATGTAGGCAGGTGAAAGGCTGGGGAGTTGGAGAGGGCTGGGCACACAACAGATTCAGTGAAACCATTCGTCAAGCCCTGAGGGAAAGCGCCTGACTCCTACAATAGTATGCTCTTTGCATTTAGAATGAGGACTACTTAGAATCTTCTCTTTCCAGCTTTGAACTTTAATCACAATTTTGAAATAAGTTCCACTCAGCACCTATTACCATCCCATTATACAGAAAAAGAAGCAAGTTGAAGAGAGAGAAGATTCACCTTCAGAATATTCTGAAGACATCCAGTGAGATATGTAGTGTTTCTAGTAAGACATCCATGTAGGGTTTCCTAGTAAGCAATTGGTAACAGAGTCCTGGACCTCAGAAGAACGATAGGGACTAGACAGAAGAACGTGGAAATTAGCCACATTGCTCAAGTCATTAAAAGGTAGTTATTATTATAATCCATTTTACTAATGAAAAAACTGAAGCTCAGGAGTATAAATAATTTACCCGAGATCTCATAGTTAGCCTGAGGCAGAAAGGAAATTTGTCTCTGAAAATTTGTGACTGCAAAATCTATGCTCCTCTGACTATATGACATCACATGAGGGATAGCACAAATAAGGGAAGGAGGAACCTATGACAATCATTATTTCTCTTGGAAATCATGGAAATAAGATCACAAATGAGACTTCTATAAGTTAAATTAGTTACCCTTTATAGAATCTGCTTCTAATAACTCAGAAGATAGAACGATTCCCATATATGTGAAGATATGACTGTACTGAAAGACCATTCATAAGAAACAGTTAAGGTGTAGGGATATGTACAAGGTGTAAGGGGGGCATAAAGTGGGACATATTATGATGGGAATCAGCTAATGAAGCAGAGATGAAAAAGAGCCACAGAGACATATAGTGGCTGTACTCATCCAAGCTCCAAGCACTACCCATAGGAAGAAGGAACACTGGCCCATGAACACATGCTTTCCCCAGACCAAGAATATACATGCCCATTGTGAAGATCAATAACAAAACCTGCATCTCATTTTCCTGCCCCAGGCTCACTATGCAACCTGTTGATGGTACCTTGGCTTCCTCACACTTTGCCTTAAAGAGAGAACACATTGACCAGAAGAAAAGTGTATCCAGCACCCCATGTTCTTCCATATCTCACTGCAGTTTGACTTAATCAAGTTAATAAGCATCACTTTCTGGTGACATTTTCTATGGGGGTAAGGTTTGCTAAGTCAATTTTGGAAGCTGAAACCAGAGTTCTCATCCCACAAGACTCTGGGCAATGGTCACTCCACCATGGTAAAGATTTAGTAAGGCTCCATGACTATCCAGTGCCCTCCACCCACTACTTACCTTCACTCTGGACTTCTTGGTCAAGTAAGGAACTACTGCAGATGGCCAAAATAATTTTACAAAGGAAGAATAAGGAAAGAGCCATAGGACAGAGAAATTAATGGATAAATGAGCAGAGGGTGGGTGTCCCTCTGTGGAAAATACTACTGAGGCAGTAGGACCTGAGCATGGAGAAAAGACTTTAACTACTTTCTGTATATCGTATGTTTTGATGACTAAAAGATATATATAAAAAGCTAATGGATAGCAATGAAAGAACTGCTTCTGAATGAGGATTATTTAAATGTAGTAGGTAATTTAGAAAATATTATTGATAATCTTTAAAAGAAAGAATAAAAAGGAGTAAAATTAAGTGCTTTGACTTTTTAAAAGTATAAGTTATTAATTCATTCAATTATACACAGTCTGGGCTTGCACATTTAAGAACACCAACATGAAACTAGCTCTATAAAATGAAGAGAAACAGAGATGCTCTCCTGAATGTTTGTCTTTGTGGAGATCTTTCATGTGAAGACCTGATATTCCTGATAAAACTGCACATATTGATCACATATAGGAATGGCTAGGGGGAAAAAACTTTCTTATTTTTGAATTACTGATTTCAGAGTCACAAAACACAGCCTTCCCCAAAATAACTGTTTTTCAAAAAAACCTGCCCTTCTCATTGGCAGCTCTAATTTTTTCAAAATAATAGCATCTCAAATGCAACTAAAAACATAAGCCAGAAGACCCCTGATAAATGATGATGTGTCTGACGTAACAGATGCCACCGTCCCTTCCATGTCCAATGACTCATGTTCAAATTATATGTGAGGTTGGGATGGGAGAATTAAATTTTCAGCCCTGATTTCCCTTCCCACTACTTGTGATTCTCTCAGATAATCTTTATTTAGAGTGAGGACGGGAATATGAAAAAGGATTACCTAACCGTCCCAGTTAAATAAGAAAACCGTGTAAGACTATATTTCATTTGCCTAAACATGTGCCTTAGATTATCACACTGCCCAGGCTTCGGCTTCACTGTTAGTTAGTAACAAATGAACTGGGAAAAGCTATGTTCCTTTCTCCCAGCTGAGGTTGCAGGTGTGCAGGCTGCTCAGGAAGGGCAACCAGGGAGCAGAATAGCAAGAGCTATTCTTCATGAGCCCAGTGTTTCTTTTGTGCCCAGACGTGTTTGTTAGGAGTCTCCTCTATGATCCCAGGGTACACTAAGGGGAAATAAAACAATTAAATGATGAAGGTAGTGTCAAAGATTTGAACTTATTAACAATCAGAGAGAACTCTATTCTGGACCCAGTAAACACTACACAGACAGTTCATTTAAGGCAGATACATATGTATATCAAAAAGAAATCTCTGCGATGTCATGTTCCCTGGTGTCTGAGACCTACGCAATAGACAAGTCAAATGTTTGGCAACCTCAGCAGTGTTTCTTTAATTTGATTTGGATGCTGTACTCTCGATATTGACTTCTGAGCTTTATCTAGACTTTCTTTTATTGGCATGGCCTTCCCAAGGAGCTGGTTGTCTAGGTGATGAATGCTGCACACCATAATAAAATAAAGTACTTTTGAAATAAATGGTAATTAATGCATTTGTTTTGTAAATTTAACCTTTACCCTGATGGAGCAGGAAAAGGGGCACCTTCCTTGTCAATAGTCAAAACGAGGTTTGGTGTTAATTCACCCATGTGTATGTTCATCTTCAGTGGGCTGAAATTAGTCCACATTATGAAAATACTTTTAGTAAGCTCAATTTAAAAAAGGAAAAGAATGCTACTTCATCTCTTGCCAGTTGGTATGTGATGTGTGTAAACCATTTCTTTACAATTCTTTTCATAACTTACCAAATTCACATTCCAAGAATTTCCTGGAAGTATACATGCAGTTAGATTTAGATGATTATGCCTTTTTCAGTTTCAGCCCAGGTTTCGGTCTTGCCCCAACCTGAGACTGACATACCAGTCCCCAATTATCAGCAATTCCATCGAGTTAGCATAAAGGGTTCTCTCAGTTATAACTCAGTGATTCAGTGACAAGCAGAAGCTTGAGAGAGGTGGGAGTGCACAGCAATGCAATGGCTAACCCTTTTAGTGAAAATAATGAAACTGAAGAGAAACGAAAGCCATCTATAAAAGAATGAAAGTAATACCAGGATGTAGTGGCTCATTAGGCTAGCACAGTAGATTTTCACATTTAGGAAAAAAGAGTTGAAGACCTAGAAATAAATGAAAGGGAATTGTTTTCAATGTCTGTACTATTATTCACTTATAAGAGTACATGCACACATACTATACACACACACACGCACACACACTCACTCACACATTCACACCTACGTACACACCAGAGAACGTTTCTTGGGTGTGCTGTGCCCAAGAAAGGAAAGGGTAGGAGCAGCAGCAGCGTGTCCATTGGCAGATCTACACAACGAAAGACAAATACACACAGCGTGCAGTATCTGTGTTTGGCTCAAGTTTGTGCAATTAGTACTGCTATTTACAGCAAACTCCTCGTACCAGCACTTTAAAAGTAAATGACAACAAGATTGAAACTGTTTAATCAGAATGCAAAATTGAACCATGGTAGGTTCCAAAGCTGATTAACTAGCTCACTTTTTCCCCCTCCTGCTAATTGCTAAGTACATTTGCTGGTTCCTGGCATTGATTTGCTGGATTCTAATTCAGGCTATGAGTTTAAAATATTAATCCACAAACTTCTCATTTTCTTTATTGGTCAATACAACTCATGACAAATTGTACTCCATAAATTCTTCATCTTAATGCTTCCACTTTGATTTTTTTTCTGATTCTTCCATCTATTTCATATATTTGTCCCCATCCCTCCCCCCCCCCACATACTACATTTTTATTCTTTCTTCTGGTAAATTTCCTTAGACAAGTACAACATCAGTCAGAAAAACGAGAATATGAGTAACAGAGATTAATAGATACCACTTAGAGCCTAAGGGCTCAGTACAGTGAGTGTTCTGTGCTACAGAATGGAAGCATATTAGAAACCTTAGAGAGACTGGTACCCAAAGGTAGATGTGGGCCGATTCCTTCCTTTCTATGAATGTTTCCAAATACCTTATTTAGGAAGAATTGAGTCTTACATTAATCACTATGTTTTCCTTCGGTGTTTGAGACCAATCTAATTTTACAAAGATGCCCCTTTGCCTGTTTCTTGGGGAGAATGATACTGGTGCTATAAATAGGGTAGTTGACCCCAGAAAACATAATGCCTGATCCTTCAGTCTGTTCTTTACAGATAGGGAATAAACTAAACTCTCCACTGTATCATGGGTTACGATATGATCTTCTTCAGCAGATAATGGCATGAAAACTTCTGTATTTCACAGTCCCTTTTGAGAAGAGTTATTGTTCCTCAAAGGATCTACCAATTTAATTGCAATTCCATTTATACTACTTCAGAAAAAAATAAAACACACCTTTGCCAAACAAAAGGCAAAACGATTACATGAAGTTGTACTTCCTTATTTCTAAAACAAATACTTCACACAGAGAACACAAACCAACTAAAATAAAAATTTCTCGAAAAAATTTATCAACTTCTTAAAAGATATACTTGATGCTAATATGATAATGCAGATTTTTTAAATGCTACCATTTTATTTACAACAATATAATTATTCATACCACTTACAATTCAGAGAGACTCTGAGGAGTTCTGAGAAAGAGAAGAGGGAACAATATTTTTTAAGATCACCTGTATGCAACATGCTTTACATATATCATTTCAGACACATTTAGATACAAACAGAAAAACCATGTAGGGTCCATAGGATTATCTGACAGGCAAAAAATTGAGACTCAGAGAGACAAAGTAAGTTGACCAAAATCACACAGACAGTAAGTCACATATTCAAGGAATATCTGCCCTGAACAGCCGTCATAACCTTTCCACCGTAATACATCAGTCCCCAAAGTTCTCTTTCTTTCCTCTTTTATTCCAAAAGCAAATTTCTTGTATCACAATGACTAGGAAACTATTCAGGAATATATCACTTAACTTAGTAAAGGTGTTCTTACGTATAAACCAAATTAATTTTTAAGTGACCCGAGAGCGGTTTCTTTCTGCTATAAATTCTTTGGCAAATAATTTTAATAGTGTTTTGTTTAAATTATTAAATTCTCTTATATTTAAGGCACATGTACTAATTTGGACTTCAGTATAACGAATTCAAGCAGAGCACATAATAATTATGAGCAATTCTTCATATGTAAACATAAATGACACTGGTGACCAGCCATAAATAGGTAATATTATTCAAGGTGTTTTTCCAAAAGTAGTGATGGATTTGCACTGATTCATTCTTTCTCCTTTCTTTTGCTGGTTCCCTTAGAACCATGTGTATGTACTCGTATTTGCTAGAAAGTCTAAGATTGAGAGCATGAAAATACTGCAAAGTGAACTAGCCCACGAGGGAATTAAACCTATGACCTTGGCCTCATTAGTATCATGCTCAAATCAACCGAGTTAACCAGCTGTATTTTCTTAAGTCCAAGCACATATTTATTTGGTAAATATGGGAGTTCACACTTCTTCGAGCCCTTTGGGGACCATTAAGTGGACTTCAGCATTCACTCATTCAACAGATACTAACTGAATACTTAAACTGAGCAATTTGTCCTTAGCAGTCTGAGAGCTATCAAGCAGTGCAAGACATGATTCCTGGTCACCAGGAATTAAGTTAGTAGATTAAGGGAAGGAGACATATGCACAAGTAGAGTCTTATGTAATAGTTCAGAGCCTGGGTGTGGAGACAGAGAAACATGACCTTGAAACCTAGCCCTGTAGGACATCTGTCACATAACAGATTCTCTAAGTCTCTACATCCCTACATGTGAAACAGAAAAAATATTATCACAGGTAGTCCTGAGAACTAGGTGAGAGCCCATTCTCAAAGCCCTCCACACAGTTGATAGCATATAAACACCCAATGGATTGTAGCTACTATGTTAAAGACTAGAAAGATGAGAACCAAAATTTTCTAATCTCCTAAAATTACTCAATTTGTCCAGAACTAAAGCTCCTCCCAACCCAAACTACCCATATTTTTCTTCTCCATTTCTTATGGTGACTAATAGTATTACCGTTCCTTGGACCAATCTCTGTAAACTCTTGTGTCTTTTCCACATCCCCCTCGACCAGATTCCAGCATCTCAATACTACTTCTTGTCATTTGCAGAACCCCTTTAGTTCTCCTCTGAGCCACCTCCTCAGCTACTCCCCAATTAAAGCTCTTGGTTCCTGGGCTGGGGTAGTCCCTTGCCTACTTTGGCAGCCTCCTGATATGGTATATTTCTTTCCGTTTTGTCATTCATCCAATCAGTCCTCCATGCATCTGTCCCCAGCAATCTTACTAAGCACAGTGCTGGTCAAGTCCTGATTTAACTTTCATTGGCTTTCCAATGCCTACTGAGTATACATTAAATGGTCAACAGCCATATAAATATCCCTCTTTTTCTGCCTCCTTTCCTGTAGTACCCTCAATATTTGCCATTAGACATATCACACAGAGGTCAAACTTCACAACCTCCCCCCGCCCATCCTGCACCTCTCCACCTCAGTACCTTCACTTGTACCATTCCCTGCCTCCTGAAACTCTGCCTATCCTGCAAAGCCCAATTTAAATACATCCTCGAAATCAAGCCTCTCATGATACTCTCAGCATGCAACAAGCTCCCCCTCCCGCATAGTCGAATTACACTTCATTTGTAGTTTCATACAGCATTCACTGAAGTACACCTTGTATTGGAGTTATTTGTATATTTTGCGTATTTTCCTCCATTTCTAAAGTAAGTTCTCTGAAAACAGTCATAGCATCTTATACATCTCTCCATCTCACAAAATTCTATAGTATGGACTAGTTCAACATGCATGACCCTTACTCCTTTATCTATTTTTAGCACTAACGCTGTAAATGATAAGGTTCTACACAAGATCTCTTAGCTCCTAAATCTTAGGACACATTTCAGTTCTTATTTTTACTTTTTTTTAACTGGTAGGATTTGGCACTATTCACCCCTCCTTTCTTTCTTTAAATCTCTCTTCTGCTGGCTTCCATAACCCCACTCCCTCCTAATTGTACTCCCTATAAACTTCCTTCTTCCAGTTTCTTTCATAGGGGTCTCTCCCTCACCTACCCCTAAAATATTGGTATTCTCATGTTTCAGTGATCAGTCGTATTTCTTTTACATTCAACATGCAATCTTACTGTTATGCAAAATTTGACCTGAATCCATCCAATTCTTCCCCCCAAACTCCTATTCCTTCCTTACTGAAAAGCTTCAACATAAACTCAATCACTCAAACCAAAAACCTATACATCGTCTTAGAGGTTCCCCCAACCTCGTGCCTCTTGCCTTCAAGTTCTAAATCCATCCTTCATTTCCGTTTGTGATATTGAAGCTGGATCCTGTGAACACTTCTTCTTTGCAAGCTGGCCCAAAGGTAAGCTTTGTCAGTGGAGGGAAATGGAGGGACACTGCAGAAGGAAGGGGTTTCTCTTCCTGGCTCATTTTCTTTTCTCTTTTTGCTCCTTTGCTACCTGTCGAGTGTGAGGGACACACAGTGGTGCTCACCCTCAGAGAGTTTCAGCAGCCTCAATGTGGACAGTTTTCTAGTGATTTCCACTGGTGCCATAACCAGCATCCCAGCGAAGTCAGTCATGAAGTGGCTCCCCAGCAACACTCCTCCAGACAGCTTCCCAACAAGTTCCTCCAGCACCGAAGCCAGCTTTATGGCAAGCTTTATCAGAGCAAATGTTCTTCTGCTTGCCAGCCTCAGGCTGCTGTACTGAAGCAGACTTCTTCATCATCAGTGGGCTACAGAACCCCTCTCTGCTGAGACCTGAATCTCAGCCTTGAGGAATGGAAGTGTTTCCAAATTTGTTCCTTCCTCGGGTGCTCTGCCTCATCCCCAAGGGCAGTGGCTACTCCTTATATCTGCTATTCCTGTATTCTTTAGAGTTTTCTATACCCCTTAGTAGTTAATCCCTTGTTATAAGTTAATAATTCTTTATATTAAACTTTCCCTGTTCAAATCATTGTGTAGTTTCTGTCTCCTGACTGGAGCCTGATTAACACACCTCCCCATCTCAATTCCACCTCCTGAGCCTCTCTCAGATCTTGACTTCTCGCCAGTCCCAGAGTCCCTGTCTGCATTTAGACCCCTGTCATTCTTAGTTTACCTTTTGGCACAAGTCCCCTCCTTCCAGTTCAGATGTTTTTGAGTACTTCTTCTGACACCAGAGAAATCATTCTATAATGTGCAGTGGGTGTGAATTTTGACCCCAATTTAAGTGCAGATAAAATATCAAATTATTTTCCCTAAAACCTGATTAAATCTAACTCTGAGCAGAAAATCTTAATTGTAGTTGCTACTGAGTTTCTCCTAGTCTCCCCAACCCTTCACTCCAGGACTGTGTGATGATCCCAAGAGTTTTATGTAGATTAAAATATGATCCCTTGATGACAGGTGGCACAGCTAGTTCTCCCAAAGCATAGGAATCTTTGCTGAAGCTGGTAGACCCATTACCATGAGTTCAACTTTCTAAGGGCACCCCACCCTATTCCCCTCCTAAACTGTACAGCTTCCTAGGTCATTATAAAAGAAAGGAGCACAGGTATAAATGGGCGCTAAAGACCTCTATCCCTTCCCAGGTTGGTGGACCACTTGCCTCCCTACTCCGCCCACCCCCTTAACAAGGTGAGGTGTCATCCCAGTAAGATTTATTTCTTCTGGCAGCCCTATTTTAGGATGCTAAGACCCAAAACTCCCTAAGGACAAGAAATACAAAATCCTGGCCACCTTCTAGAAATAGAAAAGGAGAAAGAAATACATGGAGAACAAAACATAACTTAGTATCTCACAGAGAGTTAGAATCTTTTTAGAAAAAATCTTCAGCCCTTCATGTTTCTGGCCAAGACATCCTGAGTATATGCTGTATCCTCTTAAACTCCTTTTACCTTTTCCACAAATCCTCTGAAACTTTCAATAAAAGGTTTAGGTTTCAGAGACAGAGTTTCTTAGACTTTTGGTACTTTATTTCTCGCTACAACTCTAAGGCAATGAGGACAGGAACAGCAGTCTGAATTTGGCAGGTTGAGGCAGGCAAACAGTAGAGAAAGGGGAAAATGCAGGGACAAAATAAAATATCAGCTAGTCTCTCATATTATCCCAACAAATATTCAATAAACTATCCTTCTAAAAATGCAAATTTAACTAACTTATCCTCCCCAGCTGATCACCCTTCATTATTTCTCAATTATCCCTAGGACAAAATTCAGTCTTCCTGCATTTGGGCAAGGTCCTTCCCAATGTGGCTCTTGATGACTTCTCCAGAATACCTAGGTAATGGCAGTTTCCTGCCAGCGCTTTCCTCCTTCTTACCTTGTACTTTTACTAAGTGTTCCATCTTAGAAATGCCTGGATTTGCCTTTCAAAACTCAGTTCAGGTGACATCTCCACCAAGAAACCTGTAGGCATTTCCCCCACTAAATCAGTACCTGCACTGTTTTTATTATGATGTGGGTTTTTTTTACGTTTCTGTTCACTTTTCCTTTCTGCTTCCCGTCTAGATATGAGTTACTTGAAGGACAGACACAGTACCTCTCATCTCTGTATCCTAGAGCTAAGAACAAAGATCGTTCTTGAATGTTTCCATGTTTGTTTAAATCATTTTACAAACTGTTTTGTGTTGCTTCAAAGAAATCTGATGACAAGCGTGCCCTGAAAGATGCACTGTTCCATGAGGTATCAGAACTGAGTTGTCAGGTATTCGTTCATCTATCTAAGAACACACTAAACTCATCTTTAATTTCAGCTATAAAGAAGGGCCATTTAATTACTTCATCTTTTCAATGCTACTTATAACATCTGCTATGATGTAGTCTTTGGAAACTTCTAAATATGGAAAAGCATAGAACTTCTCATTCTCCACACTTTTGGAAATCAGGTGTGTGTTATGGAATATGATACTTTAAAAGAGTATGTCCTTCTGATGACCAATAGGTGAACTTGCTGATGATTTGCATTCTTAGGTTTCCAGAATTTGAATTATTGAGATTTCAGAAGGGGGAAGATATTTTTCCCTTAAAAATATCTTAATTTAATGTTAATATTTTTATGCTGTTTGTGTATTTTGGCAGTCTCAAGAAATGCCATCTGGATTAACAAAATGAGGTATATTCTTAAGGGCTGAAAAATAGCTCACAATTCAAAATGGTAGTGTGGAAAATGTAAGTTACTTCAAAAAGCAACAACTAAAGACTATTAAATTAATAGTCTTTATGTGGCAAAAATATGGTAAAGGATTCAATATAATTTGTTGAATGCTTGGTTATCCAAAAGTGAGGTTATCCAAGTGCATTCCATTTTGCATACAACCCAACTTACTTTTGTGATTATTATGTAAACTGTTTTCACATTTTTGCAAAATGTGCTTTCACATTTCTGCCTGGTTCAAAACTTGCCTCTGCTATTTTCTAGCTATGCAGTCTTAACCACTCTGTCCCTCAGTTTTCTCATCTGTAAAATGGAGACAATAATATTATCTACCTCAAATGATTGTGGTGATAATGTAATAAATAATTGCACTCAAAAAATATTTACTGATTGCCTTCTATGAACCAGGTGCCATTCACAGTGAATAAAAGAGGCAAAAATCTAAGTCTTCATAGAGCTTATATTGTAGCTAAAATTCACAAGGCTTAGAACAGTGCCTTCCACATGAAGCATGTAGAGAGAGTTATCACTATTATTATTATTAGTTATTATTAGTAGTAGTACTATTAATACTGTGACCAGAAAGTCACAGTATGTGACCAGAAAGTAAGTATGGGTTCACTGGTAAGTAAACATAGTCCTTAAGCAATTGTCCAGGATCTCAAGTCACGTCTCTGTAGCCTGTCACACCCAAGGCTTCTGGATGAAGGTTGCAAAACATTGCCCAGCCAACCCATTTCCTGAGTTGAAGGGAAGGGGAAAGGAGGGAGAGGGCAGAGTTTCATCTACTTCAAGATGCTTAATATTAGCACTAGCAATTGAGTATCATGCTATGTATTTTTCCCCTGCACAAAAGCCTAGAAAAGAAAGGATAAAAACATGAAAAACTCAACTCAGGCCACAGAGACTGACCCAATCCTGAGTGATTCTACTTTTGCCAACAGCACTTCTGGGGACATTCTAAAGAAGTTGCAACACATGGTATGTGAACCTGAAAGGCAGCGTTAGGAGGGGTGTGGAAGCTTTGGGAATAAACCTGCCCTAATCCTCCATTTCCTCCACAGCTTTGTACCAATCTGGACTTCACGTAGAGTACCTTTTCACAGAGAATGACTGATAAAGGTAGCCTGCAATTTGCTTGCTCCTCTGTCTTAGCTTTATGCTGCTTTTCCCAATATTCTCCTTCCCTTCACAGCTTTTATCCATCTCTTCCTCCTCCCCAGTGCTTGCTTACAGATTCCCCCCTACACCCTTAATTATTTAATAGTTCATAATTTTGGAGAAAATTATTAGATTCTTCTAATCCCTTTTTGAAGACAGGCACCAATAAGAAAAGCATAAGCAATGGTGATCTTTTCAGATTGAACTTTACCACATCAGCAAGATTTAGACAAAATTTACTGGGTTCTCATCCCCACCCTGCACACTGTCATGGAGGACTCTTACTGCTTCCAAGCTCCTTATCACATGAGGCCAGACGAACATGGCTGCTAACCACTCACTATGCCTACACAATCCATCCAGACCTTGGTTGACAGCTTAAAGAAGTGGGAAGTCTCCCAAGTAAGACTAGATGTCCCTCAAAAGTGCAATTCAACTGACACCCTCCCCCACAGTGATTCCAGAGGGATCTGAGGGTCCCTGTGCCTCACATTCCTGCAAACCATAGTCACCCTCCAAGAAAAAAGCTTCTCCAATCATTTGTCTGCCCCAGGACACAACCCCCAACATACTCTTTTCTTCCTCTCCACTGACCCGACATTCTGCTGCTCTTCTCCTCCCACATCTTCCATGGGTCCCCTAAACCTCATTTACCCCTAGAACTCTTTTCAGTGGTTAACAAAGTCCACCAGCCTCCTCACTAAACATTCCTTCCACCTCCTGGCCTGCCAGAGAGAACAGTGCTTTCCCTATACCCTCTCAAGCTGAGTTGGTAGGTGGGGTCAGTATCCTTGGGAACCTTCTAACTTCTTTGAGGCTCACGGCATTTTGCTACCTATCCTGGTTACTATTATCTACCAGCTTGCAGTCACTTTCCCTTTTCACCAAAATCTTGGACGTCCTGTCTCCATCCACACTTGGAATCAAAATATTGGGAAAAATCAATGCCCATAAGAGCCCCCTGGCCAGCAATTCAACCACCCAACACTTGGATCCAGTCATCAGCCAGAGCAGATCCATCTTTTTAAATTACAAATGTGGTCATATGATAATCTGAACTTCCCCAAACACAGCACTTACTACACTATTGACCAATTAGATTGTAAGCTTTGTGAGGGCAAGGATTTTTATCTGACTTATTTACTGCTAACTTCCTAACCTCTATCACAGTGCCTGACACAGAGTATATTTCAAATAAATACTTGTTAAATGAATAAACAATGACCTGTGTTTGCTCCAGTGTACAAAAATGGTTTCTCACATGCAACATAGTTTAAGAAATTCATGGGACTTGAGCTAATTTTCATTCAGTAATGTGGCAGAAGTGGGTGCCAAGCCACCCATATACATATTAGCTGTTTTCACAACAGCTAGTAACTAGAGGACCATTTGCTGGGCTAGTGAGTATTTTATCTCCAAGGGAGTTTCCAATAAAGCTTTCCTGGTGATGTTTATGGCCATTTGTTATTTTTTTTATCTTCATGTAAATTATTCTGATTGCTAAATAAATTGCTTTCTTGTAGACTAAGACAAGACTAATCTTGCTGAAAATGATCTTGCTGAAGACCACTGGGCTGCATGCTAGGTATCCCCTGGACTCAAACCTAACCATACCTCACTTGTAAGATGGCCAACAGGCACATGAAAAGATACTCAACATTGCAAATCATCAGAGAAATTCAAATCAAAACCACAATGAGATATCATCTCACACCAGTCAAAATGGCTATCATCATCAAAAAGTCTATAAATAAGAAACGTTGACTAGGATGTGGAGAAAAGAGAACACTGTTAGTAGGAATGGAAATTGGTGTAGCCACTATGAAAAACAGTATGAAGGGTCCTCAAAACACTGAAAATAGAACTACCACATGATCTAGCAATTCCACTCCTGGGTATATATCCAAAGAAAATGAAAACACTAATTTGAAAAGATATATGCATGTTCATAGCAGCATTATTCACAACATCCAAGATATGGAACCAACCTTAGGGCCCATCAACAGATGAATGGATAAAGAAGAAGTGGTGTGTATATATATATATATATACACACACACATACACACACACACACACACACACACACACACACACAATGGAATATTATTCAGCCATAAAAAAGAATAAAATTTTGCCATTTGCAACAATGTGGATAGACCTAGAGGGTATTATGCTTAGTGAAATAAGTCAAACTGAGAAAGACAAATACTCTATGTTATCACTTATATGTGGACTCTAAAAAATGTAACAAACAAATGAATATAACAAAACAGAAACAGACTCACAGATATAGAGAACAAACTAGTGGTTACCAGTGAAGAGAAGGAAGGGGGTTGGGGCAAGATGGGGGTAGGGGATCAAGAGATACAAACTGCTATGTATAAAATAAATAAGCTACAAGAATATACTGTACAGAACAGGGAAATATGGCCATTATTTTGTAATAACTTTAAATGGAGTATAATCTATAAAAATATTGAACTACTACACTTACACCTGAAACTAATATAATATTGTAAACCAATTATACTTCAACAACAACAACAAAAAGACAAGCAGGAGCGTCAACTATTTACCAAAATAGATGAATTTAGCAAGTATTCTTTGGGTTTGATCTGCTGAGCTGTTTTGATACCACAAAGGGGAAGTAAAAAGTTAATAATATCACCAAACTCCTTACACTCCTTGAGACTAATTTATTATTTGACTTTGTAGTTCATTAGCAGAATATTTTCATTAATTAGGATATTTTTTTCAATTGCAATTTAATTTGTGTGATTTTTTCAAGTTGTAATTACAGTCCAGGACATCGATAAAAGGACATGTAAACTTGTGATTACAGAAGTAAATTGAGATCCAGGATTCCTGGGATTCCAGTGCTAACTTGACAAAAGTAGGTAAATCTTTGGGAAAAGTTTCTCTCATCCAGAAAAAGCATGAGCCTCCTTCTGGGCCTTTCTATGTAGTCTTCAGCACCACCACAGAGATCCCCTAAAATTAATTCTTACCCACAATGCATAAATACAGAGTAACACTTCAGCTACACACTGGGCCCAAGAAATTGGTATTCTAAACAAGCAGCTTTTTGAAAATAACCTATTTTTATTATAGAACAGATCCAGGCAAGAATAAATCTGTGCAAGGATTTATTTAACAGTGATCAGAACGATTCTCTTTCATGCTTAGAGTGATATTAGTGCATTCCCCAGTTAGAGGTCTTGAGAAATACAGAACTTTACCAACCACAGACTTTTGAATTTCACTGTAAAAATAATCTCAATGAATTTTTGTAAAAATGCATAGGGATTTTAAGCCAAATAAAATCAAATTATAGCAACAGCTACCATTTATTGAGCACTAGGTAGGTGTCAAGCTCTGTGCTCAGCTCCTTACATGCATAAGCTTTCCCTAATGCAGAAAACTTCAGAAGTCCATGAACAATGACAGGAATCAAAAAGAAAATCTGATTACAAAATACAAGCATGGAGTGCTGGCTCTGAAAAATAGTGGGCATATGGGAGGTATTATTAAGGTAATAGGCTTTAAAGATACCATCATAAAAATGTAAATGCAGGAGTTAAATCAATTTTTCCCTTCGGATCAAAACTGCAGTCTCTGTAGACTGAGAGCACAGAACCCTTGAGAAGCTCTTGGGAAATGTCAGGGCAGGCTTATTAACTTCACCCCCAACTCTCTCCTCTAACAGAGACTTCTTGGCATGGTTGGTAGACTTCCCAGCCTGCTTTGGAGTAGTGGGCAAATCTGGAATGACTGAAATGTTATTATAGGAAGTACTATGATTATTATCAAACAGATGCTAACAAAGTGAAATAATAAAAATGAAATGTAAATCACAAGTGATTTTTGAAGATCCCAACAGGAAAATAAACACAGCTCTAAAAAATATTTATTCAGTAAAAAACTTAAAAACTCGAATGTGAAGAAATTCTATGATTATGCACGCACCAAATCAGTACAACCAACCTATATAATATCAACTGTGAAATAACTGTAACAATAATTTTAAAAGGATAAACAAAAAATGTTTACTTTCATCACAATAAAGGCCAAGGTACATTCAAATGGATCTATGTATGATGTGAAAAGTGGAAACAAAACACATTTCACTGTTTGGAGTACTAAAAGGAAATATGAGTAATTAAGGAAAAATTAAAGTAGAGCACACCTCGTAATTACTACAACTAACTGGAGTGATAAAGTATGAACAGTGGTTAGGAAAAGAGTCACAGCTACAAAAGAGATTACCTGAAGTTATATGTTGTGATGATGAAAAATACAAGTAAAAGAGGTTAATTCCAAGTGTGAATTAGTTCAGGTGCTCTTTCAACTATTTCTACTTAAGTGATCTGAACCAGGCCTGGAGTTTATTTCTAAATAAACCAGTTGGAGTTTATTTCTAAACATGATTTAGCTGGGTACACATTAACTTCCTTAGCAGAACAGTGTGAGCATCAGCCCGATGAGTATCTATGCAATCCTGTTTAGGTTTTCCAGAAGAAAGCTTTTATAAGAATAGTAAAAAAGCACACAAAAATTTATGAAAACTGTTTGGCACTGATTTTTCTCTAAAATTTCTCTAGAAACAAAGACTGTCCTTTGTCAATGACAGAAAGAGAAGGGGAGTTAGCCTCTGCTCACCTTAGAGTTTGTCTCTTTCGGACATGCAGAACAGAGATCTCTCTTAGGATAGCAATTATAAGCCTAAGACCTTAGGACAGGGGTCAGCAAACTTTTCCTGGAAAGGGCCAGGTAGTAAATACTTTAGCCTTTGTGAGACAAGAAGCAAAATCAAGGATAATATGTGGATACTTAAACAACAAGAGAGAAAACACATTCCACATATTTTTTATTGGCAAAATTCAAAATATAGTGATAATAATTAAGTACATTTTTTTCAAATACAGATCTATTAATGAGAAAAATGAAATTATTTTGGGGGGAATAACAATTCATTGGATTGAGGTTCAAAGTTAGAGTCCCCTATCGTCAAATCAATTACAAATATTCATTTGTAAAAACCATTCTTACCTTATAGTTGTACAAAATCAGATGGCCAGATTTGGCCTGCACACCATAGCTTGCTGACTAAAAGACTTCTACTAGTGCCACCAAAGAGTTAAAAAGCAGAAGAAAGCAAAAACCAGTAACAATAAAAATTGTAATGTGCTTCTTCAATTTATATTTCATTTTACTTGAACTTCTCCTTGATTGGCCAAAGGCATCTATTTGCCTTGGGGGTAGATTAGAACTATTTAGCAGAAATGAAAAGAGAAGAAAGAATCTACGCTTAGATACTGACTCCCAAAATAAACATTTTCAGTTCTTAGTAAGATCAGAACATTAAAGCCAAGCATAGCTGAGACAGTGAAACTTTTAAAAAATTACTTATTCCTCCTTACATACCAAGAGACTGGTTTGACTGACTGATACCTTTAGTTTCACTAAGCCAAAAGAAGAAAGTTCAGGATATATCTTAAGGGAAGTATTTCCTACATGACATCTTAGCTATGGCTACCTTAGTGCTGAATAACAAACCACCTCAAGTCTCAGTGGTTTCCAACTATAAGAACTCACTCTCATCTTCTTGATGCCTAGAAGGCAACTATGATTCAGCTGATCTAGCCTGGGCTTAGCTGGGTGACTGTACTTCAGGCTGAGGTCCAGCTGGGCTGTGCTCCAGGTTGTAAGTCCATTCAAGTTTGCTCATGTCTACTCATTCTAGGGCTCAGGCTAATGAGGCAGCAGCTAGCCATGCCATGTTCTTCTCATAGTGGATCAGCAGAATGCAAGAGGCCAGCCACATTGCACAGCATATTTAAAGCTTCTGCCCATGTCATGTCTACTAATATTCCAAAGTTAAGGGAAGTATACTCTGCCCCCATTGGGAAAGGAAGAGAGTGAAATTTGCTGCACAATAATTCAAACTATCACCACAGGAGAGAAGAAAAACCCTGAGCTAAGAGTCCTATGATGTGTGCAAAGATGAAGGAGAAAGTGAATGGAAACAAGTAAGCATACACATTTGACCTGACATCCCCATTATATTGATCAGGAAAGCATTTGGCTGCATGTATCAGAAAATTCTATCATGGTGGTTTAAATGGTTTATTTTTCTTGTAACAAGAATCCTTGAAGTGGGAAGCTGAGGGCTGATGTAGCTGCCTAGGTCAGCAAGTATCTAGAATCCTTTTATCTTTCTGCTTTCACATCCTTATTCTGTAGCTTTCTCTCTCTCTCTTTTTTCTCTTCTCTCTCTCATCTTCCCTTCCTGTCTGTTGTGTCTGCCTCTCTCTCTCTCTCTCTCTCTCTCTAATGATCTTAAGAAACTTCAGTATGCCCATATTCCACACAGGGTTAAAGGTGAAGAAGTAAAAAACCTACTCCTCTTGTGGCCTTGTTTTTTTTTTTAAGGAAAGGAAATCCTTCCAGCTTCTGCTTCATCTTTTTTGCCAGAACTGTGTCCCATGGCCACCTCTGACCAGATAACTAGGAAAACTGAGTATTTAGTTTTCCAACACTCGTAGCCCAGGAAGGCAAGACAAAAGGAGGTTGGAATTGGAGGCCAAGGGAACTAATCCATAATCTACACCATAACTTCTCTATCCTAAAATCTTGGTAGAAAGGGGTTTGCTGTAACAAAGCCCAGAAAGGAATGAAAGAACATGGGAACACTGTGGCAAGTATGCCACTTACCTGGGTGCAGCCTACAGGGGGGCCTACAAGCCTGGAAAAGAGGCCTGGCATTGACCTAGAGCAACATCCAACCTGGCTTAGAAGTGTTGGTGAAGGAAGGTATATAGGGAGATTTGCACGAGGTATGGGTCTTGGTTTCTGCCTGTGCATGATCTGGGATCCAGAAGCTTCTTCTATCCCTGTGAAAGAAGTTGGGATACTGAGAGGGACACTAGAGGAATAAAGGTTCAAGAGCAGGGCACTCTGGGAAGAAATGTTTAGTGTTCAATCTCCTTCCCTAAGATTAAAAATTATTGAAATAGACTGTGACAGACCAACATGGTTTCAATCAAGACCCAAAGACAGGAAAAGGCAACAGATAACTAAAATAAAGTTACTTGGGAGGCAGAGTAAAGCTCAGTCCAATATTCTGGCTGATGGGAGTCAGATGGGAATGATGGTTATGGGTTTATGATGGAACTAAGGGCAGACTGCCCAGCCCTGCCCTCCTGGATCAGGCTTGTGGACCAAAGAAGTGGCTCTGTGAATGAACTGAAGGGGCTGGGGACAGGGAGAGAAAGCAGGGGAAGGTGGGAATTTTCCCTCAGCAAGTTGGAGAATCACAATGCCCTAGGCAAGATCGGAACTGGTAACAATAGCAATGAAACCTACAAGAGGTATCACTGCAGTCTATCGCCACAGACAAGATTGTGGCTGTGGATCTCATCTCATTAGCTATGACCCCAACTGTCTGGCCTAGTGGTTTAGTTGCCCCTGCTTTACAGCCTGATTCTAGAGAGGGAACAGCATCCTTCATCACAAACGGTGATGCCTGGAACTAACCCAAACACAATTATGAAGCCAGGGAGTTTCTAGGGTTTATATCAGGAGGATATTCTCTCTCTATGCAAGTTGGGAACTCAAAGTAGAACTACCTTATCTTGAAAGCCAACAGAGAGTAGGGCCTCTGCAACTGGAGGAAAAGAAGAAGGCTTTATGGCTTTGTTATTCTCTTTCTCCTCTGATGAATAGAAAAAATAACTCATCACATCTTCTTGTTTATATAAATGACAGCATAAATCTCAATTTTGTTTCTGAGGAGCATGAGTTAACAATATTTTAATTATTGTGATAACAGCTAACCTTGGTCTGTAGCCCTTAAAATCTTTTGGATAGTAATGATGAAGAACAGGGTGCGGTTGAGGTTAGTTTATGGAAAATTAACTTTCTATTAATTGACTTCAGCAATTTTTTTGGCATCTCAATTTTACATTTTCCAGTGGAATAACTGGAAATAATCTTTAAGAATGTACAGGAAAAAAGACTTCCTACAATTATCTTTCCAATAAATGTGAGAACAACAACAACCTGCAACAACACAGTCAACCCACTTTATGATGATGCTATTAGGGAACAAGGAGAAGGAGAAAGAAAGTGAGAGTGAAAGAGAGAATTAAAATGAGAAAAAGAGAAGAGAAGAGGAGAAAGGAATAGACTCCATAGCCTACCTCTAATATTCTGAAAACAAGGAAGAGGAAGGCAGTATAGCAGAAGTACATTACCTAGGTTCAAATCTCAGATCCCCCTATTTTATTAGCTGTGTGACATTGGGCATTATTTGAGTCCGCTAAACCTCAGTCTCTTTTATCTGTATAATGAAAACAATAGTTCCTACTTCACATGGTTATAATGATGATTAGAAGACCTAGTGGATATAAAGCATTTTCCAGAGTGGCTGTCAATAGTACTTGGTAAACCCTTTATTATTATTTTAGGAAATAAATTAATCAGTCCATTGCTACTCATTAGCCAATGGATATGAATCACATCTGAAGAAATCTATAAAATGGGTTCTTCCTTAAAGGGATTTACTCTCTTTTATAATTGTTTGTAGTTGAGTTTTCTACCCATCCCTTATACAAAGCTTACTATCCTGTTTTTTTCATAAATTCCTCTTTTATATGATTCCTCACTTAGCAGCTCCCCACTCCCACCTCTCTTAGACAGAGCTGGCTCTGCCACAAAGCAGTTGCCCAGAGTGCCCACTCTGACTGCTCCTCTCCAGTCCTCAGGCTCAGCATGGCCACTTTCACGAACTCTTCCAAGATGCAGAATCCAGTCATCCAGTAGGTCGGTTAACCAAGCAGAGTCACAGGCTTGACTGCTATGACGTGTTCCTCCCCTGAGTCATTCAGTAGCCACAAGACTACAATGCGTGCACTTAGGAACTCTTGAACTGGGCTTATCAGCAAGCCTCTTCCTTCCCCTCCAGCCATTTCAGAACTCCATGCTTAAAAATTTCTCCTCAGGCAAAGAAAAGTTGTCCCATACTTGGAAGAAACTTGCTACCTGAGGGGGCTCCTCTCAGTAAAGATCCAAAAGAGACTATGACCCTACTGATGTTCACCTCTAATCGTAACACTTTAGAGCTAAACAGGGTACAGTCCTCTCATTTTATACAAGAGGAATCTGGGTCCCATAGAGGCTGATGGCTTGGTCACACAGCTAGGTCATGGTGCATCTGGGAGGGACCTGATTCCTGCCTGGTCCAGGATTTTTCCATTTGATCCTACTATTCTCTTCCGTTTTGATCCAGGGACAAAGAGAGAGTGTTGGATTATGTCACACATGTCCCTTTAAATAATACAATCTAAGCAACTACCATACTATAGGGACCATTCACAAAAAGAGGGAATACCCTCCTCTTTGAGATATGCATATGGTGAAATCAGCAAATGTCTTACATTTAAGTTGACTGCCTAGAAAGTGAATCTACGTCTCTATGAATACGTCCAAAATTATGATGGGAGCAATGCTCACCAAAAGCATGACTTTTATGTATAAAATTTACTTTTAGGATCTTGAATAAGGGCATGGAAAAATCTAAGATAGTGTCAACTCTTATCCACCTGGTGTGTGTGTGTGTGTGTGTGTGTGTGTGTGTGTGTGTGTGTGTGTGTGTGTGTGTGTCTACAGGCTTTTTGTGATCTGACAGGTCACAAAATTGTGATCTGACAGGTCACAATTTTCAATTGGTGAAGTTTCCTGCAAACAAGGAAAGGGCTGGCCCTGTTGTGAGTTTGCCCTAATGACTGCCCCTTCCTTTCCATCTGCCATTGGTCAAGCTGGAACTCCAACTGGGATGAGATCCAGTACCAAGGACTCTGCAGTCAATGTTGTTCCGGATGAGCACAGATTCATCGGGACACTGAGCTTATCTAGACTTTGGTTAAATATAAGGGTTTAATATAAAGGAAGAATACATCATGTGGGATATGGTCAAATCCATTTAAACTCTAATCCATTTAAACTCAGCATACACGTTCTAAACTCTAATCTATAGACATTATTTGACTGATTAGTCTTCAATTTCACTACTGAGTAGATGATAGCACACAGAGTTACTATGAGACTTGGGGTAGAAAATCTTTAATTCATTCCCCACATATACACTAACATTAGATGCAGCTTAGAATAAAGAAACATATATAAAAAGAGACCATAAAATACAGGTTACAAAAAGGTGGAGGAAAAGGAAAAAGACACAGATAATTTTATCAGAAACCCAGGATGAGGCAGTTGCCTCACTTGAACACCAAATTTATCCTGGGCATCCTGACCAAAATAATATTGGTGAAACTAAGCTCCTTATTTTTATATCCTACTCCCACATAGACAGCACTCTGATTATCTCATATAATTCTCTTTGGTTCATATACTTTGAACCAAAAGGAATCATATATTGAAAGGGATTTCTGAGTTGCCTGACTATAAGCCAAAACTGTCTAAGCTAATATAAGGAAAATACATTATAGATAAATTGAAGATCCACCATCACTTATCCAAAACCATTGGGGCCAGAATTCAGAATTATTCAGGATTTGAAAATGTAATAAATTATATGGAGGCTGTGTTATACATCATATCCAGAGTCTGGGGCAGTGCACTATAATCAAACATATGACTATTTCTGAAATGAAATGCATGAGGAGTCACACTCTCTGGTATATATGAAGTCTATAAGTAATCTCACATTAGTTCACACCAGGTTTCACCACCCGTGAAGTTTGTCACAAATTTATGAAAAAACTTTTAATTTTCAGAGCTTTTTGGATTTGGGAATGGTGAATAAGAGGTTGCGCATACACACTCACATATGCACACACACAAATATATATGTACACACATAAAGAACTACACATGAGAAGTACGACTACCGAAAGCTTTACCGTTTTTCTTAATATCTGTTTGAACTGGAGCAAATCATATTACTCTGGACTATTTTTACAGCCACAAAAATAGGAGTAAGTGTGGAATTAACCAAAAGATAAACTGTGACTAAATGTTGCAAACATTCTTTGAAGCACTCTTGGTGAATGAGCATAGCCAGGAGGTTAGGAGATCTGAGTACCATCACAGCTCTGCTGTTGACTTTTGATGTGACCCCAGGAAAGTCACTTCATTTCCCTAGTCCTCAGATTTCTCTCTTGTAAAATGAGGCGAATGGAAACGTTGATCCCTAAGGCACTTTCCAGTTCTTCAATCTGTGCTTCTAAGGTTTTTCATTTTGCCCATTTAGCTCATTTCATTTTGCTAATACTCACTTTTAAAAATTAAAATCCAATAATAATGTTTTAAATCATCCATTGGTCTAATATGTCTATTTTTACACAATTGTATATGTTAATCAAACTTTAGTCATTGAATTAAAAGTTTTGGGCCAATAATTTCCCTTACCGGTTCTAAATACTGTTATGTTGTTTTACATACAAGCAATATGGGATAACTAAACATGATAATAAAAACAGAACACTCCAGAAAGCTGACATTTGCAAACCCCTCTGTATTATTATTATTAGTTGCCTTAGTGTCCTTAAAATAAGAACAGAAAGTGCCACAAGATTATTTCTCAACTCTGGAAATATTTGTCAGTAATTTTGCCAAAGTATTAGTCAGAAATGCTAATTGAAAACTCCAGATGGCAGTATCACAGTTACCTTGCTTTGCTAATTTTCCTCTTTGAAATCTTGTCCTCCTAAGAAAACATGTTGAAATCTCTTTGAAACATTATCTTGGACATGGAAATTAGCTTCTCAAGGGTTTTAAAGAGCAAGCTCATACTTATGGCCTCTGTACTATGTCTTTTTCGTAGTCACTGTTTTAATCTGTAAAATGTAAATTTTGGAATAGCCCAATGGTAAGAAACAGTGAGTTGAGTTTCTGTAAAAAAAATATATTTACCAGCTTTGAATCTTACTAAACTTCTGGCACTCAGGAGGACAATCATTATGTTATCCAATGTCCCCCTGGAGCCAATCCACGTTCAAAGTTTCCAATGACCTTGAATAGGACTTTGTACCCAGGTCAGCTGTTTGGTTATAAAGAATAAAATATGAATCTAGGTCAGTATTGCTTGTGCTGACAGAATTACAGTTTTTAAACTGTTGTCATGTGAATTTCTCCATGACTTACATTCTTGCTAATGTATATTTTCCCCCTTAGCTGCAAAATACCTCTATTATTGTGTGTGTGCACACATACACACACACACATTCAGTAACCTCTCCATCCTCTGTCCTCAAGACTGGTAACTTATATCACTACAGTTACTTAGTTTATTATTAAAATGCTAAAGAACATAAATATCTTAATATATTTTATTTTACAGGTTAGGGCCAAGT
The DNA here is from genome assembly GCF_951394435.1 of Stenella coeruleoalba. Lineage (NCBI taxonomy): Eukaryota > Metazoa > Chordata > Mammalia > Artiodactyla > Delphinidae > Stenella > Stenella coeruleoalba. The sequence continues at coordinate 72,465,743 of NC_137155.1, forward strand.
CCTCCAAATCCTAGCGTGACTTTCCACTTCTAATATGTATACTTCCTGCCTTACGCTAGTCTCAATATGTTTAGAATGGAAGTTGGAAAGAAAGTATAAGGATTGGAACATTTTAACTTTTCACCCCTTTTAACTCTTGTCCCAAGCTCTGTTCTACACTCTTATGGTGTCTTGAACAAAGGCCTGAAGTTAATATATTAGTATATTTTAGTATATATTTATGACACAATCGATGCATAGTATATCCAAATACATACTATTTTAGGAATCCAATTGTAGTTTTTCTTCTTTTCCACTTAGTTAAGGAATATGTTCCCTTTTATATGTAGTTAAGGAATATGTTCCCTATTATATGTTAAGAAATATTTTTATGGTTCCTTTTTATATTTGTGTACATTGCAACTCATTTCCTAATACAGTATATTTTTTAAAAATAGCTATCACTATTTCTACTCATTGTTCTATTTTTTTAAGTGATAGTCTCACTTTATTAATTTCTTTTAAAGTTCAGTGAGCAGTTTCTGTATAACTTGTCTGCCTTTTCTTTAAGAGTATAGCCTTGAAAATACAAACAAAATTATGTATACTTAGGATGACTATAAAATATATGAAGAAACATTTTGCTAAGTTCAGAGGTTTAAATGGGAGGATGAAAAGAAGGCAACCTATTTCTCCCAGCTCTACTCTCGCCTACAATATACCATTTACACAGCCCTCACCTATATCACCACCCCCAGCTGCCTCCCAATGCTTGTTGATTCTGCCTACTGGTATATTTGCCAGCAGGGGATAGAAGAGAATCAGGGATCAGCTATTAAGGAGAGATAGAAACAAGGCTAAACATAAAAGGAGATAGATGAGGAAAGTACAGGTGTAAGCTATGGGGCTCTTGAACTCTTGATACTAACTAGAAACTAATGTACAGACTTTAAGCAGACCAAGAAGTAGGAGAATTTTTAGTATCTGTGTTCCCTAACCAACAATAGCCTTCCCTTCCTGTCCAAACTTAAACACCTACCCAATTTCTTAATATAAATTTTCCTTCAAAAATGAATAAACAAATAAGCAATTATGCATAACATCTAACCTAGGCTGTTTCTATGAGTTAGGCTAATACATCTAATCATGATCAACTGTGATTGTAGATTTTGGTGGAAGTAACAGTGTATTGCTAATAATTTACAGTCTCCCAGTGTACACTCAGAATAATAGTAATAACAGCTAACACCTATGGTATACTTCTATGTGCCATACACTTTCATGTATTCTAAACACTTTCCATGTATTACATTAACTTAATAGTCACAACAACAATCCCTGTTTTAAAGACAAAGAAACAGAGACATTGAAAGGTTAAATAACTTGTCCAAAGTCACCCAGCTCATAAGTAGCAAACCCAAGGTCACACACATACAAGAAAAATTTTCACTAACTTGAGAAACTTGAGAGACTGAAAACAGATAATTGTGCAAATTAATAAATAAATAAAAATAAGTAAAAAATAAATAACAGTACATTTCATTAAACAAAAATTGGTTTCATATCCCATATTTAATTAATTCAGTGAAATTTCTGGGAGGAGTGGGTTTAGATTAATCAAACAAGAAAAAACCTTTAACCACATAGAAAATAGTCATGAAGCAACCATTTTGTGCCAAGGATAATCCTATGGAGTGAAATGTTTTTATTATTTCCTTAAACTTAGACAATATGTAAGCTGAATATTCCCATGCTCCAGCAAAAGATGCAAAAAAATATGTGTATGTGAGCATTATATATAAAACTGAAGCTGTATTATATAATACTAATACTGAAAATATTTATTGGGAATGCACATTAATTCTCAAGTGCCCCATGTCAGCAGTATATTAAAATTACAGCCCTTCATGGCTTTATATTGATAATTTAAACTACACATGTTATTTAACTCTAATCTTACCACCACCTCAGATGTTATGTTTGTAAACTTATACCTCCTGGTTCATTTTATAGGATGCAATTAAGTGGATAGCTGCAAATGGGTGTGACACAGTGATATATTTCAGCATGGTAGTCCAATTTAAGGCTATTGATATGTTTGTTCAAAAGACTAAAGCCTGAGTGTTATACTAGACATTTAATAAGGTACAATAAAATCAAATTTCAGAAAGTACAATGGTCTATATGCCTATCATAAATGCTCTGCCTTGCTGGGTTTTGTTTTTTGTTTTTTTTTTTTCTTTTTTGCAGTACGCGGGCCTCTCACTGTTGTGGCCTTTCCCGTTGCAGAGCGCAGGCTCAGCCGCCATGGCTTACAGGCCCAGCAGCTCCACGGCATGTGGGATCTTCCCGGACCAGGGCACGAACCTGCGTCCCCTGCATCGGCAGGCGGACTCTCAGCCACTGTGCCACCAGGGAAGCCCCTGCCTTGCTGTTATTTTGAAGACCTAAAATAACTTGGAGAAAACTTCATGGCTTTAATTCTTTCTACAAAATCAAACAAAATAACTATACTAAACCTAAGCACAATATTAAACACTTAAATAGAAATAATGGAATGAAAGTTTAAATTTTTTAAATAAACCTTTTAGAAACATTTCAAGGAAGTTAGGAAAATAATAATGTAAATACATAGGACCAAAGTGAATTCTACCAAACACTAAAGAGTCCTTTAGTGTCATAGGCATTACTTTAGAGTCATATGCATTACCCTCCCCCTCCGAAAAATTCATTTTGGTGTCAAATAATTTGGGGCGATGCAAAGTTTCTTTACAGGTTTCTTCTCCATAACTCATCTTGATAATTTTCCTGTGTTAACTGCCTTGTGAATCTCTAAGAAGGGAATATGGCATAGAGCTCAAATGTTTGACTCTAAAGCCCCTTTTTTCACAGAACGTCTCAGAGGACTCAAGTTACACAGAAATCATTTGGGGATTTTTAATTCAGAAACAAAGGACACTTGCCACAAATATATTTGTTAGCCTCCAGTGGAAAGATGTTCCTGATTCCAGGCTCTCCTTTCTTATAAGATTCCCACTTGACCCTCATCTCCCTTAAGGTGGCAGCAGTGTCATCCATCATTGAGTCCCCAGCCTAGCACATTGTTTGCTACATATTAAGGATACTTGTTAAACATTTCTATTCAAGATATTGTCATTACACTGCTATCTTATTATGCTTTTCCCTTTTTTTTCCAGTTCAGCTCCCTGAAGTTGATACACTGATTGACCATTTAAGTCTTGGCCTTTCTAGTTCCTGATTCAGTGTTTCTAGAGCCAAGATATGATTAGAAGCCCAAACATAGCTTCTGGGCACCCACAATCTCCTTGATGGATAAGCTGGGTGCCAGGAGCCCGAATTATGTGAAAGAAGGGCTTCAGTTATACCCTCTCAATCCCCTTCTAGACTGGCACAGCCCACAGATCTGGTCCTCTTCCTTTGATTGTTTTCTCTTATTTCTTTTTCATAAAATATTTCAAATATAAAGAAAATTGAAGAGAACAATATTTTTTAAAAGTACCCAATTCAAGGCTTAACAAAATATTAACATTGTGTCATATTGAATAAAACATTACAGATATAGCTGAAGGCTCATCTGTATCCCTCTTAATCTCATTCCTATTCTTCCATTCTGAAAGGTGACTACTATCCTAACAAAGTCAATGTGAATTCACAGTTTAATGTCTTTACTACATATTGTGCAACCATAGTAACACATAAATATTCTTCTGTGTGTTATTAATATACATAAATGATACAACTTACATGTACCATTTTTCAACTTGCTTTTTTCATTCAACATTGTGCTTTCAAGATTTAACAACGTAAATTTAAACATGTAAATTTCATTCATTCATTTTAACTTCTATATAGAATTCCACTGCATGCGTATGCCTTAATTTTTTACTCATTCTCCTATTGATAAACATTAGGTTTTGTTGAATTACATTTTTTAGGGGAGTTGTAGTGTCCCACCCTTTTCTTCCAGACAGTGCATTTACCCCAGCTGCTTACTCTAAGGGTTGACTGCTGACAGCTCACAGCTACCCCTTTATCCAGAAATCCCTCTTGGCTGACAGGAGCTACCTTGCCCTGGAGATGACAACACCTCACCCCATACACACACGCCAGGCATGGTGTACAAAACAACCCCCTTACCTCAAGGGAGGTACTCTTTGATATGATTTATGTCCCAGAGCCCTTCATGGATCTGACCAAAACTAGACTTTTTCACCTAAGACCACAATCTGGCTGGCATTTCTCCACACTGCCCCTGCTTTCCTCACTCCCTCATAGTGAGCACACCCACAAAAAATGGCATATATCTTCAGGGCTGTCTCAGACTCTGCTCCTGAGGAACCTGATCTCAGACAGGGTCCCTATCACAAACACTATTATAAAATTCTGTGGCAGTCCTCGTGGGTCTCCACGTGCAGATGTGTTAGGGGGTTGTTTGGGTATATACCAAAATTGCTGCCTAGTAGGATAGGCTTAACTTCAATTCAATTAGATGTCCCCAAATTGCTTTAGAAAGTAAGATCAATTTATACAACTACTCCTACATCTGAGAGTTCCCATTTCCCCCACAGTATCTCCAGCACTTGCTGATGTCAGGTATTTTAAATTTTGCTACCAGGTTGGTAGTGAAATGATTCATCTATCCCACTCCCTTATTCTGGGTTATTTCCTTTTTATTTTGTTATTTAACAAACATTTAGATAGCACTTACAAAAAGCCTTATAAATGTTTGAAGCACTTTACTAATATTAATTCATTTAATCCTCATAAGAAGCCCATGAGGTAGGTACTACCATCATTATTCCCATTTTTACACATGAGGAAACTGAATCACAGGGCTCACAGGGAGGTAAGTAACTTGCTTAAGTTTGCACGTATAGAAAGTGGCAAAACTCGTATTTGAACCAAAGCAGTCTGTCTAAAAAATCCCTGTGCTTAATCACTATACTAATGCTATCTATTAACTACATCCTTTAATTGTTCTTTCCGTATTGATCTCTGCCCAGTAAGTCTCTTAAACTTTGATTCTCTGAAAAAAATAAATAAAAATTAAAATAAAACCCTATATAACAACTGTGGTCTGCTAAATCATGCCTACACCCCAAAGTGTCCACACCCTAATACCCAGAACCTGTGAATGTTACCTTTTATGGAAAAAGGGACTTTGCAGATGTAAGTTAAGGTTCTTGAGATGGGAAGAGTGTCCTGGATTGCTCAGGTGCACTCTAAATGTGATCACAAGTACTCCTATAAGAGGAAGGTAGAAAGAGATTTGACAACAGAAGTAGATGTGACAACAGAACAAGAGTGGAGTGACACAAGAAAGGATGAGCCAAGGAGTGCAGTCTGCCTCCAGAAGCTAGAAAGTCAAGGAAACAAATTCCGCCCTAGAGCATCCAGAAAAAGCAACCCTGCCAACCCTTTGGTTTTAGCCCTATATGACACACTTTGGACATCCAAAACTGTAAGAGAATACATCTGTATTGTTTTAAGCCACTAGGTTTGTGTTAATTTGTTACATCAGTAATAGGACAATAACACAATAATCCATCCCCAAACTCAAGAACGTAAAAAGCAGTGATTTATCTTCATGAATCTGTGGGTCAGCTTATCTCCTCCACGGTCAGTTTGGGGTGGCTCTGCTCTCATCCTCCTCCTGGGACCAGTGGGTGGCTCAGGCATGTTCTTCTCCAGGGCGATAGCATTACCACAGAAAAAACTCACAATTGAGGCCTAGGTTTGAAACTGGTACACTGTCGTTTTCACTTTATTCTACTGGCTACAGCAAGTTGCACAGCTGAGCTCAGAATCAAGCAGTAAAGAAATACACTCCACCCCTTTTTTACTTCAACATTTAAAAATGCATTTCATTGTTTCTTGAATCTAGTTTTTCAGTGAGAAAACTGCTTTCAGTCTAAATGTCATTTCTTTTAAGTTTTTTTTTTTTTTTTCTATTTCTCCCTGGTGGCTTCTAAGAGTTTGTTTGTTCTTGAGGAGACTAGATTTGGATTTTTTTTCATTTATCTCATTCAGATGTTAGTATTCTATCAAACTGAGGACTCCTGTCTTGCTTGAGGTCTAGAAAATTTTCAATCATACAACTTCATTCTTATTATCTCAATATTATGCTTCTGAAATCCCTATGCGGGGCCTCCCCCATCTCTCTTCATCATTTTTTTTATATCTCTTTATCTTCCTGTGCTATATTCTAATTGATTTTTTCAGAATAGCTCCTAAATCACTTATCCTCTCTTTGGCTGGGCCTAATCTGCTGCTTAACATTTGAGTTTTCATTTCACTTATTATGTGTGTTTTATACCCATGCCTTTTATTTTTCTATAGCACTTTGTTTATTTTTTTATTCTTTCTTTTTTAATCTCTTTTAGCTTTTTTAGTGTGCCTATTATGTTTCAGATCATTCTATAATCTCTAGTTCTTGGAGTGCAAATTCTCCTGGTTATTGCAGCTGTTCTCTCTCCCTCATGGCGTTTTGTTTTCTAATATATTTTTTAATTCCCATGTGCTCTGCTTTGTAGGATGATCCTTTAAGAGCTGTTCCACTCCTGTTTCTTCCAGAGACCTGGGAGGTTCATGAGTTCTAGTGCCAATACTGATGTTAATTTCCCTATTTGGAATTCCTGCACCCTGAGAGTATTATAAATTCAGGACTCACACCTGTTTGTGCCGACTTAAGTTTCCAATTCCTTGCAGATTTTTTTACCCAACCCATCTCAGGCATGTCCCAGAGGGTGGAGTTTCTGTAGTCCATTTCATACAAAGAGCAGCCCTTTAAGACTCCATTGATGCAGGAGACTGACCCAGTGTCTGTCTCACTGGGCCCCCATCTCCTGTCTCTGAACTGGACTCTAGTCCCAACTTTCAAATCTGTCTGGTTGGGAAATCCCTGTGAGCCTCTATGGCTTTATTCTTCTCCTAGCAAATCTGACTTTATGTTCCTTCCTCATTTCTGGCACCAGGGATTTTTATTTTCTTTCTTTCAAGCTTGGTTTACATTTAAAATATACATTTTTTCCAGTATTTCCATAACTAGGAGCAGGAGGAAAAGATGTTCACTGTCATCTCCTTTCACTACTTACAGTTACATCTGGTGTAACAGATGTGATGTACAGTCACATCTGGTGATCCTATTTACTTTCCCAGTCCCCCTTTAGCACTGGGACCCTTTTCTAAATCCAGCTCATATGTATGGGCCCTAATGTCTCCTAGCTTTCCTTCCCCATGTTGTATCTTCCACTCACAAGCACCACTATACAAGTCTTTCAGAACCAATCAACCACTGTCCACCTGGTTAACTTTCCTAGTGGTAGCAATCCCACCATATTTGAACTCCTATTTCCAAAGTAAAGCCAGAGTTTACAACAGTGCTTGCATGCTAAACAGACTACCCTCACTCAAGGCCCATCTCTACATCCAGGTCATTTCCTCCTATCCATTCCCCAACTGGGAGTTACACCCTGTTGAGTGAATCACTGCCAGTGTATGGACTAGGCCTCTGCAGTCTAGTCCTGTACTCACCAAAATCCCATCAAGAATACAGTAAAATCCTATTTGAACAAACATCTATCTATCTATCTATCCATCAACTATCAGGGCTTTTAAGCCCCTGATTAAACAATTCCAGTCCCAAACCATTACTAGAACTCTATTTTGATGAAAAGGAAAAAGAAGTACATCTTAAGAAAGGAAGTTTATATGAAGGATTTAGTCAAATAATAAATTCCCTGGTTATGTGCTGAAATTATATATATATTCATCCCAATCTCTGACCAGACAATGATTACTGACATTCAGAAAGATCAATATCAGACACTGGAAATTCACAGTGGCCAAGGAGATTAATACACTTTTTGTACTTCCCATGACAGTAAAGATTGTGAATACATTTCTAAAAGATTTTCAGTAAGAATTAAAAGTGAAACACTTCATCTTAAATTAAAAATTAAAAAAGTAATTAAACAAAATAGCATATACCCAAATATTTTCATCAATTGAGGCACTTTTGTACAACATTTCTGCTAAGGTACAGTATCATTTAATGAAATTTTTTAGTTTCCTGAAATTGTTTCCTATAGATGTTTTTAAATTAGATTATAGATTTCATTCACCCTGTGAAAACCTGCAGAAAATACTGGTTTTTGACATGGTTAAAAAAAAAAATCAATAATGCCATTCGAAGTTGACTTTTTAAGAATATTTTGACCTACATCAGGATAAGTACTATAGAAAAATCTTTGGAAATTGTAAAAAAGAAAAAAGAATATAAATAAATCCTAATATTCTTCTTGAATGTTATCATTTTTCAAAAAGAAATCTTCACTACAGAATAATTAACACACTTGAATAACCTATCCGTTAGCTTTTTTCCCTAGAATTCCTTAAAAACATTTGCTTATTCATGTGTTCTTCAGGTCATTTCAGTTGTCTCCCTTCTGGGAATTTTTTTTAAAGAAAACTCCCTAAATAACTTTCTAATAAAGAAGCCCCTTATGTATGCTATGCCATGTTTTTTATTGGATTATTTTTAAAAAGTTATACCACAAAATGTTTAGCAACATTTTCTGGGGAAAAAATTTCCATGATTAGAACCAAAAGACTTTCAGTAGTAAATGTAAACCATCTATTTCTTACAGCTGATCTGTGTAATATTAAATATTTCTATATACACTTTAAGGTAGCTGATGATATGATTTGCTACATGATATAACTGAACCATGAAATGAGCTCTATGTTAAAAATAGGGGTCTATGTTACTCTTAAAGATATGGAAAAGAAAATATTCTCTTAATACAGGTAAAGAATGAGGCATCTGTTATAATATCCCTAACTTCATTTTCATGTTCAGTCTCTCTGGATTAGAAAGCATCTGATATAACTCATTCTTACTGTAGAATAGACCAAACTATATTTGCAGACCGCTGATATTTATGGATCAGAAAGAATGCTACAAAAGGTATTAGATACGGTTTGTTTTTAACTGGGACATTTCTAATACCAACATAGGATTGGATTTGCTGATAAAGCCCTAGAGGTCAGTTTATTGTGGTAGCTTCTATTAATAATATGTAGGGCTTGTTTGTGATTAAATTTCCAAGAGTTTAAGTTGCTTGCAGCAGTAGTAGGGTCCCTCAGACGTTTCAGGCCTCTGTTAACCAAGACTTCATGATTCTTCCCTTAAACTGAACATATATATCCTCATTATTTTTCCTATTCTAATGAATGCTCCCACTATACAAAAAGACTTTTCTTTAGCTAGACCTTACACTTTACAACATGACTTTCTGTTAAAACCAAATTAGTTTTTAAGGGGCTTTGTCCTTTTTCTTGTCTAAATATGATCAATATTTGAATAGACAGTACTAAATAATTTTAACAATTTCACTGATATTGCCTCACTTAAATTTTTCAGTGTTTTCTGAACTTCCAAATCAAATGCACATTAATTTTGGAGTAGTGATAAAAGAGTGAGTTTTTCAAAAAGAAAACTCCATAAAGATTCTCTTGTCATTTGTGCATAGACAACTTATAAAAATAATCAGAGGGCCTTTGACATAGTGACACAGCTCAGGCTTTGGAGACTGACAGACCTGGTGTCAAATCTGTACTTACTAACTCTACAATGTGTATAGCTCTCAGAGCATCACTTTTCTCATCTGTCACATGGGTAGAATAATTAGCAACGCTTACAATTAAAGGAGACAAGATAAGAATATACAAGGAAAGTTCTTCTCTCCCTTAGAATCTAAGGATTCCATGCTTTTTGCTTCTGACAAGAAATAATAATTCATACTATAGATGATCAGTCTGTCTTCTAAAACAGTAGCATGCTTCCCATTTATTCTGGCAAGTTACTTCCTATTAGCAGGAGTCGCCAGGAGCAGATGGAGGACAGTTTATAATATAAACCAAGAAGAAAGCAGATCATTATCAGTCTTACCTTAAATTAGTTCATGTCAGAACTAAATGCTGAGCAATTACCATGTTGTGTCCCCAGAGAGGTGTCTGCACCTCAAAGAACAAGCCGGAAATAAAAAGCCAAGGGCTCCAGAAAAGACGAAAGGAAGGCTAAGACAAAGCATGGTCTGTGCATACTCTGCATTGCCCTCCCTTTGACAGGATCTACTCTAAGTTACTGAAATTTTTCCAGAAGGTAAAGAAACTCTTTTTCTTTAAAATTCTCACAATTCCTTGTGTAGGGAATTGCTGTACTTCGTAAGATTTCAAGCCTCAGACCCTGGGTCACTAATTCTCTGGAACTCTAGAAAGACTCTATAAAAGGTTGGCCTGTCTAAAGATCTTGTCTCAATTTCCAAGTGTCCTAATGGGATGCCTTTATTGCTACCCTGACTTTTATCAGGTGCATCACCTCAGCCTGTGGCTTTGTTTATTCCTGAATTCTAATCCTGGACTGCTTCCTGGACCTTGACTACTGATCTCATGTCAGAGCATCTGTTATAGTCTCACCCAAGTTTCTATGATTTCTTAATTCTGATCATTCCCATAAACTTCACTCATAATGTTGTCTTAACTAACCCAATCCAGACTTCCAACCCTGCCTTACCAATCTATGCTCATTCCCAGCTCCAATGTGATAACTTGTCCTCAACAAAAACAACAATAATAATGCTGCCCCAGAGCTACCTTCCTTCTTGGAATTTCTATTGAGAATTTTAGATATTTCAGCAATACTTTTCCAATACAATTCATCAACCAAAGTTGTCAGAAAACTAAGTTATACAAATTGTCCAAAGAATTCCAACTCTAGAACTTTGAAAGCACTATGGGACAATCCTTGATAAAATTCTATGGGTCAGTGGTTCTCAGAGAATGGTGTATGGTCCACTGGTGAGTGAGCAATGAGGATTCTCCTCATGAGCCAAGAAAGGACAAAAATCTTTCCTAGTCTCTTACAGGGGAATGATACGCACCTCTATAGGTTTTCATTTGTATATAGGACCAAGGACCAATTTCCAAAGACCATAGTCTTAGCCAGGTTCCTTGGAAAGCAGAGACAGAAGTTAAAGCACACGTGCAACTACTTTATTACAGAGTGCAGTTCAGCAAAGCAGGAGACTTACGGCAAGAAAATTAGTGAAACCAGCTTCAGTTCCTACATCGATTGCTGGTCTCATAAGGCCATAATTGGTATTCATCATCTTATCTTCCCCCCTTCACCATCCACTCTAGATTCACTCATTCTTGGCCAGCTTTGGATGGTCTGGAATTCTTGCCTAGTGAGTGGCCCAGAACTAACTACAGGGTGTTAGCTCCCCCTCATTTCTAGGTCACACATATGTGGGCACCAAGCAGACCCCATAGTGTCTTCTTCCTCACCATCAGCAAGGAAGCCCCAGAGCAGAAGATGAGTAGTGCATGGGAAGGTGTAAGGAGAGGTGTTTTAAGGAGAGCGGTACTCTCTTGAAATCAGCTGAAACCCTTACCAAGATGCAGTGAGTGGAATGAGAGACCAAAGACTCTTGGAGACAACTGACGTCAAAGGGATCTAAAACAGTACAGAAGTGTCTGGTACAGACTACCACGTGAGTTAGCCTATGTTAAATTTTTAAATTTTTCATTCTTAAATCTAAAGGGAGCATGTTCACTGAGTTATTTTTCCCTCAGAAAGTAGAAGTGAGGAAGGTAAGTGGTCCACAGACCCTTTTGCCTTAAGTAGTGGCAGGGGGTGGGGGGGCGTGTCAAAAATACTGCACACTATTGCCTTAAATGACCTTTAAGCTGCTTATTTAGTTATTAACAATCAACTTACTTTTTATCTTTATTTTTTTAAAGGATTTGAAATGGCTTATAAGAAAAGGAAGACCAATGTGATAGACATATAATGGCCCAAGCAAATGAGGGAAATACAAATATGCTAATCCTATGCTTAACATTATTGCAATGATAGAGCTGTGAATTTGGCCTGGAGTTGTATGGTTCAGAAAGCATGATAAGTTATATAGCTCTTGTTATCAGAAAGGAAGAAGCATGCTTTAGGAGAAGCAGATTTTTTTCTGGCACTGAAATCTAAAAGAATTTTCTGCTGTGGTGCTTTATAGAGGGGAAATTGCATGATGCAATGGACAATGCCCTCAGCAACATTTTTATTGCAAATGCAGAAGTTGGCTTCATTTTATAATGAGGTAGGGAGACTTATTATTTCAACAAATGGCACTATAATTCCTTTAAGGGAGAAAACAACTTTTGCTGAGAATAACGGTTGGGGTAGAAGGGTTCAGTGTGGGCTGTGAAGGCCTCAGAGGAATAGGAAAATAGTTCTGTCTAATAGAAGAAAAGGAATTTGGAGGTCTTTAGGACAACTTGGAAATGAGTGGGTGAACTCACCTCAGAGCTGAGGTGGGAAAGGAAATAAGGGAGAGCAAAAGCTACTGAACAGGTGGAAGGTTCTGTGAACAAGTGATCCCTCGTCACCTACCACCACCCCCAGTCCTCAGTAGAGTTGCTAAACTCATAATTGCTTTGGGTATTTCAATACACATTGAAAGCAAAGAGTGTTAAGTTTCAGTCAAGATGGCAGTGGGGCAAGACAGTGACAGAATGTGAAGAATCCAGAAGCCAAGAATAAAAGGAAATCAGGCAATTGTAAGCTAACTGGTATTAATGAGAACTGAAGAGCAAAAAACAATGCGGATTGAGGCCAGGTTCACTGGATTTCAATACCAGATCTACAAGTGTTCACTTTAACATCTCCTTATAAAAGCCAAAAGCCTAACAGGGCCAGCATGATAGGCCATCCCTCCTCTGAATGCAGATGACATATTCATTGTAAAAGTGGCAGGTAATTGTCATCCAGCATCCATTTCCCCTCTTCTTTTAAGTTGTAGGACTTCCTCATTTTAGCTGGACAAATGGGGTCCCACCTAGAGCCATTTCTAACAGACCATTCAGCTGGTTGCAACTTGTTAAAAAAATGGCCAGTAAGATGTAACTGGAAAGGATGTGGACAATTTCTAGATCAGATTCTTTAGGGAGGCTACTTGCCCATTGCATCTAACTTCTCCCATTCCTGAAGTCTATAATATGGACATGGTGGTAGTGAGCCATCTTTTACCATGTGGATAATGACAACACTCTAGCCTAGAGATGGCCTAGCAGTGACATAGAAGGAACCTGAATTTCCTGGTGAACTAGAGCTGCCTATCCTCCCTCCCCCGACCACCTACCTCTCAGACTTTTACATGAGAGAAAAATTAACTATCATGTTCAAGCCGCTGTTATTTGGTCTCTGTTTAAGCAGCCAAATCCATATCCAAATGTAAACATAAATGAATTTCTAGTAGTCAAATACTTCGAACATATGTTCATTTATTGATACTACTCTACTCTTTGGGTATAGCTCTTAAAATTAATGTAGTATAAAATATCTTCAAACTTAGCCAAAATTGTACCTCATCAGTTATAAAAATGGTTCCATCGTTGACATACTGCAAGCACTTCATCAAATTTATTTTTGCTATAAACAACTATATTACTAGTAGATGGAATGTTCTGCTGAGTAGACTATGTTGCCCATAATAAAGGAGGATTAAATATGCTGCAAATAAGAAGTAAGAAGCATGTCATAATGTAATGCTGGCACAAAGAGCCCACGCTTATTAAACATGCCAAAACTCTCCCTCATAAGTATAAGCAAGAAGGCAGCCAAAGCAGTAACAGCTCCATTCATAAAGAAACACAGTGAACAGAGGCAAGTCTGTGAATGCTTTTACAGATCCTGTGGTATACGATTATTCACTAGCAGTCATTATATTATAATTACTGCTGACTTTTTTAGATTAATAATTCCACTAGAAACTGGATTTGACTTTATGCAACAGAAACTCAACTGCTGTGGCCTACCCACATACAAGATTATTTACATCATGTTTAAAGAAATCTAGAGTAGACTGTAGGGTCTACTTTCTCTTAGTAAGGAAGAAGCAGAGAGTAGGCACAGGGTAGGCAACCATCTGTGTCTGCCACATATCGTCACTAAAATTTCTGCTATTCTCTGGATATCATGTGCTCAAAAAGATTAGAACCACTGGAATACAAGATTCCAAACATTTCTGAACACTCACCAATCCATTCTATTACTTCTTTTCACAGTGTTTTGTCACTTTTTTATAGGAAGAGTGAATGCAACTGCTTGTTATCTTAATTACTTTTCTTTCTGTTGTTGTGTCTTCATTATTAATTTAAAATGTTTAATACTAGAGTAGATCAAAGATGTTCACAATTTTTTTTGACAATCATCAGTTCAATTTCATGAGGTTTGTGCCACTTTTCTTGAATCTGAGTGGGCTCTGTGACTGCTTGACCAATAGAACATGGCAGAAACACTGCTGTGCCAGTTTTCAGGCCCAAGCCTTAAGAGGCTGGTATCTTCCTCTTCCTGTCTTTTCAAATACATACTCTTGGAAATTAGTCACCATGTTAGGAGGAAGTTCAAACAGCACTGTGGAGAGGCCAACAGAGAAATGAATCAAGGCCACTAGTGTATAGCCCTCCTGACCTCCAGCTCAGAGCTGGCACCAACTTGCCAGGCATTTCAGTGGAGCCATTTCATAAGTAGATCCTTTACCTTCAGTTGAGCTGTCCTAACTGATGCTTCATGGAGCAGAAATGAGCTGTCCCCTCTGAACACTGCCCAAATTTCAGATTTGTGAGCAAAATAACTGTTACATTTTTAAGCCATTTAGTTTTGGGTGGTTTGTTACACAGCAATAGGTTACATTCAGTGAAAGAAATTAATGATGACTTAATGAAATGTAAATACAAATGAATTTTTAGTAGTCAAATATTGTGAATATAAATATCATGAACATGCCGCCTATCTTTATTTAGTACAATAAGCCAAACTGTGTTTATTACTAGTACTTGACTTTGTAGTTTATCATGCTATATGCACAGAGCCAGTGACACAAATATTTGGTAAAAAATATCTAGAAGGGTATATATATTCCTCATTCACATGAAAGCAAAAAGTATTTAAGAAGCAAATGAAAACTATACCTGAAAAGCATTTGATACAATAGTATCTCCTTCCTGAACTCTGAATAACTTTTGAACTCTGAAGGAATTTAGAATAAAGATCACCTATTTTTTCTAACAATGTACAGCTAGCTCTGTTGGGTTTTACCATTTAGAGGAATCAGTTACTGCCACTAAACCACCCAGCTGATAAACAAAAGAATAAGACAGAGCAGGATAGAGTGCAATGGTCAGTCAGGATGGTTTATCTGTCTAATGTATCAGAATTGTATAATTTTAGTTTAAATATTTTCTTTCAGTTTTACTACGTGTATAATGTTCAGGGCTTTCAGAGGATGAAGTCATTTCAAAGCAGAGCTCCCTAGCCTGTTTGGAGGCACAACTAAAGACATTTTTCTTTATCCATTTCAGGATGAGGAGTCACACCCCCAAATTAAAACTTTTTAATGTACCCAGCACACAAATAAAAATTACAGTTGATTTTTCAATGAGACCTGATCCATGAGTGGGCAATTTGGTGTGAGATCTGAAAATTGAATCACTTTTTTGTTCTCTTGCTTTCTGTAAAGATAGGCATAAGTTAGGACATAATAGGTGGTTTATAACCAAGACTCAAGCTAATAATGTCTTAAACACATTCACAAATAGGCATTATACGGCTGCTTTGGCAGCTCTCTTCTGCAAGTTGCTCAGGGACCCAAGTTCCTTTTGTCTTGTTATTCCTCCATCTTTAGGCTGTTTTCTTCACCCCCATGTCCAAGGTGGCTTGTCACCACATCTACATTCCAAGCAATAGGATGAAAGAAGGGCATGCCCTCCCTTTCAGGATGCAACCTAAAGTTTCACAGGTCACTTCTGCTCACTTTCTATTGGCTGGAACTTAGTTATTACAGGCCACATCCAGCTATAAGAAAGGTGGACAATATGTAGACTTCATTCGGGATGTCCACGTGCCCAGAAAAAAAATTCGGTATTCTATTGTTATGAGAGAGAAATGGAGATTACAAGTTGGGGAACAACTAGTATGCTTACCACAGGAGCACTCACTTGGGAGCAAGAATGAATCTTCCAGCTAACATTTTACTATATATGAGATCAGTGATTTGAATTTTCTGCCTGAATGAACTCCAGACAAATGCTTTACCTAAACCTCTCTGACCAAAATTTCATAAAGAATTCTTAATTATGAAATGAGATGATGCATCTTTAAGTCATCTTTATGTACCAGTCATGAAATACTATAATAAAGAAACCAGAAGTCATTGATTCAGACATGGCTAATAGATATTCAGGGCACTTTCATCTTGGCTAAGCAACAGTTTCTATTTTATTTGTTTATCATTTAAATTTTATTTATTTTTTATACAGCAGGTTCTTAATAGTTATCTATTTTATATATATTAGTGTATATATATCAATTCCAATCTCCCAATTCATCCCACCACCACCACCTCCACCTGCCCCCTGCCACTTTCCCCCTTTGGTGTCCATACATTTGTTCTCTACATCTGTAAGCAACAGTTTCTAGAGTGCTCTACATGTTTGCTTTTTATATAATTTTAATGCACATAATATCTTTCAGCAGACAATCTCAAGAAGCTTTTATAAACATTAATTAACTGAACTTCACAACACTCTTGAGAACTGAGAATTAATACATCCATTTACATGGCAGGAAGCCAGATGAACATTACGATCAAGCAATATGGAGCTTACGTGGTTTCAGCCTCGTAATGACATCAAATGGGCAGTACTATAAACTTAATGTTAATCTGAAAATTGAGTATTTAGCTACTTCTAGGCTGGCAAGTGATTATTACCCTATATTCAATTCAAGCAGAGTCACATTACTAAAACAAACACAAAAAGAAACACTTTATTTTGAAAATGCTCCTTCAATTTAAATGACTGATATCTAATTTTCTATCTATAAATCTAAATATAAAAATAAAATTGGAAAGATTCTCATCAGATAGACTTTTAGCACCAAGCTTGATGCCATTTGTTTCTAGATTAAATTTGAAGAGAACAGCTGTTAAAAAAAGTTATTCATTTCACGTGTCAGGAAAGGAGAGCACATATCAGATTTCTCTGAATAAAATAACCAAATTATATATGAATGTATGTTATGTGTACTTCCTCGACCTATCTTAGAGTTATAGTGATGAATAAATAATAAAAATATGGTAAAATACTGTGAATACACTATCCAAAGAGCTAACTTCTCAGTATGACATGAAACATCTTGACAATACTTAAAATCCCAAAACTGTTATTCATTGGAGAAATTAATTATATGCATTTTGTATGTTTGAACTAATTTTCCAAATACATAAGGAAATACAACCGTGGTCCTTTAAAGAGGCAGATAAGGTTAGTTCAGTCACTAAATAAAAGCTTTAACATTACACTTACTTCTTGTAATCTGATCTATGTCCGAAAAAAAATGAGGTCTAAGCCTCACTTTAATGGAAGTTAAAATATAGAAATAAAGGCAAGCGTGTTATTTATTTTTATAGGACTGGACAAGTATCCAATACAAGATTTACTGATGACAAACAGCATGAAGACTAATGATATATGAACCAATGGCTTTTAGCTCAGACTTTCGTCAGTGATCTTTCCAAAATGTTCCTTAAATAGATTTTTTTAAACCCTTAGAATAAAGGCAATCCAAAGTTTAGATATAGGACAATATCCCGAAAGATCTTTTGAAGCTGCTCATTTTCCAAATCACAAGAAACTTAAAACAAATTTTTGGAAAATTTCTCCTAGGACATTTATCCTGGCTAGGCTAGAGGGAACTGGGATTCCATTCCACCTGGCTCACCCTTTCCTGTGGACTGACGCACTCAAAACATTAGAGTTTTAAGCCAGCTAACTAACGAAAGCCATCTCAAAGCTAATAGTTTAAACTTATGGGTTATTTTATTTGGTTGCAGGGGTGTGGGGGGTACTTTTCCAAAGGAATATCAAATTTAACTTTAATGACTTACCCAAGGAAAAGAATTCTCATCATCAAAACCTGATAAACATGGAAAGTCTCTGCTAATAATAAAGGTGGAATAGAAAAGATGATAGTAATTTATGATAGAATGGGAAATAGCTTTATCCAGGGATATAACACTTTTTAAGGATACATATACATGTTTTCCAATACAGATTAGAAAGTTTTTGTTGGTTTGTTTTTTAATAAAACTATAGACTTTTGTCTACATATGAGTAATATGAAATTCATTTTAACAACAGTTATTGAGAGTCTTCTACTGAGTATAGTAGAAGATATGGAGAAGAGCAAGACATGGGTTCTGCACTCAAGAAGCTTACAATGAAAAAGGAAGATAAGGAGGTATATTTCCAGGGAGAATAACATAAGTATCGTTAGAAAAGTACAGTCAATGTGCTATGAACTTTAGGAGCTTCCCTGGTGGCGCAGTGGTTGAGAGTCCGCCTGCTGATGCAGGGGACATGGGTTCGTGCCCTGGTCCGGGAAGATCCCACATGCCGCGGAGCGGCTGGTCCCGCGAGCCATGGCCGCTGAGCCTGCGCGTCCGGAGCCTATGCTCCGCAACGGGAGAGGCCACAACAGTGAGAGGCCCGCGTACCGCAAAAAAAAAAGAAAAAAAGTGTGCTATGAACTTTAAAGGAGAAAAAAATTGAGTTTCTTGGAAGAATCAGGAAAGGTTGCTTAAGCAAGAAAATACTTTATATGGGCCTTGATGGATGGGTAAGATATTGGTGCTTGGAGTCTTAGGGTGGACAGTAGTGATGGAAGGATTCCAGGTAACAAAAACAAAGCCAGGACATATGAAAGTCTAAAACATACTGAGTAGTATAAAGTAGAATGCAGAGAGCCAAGTAATAGAATATAAATTTGGAAAGAGGTCAGAGTAAATACTGTTCTTCTTTTCAGCTTGCAATATGTACATTAAAAGTGTTTGGTACAGGGACTTTCCTGGCGGTCCAGTGGTTAAGACTCCATGCTTCCAGTGCAGGGGGCAAGAGTTAGATCCCTGGCCAGGGAACTAAGATCCCACATGTCTCATGGCACAGCCAGAAAAAAAAGTGTGGGTACGAACTCCTGAGACTGGATTTGATTTTAAGAACTTCTTCCATACACTTTTTATTACAAAGAGTACTCATTCAATGCTTGTGATAGTGAGCTATGCCATATAATTGTACATTAAATGCTCCAAATGTTTTATTAATTGTGCACTTAAAATGATCATAGCTAAATTAAAACCTCATTTATATTCTTCAAATGAGAACTACATTGGCTGAGTAGCATCTGTGATCTTTTTCTCTTTGAATGTAATGAATATAGAAGAACTTTAGAATCTAAAAATGTGACAAAGTGAGAGAGTGGCATGGACATATATACACTACCAAACATAAAATAGATAGCTAGTAGGAAGCAGCCACATAGCACAGGGAGATCAGCTTGGTGCTTTGTGACCACCTAGAGGGGTGGGATAGGGAGGGTGGGAGGGAGGGAGACGCAAGAGGGAAGAGGTATGGGAACATATGTATATGTATAACTGATTCACTTTGTTATAAAGCAGAAACTAACACACCATTGTAAAGCAATTATACTCCAATAAAGATGTTAAATAAATAAATAAATAAATAAATAAATAAATAAATAATAAATTAAAAAAATAAAAATGAACCTTAGAGGTGTGAGTCTCTTCTAACCAACCCTTCTCCTGAGATGCTGAATGAGCACCAGTATTAAACAACTTAAGTTTAACTTCCTCTCTGTGCCCCTTCTTTCAACAGAATTATTAATTAGTATTGAGATAACCCAATGCAAGTTCAGCTTTTAAAGCCAAATGTGATATAGAAGATTACACATACCCAATTGCTTGTTTTATCTGGGAAATGAAAACGCACAGGTTGTGACTCATCCAAAGTGACCCAGCAAGTTACCCTAGCAAATTTTCAGAGTTAAAGATGAAACAGATAATATTCAGTACAAGAGAGAAAATTTAATATATTTACCAAAAAATTTTTTTCTTTCTACTTCTCTTGTCAAAGATCATTTACTAAATTAAGACCTCGACTTATTTAAAATAATTAAGATAAATATGTTTGAGACTGTTTTCCTCACTTACTTTTCTTTGTCCACACTGACCTCTTTGTTAATCCTCAAAGATGCCAAGATGTGGGGCATGGTATCTATTTCATATATACATATATATTTTGTATACATATGAAAAAAATTATATGATAAATCCCACAGGTTTAACATCTCAATTCTGGAGTCCCAGAAGAGATAGCAGAGAAAATGAATAGGAGGAGAAAAAAATCAGGTAAAAAATTATCAAACTTTCAAGAACAAGAATGAAGCTAGAAGATAATGGACACTTGTCTTTCAACCTAGACTTCTATATCCAGACAAGCTATCAATCAAGCAATAGGGTAAAATAAAAACATATCTAGACTTGCAAGGTCTCAAAAAATTCTCGTCACATGCATCCTCTTTCTTCCCCTTTAATTTTTTTTAATTGAGGTAAAATTGGTATTAACATAAGTTTCAAGAGCACAACATTATAACTCAACATCTATATACACTACAAAGTGATCACCACCAAAGGTCTAGTTACCATACATCACCATATAATTGACTTGCTTCACCCATTTCACCCACCCCTCAACCCTCTGTCCCTCTGGTAACCACCAATCTGGGGTTACCAATCACATGTCCCCATACCACATGCACCAACCACATGCACCCTTTTTCAGGAGGGTACAGGAGGAAGTGTTGCACCAAAAATGAAAGAGTAAACCAAGAAAGAGGAAAACAGAGGACCTAGGAAACAGGTGAGAGGTAATGGAAATGCCAGTCATCCCACTGCTGCCCTCTTGGCTCATGCCTAGGATGTGCCCTTGCTTCATCCCTTAGTCCTGACACAAAGAACTGCCTCTTAATTTTTACCTTTGTCTTTCCCCTTTCAACTTTAATTCAGATACTCTGGCTACATTACCATGGCCATCACAGGTACATAAGTAAATCTTTTATTTGAGCTATCTGACCTGCAGCACCTTATGCTGTGCCCAATTCCTCATGAGGACTTCTGTTTAAGTTACTTCACTCCAGTGACCAAGTCCCAGACAAGCCCCATGGGACTTGAATCATATAACCATGAAAGACTTTTCAGCAAATTGTGTATTAGCACCTTTTCAGAAGGATTGTGCTGTCCTTCAAAAGCCAAGCCCTCGCTACATGTTTTTGAATGTTGCCAAAATTAGGGATTCTTCCTAGGTCAGGTTTCATTTCACTTCTTTTCATTATAATGAGAAAGTAATTTCAGGACCGCAAGAGACAAACACAGATTGATGGAGTCTTACCTGCCTGAGCAGTACAGGAACCCTAGCAGTCATGGCTCACTTAGCCTTCAGGTGGCAAGAGGGCTTCTCCCCACCCCACAGCCAGGGGTCATGGGCATGATCACAAGTACATCAAAGGGACAGGTGTACTCTGAGTCCTGGGTGACATCCAGGCACAACTCTCCTTCCCCAGGCCCACAAGACTGTACCCTCTAGTCACACACTTTACCTCATTTGTGATAAGTTTAATGGACACATCCAATTCCCAACATTTTTGCCTCCTCAGCACTAAGTAGTGGATACCTTGCGAGTATCTGATAGAAAACAGCTAGCAAGCATGTTATCTGGACAAAAATTGTCCAAGAATTTGCACATATTGTATGACTCCCCCTTCGTGCAGTACGTATACTAACTACGCCCTTTGGGGAGGAGACACCCATCTCAGTGTGACTTCCTTAAGAATAATCAACATTGGCACCATTTGCTAATCCCATTTGTTTCCCAAGAGAAGGTAAAGATTATTAATTAACAAATCCTATTCGTTTCCCAAGAGAAGGGAAAGGCATGGGTCAAGGGTCATGAGACCCATAAAGCAGGTTGCATATGAAGGCTCTGCCCCCAGAGCACAGTCTCCAATGCCTGCCATGCCTGCACAGTAGCATGCAGAGGACATAGTCCAATTTCCAGAATTGCTTATGCAGTTTTAAAACTTTGTAAATACAGAGATACCAAGGATTTTAGGCAAATGGATTAAAAGGGTGTTATTTCTGGTGTCTTGCCTAACCAAGCAAATGCAAAGCCAGGTTATGTTGTATTTGCAGCAAGGCAGCCCCTTCTGAATGTACAGCAGTCTAAGAGATGTAAAACCTCCTACCTCCCCCTGGCCCCACTGACAGCTTTTCTCATTTTCTTTGCATTACTGCTTTCTGATCCATAAAGGAGAAGATAGAAAAAAATCACATAAATTAATATATCATGCGGTTATGCTGTTAACAAAAAAGATGAGTTGTAATACAGTGTGAGATATGCTAAATTAGGAGTATGAAGTGCCCCTGGAAAACAGATGAAGCAACCTGTCAGCCTGCCCAGGGTGTGGGACAAGGTGGAGTGGGAGAGGGCCAGTCAAGGAAGCCTTCCAACATTAGGTTTGGACCTTGAAGGATGAGTCAAAGTTTGCCGTGCAAATAAAAGAAGGAAGGTCATTCCCACCAGAGGAATAAATAATGCCAATACCACTGCCTTTGCTGACAAGGCTGTTGACACTGCCTCCTTTGCCAGTCTCTTCTTGCAATAGAAGATACCCATGTTCTCCTTTGCTGGCTTTGGAGAAAGGCAAAAAAAGCAGGGGGGAAAAAAAAGTACTCACCAGGGCACACACCTTTCTAGATCAATTCTCATTTCCCATAACTGACAACAAAGTCAATACCTCTTCGTTTTCATCCTTGGAGTTAAACTCCACCCTCTTCCCAGGGCAGGAGTGGTCTAAGAAGAGCAACCCAAATGCTTATTCCAGAGTTTTGGACAGCCCCTTCCTCTCATTCCCGTTCTTGAGCTGCTCATGATGGGATCCTCATTGAGCCAATAGCATCAGGACCTCTGTTCCACAGCTGTTCTTCCAACAAGAACTTACACGCCACACACTTCACCCCAACAATGGCTCCACTTGCCAGCAGGAAGAAAACCTCTTTTCCTGCCACAATCTGCCTTGGTCCTCCCTCCCTGTCTCCAAGGCACCTGAGATCTTCATGCCTGGCTCTCTTTGGTCCAGACAGTTCTAGAGCACTAGATTGTATTAAAATGTTCACATACAAATAATAATGATGATGATTTTTTTTAAAAGCAAAAGAACGAAATGCTGAATTTTCTTGAAATTCCTCTTAGTTATCCTGACAATTTCTCCTATTTAGACACAGTAAGATCATCATTCTGCACCAGTGATCACCATCGAGAAGTCAGGAAAAAAACAAACTCTCAAAATCAAAACAACTTCAAACGATAAGTTTCAGGTATTAAATGTAGTGCTTTTTACAAGGAGTTCTGTTGCAAAATACACTTTGGTTGCAGCTTTAAAAAGATTCAGTCTGGGAAGCAGAACCACTATGAGTGATACGGAAGAAGGAATTTATAATAGGAATTAGTACTTACACGATTGTGGGAAGAGCTGGGAAGATAAAGATCCAAAAAATGTAGTTGAAGGAGCAGAAAAAATGTCACGAACGTGTCAGAGCTTGCAGGGAGCCAGTACGTCCTGCTCTTGGGACGAGACCACGAAGGCTATGGAAGGTTGCTGGCCCTTCATAGCTGCCACCTCTCTGAGTTGTCAGCCAAGCGTCCGGTGGAGGCCTGAGGTCACTTTTGATGGGCAAGGCCAGCATCAGGAAGGCGGGAAGAGCAAGAACAAACTGGCACCCAGCAGCACCCCTGGGTCTGACGATAACCTTCAGAATATAATGACCGCTGCTTCTCTTCCACGTCCCAGAACTCACACAGTTTTTACCTTTAGGCCAACTCCAATCTGGAATTACATGGAGAAGGAGAGTCTGAGAAACGTAGTTACCAGAATAACCAAGTAGACAATAGAACAATCTGGCACATTGGTATTTTGACTTAACTACCAGACCTCCAACAACTCATTGTGCAGGGACATACAAACACTCAAACTCAACAAGTCCAAAATGAAAGTGTCATCGTGTCCCAGATTTTCATTAAATAACAAAAAGTAAACAAATAAAAAGCAACCTTTCTGAATATCGCTCAATTTCTATTATTTCTACGTGGTCCTGTGTGTCCCACACCCAAGGCATCTATCAAACCTTCCTCTCTGTCCTGCACCCAAGAGTCTCTGCCTTACATCAAACTTACATCATTGCTCCCCTGCATTAAAGAAATAGTTTTCCCTCTTGCCACCCTGCCTTCAACTCACCCTGCTCCAAACCCTAAATTAAGCCAGAGTGGCCTGTCTAAAATGTAAAATTCTAATTATTTTACTTAAAATATTTTAGTGGCTCCTTATCACCTACCACACAGATTTTCTTTCTTGGTGTGGTATATAAGATGCCTCATATTCTGATCCTCACCTATTTATTTAGCCTCGTTTCCTGCCCTTGTCCCAAACACACTGTGCTCCCAACTATTCTGAACTACTTGCAGAATGCTGAATATATAATTATTTTAAGCCTGTGTGCCTGCTCCCTCTGCTAAGGATTCACTTCCTCACCTCCATCACCCTGTAAATACAGTCACCTGGCAAACTCCTGCTCATCCTTTCACATGTGGCTCAAATGTGGCCTCCCTTGCAGCGTCTTCCATGTTTCCTCACCTCCCCCTGATCTCCACAGTTAGTCCATAACACTCTCCTAACAGTATTTAGCACTTGCCACATTGTATCAGGTCTGCTAATTTACATGCCGGTTTTCTGTGCTAGACTATGAGCCCCTCAGTGTTAAGGACCACATCTCATTCATCTTTGTAGCCCCAGACACTAGCACTTCCCTGGCACATGGCAGGGGCTCAATAAACATTTGGTTAGAAATTTAGTTGATGGATTACAAAACCTGACATGTTTAAATATTTTATTCCATATTTATAACTTCTTGCATACAAATTTTGATTCCCATAAAATACAGGTTTATATTTATAAAGAACTAATTAATTTGGAAGTAATCCAGTATATGTGGATGGCGAAATATTGAAATTCAGTCTAAATCTTGAAACAGCCCTAAATCATATGACCTCACTGACGAGATTAATAAGATCTCAATTTCTAAATCTCAATTTCACTGGTGCTGTTTAAACAGCCTCTTGACCTGCCATCGGAATATAGAACAACAAAGGAAACATCTGGTTTTTCTTAACTTTGGGGTGACAAATCCATTTGTTAACAGTAGCAATGGGAGAGCCAACAGTACTTGATAACAGCTCTAACATGGGGAGCTTGGGCCAAAACAGATGGCCCAGACACTTCAGGGAAAGCTTTAAAAGATGTCTTTTCTAATTCAGGTTACACACTCCTTGAAAGTTCCTTCAACACAAGCAGAATGTTTGCAGATGATTTTATTAGTTCTGACTGTTCTGTCTAGAGGTTAGCTTGCAATTGCCTTTTGGGGACAGTTTGGTTGGATTTTGTTTTTCAAAGTAAGTAAAGGCATGAATGTTTATAATAGACCAAAAAACTGCAAGGTTGAAGCAGTTTGCATCACCACTGACTTTCTGAACATGACCTCTGACTGGTCACCATTTGTCTGTGCTCTCATTTTTTTAATTCTTTGTTGGCAAACCAAGGTTAATCCAGAGTTAGTGCCTTTCCTTCCACGTACATACACTAATAGTAATTATGCTTAGACTCTGAGGTTGTTAAACAAAAGGTAAAAATCTGGCCAGTGCAAAAGTGTTGGAACCATCTTTGTTATAAATCAGAATACATTAGTTATGTGTAATAGTTACAGTGACTCTAATTAAACCTTTCAAACATTCTATCATTTTTCAATGTCACTAAAACCTAGATATTCCTGCTTAAACTGTTAAATATTGTAGCCTTTTCTAAATCACCAAAGTTACTTTTGGATTCACTAAATATATTATCCTTGAGTCATTAAATCAGTCAGTCATTGGAATAGAAAAAAGAATTTTATCATATTTGAACAAGGCAGTAGTTAATAAGAACCACACACTGGAGTACTTTCTTTCTAATATAATGTCCCCTTATATATAATACAATTAGTAAATTGTTTGCTATATTTGCTCCAAACTTACTGGTTTCAGTAAAATTTTAGTTGATACTTAATTTTTTTAAGTCATTTTCATCAGACTTTGGAACTGTTTTTATAGCTGAAGAAACTGATCCACAAGGGTTAAGCGCCAAAGCCCTCATCAAGTTAATGGTAAAGCCTAGAATTGCAGTAATTACACAAACACACATACACATTTGTAAAGGGCTATTCATAAAGAAAAGTTGATCAATGAAGGAAACACTTTTTTTAGTGCATTATTTCACAAGATGGGTTAATCCATTTGTATTAGTGCCAAACCATTTAGATTAACAGATGAAATGGATAAGATAGTTGGGAAATAATGCTGTACTACGCTGTATAAAAATAAAAGATTTTTTTCCTGTTTTCTTTCCCAAAATGCTTTTACCAATTTACCACAAGGTAAAAAACAGAAAACAAGAGGAGAAGAGAGGAGAAGAAAGGTGAGGAGAGAAAAAGAGAAAGAAAAAAAAAATTAATACAGTTTCAGGGAGGAAAGTATTGATAGAAAGAATTATGAGGGCAGACTTCTGGGACTTTCTGCAAGTTTTGGTCTTTATTTCTCATCTTCTGAAAAGACAAGAGACTCTCCAAAGACCCTCTCTTAGGACTCCTGGCTCTCTGTCATCTGGTGCTTCCCCTTCTCTCTCACATTCCCCAGGTCCCCAAAGGAGAGCTCAGGAGTTGTGAAAACAGAGACATTGGAGAGAGGGTATTCCTGTTCCTTTTCACAGTGGGAGGTCTTGGCCCTATGCACCCATAGTCCACCACGTAGGCCATCCAGACTGCCTAGGACCCATGATCCAACCTGTGTAGTGTTTTATAGACCAACAATGCAGGTGGTGTCAGCACCTTTATTCTGCATGGCAACATCCAGTCCCCAAGGGTCAAGAAGAGGGGTGGCCGTGTCTTAGGTTGTGGCTGACTTTGTGGATGGAAAAGAAGGGAAAATTAAAGGAAGCCTTAAGTTATCCTGCCCCACGTTAAGAACTGCATCATTCACCATAGGACCATGGACAGTTTATAATGGCTGCAAGGGGAAGTGCAGAGTTCTAGAAAGAGACAGACTTAGGCCTGTTGTGTGACCCTGGATAAGTTACATGATCTCTCTGAGCTTCATTTCCCTGGACATAAACTGGGAAGGATAACACCCATGCTGGAGTTTTTTGTTATGAGGACCTAAGTAGAACTCAAAGACATGACTGATACATAGAAGACATTTAATAAATGAGAGCGAAGTATGTTATACCTTTGCCTGATTTGGGGAAAGAGGCAATAAGCCAGATGTGAAAATGAACCAAATCACTAACAAAATTGCAGCACCCTGTTGGAGATGGTAAATTATTTTCAATTTCTCTGCCTCCAGTCTCCTAGACCTTCCGATTAAAATCGTGATACTTGTAACTTCAAGAGCCTAGCAGTCTTGTACTTGTCCTCAATATTGAATATGCTTACTTATATTTTTAGATAACTTAACATTGCATGTTTTATTTTTAGAGAGCCCAGCCACAAACAAATGACCAATATAAATCAACATAAAAGCAGTTCATACTGAAAGTGCCCTCTTCTAACCCTTTGTAGCTGGTATATCCATTCTTTAAGGCAAGGTTTCCCAAAATACGTTACCTATTGAACTAATTTTATAGAAAATTGCTACTGAACATGTTAAGAGGAAAAAAAGCATGTTTTGGGGTTTTTTTTGTTCTGTTGTTGTTTTTCCATGTGAATTTCCAGAATCTTCAATATTCTAACTTGCATGATGTATCTCTAAAAAGGTAAGAGGAGTCCTATATCCCCAAACTGTATTTGCCAACAGAGGTGACCTGAGGAACTATCACCTGAACTCTTCTTGTCATTTTGGAGACACATTTTCCATAAGCACAGTAATAGGGGCATTGGGGCCGGGGAAGGGAGGAGAACAAAGAGAATCCAAGAATAAATAAGAGAGGGGACACAAATCCTAATGCCTAAGAAAGTGACCTCAAGATCAGAGGTAGGCTGGATGCATTACAAGAGAAGATGGGAGAACAATGGCAAACCACTGGGAAGACAACAGCAAACTGCAGAACATATCCTCTGTCTACACAACTCAAACTTTTAAAAAGCATTCTATGGGCCTGTGCATGTCTGTGGGCCCTGCCTTCCACAGGTTGCCAGCAAGAAGCCGCTGTTCTAAGAAGGTTGCTTTCATTTTTGTTTCAAAAACAGTGCCATGTGAATGAACTTAAAGAGTGCCATCAAAGATCCGAATTGGTATCTGTTGAAGGAAGAGCAGAAAGGATGTGGCATGTTTAGAGCAGATTTAGAGCAGCTGTTCCTCTCCCTCTTGACCATGGCTACCATTAGGCCTACCTCAGGGTTAAGAGATGGGATCCTCTTTATAGTTTAGCACTATGTGTTATTCACAAATACATGGAAAATAATAACTCATGCCTTTGAGCACTTATATTTTACCAGACACTATTTCATGCGCTTCACTTATAGCTTCTCATTTCATCCTCACAATAACACTATTATTTTCCCCATTTTGCAGATATGGCACAGAGACTTTAAGCCACTGACCTACAGTTACATAGCTAGCAAGCAGCAGAACTGGGATTGAAATCCAGGCTGTCTCGTTCTAAAACCCACACTCTTAACTACTGTGCTAGACTTAGTCTTGGAGATGTCTTGCTTCCCATTTGAGAGGTACATCAGCTTTGAAGGCTGCTGGCCCCAGGTGACAGAAACCCTGCCTAACAGTGTCTGGAATGAGTATTTTTTCCACAAAACAAGAAATCTGGAAGCAGGTGTCTACTGGCATTGGTGCTACAGCTCAGCAGTGTCAGAGCCAACTTCTCTCCTCATGGTCACAAGCTAGCTAGCTCTCTGCCGGATATTATACATAAAATCAAGAAAGCAAGAAGTGGGAAGGAGTGGCACAAGTTTATTACATCCCTTTAATCAGAAAACAGACTTCAGCTTAATCTCACTGCCAGAGTGCCATTACATGGCCATGTTTGACTGCAAAGGAGTCTGGGAAAGCAAGTATTTCTCCTTTCCAGCCCTAAGAGTGGAGGGAAGCAAGGGAATATCTAGTTAGGAACAGGTGCTGGCCTAGCTAGCCAAGAGCGTCAGCCACAAGGGTTTGGTTTCTTTCAGAAAATACCAACAGAACTTCATCATACAGCATGTCACCCATGCCATGGACCCAAGGAAAGTTAAACAGCAACAATTAGAGTTTGCCACAAAACCGAAATGGAATTGTAGAATTCCTATTGCTTTTTTAAAGTATCTGCTTCTATCCAAAACCAAACATGTGAAATTATACTTCTAACCCTTTCCCTGAAAGGGAAACCTATCTAGTAGTGTGTAAAAACTATTTGATTTTCACACACTCAGATACTTTTTAGTTACGTTATTCTTAGTTACGTTATTTTTATTAAATGTTTTCTCCTTATTTATGGTTAATAAATCAAAAAGACAATTTTTAATCCAGTTTCAAAACTGAATTGAAATTTGTCAGTAACTAGAAAGTAGGAAACTTCAGGGCTGAAAATACAGAATAGGTTATGTGGATTTATAAGCTATTTTATTTTCCAGTTTGCATTGGCTTTGCTGGGTCTACCACTTTAATTGTAATTTTTTTCTTTTATATTTTTATCTTAGCACACAAACTCAGAAAACCTGTTACAGCAACTACATAATGCAATCTAAAAATCCAGTTAACATATTGCTATGGAAACCAGGAAACAGAAAAAATAGAAACAACACTCTAATTCATTTGGACAGCTATGGCTAGGTGTGGGTGGGTGGGTGTGTGTGTGTGTGTGTGTCTAAATTCATTAGTTTATTCACCTTTTATTTAAAGTTGGTCCTGAACCCAAATATATAACGGATCTGTCCATAAAATAGGACCAGTGCCCTTCAACCAGTAAATTTGCATTTTAATGTGAAGTAGTCCTTGTTAAATTGTGTCAGGTGATATGAGGAAGTCTTCAGTAGGACTGGGTTGTTTATGCAAACTTGCTAGCCTGTAGCCTCTTGGCACAGTGTGAAGAACACCTGGCTGGGATTTGATAGCTGGGTTCTAATCACTCCTCTTTTACTAACCAGTTGTGTGACCCTCTTAGGAACTCTTAGGCACTCAGTTTCCTCATCTAGAAATGGATCCATGCAGGGCTCTAGTATTATGTAACGAGAACTTTCTTTTTCCACAAAACTGGGGACTTATGAGGTAATCACTTTTGAGGGTTGATAGTGCTCTGTGTAGTTCATGGCAGATAAGAAGCTCTCAGGAAAACGGTAACTATCCTAACTATACTTTCTGTTTTTCATTCTGTGGTCATTCCCGAATCCACATAGTAAATGTTGTTTCGCCCCTTGACTCTCACTAACAGCCGCCATTATCTGACCAGCCCTTGAGAGAGTAGGAAAGGAGAGCTGCTAAGTCCTCACAGGAGAAGCTGTTCCTCTGAGCTTGTTACCTGCGTTTTATTTCCTCTTGAAGGTTAATGCCAATTTTTATATTCAGACACGTGAGATATTAAAAGCTACCCTAACGCACATCAATCCACCAAACCCCCAACCTTTTTTAATATCATAAGATTTCAACATTCAAGAATTAAACTTTTGCGCAGTTGGGCTTCCTCACTGCTGTTTGTTATTTAATCAGCCTGTTTCCTGCTATGAACGGGGGAGGGGGGGGAGAAAGTTAAAACAGCAAGTTTCCTCAGGGTTAAACTCCTGTGTTGTTTCTCCTTCCAGAAATCTCAGTTATTACAGTCGGGGATAATCGCTGCATAATTAAATCATTGGGACAATTCGTCCATCCACTCCTACCTCCATCCCTGACAATGAATTCCTTGTTTGTGTGGCGGCCAAATCTCCGCGTCCCCGCGTCAGCGCCCGGCTGCTAGCCGAGACGAGACGCGGGAGAGGGTCCTCACAGCAGAGCCTCGCGCTTTTCGCGCCGGCAGCGCGCCGGGGGGAGGAGGGGCGCCGTGTGCGCGCCTAGTACTCTCGGTGCGCCAGGGCCGCTGGCTGCACGGGCACCAGGAGGGGGAGACTCGGTCCCGCTTATCTCCCGCTGTGCTAAGTTCAAACTGCCCGAGCTGGTGGGGAGGAGAGTGCGCGCGGCCAGGGCGAGAAAACTTCTACTCCACCTAGAAAGTTTCACCTTGTGGGCGGGGGAGGGGCGGAGGAAACGAGACCCCCGCGGGGCCCGGCGCGGCGCGCGGGCGGCAGGAAGGGCGGGGGCCGATTTCCCCCTCAGGGTGTTGTTGCCAGTCCCCACCTCAGCGGTCCTTGGACCCGTGGACGAGGTGGACGGACAGCGCACGAGACAGACGGACACGTGCAGGGGCGGGCGGACGAGAGCACGAGTCGGGTCTCCTGGCCGTTCCTCCCGGCTGGACGCGCCCGGGCCGCCGCGGGCCGCGCGCGCCGATGCCCGGCTGAGTCACGGCCCGGGCAGCGCGCGGGTGGGAAGGGGCGGAGGGAACGCGGGTGGGAAGGGGCGGAGGGAGCACGGCCGGCGGGAGGACGGGGCGTTCGGCTGGGCCCGGCCACAGGTGACCCGGAGGCTCTCGCCGCCCCCGGCGCCCACAGCGCTTTGTGACCAGATGCGAAGCCCAGCGGAGGGCGCGAGCCAGATGCGGGGCGACAGCTGACTTGCTGAGAAGAGGCAGGGAGGCGCGGAGCGCGCGGGTGGTCCTTACGCGGTTGATCCCTACGCGGTTGATCCCTGCCCGGTTGACGTCTCCTCCGCCGGCTCCTGGGCGCCGCAAGGTAAAAACTACAGCCCCTTTCGTATCCTGCACCCCGTCTTTCGCCCCTGCCCTTCTGCTCTTTGTTCCCCTAAGAGACCTGACTGCTGTTCCAGAGGGCAAGACCCGGGAGGTGGGCGAGAGTTTAGGGGCTTCAGAAACTAAAGAGCTGTGGCCCCAGGGGCGAGGTCGAAACTAGAATGGGGCTTTTCGTTTTAGGGGGTTGCTTCTGACAGCCACCTGTGTGACTCAGGAGAGGGGCGCAGGGGTGGGCGATGGTGTATGACTGTTATGGCCCAGCAAGTTTCAAGGCTGTGATCTGACTCAAAAGTGATCCGGTCACCCTGACGGAGGGTGATGTGGCCAGCAAGCTTCGAGCCAGCAGTTTCCTTGTTCCCATCCTTGCTTTATATCTGTATTACGTGGGGCCCCTTCCAAGGGGCAGGTGTTTCTGTGAGGGTCTGAATTCTTAATTTCTGGCAAATACACAGGGCTTGTTGTGACCTATCGTTTTCAATCTTACCTTATCTCTCTGCTGGGGCTCTGTGGAGGACATCTGTCTTATTAGGTGAAATAGATTAGAACCAGAGGTCGGGCAATCTGGCTACGACTGTTACTGACCCAATAATTAAAGCACGAACGAAAGAATTTTCACAGACTATCTACAATGCAGAATTTACTCCAAAGTACTGTTTCTCATTTCATACCTTTTATGTTTTAAAAGAGCCATTTACTAATTTGGCAGTTGGAGAGAGTTCCTGTGGCTCATGCATGAATAGTTCTGCCCAGTGTGTTTTACCTTATCACAGTTTTATGTGTAAAGGAGTCCTGGGGCAGAATGAAATATTGTCAACTCTCTTAGGCAAAATAATCAGGATACTTTAATTGACAAGTTAAGACGGTCGGTGAATATGAGAGGATTGTAAAAACTGACGTTGGAGAGAATATAGACTATCTGGACCCTCTCCTGAATTTTAAGAACACTGTTCACATTTTGTAGAGTTGGGTGGAGGTTTATTTTGTCATTTCCATCAGGCAGACACATGCACATTGCCATGCAAATGGATTCAGAAAAACATTTTCCTTTACAGCTAAACTATTATAGCTGACTAATGAATTTTTTCTGCATGAAGATGATCTGAAAATGATGTACATCACGTTTCTCTGTGCCTCTAGGACATAAATTGTGCTTTTATGTAAACTGTAAGTGGTGCTTGGATTATTTACAGGTACATAGTTTTTCTTTCTGGCTCCAAGCTTATTGGGCTTTGTTTTAACATGTAAACTTCCATAATGGAACAGAAAGTGAGGTGCTTTGGTTCCAATTGTAGACTGCAAGTCTGTGGTGTATTCAGTGTTCATTCTTTTTGAGTTGCTGAATAATACAAGTAAAATTTACGTCACTCATAAGAAATTTTTGTAGTACCAAAAATGTGGCTGATTGCCTATAAAATTTACTGGTGTTTTAAAAATTCTGTTCAGGTTTCAAACTTAACAGTGCATAAACCTATAGTTATTAACCTAAATATATTTTGATTTTAACATAATGGAATTTATGGCATTTAGAAGATGATCTGCTGACTACTGGTTTTTCAAAGATTGCTTTACTCTTAATACATCACAGTAGAGGTTTACATTAGATGTACTTTCCATGACTTCAGAATTAGTGGTTGAGGTTTATCTGAATGATAAAGATGTATAAGATTAACCATAGCCAGTTAGTATGAAAGTTTGTAACTAATATTTTCATGCCTTTTAAACCTATGATAAAAGAAAAATGACACTTTTCTAAGCAGCAGAAAAACCCTTATCTTATAAATCCCTTTTAAGACTATGACCCACTATAATCTTGAAATTCTTTAAAATTTGTTCCAAGGAGAATTAGACTAAGAAATACATTTCAAAAATCAATTTCCTTAGCTGTTGGTTAAAAAAGAAAATAAATAGTCCAAAATAGCATTAGTCTGATTTTCCTTTTGCACGTCTATATGATAGCCTCAAATAAACTTTTTCTCAAATGTGGTCATCTCAAAACAAAGTGAATAATTCAAAAGGGCTAACATTCTCTCAGGACACACAACATTCTCTAAGTGGCTGCACTAGTGCCTATAGTGACACA
The DNA here is from genome assembly GCF_951394435.1 of Stenella coeruleoalba. Lineage (NCBI taxonomy): Eukaryota > Metazoa > Chordata > Mammalia > Artiodactyla > Delphinidae > Stenella > Stenella coeruleoalba. Next base: position 72,499,693 of record NC_137155.1, read on the forward strand.
CCCATGTTGAGTAACAGTTCCCTACAAATTCAGAGCACCTCCCATCTCTCTGCCCCCTTCCCCCTCATCTCTTCCCCTTGGTTTGGTCAGAGCTGCTTCCAAGCTTTCTGTGCCCCCATTTCTTCCCTCTAATTTCATGTTTTCTTCACTGTCATTAGTCTCACCAGAATCATCTACGCTTTCCTTTCCCATCATCCCCAATATTTTTCTTGAGCTGCTATGTTTGTTCATGGGATACTGAATTTCCTAATTGTGCTACCTTAAGGGGAGAAAATATGCAGAAACTCAAGTGCCAGGGAGTTTACCTCACTCTGGTGTATGTTGAAACTGGTGTCTTTGACTCTGAGCCCTCAGGGCAGAGTTTCTTCATGGGCTTTGCTCAGTGCAAAACAAATAGTCACCTCTTAGTAATAAATGATAGATATACTAACTAATGTCAATTCAGGATCACTTTGATTCCCTGTTCTTAACAGAGTTGCTGCCAGGCCCACATTTGCTTCAGCAAAAATAGCTAAGAACTGTAGGTTAAACATCATATGTGTCTGGTACTAGAGGAACATTTTTAGAAAGGAAGAAGCGAAATATCTGCCTTTGAAGAATTAGATATTCAGATAAATAAATCTCGTGCAAAATGGAATCAAGGTCCGTAATTGTTACAAAAGAGTGACAGCCTTGGACACCATCCCACTTGCTATTAAATAATAGAAATTTTTTTTAAATCAAAAGATTGGAACTTAACTCTTAAAATTTTGAAGCTGCTTCTGAGTATATCATCTTTCTGATACTGCAACAACCTTACAGAATAGGCAAGGCTGGTTTCACTATCTTAACCTCCCCATGTTATAGACAGGGAACCTGTGCATGAGCCTAGCCCCCATGCTGTCTCAACAGCACCACAGCCTCTGCCCAGCCATCAAGGAAGTTTAACTCTTTGAAGCATTTTGCACTGAGGCGTACATTGGGATCCTTAGGTTAGTGATAAATGATGACTGTAACATTTCTAGTCTCCGGAGTTTTTCTCACCTTCTGTTTCTCCAGTTCTTTTTTTCTCCCTTTCTCTTTTTGTAGTAAAGCATACCAAGAAAAAGCTCCATTCATATGTGTGGGGCATTCTCCTATTATCAGATTAAGAGCTGTGAGTAATTTTGTAATCTACCCTTCTATCAGAAAGCGCATTCTCAGATATCTCTTCAGCTGTGTTTAACAGTTTAGTATATTCCCCTTGGGATTTGTTTCAATAAAAACATCCAGTAAAATCTGACTACTTTGCTTTTCAAGGGACAAAATGAAGAATGTGTTTTTATAAGCTGTAAAATATAATTGAGAGAAAAATCACTCGTGTGGCATTTGTAACAGGAGGTGTGAGTACAGTGAAATTAAAAAAAAAAATGAACTGGCTAATTGCATACCCAAGTATACATGTTTCTCCTGTGATTGTATAAATTTGTGCAAGTATACAGGTTACTCCTGTTGTTTTAAATTTCTATGATAAATTATGTAGCTATAGGGCAAATAGAAATTATATAAAAGTTTATTAGCCATATAGATTATATAATGGTCCATAGGATTTGAAATGTATTTATTCTAATATAACAAAGGATTATTAGGAAATCTGGCCCAAGCAATTATGAAAAATGGTCAGAGAATCACAGGTTCTAGTGAAAGCCAGGTTCCTGTACTCTAAGAATGTGACTAAGGATTTAGGCATTCAGGGTAATTTGTTATGCACCTACTAGGCGTGATTCTAGACTCTGGCAATGCAGCAGAGAATAAAACAGACAAAAGTCTCTGGCCTTATGATGCTCTGTTCTATAATGAGGAAGGCAAACAGTAAATAAAAGCACGTAAATAAGATGTATGTGAAGTAATGAGAGCTATCAGGAAGCATAAAGTGGAAAGAGGAGTACGGACTGTCAAGGCTAAGAGGGAATAATGGGCTGGTGACTGAAAAATTCAGTAGTGGGGTCAGAGAAGGCCTTAATTCAAAGGTGGCCTTTGAGCTAGAACCTGAAGGAGATGAAAGAATAAGGCAGAGCTTCTCCTTCGCATTCCTTGGGAGTGTCATTCTCATATTTTATCTCTGGAATTGTGCAATGCACAGCCTGCACAACTGTACGTGGAGTCCCTGGTCTTTTATGGGAAGTACCTGGACAGTGCCTGCCATACTTCATTACAGTCTCTAAGGTGAAGATGAAGGCGAGGCCCACATCCCTTGGTTTGAGGGCAATGAAAGAAAAGAACCATGGAATTTTCTTGCATTTACCTGGTCCCATCCCCACACCCCATCCTTGATCAGGGAAATTGCTCCATTCATACAATTTTCCTTCTTATTTTCTACACAATGACCCTGACCCAGTGGAATTTGTTGAGACTAATACCCGTGGCTTTGTCACAGATCGCTTTCATAGTATAAATCTGGAGACGGCAAAGGAGACAATTGCTGATGGTTTACAGCTTCTGTCTGCTGTGTACTTCTTTGCCTTCTCTCTCTCTCCTTCCTTTTCCCTTTCCAGTGTTAAACCACTGTGTTGGATTTTCTTCTTCTTTTCTTTCTTCCCCCTATGCCTTGTCTATATCCTGTATGAAGATTTGCAAACAGGTAACCTAAATGAGTAAAACTAACCAAAAACTGGGACCAAAAACCTGCTCAGAAAAAGTCCTGCCTAAGGGGGAGCAGCCACTGCTTGGCATCATCAGAGTTGCCGTGAGGCTCAGTGAGTGGCACGGGCCCATGTGGTGGTGTCTTTCAGCTTTTCAGAAGCTAGAAATCTCTCAATTTTAACATGTTGACTCAGCATCTTTAAAATTGTTTGAGCTAGAGAGACAAAATATTTGCAGGCCAGATTTACAGTCTTGGCCACAACTATACCTGCCAAGTGGTCCCCTGTTTCACCCGCAGGTGCTGTTTAATTCAGCATCAGGCACAGCCCAAAAGCCCCAGGACTGCTTCTGAAAAGTATTTTATCTTGTAGAGTTCTCAGCCTTTTTTCCTCACTGGAAAATTCATCATCTATCGGCACATACTTATTTTCCTAAACCCATCAACCCACATACGTTCTATCAAACTCTGTATATTTCTAAACTATAAGAGTAATGTAGTCATTTCATTCTTAAACTGCAGCAATAATTTCCTGAAATCTAAATTCATCATAACTTTATATGTAGATTTCCTGTTTCATTTCCAGGTTCTCATTCAGAATAAACTCTCCGTTTAGAATGCTGGTGCTTTCTCTGTTTTGTTTTGATTTCTAAGAGCTGCCTGGACTTCACCAGTTGTTATTCCTCCACCACTGAAATTCAAAACGTGCACTGTGTTGGTTTTGAGTACCCTTTAAAAGCCATTAGATCAGTGTTGCAGTCTATTTTTCCAAAGGAATAAAAGCTCACAGGTTGTGCACTAACTTGTTTCCTTTAATCCTAAAAACTCGGTGAAATACCCAGGCTAGCGGCCTTCCGGAAAGCCATTGTGTTAGAACGGAAGATCATGTACTGTATTTCTTCCTACTATTTTAAATGCAAATATAATAATATGTCATGAAACAGTGCACATATTAAGATCAGTGGCCTTTTCCTGTTTTCAAATTATCTCTTGTTCTCTGATAGCTGGAAATCTGAACCTAGCACCTAGAATCTCAGGTCCAATTTTAAAGTTGTATGTTAAAAAAAAACATAATTGACTTGGAGGAATTAAAATGTACTCCAGTTGTTTGATAAGACCATGGGTTGTTTCTGGTTTTTAATATTTTATTGAAAATATCAAGAAGAGCATTCAGAGCTAGAGACCTTTGAAGTAATGTAGTCTTCACAAATGAGAGAGGTGGAGTAAATTTGTTGAGCAGAAGGCAGGTTGTCTCCTTTGAGGCCTAATCATGTGGGAAAGTAAAACCCAGCCAAGTTTTAGGTCCATAAGACAGCTCAAACTATCTTTAAAAATAAATTTTGGCTTTTTGGGGACTAATGTGTGTTTAGACCAACATTTTACCTCTTAAAATTTAAACCTAGGGGTCTTTTAAAGGAAATTTAATCCATGTGTTTTTGATTCACTAAATCCTAAATCATTACCCATAAACTGTATGTCTCTCTAAGCTCTTTGATGTCTAAGAAATCTTTGAAACCATGTAAGGCCCCTTTTGTTCCAGAAAAATAGGAAGTTGGTTTTTGTTAAGGGTTAGTAAACAGCATCTTCAAAAATCTGAGTTAGGTCTAAAATCCTGCAACCATAACAAAATGGATGTTTGAATGAGTACTAATGCATTTTTCTGATGCAATGTGAAAAATGTAAGTACTTTTAAGGACCTTGCTCACTATTGGTATTCCATTGTAATCCTTATTAACCCCAAGGAAATTATTTTGGAACAACTCCTCTTTCTATTATAATATAAAGTCCAAATGTTTATCATTTTATCCTGGCACACAGTAGGTACTCAGTAAATATTTTGTTAAATGTTAAATGAATGACTTCTTCTTCTGCCCAGAACCTTCCAGCTAATGTCAATCTTTTTATTCAGTATCAGTATCCATCTGTCATGTCTTGGAATGAGATCTATTCTGAGTCAGTGACCTGGTTCAACAAATTTTAAAAATAAGCCATCTAACTAAATATATGACATTTATTGAAATTCATTCTGTACCATGACACAACAGCCTTGCAAACAGTGCTGAAAATAGGAAGGAATTTCTAGACTAATTTGATTAAATATTCAGTTGTTACCATATGCTTTCTAAAAATTGATTTTTTTTTCCCTTTTACTGTTCCTGCCATCCTTCCTCCCACCTTGACATGCTTACTGATTGAAAGCTTTGCACAGAAAAGGGCAGGTCATTTGTATCTATAAGCAAGAGCAGCAAGTTCAAACAGGCTTGGAAAACATAATGATATAATCATAAGTTGCCATAATATAGGAGGGGAGAGAGGGGTACTCAACAATAATAGTGGTGTTGGGTTTTGCTCCAGATTACATAGATGACACATCTTTGAACTCTATTGTGTGGGGGGAAAAAAAACACCTTCTTACTGTAGTTAGATTTCCTGTTTGTGAGTGTGTATTTTGTGGTAACTAGACTTCCCATATAGACTTGAAATAAATATGTAGCTTTAAGTGCAATTGAAATCCACATGATTAGAGTACTGAAGGCTATGGAGACAGCAACTCCTCTCTAAAAGAAAGTAGTATTTAGAAGGCATAGAAGGCATGGTCATTGACATTTTCCTTGATATCATGTTGTGAATTTCTAACAACTCATCACATTTTGTCCCCAGAAAACCTTTCCTGATCAAAAGTGTGTTGTTTCTTTATGACACTGAGGTGCCAGAATTTTTCAATTTTTTATATGTTGGTGGGAACAAAAAGGAAAAGTGTGCTATTATGGTCTTGAAATGGAGGTTTTCTTAGGTGAATCTGAAAGTTTGCTGCTGAATACATATATTATTATTAAAACTTGTTTTGAAATTTAATTGTAGATAGCACTGTATAAGGAGTAACTTATTTATGTAGTTTTCACATGCTTAATTTCAATTTCAGTGGTTGACCAAACCATCAGTAATAATTATATATCCATGTGTTTGTACACATTTACATTTAGAGAATTTTTTAAACTCTAATTAAAAGGTCTCACAACTTGATAAATGAGCAGTCAAATGCCTCTGTACATTTGGAAAATGTACAGAGTATTCCAATGTATTTGTACATTTGGCAAAATGTAATTCAATTTAAGACATTTTTCTGATAACTCTCATGCTACAAATATAGGAAGTAGATAATGAAGGAGAAGACCTGCAGGTTTTGCCAGGGTAATGGGTCAGCAAGGTTAAAGGAATGGAGAGGTGGGTGGATACGCTTAAGGGTCATGGATTTGGGTGCATTGCAAGTCATGAAGAGAGTGTCCCATTAGGAATCAGGCTGCCACCTTCCAAATAGGAAAAAGGCTGGTCAAAACTGAGTGGGGAATCAAGGGAAAGCTCACAGGAAAATGGTAGGCACATGATAAGCAAAGTCGAAGCCTCCTCCAACTCTGTCACAGGTGGTTTGATTCTGGGAGAAACTAGGCTATCATCTACCCATTTCTAAATCAGCCCTCTTAGTCTATCCTACCCTTAGCTACCAGTAAGAATAGCAGGAATATGTAGCAGAAAAAGAGGGACTTCTATTCTGAGTGTCAGAGGCGTGTCCTATGCACTCTTTTAGCTACTCAAAAACACTGTAAATGAAATTCCGTGTTCTCAGAAGGAATCACAGTATTAAAAGAAAAACCCAGGGCTTCCCTGGTGGCGCAGTGGTTGAGAGTCCGCCTGTCGATGCAGGGGACGTGGGTTCGTGCCTCTGTCCGGGAGGATCCCACATGCCGCGGAGCGGCTGGGCCCGTGGGCCGTGGCCGCTGGGCTTGCGCGTCCGGAGCCTGGGCTCCGCAACGGGAGAGGCCACGGCAGTGAGAGGCCCGCGTACCGCAAAAAAAGAAAAACCCAGGTTACAAATGTTTTATACCATTTTCATGACTAAAATTTTCTAGCATATCAGGGCATTATAATCCATTTGCTACTGTTGGGATCAAAAGTTATGGCCCTTAAAACTATATCAATAATTATTTTCCATTTGGATATCATCTGCAGTGTATGTATATTAGCTTTTCTTGGGGATATTATCTTGAGACCATTTCTTTGGGTCTTGATTGTACAGAGTTCATGCTTTAGTGTGCGTAAGAATTGTACTTCTCATGTTCTAAACTTATACAGTAGTCTAAAGAGTTAAGGAAAGCTTATATCAGGGCCTGCCTTCACTTCCTGTCTTTTTGCTACTCTGAGAGTCTTAGGTGAGCAGCTGTCATCTGATTCTGGCCTCACATTCAGGCAGAATCCCTCCAGCTCCTGCTGAAGGGCACACTGTCCAAACTGAGCTCGTGGCCTGACCACTCTCTAGTTAAGATAAAGACAGCAGACAAATAGAATCATTCAGGGCCTGTGTGAAACTTTGGACCTAAAATATTACCCTAGCTGTTTTTTTTTTAACTGAGAGTATAAGTGTACAGTAAAATATTTTAAGTTCTATTGAATTATATAAAGAAGCAATCAAAGCAAAGGTTGTTGACAGAAGAAAGCTTTCTCCTAACAGAAATGAATATGCATTTTGGACTTCTTAAAATTCACTTTCTGTCATGTCAAAATTAAGATACTTCTAAATTTTATTTCAGTCTCACTAACACACATTTGGATTGTTCATTGAAATTTGTACATCAAGGTCCAATGACTTTAAACATTCTTATAGTCTTCAAATAGCTTACCAAAAAGTTGTTCTTTAAATCACCAGAAAAGTGCAGATAGATCCCCAGTTTCATTAATGACAATGAAAGGCGACAGCTCTTGAATCTGTGTCATAACTTGATTAATTGCTTTCCAAATGTTATTAAAGATTCTAAATGAATAACAAGACTTGTATTTAGGATCAAGGCTCCCTCACAATTCCTAAATGGGTTTTCATTTTCAGACTTAGATAATTATTATATCTGATTCATTTCTTTAACATCTTTAGACTGTTGGTCTTATTGAAAAGAGAACAGAGTATCTGTTTCAATATGTTTTTCTTTTCCCTGAAGTTATTCCTTACAGATTTCAATAATAATGGTTTTTAAATAAAAATAATCAAATGCTGGCGTTTCCTCTTAATAAACGTTCATAGATCTGATGAATTAATAAACATTACAAAGGATTCACTACAGAGGTTATGATTATGGGACCATTTAATCCCCAAATCTGCCATGCTGACTGTTTAGATACTCAATGAAAATGAGCATTGTGCATTAGGATAAGTATTATCTCAAGAGAACTTTATTCTTGTTTTGGTCATTGCCCATTTTGGCCAATTCATAGCACCTGCTTCTCTTACCAGCAAATCTGTTTACTTGTCTCTAGTCTCATTTTTACCCTTTCCCACCACAATGATTACAAACTTCCACTATTCCCTCAAGCTCTTGAATCTCATTGGCTCCCCTTCTTCTCAGTGTAGTATCTTCCCTCATAGTTTAGAGAGCAAACAGAAGCCTGAATAGTTTCTGTGTCACCCGTTATTACTTCCTTGCTTCTCTGTCAAATGATGAAATGGTCTTTTCAGCCTATGGTTTTGATCCCATTCTTCCCCACATCTTCCAACACCTTGCTCCATCTATCCCACCTTCCCTGCCAATCCCTCTCATCTTTAAAATCTCCATCGCCTTTTTTCATTCAGCCCTTACTCAACCTGCTGCTTCTAGAAAGAAACACACACCCTGAGAAGATCCTTAATATACAGTTACCTTAAGTATTCACTCCTATTTCTGCCTTATCCTTTAAATAAAGAATTCTTGAAGATCACTATCTCATTTTTTCTACTATCATTCATTCTTTAACTTATTCAACTCAAGCAGTCTTTTCCCCACTCCCAAGAAAATATCCTCACTCTAATCACTGGAAACCTCATTGCCAAATCTGACAGACACTTCTGTTATCCCACTTGACCCCTCTATGAGATTTGACACTATACATCTTGCTTTTCCTTTCTTAAAATTTCTCAAGCTTCTGAAATACCACTCAAACCTTTCCTTCAGCCTTTAGATATAAAGTTTAGATTCTGGTCTTTAGGGTTCCATCTGAATCCCTCCTTTCTCTTACTGAACATGCCCATGGGTGATCTCATTTACCTCCATGACTTCAAATACACTAATGGACCAATGGTTCACCAATTGCTATCTCTAACCCCCTCTTCTCTCTAAACCACTGTGCCCATGTTGTTAGTCACCTTAAAGACACTGCCACTTGAATGACCAACAGACACTCAGTTATTAACTGAACTATTATTTTTGCCCAAAACTCTTCTCTGCCTGCTTTCCTTACTTTTGTTTATTACACCCAAGGTAGACATTTTTTAGCCATCTTTGATTTCTCAGTCTCCTCAATGGTCAGTATTGATGTTGCATCATTGTCACATAAATTTCTAATCTAGTCCTTTCTTTCTGTTATATCCATACTGCCAGAGTTTTTATTCAGGATCATTCTTTCATGTATTAATTCATTCCATTATCTATTCTTCAACAAATTCTTACCAAGTGCCATGTAATGGCAGTATGCCAGGGGCTAAAGATGGAGCTTATAGTCTAGTGGGAAGTATGAATAAGCAAATTACAACACAACATTATAAAGTCTAGATAAGGCAGAGGCAGGTTTGATGTATGAGCACATACATAAACCCTTCCTAGAGGGCAAGAGAAGCATTGGAGAAGGCTTCCTAGAAGAAATGTTCCCTAAGATGAGACTTGAAGAGAGAGTAAGAGTTAACCAGGTGAAGGTGAGGGCAGACGTGTTCCATGAAGAGGGATCTATGTGTTGAAACCCAGAGTGGAAGAACACATGGCTTGCTTCAACAACTCAAAGAAGGACAGGGTGGCTGGAGCCTAGATTTCTAGGGAGGAGATGGCAAGTGGCAAGGCTGGAGAATTAGGCAGAAGCCAAATCATGCATGGCTTTTAAGCTGTGCTAAGGAGTTGAACTGTTTTTAAACATAAAAATAACATAATCAGATTGTCTTTTTAAAAAGATATCTCTGTTACGTTGGGGAATGGATGATCAGGGACAAGAATGGAGAGGGAAGACCAGGTAGGAAGCTGTTGTAATAATCCAGGTAAGAAGTGATGCTGCCCTGGGGATGGATGCAGGTGGACATATTTAAAAGACCTGTAGGTGGGAGTCAAGCATGATGTCTTGGAAATGTGGGAAATGTTCGGCACCGAGATAGGATATGGAATGGGAGAACAAGTTTCATGGGAGTAGACGGAGGTGCCAGACGGTATACCCAACTGCTCCTTCTTGGTCACCCTGCTCTCCCCAGCCTGTTGGCGTCAGTGAGCCCTAGCACGCAGTTCTCCTCTCTTCATTCCCTACACTCCTTTCCTTGGTGGTTTCATCCAGTCTCATGGCTTTCATACCATTGATATGCAGACAACTTCCTAATTTAAACTTCAGGACTCAAATATCCAACTGCAAAGTAAACATCTCCATTTAGATGTCTAAAAAGTATGTCAAACATGAACAAAACTACTGATCTTCACACATCTCTGCCAAACTTGCTCCACCCTCCAGCTCCTTTGTAACTGGCAGAACCATTCTCCCTGTTACAAAAGCCAAAATCCTTGGCATATTCTTGACTCCTTTTTTTCCTCACACACCTCATCTCCAAATCCATCTGCAAATCCTTTTAGCTGCGTTCAAAATATAACCAGAATTCAGCCACCTCTCATCACTTATTCCTTCCTCTTGGCCTAGGCCACTGCCATCATTTACCTACACTATTAACAGCAGCCTCCCAACTCCCAAACAGCCTCACTTCTCCATTTTAGCCCTATCCCAGCCCCCTGCCACCAGCAATCTCCCACACCCACTCAAGGTGATTCCATTCAAATATAATCAATCCGTTGCTCAACACTCTGCAGTGTCTTCATATTTCACTCCGATAAAGGCCAAGGTCTCACAGTGGCCTACAAGGCCCTGCCTGATCCGATTCTTTGTCTTCTCTGATCTCATCTTCTAATCACCAAGGTCCAGGCTTACTGGCCCCATTGCTGTGCTTCAGACACACCAGGCAGAGCTGTATTTAGATGGCTAAGTCCTCTCTTCCTCCAACTCTTCACTTAAAAGGCAACTTCCCAGTTTTGTTTTTTTTTTTAACTTCTTTATTGGAGTATAATTGCTTTGCAAGGTTGTGTTGGTTTCTGCTTTATAACAAAGTGAATCAGTTTTACATATACATATGTCCCCATGTCTGTTCCTTCTTGCGTCTCCCTCCATCCCACCCTTCATGTCCCACCCCTCTAGGTGGTCACAAAGCACCGAGCTGATCTCCCTGTGATATGCGGCTGCTTCCCACTAGCTATCTATTTTACATTTGGTACTATATATAAGTCCATGCCACTCTCTCACTTTGTCTCAGCCTACCCTTCCCCTCCCTGTATCCTCAAGTCCATTCTCTAGTAGGTCTGTGTCTTTATGTCCGTCTTGCCCCTAGGTTCTTTATGACCTTTTTTTTTAGATTCCATATATATGTGTTAGCATACGGTATTTGTTTTTCTCTTTCTGACCTACTTCACTCTGTATGACAGACTCTAGGTCCACCCACCTCACTATAAATAACTCAATTTCATTTCTTTTTATGGCTGAGTAATATTCCATTGTATATATGTGCCACATCTTCTTTATCCATTCCTCTGTTGATGGACACTTATGTTGCTTCCATGTCCTGGCTATTGTAAATAGAGCTGCAATGAACATTTTGGTACATGACTCTTTTTGAATTATGGTTTTCTCAGGGTATATACCCAGTAGTGGGATTGCTGGTCGTATGGTAGTTCTATTTTTAGTTTTTTAAGAAACCTCCATACTGTTCTCCATATGGCTGTATCAATTTACATTCCCACCAACAGTGCAAGAGGGTTCCCTTTTCTCCACACCCTCTCCAGCATTTATTGTTTGTAGATTTTTAGATGATGGCCATTCGAACCGGTGTGAGATGATATCTAATTGTAGTTTTGATTTGCATTTCTCTAATGATTAATGATGTTGAGCATTCTTTCCTGTGTTTGTTGCCAATCTGTATATCTTTGGAGAAATGTCTATTTAGGTCTTCTGCCCATTTTTGGACTGGGTTGTTTGTTGTTTTGATATTGAGCTGCATGAGCTGCTTGTAAATTTTGGAGATTAATCCTTTGTCAGTTGCTTTATTTGCAAATATTTTCTCCCATTCTGAGGCTTGTCTTTTCGTCTTGTTTATGGTTTCCTTTGCTATGCAAAAGCTTTTATATTTCATTAGGTCCCATTTGTTTACTTTGCTTTGTATTTCTATTTCTCTAAGAGGTGGAGCAAAAAGGATCTTGCTGTGATTTATGTCATAGAGTGTTCTGCCTATGTTTTCCTCTAAGAGTTTGATAGTGTCTGCCCTTACATTTAGGTCTCTAATCCATTTTGAGTTTATTTTTGTGTATGGTGTTAGGGAGTGTTCTAATTTCATTCTTTTACATGTAGCTGTCCAGTTTTCCCAGAACCACTTATTGAAGAGGCTGTCTTTTCTCCACTGCAAATTCTTGCCTCCTTTGTCAAGGATGAGATGACCATATGTGCATGTGTTTATCTCTAGGCTTTTTATACTGTTCCCTTGATCTGTATTTCTGTTTTTGTGCCAGTACCATACTCTCTTGATTACTGTAGCTTTGTAGTATAGTCAGAAGTCAGGGAGCCTGATTCCTCCAGCTCCATTTTTCTTTCTCAAGATTGCTTTGGCTATTCGGGGTCTTTTGTGTTTCCATACCAATTGTGAAATTTTTTGTTCTAGTTCTGTGAAAAATGCCAGTGGTAGTTTGATAGGGATTGCATTGAATCTATAGATTGCTTTGGGTAGTATAGTCATTTTCACAATGTTGATTCTTCTAATCCAACAACATGGAATATCTCTCTATCTATTTGTATCATCTTTAATTTCTTTCATCAATGTCTTATAATTTTCAGCATACAGGTCTCTTGTCTCCTTAGGTATGTTTATTCCTAGATATTTTATTCTTTTTGTTGCAGTGGTAAATGGCAGTGTTTTCTTAATTGCTCTTTCAGATTTTTCATCATTAGTGTATAGGAATGCAAGAGATTTCTGTGCATTAATGTTGTATCCTGCTACTTTACCAAATGCATTGATTAGCTCTAGTAGTTTTCTGGTAGCACCTTTAGGATTCTCTATGTATAGTATCATGTCATCTGCAAACAGTGACAGGTTTACTTCTTCTTTTCCTATTTGGATTCCTTTTATTTCTTTTTCTTCTCTGATTGCTGTGGCTAAAACTTCCAAAATTATGGTGAATAATAGTGGAGAGAGTGGGCAACGTTGTCTTGTTCCTGATCTCAGTGGAAATGGTTTCAGTTTTTCACCATTGAGGACAACGTTGGCTGTGGGTTTGCCATATATGACCTTTATTATGTTGAGGAAAGTTCCTTCTATGCCTACTTTCTGCAGGGTTTTTATCATAAATGGATGTTGAATTTTGTCCAAAGCTTTCTCTGCATCTATTGAGATGATCATATGTTTTTTCTCCTTCAATTTGTTAATATGGTGTATCACATTGATTGATTTGCCTACATTGAAGAATCCTTGCATTCCTGGGATAAACCCCACTTGATCATGGTGTATGATCCTTTTAATGTGCTGTTGGATTCTGTTTGCTAGTGTTTTGTTGAGGATTTTTGCATCTATGTTCATCAGTGGTACTGGCCTGTAGTTTTCTTTCTTTGTGACATCTTTGTCTGGTTTTGGTATCAGGGTGATGGTGGCCTCGTAGAATGAGTTTGGGAGTGTTTCTCCCTCTGCTATATCTTGTAAGAGTTTGAGAAGATAGGTGTTAGCTCTTCTCTAAATGTTTGATAGGATTTGGCTGTGAAGCCATCTGGTCCTGGGCTTTTTTGTTTGTTGGAAGAATTTTAATCACAGTTTCAATTTCAGTGCTTTTGATTGGTCTGTTCATATTTTCTATTTCTTCCTGGTTCAGTCTCAGATGGTTGTGCATTTCTAAGAATTTGTCCATTTCTTCTAGATTGTTCATTTTATTGGCATATAGTTGCTTGTAGTAATCTCTCATGATCCTTTGTATTTCTGCAGTGACAGTTGTTACTTATCCTTTATCATTTCTAATTCTGTTGATTTGAGTCTTCTCCCTTTTTTTTCTGATGAGTCTGGCTAATGGTTTATCAATTTTGTTTATCTTCTCAAAGAACCAGCTTTTAGTTTTATTGATCTTTGCTATCGTTTTCTTCATTTCTTTCTGACCTGATCTTAATGATTTTTTTCCTTCCGTTAACTGTGGAGTTTTTTTGTTCTGCTTTCTATAATTGCTTTTGGTGTAAGGTTAGGTTGTTTATTTGAGATGTTTCTTGTTTCTTAAGGTAGGATTGTATTGCTATAAACTTCCCTCTTAGAACTGCTTTTGCTGCATCCCATAGGTTTTGGGTCATCCTGTTTTCCTTGTCATTTTTTCTAGGTATTTTTTTATTTCTTTAGTGATCTCTTGGTTATTAAGTAGTGTGTTGTTTAGCCTCCATGTGTTTGTATTTTTTACAGATTCTTTCCTGTAATTGATATCTAGTCTCATAGCGTTGTGGTCGGAAAAGATACTTGATACGATTTCAGTTTTCTTAAATTTACCAGGGCTTGATTTGTGACCCAAGATATGATCTATCCTGGAGAAGAATGTGTATTCTGTTGTTTTTGGATGGAATGTGCTATAAATATCAATTAAGTCCATCTTGTTTAATGTATCATTTAAAGCTTGTGTTTCCTTATTTATTTTCATTTTGGATGATCTGTCCATTGGTGAAAGTAGGGTGTTAAAGTCCCCTACTATACTTGTGTTACTGTTGATTTCCCCTTTTATGGCTGTTAGTATTTGCCTTACGTATTGAGGTGCTCCTATGTTGGGTGCATAAATATGTACAATTGTTATATCTTCTTCTTGGATTGGTCCCTTGATCATTATGTAATGTCCATCTTTGTCTCTTGTAATAGTCTTTATTTTAAAGTCTGTTTTGTCTAATATGAGAATTGCTACTCCAACTTTCTTTTGATTTCCATTTGCACGGAATATCTTTTTCCATCCCTTCACTTTCAGTCTGTATGTGTCCCTAGGTCTGAAGTGGGTCTCTTGTAGACAGCATATATACGAGTCTTGTTTATGTATCCATTCAGCCAGTCTATGTCTTTTGGTTAGACCATTTAATCCATTTACATTTAAGGTAATTATCGATATATATATTCTTTTTTTTTTTTTTTTTTTTTTTTTTTTTTGCAGTATGCGGGCCTCTCACTGTTGTGGCCTCTCCCATTGCGGAGCACAGACTCCGGATGGCAGGCTCAGTGGCCATGGCTCACGGGCCCAGCCGCTCCACGGCATGTGGGATCTTCCCGGACCGGGGCACGAACCCGTGTCCCCTGCATCGGCAGGCGGACTCTCAACCACTGCGCCACCAGGGAAGCCCGATATGTATATTCTTATTACCATTTTATTAATTGCTTTGAGTTTGTTATTGTAAATCTTTTCCTTCTCTTGTGTTTTCTGCCTAGAGAGGTTCCTTTAGCATTTGTTGTAAAGCTGGTTTGGTGGTGCTGAAATTCTCTTAGCTTTTGCTTGTCTGTAAAGGTTTTAATTTCTCCATCAAATCTGAATGAGATCCTTTCTGGGTAGAGTAATCTTGGCTGTAGGTTTTTCTCCTTCATCACTTTAAATATGTACTGCCACTCCCTTCTGGCTTGCAGAATTTCTGCTGAAATATCAGCTGTTAACCTTATGGGGATTCCCTTGTGTGTTATTTGTTTTTGCCTTGCTGCTTTTAATATTTTTTCTTTGTATTTAATTTTTGATAGTTTGATTAATATGTGTCTTGGCATGTTTCTCCTTGGATGTATCCTGTATGGGACTCTCTGTGCTTCCTGGACTTGATTAACTATTTCCTTTCCCATATTAGGGATGTTTTCAACTATAATCTCTTCAAATATTTTCTCAGTCCCTTTCTTTTTCTCTTTTTCTTCTGGGACCCCTATAATTCGAATGTTGGTGCATTTAATGTTGTCCCAAAGGTCTCTGAGACTGTCCTGAATTCTTTCCATTCTTTTTTGTTTATTCTGCTCTGCAGTAGTTATTTCCATTATTTTATCCTCCAGGTCACTTATCCATTCTTCTGCCTCAGTTATTCTGCTATTGATCCCTTCTAGAGAATTTTTAATTTCATTTATTGTGTTGTTCATCACTGTTTGTTTGCTATTTAGTTCTTCTAGGTCCTTGTTAAACGTTTCTTGTATTTTCTCCATTCTATTTCCAAGATTTTGGATCATCTTTACTATCATTATTCTGAATTCTTTTACAGGTAGACTGCCTAGTTCCTCTTCATTTGTTAGGTCTGGTGGGTTTTTATCTTACTCCTTCATCTGCTGTGTGTTTTTCTGTCTTCTCATTTTGCTTAACTTACTCTGTTTGGGGTCTCCTTTTTGCAGGCTGCAGGTTCGTAGTTCACGTTGTTTTTGGTTTCTGTCCCCAGTAGCTAAGCTTGGTTCAGTGGGTTGTGTAGGCTTCCTGGTGGAGGGGACTAGTGCCTGTTTTCTGGTGGATGAGGCTGGATCTTGTCTTTCTGGTGGGCAGGTCCACATCTGCTGGTGTGTTTTGAGGTGTCTGTGGCCTTATGATTTTATACCGCCTCTTTGCTAATGGATGGGGTTGTGTTCCTGTCTTGCTAGTTGTTTGGCATAGGGTGTCCAGCACTGTAGCGTTGTTGAGTGAAGCTGGGTCTTTGTGTTGAGATGGAGATCTCTGGGAGAGCTTTTGCTGTTTGATATTACTTGGAGCTGGGAGGTCTCTTGTGGACCAGTGTCCTGAACTTGGCTCTCCCACCTCAGAGGCACAGCCCTGACGCCTGGCTGGAGCGCCAAGAGCCTGTCATCCACACGGCTCAGAATAAAAGGGAGGAAAAAAAAGAAAGAAACAAACTAGAATATAAAGTAAAATAAAATAACGTTATTAAAATAAAAAGTAATTATTAAAAAATGTTTTAAGTAATAATAAAAAGAAAGTGGAGAGCAACCAAACCAACAAAGAAATCCACCAATGATAACAAGTGCTAAAAACTATACTAAAAACAAACAAACAAAAAAAGCGGGCAGACAGAACCCTAGGACAAATGTTCAAAGCAAAGCTATACCACACACAGAAGCATACACATACTCACAAAGAGGAAAAGGGGGAAAAAAAAATATATGTATATCATTGCTCCCAAAGTCCACCACCTCAATTTGGGATGACTCGTTGTCTATTCAGGTATTCCACAGATGCAGGGTACATCAATTTGTTTGTGGAGATTTAATCCGCTGCTCCTGAGGCTACTGGGAGAAATTTCCCTTTCTCTTCTTTGTTCGCACAGCTCCTGGGGTTCAGCTTTGGATTTGGACCCGCCCTCTGCATGTAGGTCACCTGAGGGTGTCTGTTCTTCCCTCAGACAGGACGGGGTTAAAGGAGCAGCTGATTCGGGGACTCTGGCTCACTCAAGCCGCGGGGGAGGGAGGGGTACGGATGCGGGGCGAGCCTGCTGCGGCAGAGGCAGGCGTGACATTGCACCAGCCTGAGGCGTGTCGTGCGTTCTCCCGGGGAAGTTGTCCCTGGATCATGGGACCCTGGCAGTGGCGGGCTGCACCGACTCCCGGGAGGGGAGGTGTGATCTGTGCTTGCACACAGGTTTCTTGGTGGTGGCAGCAGCAGCCTTAGTGTCTCATGCCCATCTCTGGGGTCTGCGCTGATAGCCGTGGCGCGCGCCCTTCTCTGGAGCTCCTTAACGCGGTGCTCTTAATCCCCTCTCCTAGTGCACCAGGAAACAAAGAGGCAAGAAAAAGTCTCTTGCCTCCTCGGCAGGTCCAGACTTTATCCCGGACTCCCTCCCGGCTAGCCGTGGCGCACTAGCCCCCTTCAGGCTGTGTTCATGCAGCCACCCCCAGTCCTCTCCTTGAGATCTGACCTCCGAAGCCCGAGCCTCAGCTCCCAGCCCCCGCCTGCCCCGGCGGGTGAGCAGACAAGCCTCTCGGGCCGGTGAGTGCTGGTCGGCACTGATCCTCTGTGCGGGAATCTCTCCGCTTTGCCCTCCGCACTCCTGTTGCTGCGCTCTCCTCTGTGGCTTCGAAGCTTCCCGCCTCTGCCACCCGCAGTCTCTGCCCGCCCTCGAAGGGGCTTCCTAGTGTGTGGAAACCTTTCCTCCTTCCCAGCTCCCTCCCAGAGGTTCAGGTTCCATTCCTATTCTTTTGTCTCTGTTTATTCTTTTTCTTTTGCCCTACCCAGGTACGTGGGGAGTTTCTTGCCTTTTGGGAGGTCTGAGGTCTTCTGCCAGCGTTCAGTAGGTGTTCTGTAGGAGTTGTTCCACATGTAGATGTATTTCTGATGTATTTGTGGGGAGGAAGGTGATCTCCATGTCTTTCTCTTCCACCATCTTGAAGCTCCTCCCCCTTCCCAGTTTTTCAAAGTTACAGACCTCTTCCACCACCTCCCCTCCAGGCACTCTTGATCCCCCAATGCTGCTTTTTTTTTTTTTTTTTTTGCCTATAACACTCATCAACTTCTTTTTTTTCACATTCTGAAACTTCTTTATTTGTTGAGGACAGTTAACAAATAGAATAAATACTTTTCACATGGAGCCCTGCATTTTTTCCAACATTTACTTATCAACTTCTAATATAGTACAAGATTGACTTAATTGTTTTATGTATTTGTTGTCTGGAGCACCTGCTACAGAGTAAGTTCCACAACAGCAGGAATGTTTGTTTTGTTTACTGGTGTACCCCCAAGCACCTTGCACATATTAGCTCCTCAATAAATATTTGTCAAATTTAGTCTTGAATAGCTGTTGAGCATACAAAATTGATGCTTGAGAGATGGATTTCTGGACTCTCTGGAGCTAAAGAGATGAGGATGCAGATCTGGGAGTCTTCACTCTATTGTAAGTCTTCATCCTCTAGTGCCTGGAAGATTCAGTGACCTTCCGTTATGTCTTCTGGCCTGTAGCTCCTTTCCCCTCCAGTCCACTCACCACACTGTCACCAAAGTTGTCTAATATATAGTTATAAGTATTCTGGTTTCCGTGTCCTGATTAAAACCTCCCAGGGCCTCTCCACTACTGAAAGAGTACAGGCCCCTCAATAGGATGCATAAGACTTTCTGTGATATGCCCCAGCCTAACCTTCTGGCTTCATCCACACCCAGCCCAGCCCACATAGCCTCTGTGCCAGTTACATCTTCCTGACCAGCCCTGCACATTCTCCCCAACGTGCCTGCATGTATGGTCTCTCAGTCCAGAGTGTCTGTCCCGTCTCCACTGTGCCTGAGCAACTCCAGCTTATCCTGCAAGTAATATCTTCACTTTGGGATACTACTTGGCCCTGCCTCTGTCTGCTGTAGTTAACTCTCCTTCCCTGTATTCCTCCAGAGATGTGCACCCATCTGGAGTTCACAACTAGAGGACAATGTGCCAGGAGGCTGGGACTGCCAACCAGTGGGCAGCACCTATATGGTTAAAAAGTTTTTTAATGCCTTGCTCTCTTTTCTCTCTTTCTCTCTCTCCCTAAACACACACACACACACACACACACACACACACACACACACACACACACACACACACACACACACACACACACACACACACACACCCTGGATTATTTTTCCTTGGATAAATGCAGTCCTGAGCACAGTTGTTTTTAAGTTGTCCTAACCTTTTAGTTTATCAATTTTTCAAGGATCCAGAGTTTTAGATATTGGATTCTGTACTTATTTTTCTGTACTGCTCTGTTTTTATGAAGATAGCTTTGCTTGGCGTTCTTTATTCATTTTAAAGTATTTAAGATTTTTGTAGAAAGTTTTATTTGGTTCTTTTATTCTCTGATTACATATTGATCTCAACGTCGTGATATTTATGTGCTTTTAATTTTTCTCTCAACACTGTTAGAATTGCATTATGTTCACCCAAGGAATCCACATCTATACAAAATATGGCCAGTTTTGTTATTTCTTCCATTCATACTATTTTCATGATTTCTAAAAGTTTTTTTTTCTACTTTGCTTGAAAAGAAAACATCATATACTGACAAAATTCACCTTGAAAAGGGTCCCTAGTTCACTTCACTGACAGAGAGTCTACTAGTTAACTTTGATTTCGAAGAAAAGTTCTCAGATGTGAGCAAAATAAAATTCAGCCACACCCTAAGAGCTAGGTGCAAATAGTGTTAGAGGAGAATGCCCCCCTTGCTTGACCACTCCATATTTCAGGGTCACAGCCTGCCCTTTGGCATCCTCATGTGTCTCCTCTTTTTCTCTCTTTCCCTGGATGCTGATTTCTCTTTCTTTACGTGACAGCGGCCATGACACGAATGGGGTCCACTAACCACCAGCATTTCTCTGCAGCCATTTGATTTCTGCTTTGGGTAACACCAGAGGAGATTGATCAGTTATATAAACTCAATCCTGAGCACAGTTCTTCCCATTTGAAATTCACCGTGCCTTATGCCGAGGACATTTTCAAACACTGAGGGAGGGAAATGTCGGATTTATTAATGAGTGATGTACCGGCTTCCTCTCTGTGTCTCCCTTTTGTGGTTCACATTCTGACCATTCAGTCAGGTTTATCCTGTTCAAACCCTGTATTTGAATGCAACTGGAAGAGGTTGCTAGGCTTTTTTTCATTTTTATTTTAATTTGTGTAGTTAGAAAAATGTTTCTCAAATGTGATTTGTGGATTCATGTTATTCAGGGTTCCTGGATTAATTGAATAAAATCTGGTAGCACTTCTACACGATCTGAATTATAAAATTACATCTATCCATTAGGCTGAAAAATATTTTTGAATAGTTTTATAGGATTTCAAGAATCTTAGCACTTTCTTAACATTGAAAGTTCAATCTTCACATTTTCAAGGGCAGTGAAACATTCTTATCTGACCTACGGCTTATTAATGGGACAAAACCCTGTCCATCAATCAAGACTGACAGTTCAATGTATTTTCTGAACAGGACTTCTTACAATATGCACAATGATAAAACAAATGTCCATTTATTCTTATTTCCCAGAAGTTGAATACTTTCAGCCATTCTTAAAAGGACAAAGATATTTACTAACAGATTATGACTGTGTGAGGGATAATCTTGAGAATATAATGGAATTCTGTTGTTTTTATCTTTACTGTTACCATATCAGAGTTGGACAATTATCTTGATCATGTTTGACAACTAGAAAATGCATGTTGGCTTTTTCTTGTGCTATGATTCAGTCATTTTCAACTTTTAAAATGTTTATTGGAAGAAGGGATACAATATTAGATAAGAATCTGAATAAGAGCACTATTTAGGTTTCTCTCAAAGAAGCAACATTTGTATAAAAATCAAGAGTAAATGTTTAAAGGAGCTGCTAAAACAATATTTATAACACATGAAAATTATTTTTGTACCATGTTTAACTTGTTTTCTCCTATAGTGACCTATATATGAATTTTAATAAGCTTTTTATTATAAATAAAGTATACATATTAATATAGGAATACTTTTTCTGTTTCAGAAATTAATGTCAGTGACAGGTTGCCATATACACTATAACTTTTCTCTACAAGCACACAAATCTTTTCCTTGATTTTTAGTAGAAAAAAAAAAATCTTCCTTTTACATAGTTGTACCTTCACATGATATTTAAAACCACCTGTTAGGAACAGGTTACCCTGATAACCACTTTGAAAACAGCATGTTTTAGACACACAGCATCAAAACAGCAACAACAACGACAAAAAAAATGTATGCAGTTTTGCAACATACATGTGCTACAAAAACCTTAAAAATACAGTTCTATTCCAACAGATAAATAGGTTTGGCCAAAATATTTTCAATCTAAGTTCTGTTAGTAAAAAGGGTGATTATTCCCTTATTTTTCTCCATTTGCTTACAACTCATAATGTCATATAATATACATTCATGAGACATATTTATACTAAAAAAATTACTCATTGTTTATCTGAAATTCAAATTTAACTGAGCATCCTATATATTCATTTCCTAAACCTCAGTGGGGGCATGGGTTTGCTCTTCTTTAAAGAGGTAAAGTAATGGTTCCTTATCTGTTGTTCTTCGTTAGTATGGAAGGCCCTTACCATGTCTTGGAGGACAATTTTTTTTTTAATTTCATTTATTTTTTTAACATCTTTATTGGAGTATAATTGCTTTACAATGATGTATTAGTTTCTGCTTTATAACAAAGTGAATCAGCTATACATACACATATATCCCCATATCTCTTGGAGGATAATTTAAGAAGGACTTCAGGAACTTGAAACAGCTTTAGAGGAAAACCACAAGATGGCCAAAGGGTGGGAAAATAAGAAATAACACTATTTAAACTGTAGATGAGAGGGCCAAGGTGATGAAATAGCAAGTATTTGGAGTGGGCTCACATAGTAGACTGTGCCAAGTTCCTCATTTTTGATGAAGGTACGCAGAAACTGGCTAAGACACAACTTAGGAGGGTAAGCATAATAGCTACATTTATTGGATGCCAGTGTATACTGCATAATTGAATGCCAGTGTCTCATAATTCATCTCTAACACTCCTGGCCAACCCACAGATGTGTACCATTATTATCCCCATGTTTTAGATGAAGAAACTGACACTCAGAGTCAGAAGGTAGGTAAATGGTAAAGCCCAGATTCACATCACATCAGAGTGTGATGACACCAAGGCCCATGCTCTCTCCACTACACCCACCTGTTCTCCAGAAGGCTTATGAGTTATTGGGAACAATGTTGTTAAGCAAACTAGTCTGTAAATATTAGGCATAAGATTAACTCATGGGTATTTTGAATCATTTAAATGTGGTCATATAAATGAGCAGTTGTGTGGGCTGAAAAACCCTGAAGACTTCTTCTGTCCTTTTGACTTACTGTTAGAAATCATTGTCAAGGTAGTGTCTGTCTACATTAGAAGGGATTTTGGACATGTATTGTTTTATCTTTCTAAAGTCAGCTTAGGTTTTCTTTCATTTTTTGTGTTTTTTGCGGTACGCGGGCCTCTCACTGTTGTGACCTCTCCTGTTGCGGAGCACGGCCTCCGGACGTGCAGGCTCAGAGGCCATGGCTCACGGGCGCAGCCACTCCACAGCATGTGGGATCTTCCCGGACCGGGGCACGAACCCGTGTCCCTTGCATCGGCAGGCGGACTCTCAACGACTGCGCCACCAGGGAAGCCCAGCTTAGGTTTTTTGATGATGATAACACTAAGTGTTAAAGCTTTAGGCCTAGGAATCAAATGTTGAACAAGGCATGTTTTAAAATTTGCTTTCTCGACAGCCCAGTAGATCTGTCACTTTTCAATTTAGGTTACATATTTAGATTTTTAGCATTTATCTTGCTATGTTCAAATCCACAGATTGTATACTTTTTGAGGGTAGAAACTCTCAGTATTTAGACAAGGGCATGGTATGCAATGGGAGCTCACAAATATTTGATTAATATTATGTGATATAATATGACTCTTCATAAGCAGTGAGTGTTTATAAATACAGTATTTTAAATGTCATCAGGAATCTCCTATTGGAATCTTCTCTCCTTAGCTTTGTTTTTATGGGCCTACTTTTCAAATTAATGGAAATAATATAAATGTAGAAAGGGCTAAGAATTTTCCTTAGGATTTCACTCTGGCAAGTCCTCCTGGAGAATTTAGCCATGACTGTTTTTATGACTGCAGTTTCCTTAATACGGGGCCTCGGCCATTTTCCATCATCATAAATCCTTTATACACTTATAAGCAGGATTGAAATGTTTTCTAGTTTTTATATTTTGACTCTTCACTTAGATACATTATTTCTATCTTGAGATTATGTTAAGTAAATATTGTAGAAGAATTTGAAACTATAGAGCAGAAAAAAGCTGGTGTAGTACCTCAGAAATTTTAACTAGTAGATATATCTCCAAATGCAAAGTGAAATATTTAAAGAAATTATTCAAGTAAATAAAGAAACTGTCTTTGCCAATTACTTGAATGTTTTCTATAAAGTTGCTTTTATGCACTTGACTTTGTGTTTGAATTCACAAGTTTGTAGAATCTTCGAGTGGACATTGTTTAGTCAGGACTTTCAGGCACAAGGAATAAAAGAATCACAATGAGGGGCTTCCCTAGTGGAGCAGTGGTTAAGAATCCACCTGCCAATGCAGGGGACACAGGTTCGAGCCCTGGCCCAGGAAGATCCCACATGCTGCGGAGCAGCTAAGCCTGTGCACCACAACTACTGAGCCTGCGCTCTAGACCCCGTGAGCCACAACTACTGAGCCCACGTGCTGCAACTACTGAAGCCCTCAGTCCTAGAGCCCGTGCTCCACAACAAAGAGAAGCCACTGCAATGAGAGGCCCGCGCACCACAACAAAGAGTAGCCCCCCCGCTCGCCACAACTAGAGAAAGCCCGCGTGCAGCAACGAAGACCCAAAGCAGCCAAAAATAAATTAATTAATTTTAAAAATTAATTAATTAAAATCTTTTAAAAAATCACAATGAAACTGCTGATGGAAAAAAGAAAGAGAAAGAAAGGAGGAAAGGAAAAATTTACTGGTTCTCATTAGCTGAAGACATGGTGGATGCAGATGCTTACACAATAGCATTAGTGGCCTGCCTTTCTTCATGTCTAGGATCCCCTGCCTCTTGGGTCACTTTCATGCTCAGGCAGGCTTTCTCCACACAGTGACAAAGATGGTCATCAGACAGTACAAGTTAATATCATTCTTAGTGCTAGTGATTTTTGAGGGAGAGAGGTCCCCTCCCAGTATCTATATTAAACCCCAAAAGACCCTGGTTCGCCTTGCTTTAGTCACATGCTCACCCCTGTCCAAGCTCTGGGTCAAAGGAATAGAATTCACTAAAAGGCCAGCCTGGTTTGCAAGCTCATCTTGTGGGGAAGAGATAAGCCAGGTGGCTGACAGCCCCATTAGATAGGGGAGAGTTTTCAAAAGAGTTGCCAGTAGTAGAGCAGGGGCTGGGCAGGTAAATGCAGAAAAAGTTTTCAAAATATTGTGCCTTTAGAACAAAAATCTTTTCCAGGAAATTCAAATAATTTGAAACAGCTCAAATAAGCATCATACTTAAAAAAATTAGAAATACACTTATAAGAACTAGCTTGCATGTTTATCATATTTTAGATAATATTTTATCCTCTTTGAATCTCAGTTTTGTCATGAAAACATGGGAGTTTCCCCTGAAACAGTTTACCCTGAAAACATGGGAGTAATGCTTACCTTCTAAGAAAACGTTCAGATTAGAAGAGGTGATGTAGTTGATAGCATCTTGTAAACTATAAAGTACTACCTATATATATAGTTATAAAATATTATGATTTCTAAGAAAAATCAGTTCCTAAGGAAAGCAGAGTTACCTGTGTCAAAGTTTTGAAAGTCCCTCTCTTTTAAAAAGCTATTCCATGACACCTGTTGTGTTTTTTCATGAGCCATCAGTACTTGCTTACAACACAGGTATATGCTTTGAGACAGGTTTTTGTTGATGAGGGCAATGATGGTGACAGTAGTAGTGGTGTTAGGCACAGGTAGTTACTCAATAACTCTTAGAGAATTAACTGTATTTCTAGATTTCTAGGGCATGAAAAGCCCAATGTAAGCTAGTTAAATGAGAAAACTAGAGGTAGATAGATGGCAGACAGAGTTGAGTATGTGGTCTTACCATTAGGTTAAGCTGGTATTTGTAGCTAATAGAGCAGCCCTCTTTAAAGGAAATACCCCTAAATACCAATAGTTTAATGACCAAGGTGCCACTGAGATAATCACTCCCAGGAAATGTTTTGCCAGTGAGTTTATCTTAACTATCAACTGAAAAGAAATACGGAAATGTTTTATGAGTGATTCAGTTTCACCTGCTACGTGCATGACGTTTTAAGAGAATGAATTAGTCAGTCTGTTTGAATCATCTTTACATGTTCCTTTTAGTAAGGAACTCAAAGTTGGTTAAATGGCCAGTGCTGTTTCAGAAAGAAAGAAAGAAAAAACAAACAGTAAAAAGACATTTTATATTGTAAAGCCTGATCCAAGCACATCACAGGAATAAATGTATCAAGGCAAAAATACATAAAGATGAAAGTAGTTCTGGAGTCACTCCCAATATAAATATGAAAATTGCTCACACAGCCTGATCTGGCAGATGATATAGATAGAGAAGAGAGAGCAATATATGCCAGTTCAATGGCATTGGAGTAAAACGTAGAAAAACAATCTCAGAGTTGAAAATTATTGGAGTTGGAAAATACTTCAGCGTTCATTGGTTCAACCCAGGGGTATGCTTGTAAGTATTTAACAACCATCCCTCCAGGGGGGAAATAAGCCCTGATTTTTAGTGTTTGCCAACTTCTATGGGGTAAATACTCCCACCAAGGCTGATTTCAAGCAACCAAGATGAGGTCACTGAACACGGGTTGGGAAGAGATGCGTACGCTAAGCCGTCATTAGCTTGTTCCAGGGGCCTCCAGCACACAACTTGTTCAACACTGTAATTTTACAAATAAGAAAGCAGCTAAGGCCAAAGGAGTTGGGTGACTGGCTTTGGGTCATACAACCATTCAGCTGCACTGCCACAACCAAAACTCAGGTTTCCACCCCACTCGCCCGCCATGCTGAGCTTCAGTATTGGGAATGCATGGTGAGGAAAGGACTACGTCTGATTGATTAGTAAACTTGCCTGACTCCCTTAGCCTGGGTAAGTTCCCCTTGAGGGGCTCCCATAGACATTTCCACGTTGAGTTTAAACTGTAGTCTGTTTGTCTGCCTCTTCATCTCACAATTAGAAAATGCTTTATTTATTTTCATATCTTCTGCACAGTATCTGGAACACAGTACATGCTCAAAAACTATTTGTTGAGGGCATGAACAAGCAATAATAGAGAATATTTATTGTGCCAAGCACTGCTCCTAGTGGTTTATGTTCATTAACTCATTGAATTCTCAGAGTAACCATCATAAGTGAGACAGGTACTATAATCACTCCGATATTTCAAATGAGAAAATAGATGCTCAGAAAAATTTACCGAAGGTCACACAGACAGTGAATGGGTTCAAACCCTGCAGTCTGTCTCCAGAGCCTGTGCACTTGATCACTCAGCTGTCACTCAGTTAACTGGCAGTGTCATCAGTGTGCATAGCTCAGCAACAGATATTTCCCAAAGTATTCCTCCATTCCTTGTGAGGGACACAAACATTTCCTGGAGAAGATCTAATCTGACCAACACACACCATTGTTAACAGGGAAGGGCCTCAATTAATTGGAATGATTAATAAAACAGGATGTTTAAGTTTTCTCGTTAGCTGAGGGTTAAACAGAACCCATATTTTAATTAAAAATTCTATTGTTGACAATGGGCCCTAGTCCTATATTTTTGCTTTAATAAAAAAAATTTTTTTAATTAACATTTTTTTGATTTCTCAACCTGAAAAATGGCGTCACCACTTGCTATCAAGAGAATATGAAGAAAGCATAGGAGACTGGGTTACTAACTCCAGGGTTATTCTGCAGGGTTTTTTCCTTAAATAGAAAAAATTTTTCTCCTTCCCTACTGGTTTTCTTATGATTTGCCATCTCATCAAATGAGATAACAGTTTGTACATTTTCTTGGATTCTAGTTGATTGAGGATTAGTACCATGAAAGACATGTACGAACCTTCAGATAGGAAACTTATTTTTTAAACATAATACCTCAGATTTTTTTTTTTTAAGATCATGTTGAAGGTTCCCTCAAAAAGCCTAGAAGAAAAAAGTCATTCTCACTCCACACTGCATTAATGGGCATCAACTAAGATGCAAATTGGTTGCAATGCTTTTTTTTCTTTTGACAATGGGAGTTTGTTTATTTTCTTCCCGTATTATCTTTCCTAGAGAAAATACAGTGATAAATTATGTACTAGGCTAATGTTCCCAATTTCAGAAGATACACTGATAGCATTTTGAGAAGTGCATTTAATTTTTCTGCATAATGTATTCTAGAAGGTTTAGACACATATTTGTAGTTTGTAGTTTGTATTTGTCTTGTAATAGAACAACTTGTCCCAAATCCTTTTCTTCTACTCCTTGTTATTCCCCCTACCAGTGCCAAAACTTTTCTAGTATACTTTAAAATAGTGAGACTTACATTCAAAAACAGCAAGTTTATGCATATATATACATATATATGCACATATGTAACAATCATATAGTTAGACATGTTTAAGTGTGTATATACACACACACATATGTATACACTATGTAACAAACAAAGTGCTTTCAAGGATAAGATCTCTTTTTGATACTTAAAGCAGTCATGTGAGGCTAGTGGACCCTGGGAATCAGAGGTGAATGAATTGCCTAAAGTCATACAGCTAGAGAGGGAAAGGGCCAGAACCAGAGCTCTGTCTAACTTCTGCTCCAGTGCACTCTCCCTCTTAGCTCAGGAAGCTGCTCCAGTGTTAGTGAAGCATTCAACATCCCGGACAGATTCCTGTCAGTCAGACGTGGGATTGAATCTGGTTCTGTGTGACTTTTGGCAAGTTTGCTCATCTAGAAATGGAGAATAATAATACTTCCTACTTCACAGGATGTTTACAGAGAGTATATCAGAGGGTCTAGCAGAATGCCTGGCACGTGGTAAACACTCAATACAAGTTATTGTTATTTTTATTATTATATGGTTTATACCTTGCTGAAGCTCTGCTTTGCCCTCTGGTCCAACTATAATTTTGTAGCCTTTAAAGCCTATATCCTCAATCAGATGTCTTCATTTGGATCCTTAAAATCATTGTGTCCTTGGCCTTCTTTCTTGGGTTTCTTCCATATCTCATGAATGTGAAGAGGAAGTCATATACATTGTGTCTTCAGGAAGCCCTCAGAGCTACTATACAATCCTTTCTTTCTTGCTGACCTCAGTTTGCATACCCTGCTGTAGATATTCTAAACCTCCTCCTTTACCCTGAAGTCCCTGGTCACTCCTCTGTAACCATCAATTTCAGCAGATGGTCATATACCCTAATTTATTTTTTCGAACATTGAGATCATATTCCCTGAACTCCTTAAATGTCCCTATATCTTTATGTGACTTCTCATCTTCTCCTGCTGTCTCAGAAAGAGTGACTTCTCTTATGTTTCAGGGCTCTTGGAAATGCCTCTTTTTGATCCCTTGGAATGTTGATTGAACAATTTTTATCTCCCTCATTTTCTCTTTTTGTTTTCCCCGCTTCTTTAGGCCCATCTACTTGCATTTTTCCTGATTGTATCATATACTCTCTCCTGCCACTATATCTTTGCACAAACTGCTCTTCCACTAGGAATTTCCATTCCTCATCCTCCTTCAAGACTCAGCTCTAGCCTCATTTCCAGTCTGGTTGGCTGCCCTTACTACACCTTCCCATAATTTCTGTCAACCCGTTGCCTCCACCAAGTGACTGTGAGCTTCCTGGGAAAGGTACCGTGTTTCTGGGTTCCAAGACCTACCACAGTGCCTGGCCTTTAGTAGATACCCAACAAACGTTAGTAGAAGAAAAAGAGACCTACAAATAAGTGTACGTCTTTCCTGCAACTTAAAGTCCTCTCAACCCTGATATTGCCTTCTGCTTGTCCTTCCTTTGACAAACATTCTACTTCCTCATCACATGTACCCTTGCAATTTAGTGGTCTGATACCACTGTTGAATCTGCTGAACCTACTCTTGTAAAGGTCAACAAGGAGCTTTTGTGTGGATTACATCCACCTTCCTGAGGCCCTCGCCTGCCTTCTGTGACGCAGTGCAATTTTGGCTCTCATGACGCCTCCCTGAACTAACTTACCTTCTTTGCTTCTTTCACTAGTTTCTCCAATGTGCGTATTCTCCGAGATCTGGTTCATTTGTCTTCTCTTCCTTCACCTTTTCCCTCCATGAACATACTCTTTCTTGGTTTTAACCATCTCCTCTGTGCAGATAACATGCAAAGTTTATTTCTATTCCAACTAGAATCCCAATTGCCCCACTAAGATCAAGTCCTGAAGTTTCATTCTTTCTAATGCACAGATGGCAGATACTTGGCACTTATGCTTATACTTGCCTCTGTCTCATCTAAGATGGATATTACCTCACCCAAGACCAATTGTGCCACTTTCCCAGTAAGAGCAGGCTTCTCCTCAAAATCCTTCTCATTATTCTCCTCTGTTGCTTGGCACATATGCTGTCTGCTTGGAATCTTCATTCTTCACTTCAGATAACCTGCTTGCTGGAAACAATGTAAAACCTACTAGTCATTCCTGTAGTAGAACGTTTTCACTCATTTCAATAACACATCAAACTCAACATGTTCAAAACCAGCTTATCATATTCCTTGATCTTTAGCCTAACTTCCTCCTACTGACCACCCTAGTTTGTGACTTGTTCCACTTTTTCCCAGATGACGCTGCTTATCTTTACCTTCTCTTTTGTGTTCCACCAGTTTAGATGTCCAATCTTATTTATTCAAATATGTCTCTCATTCATCCCTTCCTTTCTATTCTTGGGGCCACCATCTTGCTTCTGGCCCTTACTACCTGGTTATGGGCTATAATGCCTGTCATCTGGTCTTCTCATTGCCAGGTTCTCCCTGCTCTAAGCCACTTTTCCTCCAGATCAATCTTCCTAGAGTAAAACCTTGCTCATATGACTCTCCAGCTCAAAACCCTTCAGTGACTTTCTATTACCTCTTAAATAATGCCTATAATTCCTATCAGTTTGGTAGGGTAAAATTATCTTTGATTTTGGAGTCAGTAAATTTGGTTTTAATCTCTGGCTACTACTCTTATCTGTTCTGCGACTTTGAACTTATTGTTTAATTTTTATTCACTCATTTATTCAACATATATTTATTGAACACCTACTCTGTTCTAGGTTCTATATCAAGTCCTTGAGATAGAGTGATGAACCAAACAGACATTGTCTTTGTCTTCTGGACCTGAAATGTATTGGACTTGTCCATATTTCTCATGATCATAGTAATCCTAAGTACAGGCCATGCCTTCCTCTCTTGATGCTTTTAACATTTGGTTTTTGCTATGCAGGAAATTATAATACCATGTATTATAGTAATTTGCATATATGTATTATCTCTCAACCCCACTGTAAGTTCACTGAAGGGTAAGTGCCATGTCCCATTTCCCACAGTGTAAGCACAGAGCCGTGCACAGTGAATTCTGTTGTGTTTTTGTGGACCTAGAGTTAGTCTTTGGCATAGTTAAAATGCCCAGTATGTTTTTAGAGGCTCCCTTTGTCCTGTCAGAATTATGTATTTTTTCAAAAGGGGGAAAGAAGTAATAACTATTTGGTTTCTATTTCTCTAAGGCCTTTATTTTCTAACCCTGCCTATAGCTGTTATAAGTAGAACTCACAATGTTTATAACTTGTGCACCTTAACTTTTTAAAACCTGACTAACAAATCCACTTATGCTTCCTAGTAGAAATACTGTCCGTGTGCATACAATGGAATGTTAAAATAATGTTCTTTTAACTAAATAACTTTTGACTTGGTAACGAACAATATGTTGTTTTTCCCTGAGAAATCACTCTAGGACTTTAGCCCTAAAGATTATATTTTATTTTATACATTTTTAGCTTTCTGTTTTTACATTCCCAGTGATCTTACATTAAGTTAAGCATTTGTCTATCCAAAACAATAGGTCAGTTATAGCCAAATTATAACCATACCTTTCCTCTGCACACAAAATCCTATAAACAGCATGTGATCATATTGCTTCTAGAATTTATGATTGTTTTCCACCAAAAGGAAGCTAAATTTAGCCTAGTAATTCTACATGCTCCCAAGGAAACAATGCCTGCTGTGACTTGTAGAATAAATGAATCTGAACCACAATTCCTTTACTTGACTAACTGAGAAAGTTTAAATATCAACCTAGTCATTAACCACAGATATTAAACCACATTAAACAACCAGCAAAAGGTTAAGAAAGAAGTTTGCTATTTTTCTGACTTCGCTGCTGAATGAGTCTAACCTAGTTGCTGTTACAGAACAGAACATTGTTTGCATCTCATAATGGTTCTCTAAAATTACTTGTTCATGGCTTGAGTTCTAAAATTAGACTATGTAGAGTCATGTCCAACTGCACAATGCATCTTTATGTGAAACCAGCTAGAGTTTTTTGTTTTCACTCAATGTAAAAATTCCAGTTAGGAAGATTTGTTTCTAATAGTTTAACTGGTATAGTTCTTTCAGTTTCTTCTTTGTTTCTAATGACAACTAAACTGCTCTTGCCTTAAACATGTTTTGGCAGATAAACTTCTCACCATGAAGGCCCCTGCTGTGCTTGCACCTGGCATCCTTGTGCTTCTGTTTACCTTGGTGCAGAAGAGCAATGGGGAGTGTAAAGAGGCACTAGTAAAGTCCAAGATGAATGTGAACATGCAGTATCAGCTTCCTAACTTCACAGCAGAAACACCCATTCAGAATGTCGTTTCCCACAAGCATCACATTTACCTCGGTGCCATTAACTACCTTTACGTTTTAAATGACAAAGACCTTCAGAAGGTTGCTGAGTACAAGACTGGGCCTGTGCTAGAACACCCAGATTGTTTCCCATGTCAGAATTGCAGCCACAAAGCCAATTTATCAGGTGGTGTTTGGAAAGATAACATCAACATGGCTCTGCTTGTTGACACGTACTATGATGACCAACTCATTAGCTGCGGCAGTGTCCACAGAGGGACCTGCCAGCGACACGTCCTTCCACCTGACAATACTGCTAACATACAGTCGGAGGTTCATTGCATGTACTCTCCACAGGCAGATGAAGAGCCCAGCCAATGTCCTGACTGTGTGGTGAGTGCCCTGGGAACCAAAGTCCTGCTGTCTGAAAAGGATCGATTCATCAACTTCTTCGTGGGCAATACCATAAATTCTTCTTACCTTCCAGATCATTCATTGCATTCGATATCTGTGAGAAGACTAAAGGAAACGCAAGATGGTTTTAAGTTTTTGACAGACCAATCCTATATTGATGTTCTACCTGAGTTCCGAGATTCCTACCCCATTAAGTATGTCCACGCCTTTGAAAGCAACCATTTTATTTACTTTTTGACGGTCCAACGGGAAACTCTAGATGCTCAGACTTTTCACACAAGAATAATCAGGTTCTGTTCCGTAGACTCTGGTTTGCATTCGTACATGGAAATGCCTCTGGAGTGTATTCTCACAGAAAAGAGAAGAAAGAGATCCACAAGGGAGGAAGTGTTTAATATTCTCCAAGCTGCGTATGTCAGTAAGCCTGGGACCCAGCTCGCTAAGCAAATAGGTGCCAACCTGAATGATGATATTCTCTACGGGGTGTTTGCACAAAGCAAACCAGATTCTGTCGAACCAATGAATCGCTCTGCTGTCTGTGCGTTCCCTGTCAAATATGTCAATGAGTTCTTCAACAAGATCGTCAACAAAAACAATGTGAGATGTCTCCAGCATTTTTATGGCCCCAACCACGACCACTGCTTCAATAGGGTAAGTCATACAGGTTCCCTACTTACAAATTATGAGGTACAAGTCATAATAGGTATCAGTCTAGAAGAGAATATAAAGGGCTTTCTGGTGTTTGGTAAATGGTCTTTATCCAAATATTTGCCAATTCTCTCCAAGAAAATTTAGAAATTGAATCTTCATTTAAAGGTAGAATCATAGCTTGAGAAAAAGTTAATGTGATAACTAAAAGAAAATATAAAATACTTTTACAATTTGGGTTTACAGGTTTGCCAGTATTTTTCAGATTATTAACCTTGTTTCTCATATCAGCTTTAGTAGTTCTGGTCAGATGTACATAAAGTTTAACACAACAGCAATTCCTGTAAAGCACAATTATTGAGATGCCATGCAGTCTTTACAACATTTAGAATAAGATGCTTAATTTTTAGGTTTTGAAGGCTTTTTTTTTTTTTTTAATGAGATCCCATTCGCTCACTGATATATGAGTGAACAGTCTCTATTCTTGGCATTACTTAAAGAAACTTCACTAAAAACAAACAAAAAAACTCTTCTAAAATGTTGATAAATTAAACATTTTTAAATGCACTAATATACTCTCTGAATAAATTAGAAAACTACAGAGGAAATTTTTGCTCTCAAATCCATACTTTGGATCTTGACTTTAATACATAAACTTCGTGCTTGAATGGGCAGGTGTCTACCAAGTTCTAATTTGTTGCTTTTTACCTGGTTGGCATTTGATATTTATAGATGTAAATATTCTCGATTGATGATTGTTTGTACTTACATGAAATGATATTTTCCCTGTGATCGTTAGGGAAATTCTTTATTGCTTCGATTTAGATATAGTAAAGGCTACCAGCTATACCCAGAGGATTTATCCTGCTAGTCCTCAGATCATTTGGTGCTAGAGGAAGAGCATCAAACTGGGAGTCCACTGTGGCCTTGGGCTTTCTTGGTGGGGACCCAGATTTGAACATACAGACCTGGTTATGCCTCCTAACATAATGACCACTAGTGATCATAACTGGATGAACAAATTCTATAGCTTTTCTAAAGACAATTTGACTTTGAAAATGTACATCTCACTTACTCTAGCAGTTTTCAGTCTAAGTGGTAAAGGTTATAATTGCAAGCAGGAAGAACATTAAACATGTCCTTGATAAAAGAAAGTATATAATTTGCAGATGGATAACAAGGGCATAATAATTCAGAAACGTTTGTTTCACTTTTGCTGAAATGTCTAGGATACTTCTCCAGATGGAAACTCTTAAGTAATTTATTTATAAAGTTAGAAAAGTGCTTCTGAGAAAATGAATCCATCTTATAGTGAACTAAAGACATAACTTTCTTCTCTCTCAAAAGTCTATGAATATACATAATATACATACATATATATCCCAACTAAGACTTATTTCTCCCTGGATACATTTAATATATGTTGCAAAATCTGTAAGAAGCAATGGGATTGCTCATGAGGCTGTCCCTTTTCCTCACTGGAAAAGACAAAGAATGAAAGGAAACAAAGAGACTTTCAGAAACCTGGGAATTAGGACATAAAAGTGTAATATTAATAGCATTTCAGAGAAAACATTTTTCCTGCATCCAATGAATTGCTTCAGAAACAAGTTTAAAAAAGAGTCTACTGGGAATTCCTTCAGAGCCTCTAAAGCACACGACTTTGCTATTTAAATCTTGTTCTGTTAAAAATTAAAGAGACTTTACCTTACAAGGGTATACTGATATCTTATCTCATTGTTTTATTTTGTACATTTCAGCCCCCAGATGTAAAAGTATTTATCAATTCTAGAAATTCTCAAAACACAGCTGAACTTTATCCTACCCCTTTGACTTTTTTAGTGTTCCAAAGGGAACAAGAAGGCAGGGTTACCCAATGAAATTCAGGGCAGGTTTATCACCCAGGAAAAATGCCCAAAATGCACCAACCACACCTGAAACTGTTATCACTCCCATCACAAAAATTCTTGTGGGAAACAAGGTGGAACTGGCCAACATAGTCTTCTTACAAGGGAAGGCAACTTTTACACTAGCCAAATTCCACAGAGACAGATACCTTCCAATCTCTTCTATTTATTTGCCTGTTTATCTTCTCTGGTTACTAAAGGTCAGAATTCTTCCAAGAATGAAACTACCCACGTTATCAGTTTTCATATACCCGCCACAGAAAGACCTCAGATTGTTCCAATAGTCAGCATACAGTCATTTCCCAGCTTCATCTTAAAATGAAGGCACCTAGAGCTGTTACTCACACAAAAACAAAATGATTTACAAGATCAAAAAAGTTTGGAGGGGCTTCCCTGGTGGCGCAGTGGTTGCGAGTCCGCCTGCCGATGCAGGGGACACGGGTTCGTGCCCTCATCCGGGAAGGTCCCACATGCCGTGGGACAGCTAGGCCCGTGAGCCATGGCCGCTGAGCCTGTGCGTCCGGAGCCTGTGCTCCGCAACAGGAGAGGCCACAGCAGTGAGAGGCCCGCGCACCACAAAAAAAAAAAAAAAAAAAAGTTTGGAAATACTCTAAGCAATACAACTCCATTTTGTCTTGGCAAAGATATCAGGTGACCCTTCTGACAATTTCTTGGAACTAAGTTTTTATTTTGGCATAACGTTTAGTGAATAGATACATATATTGTAGTTTCGTTATTAACAAAACTAATCAGTCAGATCTTTATGGAGGGACCATTGTGTGCTCCGTGGACAAAGTTAAGAAAACTGCAACAGTAACCTTCCGAGGACTTAGAGAGCACATTCTCAGCAGCAGGGGTTTTCTGGCCTTCCGTGAGCTTCCACCCTACGCAAAATGTGTCTCTATCACAGGATCAGACAGAGGACCAAGAAAGGGTCTTTTAGATTCTGTGGGTCCAACAGGTGTATCAGACCTGACTTGCTTAGATCACATATTAGATCACATATTATGTTGCTTTTTCCACTCTCACATTTTATGAAAGGATCTGTGCAAACTCTTCATGTACAACTTCTTATATTGATGACATCACTAAAACCGTCTTTTGAGTCATCTGATAGTTTCCAAAGCAGATCATCTTCACCTCTTAGTTATTTGTGCTTCAGAACTCATTAATTCCACATATGATGCTGTTTTCGGAAACTTATCCCAAGCCACAGATATCCATTCATGTAATACAGTGTTGATTATTAGTTGTTCTTCTTGATCTTTGCAGTGTAACCATTTTCTATGTTGCTTTTGAAAGTGATTCCTAAAGGGTTTGTTCACGGTGATTTCCAACATTTAGGATTATGAGATTCTACACCCACAAATAATTAAATCTTCAGTCTTAAATATCTTTACCGCCTTTTTGTACCCATTCATCATTTAACCTCTATAAGCATCCTAAATTAATCGTGATTGAAGTTGTTTTAGGCTAATGTATGTTCCCTAAACAGCACATTATTCAAAATAGAGTAACTGAAAAAATGCCACATAATCTGGAGACTTTGTAAATCCCCAAATTTGAGCATAAGAAAACCTCACCTTCTACTTGGGGATAAACTATTAAAAATTTATTTTAAGCACATTAACTGAATCTCCAATAGTATCATATACGGGATTTAGTAACATGACAATTATTCCAGGAAAAAACTAGAATCAGTACACATTAGCCCAGTTTCTTCCAAATAAGAATGAATATTGAATAAGGGAATTTTTTGTCCTCAAATCAACAAAGATCCTGTTCCCTAAATTATATTTACTAAGAGAAGTGGAGTTATACATTTTGGAAAGATTTTTAATCAAAGTTGAAATATAAAAGGGTCCTTGAAATACCTCTCATCTACCCAGGAAATATAGTTACGACATTATACTTTTTCTTGCAATCCCATTACCAAAATTTTTTCTACATATAAGCATTTGAAAGAATAGAAATAGACTGGTAGCAAATATTTTTACCAATATCTTGGTCATCTTATGACCAGTGATTGATCAGTTGTAGGGGAAAAGCATGTAATTTGGTGCCAGACTCACCAGGTTGGAACTCATGGTCTCCTGCGTACCAGCTGTGTAACTTCTGCCACGTTACTTAATTCTTAGAGCCTCAATCTCATTCGTAACATGCAGATAACAATACCTACTTCTCAGCCTTTTTGTAAAAATGTGGGATAATAAATATAAAGTACCTGGCACAATAAGATGACCATAAATTTATCTCTTTGGGAGGCAGCATAGCCTAATGGAACAAGACTGAAATTAAAGAGATCTGGGTTCAGACTTGTACCCCATGATTTTCTATCTGCCTGACCATGAGGGCATTATTTAAACTCACTGAACCCGTTTTCCTCCATGCAGGACTATGGTGTGGACAAGTACAATAATGTTTAAAAGGCTGTAACTTTGTCCTTGGCACGTAATAATTAACAGCTATTATTGTATTGTTGTTTGTGTAAAGAAAGTCAAACTCAAATTATTGGATTGTTTCCTGGAAGAGACACATTCTGGTTCTATTGCTCATGAGGGTCTTTTACTTCCCCCACTAACTTATGAGGGACCTACCTCCATAATGCTTAATTTGTGTAAGTCCTCCTTAACACTTAGTAGTTCCAAAAGAAAAATAAAAAGGGAGATATGGGAGTGGTGGTGGTTTGGAGGGTGAAGAGAAAGTCAGCTAAATCAGAATTGTGCTATATAGTCAAGCTAAAAGGTGTAAGGTGCTCCTTTACCTGACTTTCAATTCTAACTACCTATGGCACTATAAGATACTATGCTAATGTAATTTATCTTATGCATTCAAGAATTTGCAGATAATGCAGTTTTAGAAAAAGTTAACCTCACAGGTTGTTTGTACTAAGCTTCCTTGTTTTTAAACATCATTTATACTCTAATTCAAAGAGTAGCCAACTGCTTCCCAAAATAAAGGAAACTTAAAGTAGTAATTTTCCATCTCCGTTTTAAAGAGTGCCAAAGTTAAAGGGTCACCACTCAGAACCATCAAAGGAAGAAAGTAAAATGATTAGAACAATTTTGAATGAAAACAAAATCAAAACAAGATGCAAACAAGGGATAATAGGAATAGGCATAAAAATAAACATACAGTGATGTTTCTTTATTACTATTATAAAGATGATAGATGAGTAAAATTGGGTTACATTCAAGTTGTAATGGAAGAAAATAATTGCAGCCTTCCATCAGGAAACCACAAGGACCATTATTGATCTGTCATCCTCAGGGCATGTCTCATAATATTTAATAAAATAAACAAAGATTTATAACTCTTTATAGGCCATATATCTATAATCTCCCACACCACACCATTTGAACTGGGAATGTGGAGTCAACGTTACAAATAACATCCATGTAATTATACTGGTTTGGCATGTCTTATTTAAACAGTCTAGCACTCTCAAGAGAACGTATTTTGTATTAGGGATGAAAAATGTGAAGTCAGATTTCAGGGTTTTTTACTTCCTGTGCTTCGAAATGAGAGAATGTTATCCTATATGAAAAATGTTGAGGATTCTTCATTCTAAACACCAAATATCTTGGCCATATGCCAAATGTAATAGCTAACAAAGCAAAATCTTTCAAGAAAGAAAATCCTTGAGGTCTAAGGATTCAATATACTTAAAAAAAATTAATTAGAAATTCATTAATTTTACACTTGATTCCTTTCCTTCTGTAAACTCTTCTTTATTGTCTCCCAGGCTCAGGGAGTCGCTGCTCCCTAACTTATTTACTTGAATTCTTCATGCTATCCATCCCATGAAAAGTGCCATATTGCATTAGTTTATTAAGAGGAATTTTGAATTATTTTCTTTCCAGAATTTATAACACTTTCTGAGATCACAGGGCACACCCTGGGGGTGTTAGAAAACATGTTACAGAGCGAGCCATTAAAGCCGTTTGCTTTTTTCTCGTCCTCCTGCTAACCCTTCTTTAAACCATTTTATAGTTTATTCACAGGTACAGCCCAGGAAAGAATGAAAAAGCAAAGACATGACGTTTTAATAAACTAAGCAAAGAAACACAGTTAATGCTGAAACTGTCGCCAAAAATGTAAATAAGTTTAACGTGTGGATTATATTATCATATATGATAAGACATGCTAATATGTAAATTAATTCATTTTTCTTAATATCCTTTGAAGCAAGTGGTGTGATCTGTGTTAAGTAGTTGATTTCTACATGGAGACTCATTTGGTAAAGTTAGTGGAACAAACAATAAGGAGTTCGGGCAAAAAAATAAATCTTAAAGTGGGTCTTTGAAAAGCTGAAGTGTTAATAAAACTTTGAAGCCACAGCTCTGATACATACTTTCATTGCCGTACTACTACATGATTAGAGACTTCTGAAAGCATATGGGATCTTGCTTTTTTTTTTTTTTTTGCGGTACGTGGGCCTCTCACTGTTGTGGCCTCTCCCGTTGCGGAGCACAGGCTCCGGACGCACAGGCTCAGCAGCCATGGCTCACGGGCCCAGCCGCGCCGCGGCATGTGGGATCTTCCCGGACCGGGGCACGAACCCGTGTCCCCTGCATCGGTAGGCGGACTCTCAACCACTGCACCACCAGGGAAGCCCGGGATCTTGCATTTTGATAAGAATATTAAGCTCCTTGAGTAATAATGGAGTTTTTATTCCAAATAATGTATCAAATTTTGGGTGTTACACCCTTACTTCAGACTTCTATCTCATTGATGGCATCCCGCCCTGCATTATTATCTCCTCACTCTAATAAGAAAAATGAGGAGCTGCCAGAATTTGGATAGAAAATCCACCAGGAATTTCTGCCGTTGCTTATTCATAGATTGGCACAGATACTGAATCAGTGGGCACCCAGCATCCAGGATGACTCAGTGCCCAGATATGTGCTGTAAGTCATATCTCCAGCATCCAGGGAGGACTGTAAAGGGCTCATTTATCAGGGAAATGAAACCGATGGCTCAGCTACTCTTGAAGTCATTAAAACTCTTTTATTTTTTTTTAATATAATAGTGAATGTGGTAAGTGATTCTAGGATCCTGGTTACATTCCAGTCTGATAATTATATATTTTTTCTAACTAAAATGGTCCGGGCAGGTTCATTTGCATATGAATGACTTGCTGAGTAAAGTCCTTGGAAAAGACGTTTCCTGCACTTTACCCTAGACCTAGGCTAAGGTGGGGCAGATGAAGTGTGTCTACCTTCTATACTTCAAAAATATTCTCTAGTTTTTCAACAAGAGGACAGAAAAATATCTTAAAAATGCATGCTAATATAGGGCAAAGGCTTCTTTTAACTATTCCTGATGTTCACTCATAGGGGAAGGTGTTTTATGAACAGTATATAACTATAAAACAAAAAATAACAATTCTGAATTCAGGCTAAAGTCTGACTTCAGTTGTTTGATTTGGGTAAATCACCAAAATGTTCATCAACCGAAGGACATTAAAATGGTGATATTTCCAATGGTGCTGTAAGTTAAAGGCATGAATTAAGGTCAGTTTTGATTTGTGAAGCATTCTTTTCTAGAGCTGATTTTATGAAAATTAAACTTGCTTAGTTGTCTTCTAAAAATCTATGGCTTATTCATGATTTGCTAGAATTTGAATCCATGTACCAGAAAATATAAATCTGTAGGATACTAAATTTTCTGATGACATTTTAAATTTAAAATCTGATTAACACTTGCATCTAGCAACCAGTCTGCTAACTAAACTATAGGTGAAGTACTACTCAGGAAATGGGAAAAATGCAAAGATTAAATTGGTCTGTTAGCTCTGAGTGAATCAATAGTATTTAGTGCTAATGCACTAAGCAGATTACAAGCACTAATGCAGTAGCAGTCAATAGCAAAAACGAATATCTCTAAAAATTATCTTGACAATAAAACGTGCAATAGTTTCCATTTAATTTAAGCTAATTACGTTACATGCTTGTTCTTTCATCTTATTAGTTTAAGCCAAGTGCTAGAATCCTAACCATTTTATTTAGTGCATAAAATGGCCAGAAACTTGTAATCATCATTTTCAGCAAGAGACAGAGGAAAGGATTTATTCAGACAACTAAGATTCAACAAGAAATTCAACAGGAATTTACTGAATGTCTAACCTACTGGTATTACAATGGTGAGTAAGATAGGCCTGGTTCTTGTCTTTTTGAAGCAAACCTACTGGGGAGGAGATGACAATCAGTCATACCAGCAAACAAATACATCATAATAATTCATGAAATATAATGCGAGGGAAATAAACATCTGTGAATGCAAATGAGGAGGAAGATCTAAATTTGGTAGTATAGTCACAAAAGGCCACCCTGAGGAGGTGAAAGTTAACTTTTTCATGAAGCTAAAAGTTAACTTACATAAAGCTCAAAAAATCAATTATGGGGCTTCCCTGGTGGCGCAGTGGTTGAGAGTCCGCCTGCCGATGCAGGGGACACGGGTTCATGCCCCGGTCCGGGAAGATCCCACATGCCTCGGAGCGGCTAGGCCCGTGAGCCATGGCTGCTGAGCCTGCGTGTCCAGAGCCTGTGCTCCGCAACGGGAGAGGCCACAGCGTTGAGAGGCCCGCGTACTGCAAAAAAAAAAAAAAAAAAAAGCAGTTATGTCTTCACTACATGGTCAAGTACATAGCCAGTATTTAACAAACTAATTTTTATCTATATCATAAGCTCGAGGTCTTAACTATTTGCTGTGGCATTTAAGCAGCTTTTTAAAGTGGGTTCTGACCGTGAATGCATATTACTTTAAACTTAGAGAAATGTATCACAGGAGGTAAAACTGTGCTGGAGAATTTAACTTTTTTAAACACTTTATCTTTTTTAGAAAAGTTGTCAGTGTTTCCGAACTTTGTCTTTTCTTTGATTTCTAAATAGTCACTTTTCGTTAAGTAATTCTTAGTGTGAAGAAGATAATGTGTGAATTTCTAGAAGCTAAGGACATAATTTAGGTAGCTCTCACTTTCACTGCCTGTCATAGCCTATCACTTTAATCACCTTCTTTGAAAGCAGAAATTTCTTATATCAATCAAAGTTGTTTCTTTCTTCTCCCCCGCTTCAGTCTTCTGTGGCCAACACTTGGGACCCTACTCATCAGAAAAACCTGTGTTTCTTAGGGATGGAAGGGATTGTCCTGTTACCAGTAAGTCCTATGACCAAAAAAAAAGAGTCATATAATTATGAAAACACACAAAATAAGGTCTTTTGAAACTGTCAAAGTTATAAAAGTTGATAGAATTCAAAGGAATGTGATG
The DNA here is from genome assembly GCF_951394435.1 of Stenella coeruleoalba. Lineage (NCBI taxonomy): Eukaryota > Metazoa > Chordata > Mammalia > Artiodactyla > Delphinidae > Stenella > Stenella coeruleoalba. The sequence goes on from NC_137155.1 coordinate 72,541,936, forward strand.
CTGAGTCTCATTGTCTTTCAACATCTGTGGACTGTCCTCTACACAACTACATCCATTTTAGACCATTTCCTTCTCATGAGAATCATGTGGCCTAGAGGGCCAAGTGAGAGGCAAGTGCTCCCAGGACTCACGAGGATGTCATGAGCACCTACTGAATGTACAGGGGCATGCGCTCTGGTTAGTACCGCCTTTATGCTGATTTAATGCATCTCTAGCTGCAGACACATTTTGCCTTTCTCTTTTGTTACACTCATGTTTATCTATATATATTTAATCCTGCAAATATCTAAATAGGTTTAAGGTCTTAGGCACTTCGTCATGCTTTTTTGTACCTAAGCATGTGCTTTGCAGATCATAGACATTAGTGTTGATTTTGACAAAAAGTTTTGTTTTCCAAAAAATATGTATATATATTTACACAGTAAACAGAGACCGTCTGATTTGCTGCAGTGTTTGGATAAAAGTCCTTGATAAAATCTGCAAATATATTTTTGTGACTGGATCACAGAAAGCATTGTTTTTGTCATCTCCACAAGCCACAAAGATTTATTTGAAATGCAGGTGCAAAAAATATGTATGAAGAGTAGAAAGAAATTCTCACCTTTTTCTCTCTTCACTTTGTTCACATTTGTTTGGCCCAGAATGAAGTAGAGTTTGCCAAGGGAAAAGATGAGGGAATAGGAGGCATTTAATCTTCAGGGCTTATTCCTGTGCCTAAAGTCACAGAGGTCACTGGCTTGCCCCTTCCTGAAGGCTGTAATTACAGGCAGAGGACTGTTTATTTTCCAGTAAAGTGACCAGAATCTTGAATATAAGAGATTGTTTATAAGAGTACAGCGTGAGCAGGAGTTATACGAAACCTCAGAAATAATAGGAAGGTGAAATTATTTTTCTTCATAGTCACTAATATGAGAAGGTCCAAGACTCTGGAAATGTTCTACAGTGCAATAACAGAGGCAAGTATGAGGTCAAGTTAGGTGATCCTGGAAGTTAAGTGATCCTTAAGGAACTGAATTAAATTAATAAAGAAGAGGAATTTATAATAAAATATAATATTCCTGATGATTCACTAAATATAAACTTATTTGTAACTTCAACATCATGGTAAACAAGAATCAGTCAATATATTAGTAAGAGTAATTGAGAAGTATTTCTAATTTGAAAAACACCAGTTACATTGTGTTTATCTAGAGCTGATGTGGAAAAAAACGGTCAGTGTTTCATACTCTCAACTAAACTCATTCTCATTTCAGAAGAGTCATAGGAAAACTATTGATTCCAAGTAGAATTGGGCAGACAAAGCACAAGATCAGTTCTGTTACTGGTCCAGTAGTAGGGATCCTAGTCAGTGTTTGCAAAATGATGAGTAATATGTAAGTGGTGTTTTAACAATAGTAGGTATTACTTGTAATTAACAGGGAAAGCGGCGGGGGGTGGGGGGATGAATTGGGAAATTGGGATTGACATATATACACTAACATGTATAAAATAGATAACTAATAAGAACCTGTTATATAAAAAAATAAAATAAAATTCAAAAAATAAAAAAAACCACTGTGCTTGACCAAGCAGCATCTCAAAAAAAAAAAAGAAAAAAAAGCAAAAAACATTGAAAGGTCAAAGTACAGTGTTTTGACATGTACAAAGAGGACTAAAATATGTGCCTGCTTTAAAAAATGATAGAGCAGGGCTTCCCTGGTGGCGCAGTGGTTGAGAGTCCGCCTACCGATGCAGGAGACACAGGTTCGTGTCCCGGTCTGGGAAGATCCCACATGCCGCGGAGCGGCTGGGCCCGTGACCCATGGCCGCTGAGCCTGCGTGTCCGGAGCCTGTGCTCCGCAATGGTAGAGGCCACAACAGTGAGGGGCCCACGTACCGCAAAAAAAAAAAAAAAAAAAAATGATAGAGCAAATTTTGACGATTATGGTATTTTCTATCTAGATACTTTTTTAGAATCAAATGCTTATGAAAACATAAGCAGCAATTTCAGACTTTTAGGCAAACAGTACTTTTTATGATCCTGGGTATGTGATATGATGGTGCAATAATTGCCCCCATGCCTCCTCTCCTATCTCCTTTTGTTTTTAGTGGATTCTGCACAGGAAAACATATTCACCTCAGTGTTGAAAATTTGAAGTTCACCTTTTGTGCACAGTTATAGATCCTAGAAAAGTATACACCAGGACTTTACCACACCTAACAAAAAGTTCTTTATTTTCAAAAAAAAATCCAAATTATTACAGGATCTAGGGTAACCATGGTGTAAACTATATGATATTGAGTATCTTTTGACCCTGGTGATAAGATAACAATCCAATTGAATGAAGATCAACTCATGAAAAAAGGATTATTAAAGATTTGAAAAGTAAACACCTAAATTTTCATAAGTAAGTATTAATTTAGTCTTTGTGTGAGCTTTAGCTATTAAAGCTTTCTCTGCAGTCTCTGGGCTCTCAGAACCAGCTGTTATGCTCCCAATGCATTATTTAATACTCTGTATTCTGAGTATTCAAGAACTAGTTAAGAAACAGTCAAATTTTCTGTTTTCTCTGCCAGTATATAATAAAGTCTCTGTTCCAGTGAATGGCTGGACAATTATTTTAACAAAAATGTTGACATAGCTTCATTTTACATTTTTTGCTACTAGCAAGGCTTTCTAAATTCCAGGTAAATCACAAGTCAAACTGAACTATTGTTTGTTTTGTTTGTTTAATGCTCTGTTTCCTTCTAACCTTATTCTTGTCTATCAACGTCAACTCAGTTCCCCAGTGGCTCAGGAAACTCTCAATTGGGATTAAGTAATAGTTTTCACAACCTCTCCCATTCATTAACCCATGTGGACATTCTCAGTCTGTGCACTAGCCTTATTTAAGACCTTCTTAAGTACCATACCAGCTGCTGGTCTTTGGGTGCACCTAACAACACCTATTTAATCCAGAAATAATATTTCCAAAGAAATCATTTTACCTATCTCAACATTCTTCATTAACACAATCTTATTAAGTCTGCTTCTTCTATGACTTCTCCAGAAGAAAACCTGATCTCATTCATAGTAAATACGAACTTTAAAAATCTTTACTTCTTCTCGCCTTCTGCATATACACAAAGCAGAAAACGGAAAATTGTATATTATCATCCTTTACAGGTTTTTTGTTTTATTAGTGTGTTGAAAACAATACCAATAAGATAAAGCTAGATCTCCCTGACTCCATCCTCGTCCCCAAGCAATCTGTTTGTTTCCAGACTGCTGCTGGAGTAATATTTCTTGAAAGCCAACCCGTGTATGTAACTGCATCCCTTAAAATAATTTGAAGGTTCCCCAATGGTTTGAGTAAAATCCACACCCTCTAGTATGATATTCAAAGGGTTTCTTAGCTTGGCCCTGGCTATTGCCTGGTGCTCCCCACACTCAGTGGTGTTCTGGCAAATGTTTAACTCTGGGGTCAGGGGGAGTAGAAGCCCCTGATTTGTAATGTTTACCGGTTTAGGTGGTGTGAATACCCCCCCAAGCCAATTTCAAGCAAAGAAGGTAAAGTCACTGAATAAGAGTTAAGAAGAAATGTTCACAGTTGGCTCTGTAAGGTGGTACAAGATGGATCAAGCACACCACTGCCACCCTACCCTACTCTCAACTTTCTTTTTTTGTCTCATTCTTACTCTTTCTTTTTTTTCTTTTTTTCTACTCTCTTAGCAAATTTCAATTTTACAATACAGTGTTATCAACTATAGTTACCATGTTATATATTAGATCCTCAGACCTTATTTATCTTTTAATTGAAAGTTTGTAGCAATGAATGGATAAAGAAGATGTGGCACATATATACAATGGAATATTACTCAGCCATGAAAAGAAACAAAATTGAGTTATTTGTAGTGAGATGGATCGTCCTAGAGTCTGTCATACAAAGTGAAATAAGTCAGAAAGAGAAAAACAAATACTGTATGTTAACACATATATATGGAATCTAAAAAAAAAATGGTACTGATGAACCTAGTTGCAGAGCAGGAATAAAGACGTAGACATAGAGAATGGACTTGAGGACACGGGGTGGGAGGGGGAAGCTGGGGCGAAGTGAGAGTAGCATCGACATATATACATTACCAGATGTAAAACAGATAGCTAGTGGGAAGCAACAGCATAGCACAGGGAGATCAGCTCGGTGCTTTGTGACCACCTAGAGGGGTGGGATAGGGAGGGCGGGAGGGAGGCTCAAGAGGGAGGGAATATGGGGACATATGTATGCATATGACTGATTCACTTTGGTGTACAACAGAAACTAACACAGTATTGTGAAGCAATTGTACTCCGATAAAGATCTATTAAAAAAAAAAGTTTGTACCCTTTTACCAGTCTTTCCCTATTCCCCCAACCACCCCAGCCCCTGGCAACCACTTTTCTACTCTCTGTTTCTGTGAATCCAACTTTTTTTTTTATTCCACGTATAAGTGATATCACACAGCATTTGTTTTTCTTTGACTTATTCCACTTAGCATAGTACCCTCCAGGTTCATCCACATTGTCACAAATGACAGGATTTCCTTCTTTTGTTAAGACTGAATAATATTCCATTGTATATATATGCATATATACCACATCTTCTTGATCTGTTCATCCATTGATGGACATTTAGGTTTTTTCCGTGTCTTGGCTTTTGTGAATAGTTATGCAATGAACACGGAAGTACAAGTATCTCTTACAGATAATGGTATTGTTTCCTTTGGATAGATACTCAGAAGTGGGATTGCTGGCTCATATGGTAGTTCTATTTTTAATTTCTTGAGGAACCTTCATAGTGTTTACTGGCAGTACCAGTTTCCATTCCCACCAAAGGTGTACAAGGGTTCCCTTTTCTTCACATTCTAACAAGTATTTGCTATCTCTTGTCTTTTTGATAATAGCCATCCTAATGTGTATGAGGTGATATCTCATTGTGGTTTTAATTTGCATTTCCCTGATGATTAATTTTTCATGTTCCTGTTGGCCATTTGTGTCTTTTTTTGAAAAATGTCTATTCAGGTTCCTTGCCCATCTTTTAATTGTGTTTTGTTTTGCTATTGAGTTGTATGAGCTCCTTGTATATTTTGGACATTAACCCCTTATTTGATATGTGTCAACCTATCATACTTGCAGTTCCCAGAATCCATCAGTCTCTCTCACAGCCCTGCCTTAACACATATTATTTCACCTACCTCAAATTCCCTTTAACACTCATTTTGTCAGGTTAACATTTTCTCCCTATTTTTTTGCAACCCATTAAGGCATTTTCTTCCCCAGAAACTCCTCTCTAGCTTTCCCCTAACTCCTCATTCTGAATAAGCTGCCTTTCCTGTGTACTCCAGTTAGCACCCTTTGTTTATTTCTATCATATTTTTACCATACTTCATAGTATTGATAATATGTTCACTGGTCCTTCATTAGCCCCTTGAAGATGTGGCCTATAGCTTTTATCTCCATACCTCTGGTACCTAACAGAATAGCTTGAACAAAATATATATTTATCAAAAGAGCAATTAGTTATGACAAATCCTCATATTTCAAATAATATAATAAAATGCTGATTAGCAAAAATAATCTTAGATAAAACAGTTTTTCTTTCTCTCCCCCAGATCCCTGAAAACTAATTTATAGAATTGGGGACTTTCCAAGAGTTAAAGAGCACTGAAGAAATTCTGGAAAGTTCTATTCACCATAACCTATGCCCCCTTCCTTACACACACACACGCACACGCACACACACACACACGTTCATACTTACACGCACTCTCCTCCATCCACCAGTTTGGGAGGAAGAGGAATCAAAGAACAAAAAGGAGAAAAATGAAAGGAGAAGAAAAGATGAAGATAAGGACAGTGAATAGACAGAAATTCCAGAGCTTCGTACTTAGTCAAAATTGGGAAAACACAATTAAAGCCATTAAAAAGAGAAAGACAGAGTAACCTCTGTGCTCCTTAAGGCTTTCTCAAGCCTTTCAACAGAGCTTCCCCTTTGAGTGGGTGACACGGTCTGTAAGAGGGACTTAGGCAATGCCTTCTGGTGGTCATTGCTCAAGCAGTGGTACCAGTAGAAGTGCCCTCCCATGAAGTTTGCTTTTGGAATCCATAGATTTTCACTACTGACCACCAGTCTATGATTTCAAGTAGAAATGTATGAGCTAAGGAAAGGAAGTTGAGCCTGAACGTCTTTTTCAATACCACCCTTACTGTGGCCACAGAATTAGACTCCACAGTGGCACCACTTCATGGGCACTAAGTACATGCTTGGTACAGAGAGAAACTTTCTTGAGCTTGGACTTGATGTAGCTGTAGTAAAATTAGAAGAGAGTTTGGTAAGGGCCTCAGGGACCTTGGCCAGTGAGAAGGGTGGCCCACGGATTGAGGTTCCTGATAAACAGTTCTGGGCAAGAACAAGTGGAGAAGAGGAGTGAAGAGTCTCACTGCACAATGATAAGATGGAAAGAAGGGATAAGAGGTGATGACAGCGATGGCAGGCTAGAATACATTCATGGGTTTAAACAACATATTGGGGCACAATTGAAGGACTCTGGTTTCATCCATCTTTCACCTCTCCTGGCCTTCCACTAAGACATTCATCAGCCTGTTTCTGCTGAGTGTGACACTGTTAGACACACAAATAGACCATGGCTCTTACACTCTACAGGAGGAACTGCTTCTGTTTTATTGATTAGTGCAGGGTACCTGGTGTTCTGTCTTTTGAGTATCTCTTACATTTCTATGAGTAAGTATATTAAATTTTTTCTGTTAACTGAATAAAGAAAAGCAGAAAACCTCTGTACACTCAGCATTCAAATCTGCCTCACTGAGAACAACTTTCTCTATGAATCACTCCGTCACTCCTGATTGTGATTGAAGGGCAATGTGAAGGCTGCTAACCAAAACCACATGGACTTGGTCTGTTTTAGATCTGATTCACCTTAGGAAATGATGATAAAGAAGCAAACGTTTTAACATTCGGAATTCCAAAGCCCCTATCATTGTAGAATTCTGAGAATTTGAATCCTAAGGATATCTCATGAGGAGAATGGATATATATATTTCACTTATTTATACATGCATTTGTACACATGTGTATGTAAGTCCATACACACATACACATAAAATATATTCTGCTCCAAGTTTTTCTCTCTTACCGTGTATCAAGACCAGGCTCAACTTTAGCCTCTGCCATGAGCCTTCCCCAGCTGTTTAAGCCCACTCTGATCTCATCCTTATCTAATCTTATAGCCTATACTACCTGTGTTTTCAGAACTTATCTATCAACAGTGTTCTTTATACTGTACTTTGCATTATTAGCTATTTCGTGTGTCTACCTCTTGTCTCCCTATGTGCACAGTGCCTTCAAGGGATATTGAGGGAACAGGCTGGACTATAGGTAGAAGCATTTGCTAGGGTTGGCAAATTATGACCTATTTTTGTACACCCAGCAAGTTAAGAATGGTTTTTACTTTTTTTTTTTTTTTTTTTTTTTTGCGGTACGCAGGCCTCTCGCTGCTGTGCCCTCTCCCGCTGCGGAGCACAGGCTCCGGACGCGCAGGCTCAGCGGCCATGGCTCACGGGCCCAGCCACTCTGCGGCATGTGGGATCCTCCCGGACCGAGGCACGAACCCGCGTCCCCTGCATCGGCAGGCGGACTCTCAACCACTGCACCACCAGGGAAGCCCCTACATTTTTAAAAGGTTTAAAAAACACACACACACAGACTAAACTAAAATATGCTACAGGGACCCAATGGCACTCAAAAGCTAGGATTTTTGCTCCCTAACCATTTACAAAAAAAGGGTGCCAATCCCTGCTTTAGAGAATAATGAAAAATAATAGTGGACAGATAATAAGTCTGACCTTACTATCTATAAATAATTCTATTAAATGGGTGTGAGTGTTTCCATTTTAGATTATTTTCCTAATCTAAATAATAAGAATTTTGGACTTTGTCCTTCTAGGTATTATGAAGACCCATTAGACCAACCAACAAAAAATAATGACAATAACTATTTAAGTTATTAAGCACAAGGGCATAGACTTAGGCCTTTTCTGTTTGCTTCTGTATTCTTCCAGTTATCCAGAACAGTACTGTGGTATGGCATTGTATTACTTTCCTAGAGCTGCCACAACAAATGACCACAAACTTGGTGGCTTAAAACAACAGAAATTTCTTCTCACGTAGTCCTGGAGGCCAAAAGTCCAAAATCAAGATGTCCGTCAAGGTCGTGCTCCCTCTAAAAGTTCTAGAGAAGAATCCTTCCTTGCCTCTTACAGTTCTGGTTGTTCGAGGCATTCCTTAGGTTGTAGCAGCATAACTGCAATCTCTGCCTTCATCTTCACGTGGCCATCTTCCCTGTGTATTTCTCTGTGTCCTCTCCTTTTCTTGGGAAGACACCAGACATTGGACTTAGGGCTCACACTAAATCCAGGACAATTTCATCTCAAGATTCTTAACTAATTACTTGGAAAGATCCTCTTTCCAAATAAGGTCACATTTTGAGGTTCCAGGTGTATATATGACTTTGCGGGGGAACTCTATATTCACCCTACTACAGGGTTAGTAAATATTTTCGAATGACTAAATGAAGGAAGGAAGTGACCATTTAATATACTGCTGGCACTGGATTCATTTCATTTGAACCTGGAAACAATTCTATTAGATAGGTGTGTGTTTTTCTGTTTTACAAGTGAAGAACTGAGGCTTGGAGATCTAAGTATCCACTCTAAGTTCACACAGACAATAAGGGCAGGGTCATCCCTGAACGCATGCTCTTCTCCACTAGGCTTGTGAGATTACCAATGGACATGACTAAGAAGTGGACTTGAGGAAGGAGATTATGGAATCAAGGAAATCAGACTCTCGGAGGCTAAGTATGAGATTTCCTTTAATTCAGTAGAAAAATTTTTGAGTTGGTAAGTGGATATAAACAATAAAGGAAAAGAAGAAGAGTTAAAGATGGCTGATACCTGAGGCTTAGGGAGAGGGTGGCTATTGATGCCATATAGAAATAGGAAGCAAGATGCTGGACAGTAGAAACTGACACAGCAGTGTAAAGCAGCTATACTCCCATTAAAAAAAAAAAAAAAGAGGAAGCTAGAAAGGGAGTCAGTTTGGAAAGAAAAATGATGAGTTTCAATGTCATCAATGGTACATTCAAACTTGGCCTGAAGGCAATTGCAGAGACTGGGCTGGTCCTCAGAACAGAGAATGCGCTTGGGTGTGTGAAGTTAGGTCATCACGAGGCAGCATACATCACCTCGTGAATCACCAGTGTTGAGCCAGCAGCTGGCTAGCCAGATGCCTGGTTATGCTACGTTCATGACTGTCTGAGGCTCTACACACAGCCCGAGAGGATGCCCTTTTTTCCTTCCTAGAGACAATCAACCTTTCTTTAACTGATCCCCCGTTTTGCTCCTCTGCTAGAACTCCAACTGAGGTTTCAGGTTGTTGAAGCCATGAGGCGAGATCACTTCATCAAGGGGAATTCATGGCAGCAAAAATACTGAGGAAGCATCTTTCTTTTAAATCATGGCTAAGGCCAACATCAGGCATCCTCTTCATAGCACAAAACAATGTAGTCACATTCTTAGGGTTTGACCATAGCATCCTAATAGTCTGGCCTTGCATTAAAGACCCCAAAGGGAAGGGCCTGCTCTGCCAGAGAGATTCTGCATTTTACAAAGAATCCAGGCTTCAGTGTTAATATCTTAGACATCTGAGTACAGACTGAGAGAAGTTGAACGAAGCATAAGCAGACCCCTAAGTTCAAAGCTTTGTGTCTCTGCCTGCGGTCAGTTCCACACCACCTGCCTCCAAGTCCCATATAACAAAGAGAAGAGAGCACATGAATGAAATTTAGGGAAATAAGCAAAGTGGAGTTCCTGAAATTAAAGCAGTTGAATTTTTAGCCAACTATATGTCAAGCCTTAGGCAAAGAGGGACTTTCTATTTTGAAATATGTATCCCCCTGAAAACCATTATTACATGTCCAAAGAATTTGTACAAAGTATAATTATGAATAAAGGTAATATTAAATTGCTTCTGTTAATTTAGTCATGGGCAAGTAGGGAAGAGCTGGTATGAGTGAACTGTCAAAGATCTCACAAGATAGTACATTTTAAAAAGTCTATCTGCAAGACTGGTTTAAATTATCTATAGATGAGCTAAATTTGTCCTGTAGATCAATTAGAAGAATCACTATTTTATATATATCACATCCTTAATTATACTGAATTAAATGTAATTGCATATTCACTGCATGCACCATAATTTTAATTAGGGGAAACATTTTGAATCAAATACATTGAGGTATATAGCACTTCGGTTTTCTTTTCATTAAAAAAAAAAGTATACATCTGAGTCAGGTTAAAAAAATATGTCCAGTGCTCGGGAAAAGGTGAAGAAAAACTAAACTATTGTTTCAAGGCTTATGAATTGTAGAGTAATTCCTATTATTTAGCCCTATGACAGTATATAAGCTTTTAGGTTAAGGAAGCAAGTCTTTAACAAGTTTAAAGAAAAACAGAACAGAATGTTTACCATTGGTTCTCAGAGTTGATGTCACATAATTATTTTAGAAGAGGATAAACCTTGCAAAGCTAAATGCTTTTCAAAACTTCTTATAGAATAGGCAGATGTATCTGGAATCTGTGTTTTGAAGCAGCCTCTGGTGGCTGGGGGACAGTGATCATTCATGGCATCTTAAACATCGTGAGCAATCATTTGTTCCAACAGTGGGCTGGTGGCAGTCTGGTGATTCCAAGCCCAGGGGGACTTTGGAAAGTCACCCATGGAGCCACAGCATGGTAGAGCTGGAAGAGAACTTTGAAATCAGTTCTCTCAACCTCTCCCTTTACAGACAAGAAGTAGGTAGCCTAATGTAGTAGTGAAGACCCTAGGGCCAGATGACCTAGGTCATCAACTCAGCAGTCTTGTCCTGCCACTGCTGGTCGTGTGACCTTTCAGTGCCTCAGTTTCCTCCTAGGATTGTCAAGAGGATTCAGTGAGTGAATATTTGGAAAGTGCTTAGAACCATGTCTGACACATTGTACACACTATGAACAAATGTTCGTTAAATAAGTAAAGTAAAACTCAGACCGAGAGAGATCACGTGATTTGCCTGAGTTCATGGGACTCATCAAATCCTAGCTGGGGTAGAACCAGTCCTATCGAGTAGGCATGCTAGTTTTTCTTCCCTCCCTGGTCCTTAGACTATCCCTAGAGTGTGCATTTGCCTCAGAAATACTTTAGGAGCCTGTAAGTAAGTAGCACGATGCAGTATAAGGAAGACACGGTTTGAAATCAACACCTTGGATTCAAGCTCTGATAGTTACTCTCAACTCTCTGAACCTCAATTTCCTCATCTGTAGAAATATGATAATCATAACAAACCCAACTCACAGACTTGTTGAGAGGATCAGATGAGATAATGTACTTTGAAAACCATGATCCACCATGCAGATGCTATTTAACACCATTATTGTGAGCTCCTGTGAGCTGAGAAAAGCCTGCTTAGGACATCAAGAAGTTGGGGTGGACTCCAGCTTCAAGATGGCAGAAGAGTAAGATGTGGAGATCACCTTCCTCCCCACAAATACATCAAAAATACATCTACATGTGTAACAACTCCTACAGAACACCTACTGAACGCTGGCAGAAGACCTCAGACCTCCCTAAAGGCAAGAAACTCCCCACATAACTGGGTAGGGTAAAAGAAAAAACAGAGACAAAAGAATAGCGACGGGACCTGCACCAGTGGGAGGTAACTGTGAAGGAGGAGAGGTTTCCACACACTAGGAGGCCCCTTGGCGGACAGAGACTGCAAATGGCAGAGTGGGGAAGCTTCGGGGCCACCGAGGAGAGCGCAGCAACAAGGGTGCGGAGGGCAAAGCAGAGAGATTCCCGCACAGAGGATCAGTGCCGACCAGCACTCACCAGTCCGAGAGGCTTGTCTGCTCACCCGCCGGGACGGGTGGGGCTTGGGAGCTGAGGCTCAGGCTTTGGTCGGATCCCAGGGAGAAGACTGGGGTTGGCTGCCTGAACACAGCCTGAGGGGGGTCTAGTGTGCCACAACTAGCTGGGAGGGAGTCTGGGAAAAAGTCTGGAGCTGCCAAAGAGGCAAGAGACTTTGTCTTGCCTTTCTGTTTCATGGTGCGCGAGGAGAGGGGATTCAGAGCACCGCGTTAAGGAGCTCCAGAGACAGGCGTGAGCCGCGCCTATCAGCACGGACCCCAGAGACAAGCGTGAGACTCAAAGGCTGCTGCTGCCGCCACCAAGAAGCCTGTGTGCAAGCACAGGTCACTATACACACCTCCCCTCTTGGGAGCCTTGCAGCCCGCCACTGCCAGGGTCCTGAGATCCAGGGACAACTTCCCCAGGAGAACACACGGCGGCCTCAGGCTGGTGCAATGTAATGCTGGTCTCTGCTGCTGCAGGCTCGCCCCACATCCGTACCCCTCCTTCCCCCCGGCCTGAGTGAGCCAGAGCCCCTGAATCAGCTGCTCCTTTAACCCCGTCCTGTCTGAGCGGGAACAGACGCCCTCAGGTGACCTACACGCAGAGGCGGGGCCAAATCCAAAGCTGAACCCCGGGAGCTGTGCAAACAAAGAAGAGAAAGGGAAGTCTCTCCCAGCATCCTCAGGAGCAGCGGATTAATTCTCCACGATCAAATTGATGTACCCTGCATCTGTGGAATACCTGAATAGAAAATGAATCATCCCAAATTGAGGAGGTGGACTTTGGGAGCAACGACTTTTTTTTTTTTTCCCTTTTTCTCTTTTTGTGAGTGTATATGTATATGCTTCTGTGTGTGATTTTCTCTATATAGCTTTCTTTTACCATTTGTCCTATGGTTCTGTCAGTCCGTTTTTGTTTTTTTTTGTTTAGTTTTGTTTTCTTAGTATACTTTTTAGCACTTGTGACCATTGGTGGACTTGTTTGTCGGTTTGGCTGCTCTCTTCTTTCTTTTTTTTTTTTTTTTTTACTTAAAAAAATTTTTAATAGTTATTTTTTATTTTAATAACTATTTTATTTTATTTTATCTTCTACTTTGTTTCTTTCTCTTTTTTTCCCCTTTTATTCTGAGCCGTGTGGATGACAGACTCTTGCTACTCCAGCCAGGCATCAGAGCTGTGCCTCTGAGGTGGGAGAGCCAAGTTCAGGACACTGGTCCACAAGAGACCTCCCAGATCCAAGTAAAATCAAACAGCGAAAGCTTTCTCAGATATCTCCATCTCAATGCTAAGACCCAGCTCTACTCAATGACCAGCAAGCTACAGTGCTGGACACCCTGTGCCAAACAACTAGCAAGACAGGAACACAACCCTATGCATTAGCAGAGAGGCTGCCTAAAATCATAATAAGGCCACAGACACCCCAAAAAACACCAGCAGATGTGGACCTGCCCACCAGAAAGACAAGATCCAGCCTCATCCACCAGAACAGAGGCACTAGTCCACTCCACCAGGAAGCCTACACAACCCATTGAACCAAGCTTAGCCACTGGGGACAGACACCAAAAACAACATGAAATACGAACCTGCAGGCTACAAAAAGGAGACCCCAAACACAGTAAGTTAAGCAAAATGAGAAGACAGAGAAACACACAGCAGATGAAGGAGCAAGGCAAAAACACACCAGGCCTAACAAATGAAGAGGAACTAGGCAGTCTACCTGTAAAAGAATTCAGAATAATGATAGTAAACATGATCCAAAATCCTGGAAATAGAATGAAGAAAATACAAGAAACATTTAACAAGGACCTAGAAGAACTAAAGAGCAAACAAACAGTGATGAACAACACAATAAATGAAATTAAAAATTCTCTAGAGGGATCCATAGCAGAAAAACTGAGGCAGAAGAACGGATAAGTGACCTGGAAGATAAAATAGTGGAAATAACTACTGCAGAGCAGAATAAAGAACAAAGAATTAAAAGAATTGAGGACAGTCTCAGAGATCTCTGGGACAACATTAAACGCAACAACATTCAAATTATAAGGGTCCCAGAAGAAGAAGAGAAAAAGAAAAGGATGAGAAAATATTTGAAGAGATTATAGTTAAAAACTTCCCTATAATGGGAAAGGAAATAGTTAATCAAGTCCAGGGAGCACAGAGAGTCCCATACAGGATACATCCAAGGAGAAACATGCCAAGACACATATTAATCAAACTATCAAAAATTAAATACAAAGAAAAAATATTAAAAGTAGCAAGGGAAAAATGACAGATAACGCACAAGGGAATCCCCATAAGGTTAACAGCTGATCTTTCAGCAGAAATTCTGCAAGCCAGAAGGGAGTGGCAGGATATATTTAAATTGATGAAGGAGAAAAACCTACAACCAAGATTACTCTACCCAGCAAGGATCTCATTCAGGTTAGGAAGAGAAATTAAAACCTTTACAGACAAGCAAAAGCTAAGAGACAAGCAAAAGCTAAGAGAATTCAGCACCACCAAACCAGCTTTACAACAAATGCTAAAGGAACTTCTCTAGGCAGGAAACACAAGAGAAGGGAAAGACCTACAATAACAAACCTAAAACAATTAAGAAGATGGTAATAGGAACATACATATCGATAATTACCTTAAGTGTAAATGGATTAAATTCTCCTACCAAAAGACATAGACTGGCTGAATGGATACAAAAACAAGACCCATATATATGCTGTCTACAAGAGACCCACTTCAGACCTAGGGATACATACAGACTGAAAGTAAGAGGATGGAAAAACATATTCCATGCAAATGGAAATCAGAAGAAAGCTGGAGTAGCAATTCTTATGTCAGACAAAATAGACTTTAAAACAGAGACTATTACAAGAAACAAAGAAGGACACTACATAATAATCAAGGGATCAATCCAAGAGGAAGATATAACAATTGTAAATATTTAAGCACCCAACATAGGAGCACTTCAATACATAAGGCAAATACTAACAGCCATAAAATGGGAAATCGACAGTAACACAATCATAGTAGGGGACTTTAAACCCCACTTTCACCAATGGACAGATCATCCAAGCTGAAAATAAATAAGGAAACACAAGCTTTAAATGATACATTAAACAAGATGGACTTAATTGATATTTATAGCACATTCCATCCAAAAACAACAGAATACACATTCTTCTCAAGTGCTCATGGAACATTCTCCAGGATAGATCATACCTTGGGTCACAAATCAAGCCCTGGTAAATTTAAGAAAATTGAAATCGTATCAAGTATCTGTTCCGACCACAACGCTATGAGACTAGATATCAATTACAGGAAAAAATCTGTAAAAAATATAAACACGTGGAGGCTAAACAATACACTATTTAATAACCAAGAGATCACTGAAGAAATCAAAGAGGAAGTCAAAAAAATACCTAGAAACAAATGACAATGAAAACACGATACCCAAAACCTGTGGGATGCAGCAAAAGCAGTTCTAAGGGGGAAGTTTATAGCAATACAATCCTACCTTAAGAAACATCTCAAATAAACAACCTAACCTTACACCTAAAGCAATTAGAGAAAGAAGAACCCCAAAGTTAGCAGAAGGAAAGAAATCATAAATATCAGAAATAAATGAAAAATAAATGAAGGAAACGATAGCAAACATCAATAAAACTAAAAGCTGGTTCTTTGACAAGATAAACAAAATTGATAAACCGTTAGCCATATTCATCAAGAAATAAAGGGAGAAGACAAATCAATAGAATTAGAAATGAAAAAGAAGTAACAACTGACACTGCCGAAATACAAAGGATCATGAGAGATTACTACAAGCAACTATATGCCAGTAAAATGGGCAATCTGGAAGAAATGGGTGAATTCTTAGAAATGCACAACCTTCTGAGACTGAACCAGGAAGAAATAGAAAATATGAACAGACCAATCAAAAGCACTGAAATTGAAACTGTGATTAAAAATCTTCCAACAAACAAAAGCCCAGGACCAGATGGCTTCACAGGGGAATTCTATCAAACATTTAGGGAAGAGCTAACGCCTATCCTTCTCAAACTCTTCCAAAATATAGCAGAGGGAGAAACACTCCCAAACTCATTCTATGAGGCCACCATCACCCTATACCAAACCAGACAAAGATGTCACAAAGAAAGAAAACTACAGGCCAATATCACTGATGAACATAGATGCAAAAATCCTCAACAAAATACTAGCAAACAGAATCCAACAGCACATTAAAAGGATCATACACCATGATCAAGTGGGGTTTATCCCAGGAATGCAAGGATTCTTCATTATACGCAAATCAATCAATGTGATACACCATATTAACAATTTGAAGGAGAAAAACCATATGATCATCTCAATAGATGCAGAGAAAGCTTTGGACAAAATTCAACACCCATTTATGATAAAAACCCTGCAGCAAGTAGGCATAGAGGGAACTTTCCTCAACATAATAAAGGCCATGTATGACAAACCCACAGCCAACATCATCCTCAATAGTGAAAAACTGAAACCATTTCCACTAAGATCAGGAACAAGACAAGGTTGCCCACTCTCACCACTGTTATTCAACATAGTTTTGGAGGTTTTAGCCACAGCAACCACAGAAGAAAAAGAAATAAAAGGAATCCAAATCAGAAAAGAAGAAGTAAAGCTGTAACTGTTTGCAGATGACATGATACTATACATAGGGAATCCTAAAGATGCTACCAGAAAACTACCAGAGCTAATCAATGAATTTGGTAAAGTAGCAGGATACAACGTTAAGGCACAGAAATCTCTGGCATTCCTATACACTAATGATGAAAAATCTGAAAGTGAAATTAAGAAAACACTCCCATTTACCATTGCAACAAAAAGAATAAAATAACTAGGAATAAACCTACCTAAGGAGACAAAAGACCTATATGCAGAAAATTATAAGACACTGTTGAAAGAAACTAAAGATGATACAAATAGATGGAGAGACATACCATGTTCTTGGACTGGAAGAATCAACATTGTGAAAATGACTATACTACCCAAAGCAAACTACAGAGTCAATGCAATCCCTATCAAACTACCACTGGCATTTTTCACAGAACTAGAACAAAAAAATTCACAATTTTTATGGAAACACAAAAGACCCTTAATAGCCAAAGCAATCTTGAGAAAGAAAAACGGAGCTGGCGGAATAAGGCTTCCTGACTTCAGACTATACTACAAAGCTACAGTAATCAAGACAATATGGTACTGGCACAGAAACAGAAATATAGATCAATGGAACAGGATAGAAAGCCCAGAGGTAAACCCATGCACATATGGTCACCTTATCTTTGATAAAGGAGGCAAGAATGTAGAGTGGAGAAAAGACAGCCTCTTCAATAAGTGGTGCTGGGAAAACTGGACAGCTACATATAAAAGAATGAAATTAGAACACTTCCTAACACCACACACAAAAATAAACTCAAAATGGATTAAAGACCTAAATGTAAGGCCAGACACTATAAAACTCTTAGAGGAAAACATAGGCAGAACACTCTGTGACATAAATCACAGCAAGATCCTTTTTGCCCCACCTCCTAGAGAAATGGAAATAAAAACAAAAATAAACAAATGGGACCTAATGAAACTTAAAGCTTTTGCACAGCAAAGGAAACCATAAACAAGGCGAAAAGACAACCCTCAGAATGGGAGAAAATATTTGCAAATGAAGCAACTGACAAAGGATTCATCTCCAAAATGTACAAGCAGCTCATGCAGCTCAATATCAAAACAGCAAACAACCCAATCCAAAAATGGGCAGAAGACTTAAATAGACATTTCTCCAAAGAAGATATACAAATTGCCAACAAACACATGAAAGAATGCTCAACATCATTAATCATTAGAGAAATGCAAATCAAAACTTCAACGAGGTATCTACACTCACCGGTCAGAATGGCCATCATCAAAAAATCTACAAACAATAAATGCTGGAGAGGGTGTGGAGAAAAGGGAACCCTCTTGCACTGTTGATGGTTATGCAAATTGATACAGCCACTATGTAGAACAGTTTGGAGATTCCTTAAAAAACTACAAATAGAACTACCATATGACCCAGCAATCCCACTACTGGGCATATACCCTGAGAAAACCATAATTCAAAAAGAGTCATGTACCAACATGTTCATTGCAGCTCTGTTTACAATAGCCAGGACATGGAAGCAACCTAAGTGTCCATCAACAGATGAACGGATAAAGAAAACGTGGCACATATATACAATGGAATATTACTCAGCCATAAAAAGAAACGAAATTGAGTTATTTGTAGTGAGGTGGATGGATCTGGAGTCTGTCATAGAGTGAAGTAAGTCAGAAAGAGAAAAACAAATACCGTATGTTAACACATATATATGGAATCTAAAAAAAAAAAAATTGTCATGAGGAACCTAGGGAATAAAGACACAGACCTACTAGAGAATGGACTTGAGGATACGGGGAGGGGGAAGGGTAAGCTGGGACAAAGTGAGAGAGTGGCATGGACATATATACACTACCAAACGTAAAATAGCTAGTGGGAAGCAGCCGCATAGCACCGGGAGATCAGCTCGGTGCTTTGTGACCACCTAGAGGGGTGGGAGGGAGGGAGACGCAAGAGGGAAGAGATATGGGGACATATGCATATGTATAACTGATTCACTTTGTTATAAAGCAGAAACTAATACACGATTTTAAAGCAATTATTCTCCAATAAAGATGTTAAAGAAAAAAAAAGTTGGGGTGGAGAGAGTAGTTAATCGGCTCTCTTCACTTTCTTCCCTCCCATTTATTCACTGTTTTCTTTAAAATTTATTTTTATAATGATATAGTAATATATACAAAAGAATAATGTACTATATACATGTATGTATTGTGAGTGTGTATGCAAAATAAAACAGATACTGATTCTCTACCACGAAGCTGAAAAAAGAGAATATTACCAATGCCTTTGAAGGCCTCATGTGTCGCACCCAGTCTTATTCCTACCTTCCTGCCCCAGAAAAGTGGGTAAGCGGCAATTGTGAATTGTTTGTTCATCTTTCCCTTGCCTTTACTTGTGCTACACATGTGTATAACCTAAACAACGTATTGTACTGGATGATTTTATTTCTTTTTCCCTCTTGACTCAAGTATCTAGAGCTCTATGGTATCTTCCTGTGCCCTTGAACTATCCACTATTCTTATTCTTTGTCACTGTTTCCCCTCCCCCATCCAATAAAACACATTACTTTTTTTTTTTTTTTTTTTAGCTGAGTGGGGTCTTAGTTGCCTCACGGGCTTTCTCTAGTTGCAGCAAGCGGGGGCTACTCTTTGTTAAGGTGCGCAGACTTCTCATTGCGGTGACTTCTCTTGTTGCAGAGCACAGGCTTCAGTGGTTGTGGCACACAGGCTCAGTAGTTGTGGCTCACGGGCTCTAGAGCACAGGCTCAGTATTTGTGGTGCACCGGCTTTGTTGCTTCGCGATATGTGGGATTTTCCCGGACCAGGGATCGAACCGTGTTCCTTTCATTGGCAGGCGGATTCTTAACCCCCGCGCCACCAGGGAAGTCCCAAAACACATTACTTCTGTCATTCAAAAGACATCGTAAAGAGAGACTTTAGGAGAGAGCCAGCCTTCAGGTTTACGTGAGCAGGGAGTGGGTGTCAGTGGCCAGCGGGAGGGGACCATCAGCTGCCAAAGTAAATGCAAGAATCCAAAAATGGGAAGGGTCTTGTGTCAGGATAGTCACTCTGAGATTCCCATGGTGTCCTAGATGGTCACCTGACCATCTTAATGGAAAATCTTAATGCCTTAGTGGAAAAAAGACTGAGCATGTTAATCAAGGCAGGTTAGGATGTCATACTAAGGAGACTGGACTTTTCCTGCAGGCCTTTGGGAAGCAATTAAAATTTTGAAGAAGGAAGTAACTGCTTCAAGGCAGATGAGATGGGAGACAGGAGGACCAGTGAGGAACACCTATCCTGGGGCAGGCGTGCAGGGGTGGCTGGAGAGCTGCACAGGAGAGACACTGCAGACAGAGTTGAGCGAGACCTAGCAACTGCTTGGATGTGAGAGATGCTGGAGAAAGAGGAGTTGGTGATGGCTGAAATTTCGAGTGACCGGGATGGAATAATGTTCATTAACCAAAATAGGTGACAAAGAGGTAAATTTGAGAGCCATGCTAACTAGAGCAGCCCAAAATGCTAGTGGTCATTTCTGTGCCATGGTCCAGAAAATAATGATTAATTCCAGCCTTTCTCTCAGAAGAGGAATCAGGGGTGGGCAAATCTATCAATACATTTCCTTCTTTGAAGCGTTGTGGGTTTACGTGTTAAATGATAACTTTCGTTAAGTGATTCCAACTCTCTTAGAGTTACAACTTCCCTAACTTTCAGTTTCTCATACATAAAGTGAGGGACTGGAGTAAGATGGTCTCTAAGGCCCTTTCCATTTTTCTAATTGTACAACTCTCGGAACTTTGCCCAGAATAGTAAACAGTAGCAAAAGCAATTCATGAGCTTGAGAGTCAGAGAGAGTTAAATTCGAATGCCTGTTCCAGTGTGAACCTGTGGCCACCACCTTTGGCTGCCCTGCGTCTCCTCCTGAAACTCAGTGTGATAAAACCTCACAGGGCTGCTGTGAGTCTGCTTGTACGTGAAAATGCCCAACTCAGTGCCTGGCACAGTGTAGGTGCAGGGTAAAGATTGATTTCCTCCCTCCCTTCCTTCCTTCCTTCCTTCTTCCTCCCTTTGTTACCAAAGAGAGAGCATTAGTCTGGCTCCTCAACTGGTGCTGGGGGGAAACTTTCTCTGTAGGCTCTTCTGCAATGCCCCAAAGCAGCTGTTGTACCAGAGAACTGCTTTTCACCAGATACGTTCACTTTTACCCCAAAACACGAGACCTTTGGCTTTAAGAGAAGCACGAGTGGCAAGGAGACCCCTGGCAGTGGGTCTGTAGTTGTTCTTCCAGCTGGACGCAGTCCCACTCCAACATCACACCAGGAACTGTGTGTAAAGTGGTGAGAAGTCACCCCATCTTTCCTGCACAAATGAGCAACAAACACATTCACTCATTACCTGTAAGGGACATGGTGAATCAGATGGAGTATTTACAAGATACCTTTGCAATGCTGAGAGTTTAAACCAAGGCTCCCTCTAATAGTTAAAGGTCTAACTATTCAAGCATAACGACAGCCCGCAGCTCTGTAAGCCAGTTCCTGCCACCCTGACCCCAGGCGTCGAGTTTATCAGGATTCTCAGCAGGAAGAGACAAGGAGTAGTCCCCCTCTCCTGCAGTGAACACTGCAATGTTACGTTTTCCTCGAAGTTAGTGCCCCTCTCCTGCAGATCTCAGCTGAGGAGAAAATGAAAAAGAAAAAGGTTGGGGTCCCCTGGCTTCTGAAATTTGAATGCCACTTGACCCTGACATGATGTTTGGTTTTCGGCTCCATTGCACAATTTTTTAAGATCAAGGAGCTCTGTACATCCTATTCCAACATTGTTCAGTGTTCTATACTTTGGAATTTGTTTGTGGGGGGGTGGGGGACAGGAATCCCTCTCAGTCCTTGAGGAAGTACCATTTAGAGACCTTACTGTTTCCTGAAGGAGAAGCCTTGAAGTGTGGAATATAAATATTGCATTAACTCTGATGCAGAGTTCTACACTTATTAAGCCCTACATGTGAGAAAACAGACACATAGAAGCTAAAGTTCTGGTCCTGTTTCTCTCCCTTCATTTAGAAAAGATCAGTGAGGTCCTGCAGGTTTGCAGACACTCAGATGCATCTAAACCTCTGTTCTCCAGCTTGCCCTATTCAGCAAGGCAGACCACAAAGCAAGCTGGGTAGGCAAATGAGCTTTATGCCTGGTTACTTTGCAAATTGGAGTATAATTGCATTAATTTTTCAGCAGGCAGTTGTTAAATACCTACAGTGTGCTAGGCAGTGTACACAGTGGGGATAAAAGATAAATGAGACAGTTGCTGGACTCTTGTTGATAGTAGGCTGCTACTAGTTTACAACCTAAGACTCTACTCCGCAATTTGCCAATTGTTTTATATGCTGATGAATCCATCCTATCTCCACCCAGCACTGGACCCCAAGTCAAGTCTGAGGCTTTAAAGTTCCCAGAATGCCACCTAGACATTGGAAAAAAGGGAGAACAAGAAATGAACAAAATCACAGAAGCTGACTCTGAAGAGCAGCCACCTCTATAACGGAATACTTCAGAAGGGCTTTGATTTAAAAATGTCCTCTGCTCCTTTAAGAAGCTTCCCTGGTTCTAGCACCCTCTGCAAAATGGATGATTGATCACCAATGGAAACTTAATTACCAATTAATTGGTAACTATTGAACTGACAGTACATCTCAGTTATCTGCTACTCCTCAGAGCAATCTATAGCACTTTAGTAAAGAAAAGTCTCCAATTAAATAGTAAAATAGCACTCATAAATATATCAAAAAATGTCTAGAACTAGAACATCTTATTAAAAGTCATAGGTTTAGTATCTCTGAGACTCTCTGTTTGCTAACGTATCACCATTTAAAATAAAAAAGTAGCTGTTGCTGTATAAAACAGGATGTTAGGTGATATTTAACCATAAAAGTTAATACATGTAAGAACTTTGCATTCTATGTGACAGAAGTTTGACATTAAGGAGTAAGGTTATTTTACATAAGGGTAACTAAATTTTTTATTTCAGTTTGTTCTTAAGCACTAAGTTGGTTTGAAATATGCTCTAACAACTTTCTGATTATTACAAATATAATAGGACAATAATAGAAAATCTCTAATCTTCAAATCATTTTCCTGGACTTGTAGCTACATACAAAGATGTGTAAAACTGAGCTGTTTCTCTCTTTCTTCAAGTTAGACTTTGTCTTCTTTATACACCTTCTTGCCCCCATTATCTTCCCCAAAGTTACCAATTTGCAATTATCTTGTCAGGACAGTCGGGGGCAGTCACTCCATTTGTCCCTTATAAACTCATAAACTATCCCTATTCCTGAAAAAAAAAAATAGCTTTAGTAATATTGGTTCATATCTTCACACTCATTCCCCATCTACCCATAATTGATTTACTTACTTGTTCATTTATTCAATTAGTATTTATTAAACATCTACTATGTGTGATATTTCATCTACTACTAGCAATATAGTGATAAACAAGCAGGGTCCCTAAAGACAGGGAGCCACTTGGGAGAAGTCTCACATCACTCTTATATCACACAAGCGAATAGTAGTTGCAGCTATAATGAGTGCTATTTCACATAGTAAATGGTATTATGACAGTCTATAATAGAAGCATTTGACCTAGATATTGGGGTCAGGGCAGGCCTTCTGAGGAACTGATGACAAGCTGAGATCTGAAGGAGGCATTGGAGGTGGAAGGAGCATTCCAGGCAGAGGGAACAGCATGTGCAGAGGCCCTGTCATGGAGGACACATAGCTATTTAGAGAACTAAGAGAAGGCCAGCTCACTGGAGCATAGAGAGCAAGGAAGAACACAGCGCAGGGTGAGTCTGGAGAATTTGAGCAGGAACCAGATGATGCAGGATCCAATGGGGCATGTTAAAAGTTTTGTCCTTGATCCGAAGAGCAGCGGGGAAATGTTCAGTGTTTTAAGCAGAGTGACATGATGAGATTTGTGGTTTAAAAAGAAAATTTGGCTGCAGTGTGGAGAATGGACCTAGAAAGAGATTAGATGAGATTGGACGGGGCAGGTCCAGTTAAGAAGCCATTGTCATGGTTCAGGAAAGGATGGAGGTGCCTTCGATGAAGGTTGCCGTGGTAGAGATAGAGAAAACTGTAGAGACCCAGGAGATATTTAGAAAGTGCAATTGATGGGAATTGGTGATGGACTGTGTATGGGGAGGAATGACGGATGACACTTAGATTTCTGACTTGTGCACCTGGAGAAATGGTGCAGCCATTTGCTGGGGTGCATTATATCACAAGGTCAGGCATGGGGAAAGATTGTGTTTTCTACTTTGGTCATGTTGAGCCTGAGGTCTTTGAGACATCTGAGTTCAGATTTCATAGGCAGTTTGATAAATGCACAGTCAGCTCAGAGGAGCAAGTTAGCCTGGAGGTACAAATGTGAGTGTCAACTAAATAGAGTAAAACTGAGATATCCCGGGTGGGGAGTATGAAGAGTGAGTGAGCAGAGGAGCAGCCCTAGGATGGAGTCTTGAGAAACTCTAACATTGACAGGCAAGCATGGATGGTCCTGCAAAGGAGACAAATGTTACAATCTGAGAAGTAGTAGAAGGAAGACCAGCAGACTGAAGTGTCAAGGTGAAGGGAGGGATCCATAGTACTTAAATTGTCATGTATTAGCGAACAACGTTCTTTAAAGCCTTTCACTTCAAGTTAAAGCTAAAAGATAAATACCTGATTTAGTGGTAATTGCCTTTTAGTTAGCTGGTTAACAAAGCATTGGATGCACAACTTTTACATTTTTGGAGCCTTTCACCATAATGAGGACAAATACTCTGTGTTCTCTGTGCTGGGTTCTATTATAAGAGATTTCTGTAAACTAGCTCATTTAATCTTTACAACAGCTCTGTAAGGTAAGTACATTTCTGTAATTCTCTCAATTTTACAAATGGAGGAACTATAACAGACATAACATGAATTTCACAAACACAGGGAGGTTATAGAAATTACATACAACGAGTAACCATTAAGGACCAGGGTTCAATGCAGGCACCTAGGTCTGGAGTCTGTGCTCTGCCGCCTCCCCATGAATTATCCCCACCACCCCACTGCGCACAAATGCACAAAGGAACACGTTTTAAAATACAATGTCCTAGTGTGATTCTGACATTTATGATTATTCGAGTTGATATTCATCTCATTGGACTTGCCTGCTAGAAGCATTACCTTCATGTCCAGGCCTGAAACATTCATAGTTTTGTTTTTCTTTTACTAGCACCAGCTAAGTTCCATTTTTATGTACGTACATATCAAACCATGATACAAACTGTGAGGGAAAGATTTGCCCCTGGTTTTAGAGTCTGTATATTCACAGCAGCACCTACTGGTACTAGAGTCATTTAGGTCACTAGAATTGTTTCTGCCTCTCTGGGACTATTTGTCTATTTGCAAACTGTCTATTATCCTTGCCATTCCCTCCAAGCTCTAAAAAGACACACCAAAAAGGTTTCTTAATAGCTTGCTCACATCTGGACTCACATTAATTCTATGACCATATTTTATTCCAGACACTTTTGAGAAATTCATCGGGCTGCGAAGTGCGCAGTGATGAATACCGAACGGAGTTTACCACAGCTTTGCAGCGCGTTGACTTATTCATGGGCCAGTTCAACCAAGTCCTCTTAACATCTATATCCACCTTTATTAAAGGAGACCTCACCATCGCTAATCTTGGAACGTCAGAGGGTCGATTCATGCAGGTACATACTTTCTGAGAGTGTCTGTGTCTGTTTTATCCGGTGTTATGCAGTTAATTTCCTTCTCTTTTTACAGTAAGGTGTTTGCAAATACTGTAAGTGAGAATCACAGTGGAAGCTAGAGGCATAGACTGAAAGCAAAACAATGAAGCTTGGTCCACTTTTTATGAAGTGTAAGGCCTATTTTCCGTTGTTAAATTCTTAAAGCTTTCAGTTTAAATGTGGTTGCTTTAATTTTCTTGCCTGGAACGGTTTGGGGTTTTTTTTTCCATTCATGATTTCTATCACATGATTGGAAAATAAAATGAAACAATTAAAGCGCTTCCAGGCGATGTTTTCCTATTTCAAGGGAAGCTACGGATCAAAAGAGAGCTATTGTGTGAACCGTGCGTCTCCATGAGAAGAAACATTCACATCATTGAGAAATATTGGCAGGAGTTAGGAAGGGACGTTATCATCAAAATCCCATTGTAACTCCAGTTCTCCTGATTCTGCAAAATGATGGGGTCAGACACAAAAAAGTGCAAACACTGGGAAAAAAAGATCCGGATTTTGTTAAGAAATACCTTTAATGGATAGCAACAGTATTTCCATACAGTAAAAGTTCACATTTCAGACTTGCAGTTATCGTGTCCCCTAGATACAAGAAGCCTAGCACTTTGCAGAAATTAAAATGCTCTCGTGTTGGGTCTGTTTTGCTGCTTTAATAGTTATTGGTAGTGCTTTCAACATGAGTTCATTAGTAGATTCTTGGTTAAGGCACAGTGACGATGGTATCTATTGGAAATGTTGACTTTCCACAAAGACTAGAAATTTCTTTTAAAGAAGGATGTTTATTTCATAATCATCTGACATAATTAACAGCCCAGTCCGGCAATGACTTTTAGTAAACGAATTGAGGACGATGATGTTTTCCTATGACTTGCCCATCTGTACATTCTCTATCTGTATTCTTTAACAAATATACACTGTCTTATAGCAGTCTGGGTACTGATCAAATGTTTTTCTTCTACTAGTGGGCATGGTGGAATTTTTTCAAAATCATGAAACGTGTAAATACAACTTTCCCACCTCAAAATGAATCATATATTGTAGATCCTGTTATCTAAATAATCCCACACTTGGTCTCCCCTCCTCCTATTGCTTCACAATTAACTACACTTTTGCTCCCACTCCCCCAGCCCAGTGTTCTTATTCACCCACTTCAGAACATTCAATGCTGTCCTTAACTCCTCAAAATGTGAAGGAGAGATGCCCAGTCTCCTCCCACACAGACAAGCACTCTAACATATTTGAAATATGATCGTACCTATTATCCTTGTAAAATGTGTTTGTTATGTGATGTTTATATGTGTTTTTAGTTCACGTTGATGTTATTCTGTAGAATTCCAAGAAAAATCTAAAGGAGGATGACTGAATTCCTCTATTGAATTCCTATTGTGTTCACTATGTTGATTTGCTTCCCTTTATCTTTTTTCTGCTTTTCTTTTTTTCTTAATTGTCTAATACCTCACCAATCCAGTTCCATATTAATAAACTTTCTACAGTCACTTTAGGTCTGACACTTTTTCACATCATAAGGTTCCTAGCCTATTTCCAGATTCTAAAGAATTCCATTTTTAGATAGATTGCTTTAATAGCTAAGTAAATTCTACTGTGTGACAGATTTCACAACCCAAGTGATATGTTATATACATCAGTCTCATTATAATAGAAATGCTTTAACATTTCTATTAAAAATGTAACAAATGTTTTATTCTTGTCTCCCAGCATTTTCATAAAAGAAGCCATAGTACACCTTTGCATCCATAACACCAAAGATGAAAATAAGTATATGAGTAGATATTTATTTTATGAAAAGCACTGATATCCTTGATTTTTTTTTTAAACCAGGTGGCTCTTAATTCATCAAATATGTATCAAGAAGGTACTAACTTTGCTTTACTAGGCAAGTAAGTGCAGCAAAGGAAGCAGTGACACAGAACCTGCCTCTGAGGAACTGAAATTTCAGTAGGGGAAATAAAAACATGTATCTGACACGAAGAGTAGAGAAAACAAAGACATAAAAAACACAGGGCTACTGAAACCCACAAAGAGAGGATCTCTTTCTCTGACACTTGCCCAGAAGAATTCCTTAGTAAAATTTTATGTAAATAAACCTCAACCATTTAAAGGATAAAAGAGTCAACATCACTGAAACCCAGTTTGTTTACAGCAAATAAAGTGGAGGCGGAGTCAGGAGTGCAGCAGAAATTTGGGGACCATCCAGCTTAATCTATCCAAGCGGTAACCTGCCAAGTTCTGTAAATGTTTTGACTGCACTGAAGTGCTGAATCTGTGGCCAAGCCTAAGTTTCTACAACCCATGTTTTAATAATACTATGAAGTTTCTGTTACAATATAGAAGGGACATAATTTTCCCAAAGACAGCTGCCATACATGAAAAGGAATAGAAAAATGATTTTACTTCCTTCCTACCCTGAAGCCTAAAGGCAAAGTTGCTTTGCAAATGTTTTCTCCCAAGAGTTTGCAGCTGTTTCTGCCTTTCCTATTGTGCTTATGTTCAACTCTGACTGGGAATACAAGCTTCAGCCCCAGCTGTCGGGTGCAAAGTGAATCAGGTATTTCACAGTGGTTATTTGATTAGAAAGAATTATATTGTTTAGCTAACAATATTATACGTATGGAAGAGAAGACATTTTTGACATGTTTTTAACATTTAAACGTGTAACTTACACAGGTGCAGCTATGTCTAAATATACTAATGTGTACATACATTCAAGTCTATCTGTAGAGCTATGTCAGTGTAGATATAGATTTCAAAAACAGTTTTTATTTGTGTGATCACTCTGGGATGCTCTGAAGTAAAATAATATGATAAGCAATGTTTGAGATAGTATAAGTAAACAGTAAGAACACGCCTTCTTATGAATTTTGGAGGCAGAGCGGATGTAGAAAAGAACAAGGCTGGGGAACATGAGCACAGTGTGCAGGGCTACATGGGAGAGGGAAGCAGGATACTCATGAAGATCACAGGACTAATCACAGGGATTGCCCACATCTCCCCTTCTGAGCTCCTCATCTAATCTACATCCAAAAACAATGCTTGCTTGATTTTTTTTTTACAGCACTTATATAAGGCCTTTAATCTCTAGATGCAAGCATCGTTATTAAAATATTTGTGCATGACTGTCAGGCCAGGGAGAGCAAGTGGATGGGGGTGGGGTGGGAGTGGGGAGGCACTTTCAAGACTTGTTGCAAGTTCAGCTCCACATTCACTGGGCAGCTGCCTTGTCTATATACAGTGGCCACTGCCTGAGCACTGTCACAGATTTCATTAGGTTCTTTGGCATTATCCTTGCTCTTCTCCCATCACCCTTTCCCCTCTCCCCAATTCCTTGATGCTGTTACCACCCATAACCCCTTTTCTCTTGTGCCTCTTAACTGGACTAGTTGGTCTTAAGCAAGAAACTTCAAGAGGTAGGGACCACCTAAAAAGACATCGTTAGCTCATGATCATTACTTATGACCATCACTTAAAGGATTATGTTAGTAATCAGTGAACTTGACAATAATTACTCACTTCTAGTAAGAAGAATCGATTCATCTATTGACCTCCTGTCTCTAAATTTCTTCAGTTCCTGTGCTGCCATCATGGCATGTCAGTGCTTTGTGCTCGAAGCCTGCAGCATACATTTCATTTGGGATTACTGCTATTTTAGACTATGTAGACACAGATCATCAACTCATCAGTGCTGTGAGCAGCCTGCAGAGACACAGCCAAACAAAGCTTGAACTTGAACATTCCTTTTCAGCAATTGCTAACTTACCCGTCTCCTTTATAAAATGCTCAGATAAAAATATCATCTGCCTGTTTTTAAGGTGCACATCATTGATTTAGTTACATCTCTAAAGAATGGTAGCTTTGCTATATTTCTTTAGAGGAAAATATACTTCATGGGTTCTGAAATTTCTTTTGGGAGAAAAAGTACCTGTTGTAAATAATAATTTCAGAGTTATGTCCATAACAAAAAATTAAGCCCAGCTCGTATATAGTCTCCTAAAATGAATTAATGCATGGTCTTGAAATATATATATCTTATAAACTCTTATAGCATAGAAACTTAAAACACCATACATATTTGAAACCATGGGAAAGTGCTAACCTTTTGTTTGTTTTGGGTTTTTTGGTAGCAGGGAATAACTGGAATTTCTTGTTTGGGTGCTTATTTGAAAAAATGGAGAGACATTTTAAAACAGAAAATATATTTATCAGTAGTTTTTTCAAAATTCAGACAGATATACTCTATATATAGATTGGCGAATCCCACAATCATTGTATTTGGAATACTGATTTGAAAGTATTGGATTTTTTTTAATTTTTACAAATTTACTAGCTTATTTGGTTTTTAGATGCTTGAAATTTTTTACAAAGTTCTCAGTTTGGTATTGACTCATTTTGACTCACTCTGACTCATTTCAAAAAGTTGAAACACACATACACATCGGTATTATAATCATTAAAAAAATTGTTTTACTTTTTGTACATACCCTGGCCTTTATAGTGTCAGGTTGGTATAGAAGCTCTTGTGCCCACTTACCAAAAAAAGAGTGAAAGAACAGAGCAAAGTTTCATTTAATTCAACTTTTGCCACCTGGTACTTTGTTTTACTACTTCTAATTTTGAGTTGTCAGCACCAATCAGCAATTTCCACTTCTTATGTTTCATTTTTTTAATTCCAGAAAATTAGATGTTTACCTTGGTTGAAACAAAACTCTTTATATCTGATTTCTTTCTAAACAAATACCGATTTCTCTCACATACTTAAGATATACACCTATAGCTGGTGTTTTAGTCAGTTCGGGCTGTTGTAGCAAATTACCATAGACTAGGTGGCTTAAAAAAACAAACATTTATTTCTCACAGTTCTGGAGGCTGAGAATTCCAAGATCAAGGTGCCAGCAGATCTGGAGTCTAATGAGGGCCTGCTTCCGGGTCCACAGATTGCCATCTTCTCACTGTGTCCTCACGTGGTGGAAAGAGGGCACGAGAACTCTCTGGGGTCCCATTTATAGGGCACTTACCTCATTCATGAGAGCTTCACCCTCACGACCTAAGCAGCATCCAAAGGCCTTATCTCTTCACACCATCACACTGAGGATTAGGATTTCAACATAGGAACTTGGGGGGGGGGACACAAATATTCAGTACATTGCAAAAGGCATCAGAAACCATACCTTGAAAATGCAAACCAAACTCTTGAAGGTTATCTAAATGTCTGAAGCATTAAAAAAAAAACCATCCCTTCATCAAGGCTTACGTAGGCTTATTATTTCAGTCTATTCATATGTTTAAGCAATAGATATGCCTTTTGGACCTACTATGTGCCAGATCTGTACTAGAAACTAGAGAGAAATCAGACTCATTTCCTGGATCTGTAAGTTCACATCCAGTTATAACCCAGTTTGTTTATTAATGGTGTCATCTCCTACACTTACATTTTTTTTTTCCCTCTCTCAATTCACTGGGGAATGTGCTGCATCTCCCACTCTGCTTCTCCTAGTGAGAATCCATTTTTGTTTCTTCTACCCCTCCCCCACCTCCAGCCTCTCTAGATCTCTGTTTTACAAAAGTCCAGTCTGACCATGAGGTATGTTCTTCAGAGAACTGGTTGGGAGGCTGAGCAGGTGATGCCCAAGTGTCAGTCTCAGGCAGGAGGAATGGATGGAAGGCTGTGAACCTTCAGAAGTAAACTTGTCTTTTACTTAATTTAAGGAAACATTTTGCAGATAAATACAAACCAAAACCACAATGAAGTACCACTTCACACCTACTAGGATGGCTATAATCAAGAAAACAGAAAATAACAAATGTCAGTAAGGATGTGAAGAAATTGGAACACTCATACATTGCTGATGGGAATGTAGAATTATGCATCCCATATGGAAAATGGTCTGGCGGTTCCTCAAAAGGTTAAACATAGAGTTACCGTTAAGACCCAACAATTCCACTCCTAGGTATATATCCAACAGAAGTGAAAATATATATTCTCACCAAAAGTTAGACTTGGATGTTCCTAGCAGCATTATTCACAGTAGCCAAAAAGTAGAAACAACCCAATGTCCATCAACTGATAAATGGATAAATAAAATATAGTATATTCATACAAAGGAATATTATTTGGCAATAAAAAGGAATGACGTACTGATACATACTCTAACATGGATGAACCTTGAAAACATTAAGTGAAAGAAGCCAGTTACAAAAGACCACATATTGTAGGGTTCCATTTACATGAAATGTCCAGAATAGGAAAATCTGGGGAGATAGAAAGTAGATTAGTGGTTGCCAGGAACTGGAGGGTATGACGGGCTAGGGTGGATGATGGCTAAGGGGTGTGGGGTTTCTGAGGTAATGAAAATATTCCAAAATTAGTTGTGAAGATGGTTGCACAAATCTGTGAATATGCTAAAAACCACTGAATTGTCTACTTTAAAAAAATGAGGAGAAAAACCACGTATCTCACGTTATGTGAGAAACAGTATCTCATGTTAAATTGTATTCATCCTTCCTAAAGAAAATTAAATTCTATAACAGTTTAATCAAAAGTAGAACTCTGGGGCTTCCCTGGTGGCGCAGTGGTTGAGTGTCCACCTGCCGATGCAGGGGACACGGGTTGGTGCCCCGGTCTGGGAAGATCCCACATGCCACGGAGTGGCTGGGCCCGTGAGCCAGGGCCGCTGAGCCTGCGCATCCGGAGCCTGTGCTCCGCAACGGGAGAGGCTACAACAGTGAGAGGCCCGTGTAATGCAAAAAATAAAAATAAAAAATAGAACTCTGTCTGTGGGGTGAAGAGGTCTGGCCTTTATGTATTTATAGATATATTACATAGAATTACTTTGTTCAGGGTCATGAATTTAGGGCCCTAGCCACAAGGTTTTATTTTATTTTTACATATATTTCTTCCCCTGTCCTTCCCCAGGTAATTTGAGATCATAGCCACCACAGTCAAGTAAATTCAGATTCCTCCCTACTCCCTCACCCTAGTCTTGTATTTTCAAGAACATTAAAGAAAATGGTTTTGAGAACTAAACACTAAAGATTAGTTGTCACAGTAGAAACTCAAAAGATAGTTGCCAGTCTTCTATTTCTTGCTCATTGTCCTAAGACTGCCAGGTGATTTATCATAAGAATTAAATTTAAATGCTGGATTCTGTTCTGTCCTTAGAAATATCTCCATGACAACCAAAAGGAACTCCTAACTTCTTGCAAACATTGCTTCGGGAGTATTTTGAGAGTTAAAGTGGTTACCCACTCATTTAGAATTCTGGCAATAAGAGAAAGTGAGGAATTAATGATAGAAACAATAGCAATAGGTATCCCTCCAGAGAAAGGGCTAATGATCAACTAAAAATGTATCTGCATCTGTGATATGACCTCTGCTTGAAACTCTAAGCAGTCGTCTCACTTTTCCACACAGCCTTCCTGTCTTCTCTGGTTCATTCCTTTTTCTATAACAAGCCACACTTATCCTAGCTCATGATCAAAAGTTGAGCTTGCCAGCTGTACTAATAACATTTCCTCTGTGCCGTCAAAAACTAGTTAGATGTGGAGTCTTTCTCCTTAGGCACACTTAACTTGTGCAGCCAAGATTACTGAAACAAGGAGTATTTGGCAAGGCAAATATATTGTGAAATTTGTTTTAATGCTTTGACTCATAAGTGGCTCTTGGGAGCTCAGAGTTCAAGTTTTTTATTGGTATTTACTCTGGTGCTCCAAGAGTAGATCAGTTGAGTGTTTAAAAAGAGGTCAAGCAAACAGATTCTGGCATGAGATAAAGCTCCTTGGAAACCTGACTCTTGTACTTTCTAGCTGAGATTCTCTGTCATCTTTTCTTTATGGAAAACAATAGTACCTACCCTGTAGGATTATTGTGAGGAGTAAATAAAATACCCATTTAAAGGCTCAGTTACCATCATATATGGTGTTCTTCAGACAAAAAGTCTTAACTGGTAATGCACCAAATCAATCTATCCAAGTTCCAGAGGTGCAAAGAGCTCCTTTATGAAAAGAGTAATGTTAATCCTTTCTGGGAAATGAATATTTGGATGGGCTTAAGATAGTTGATAAAGTCAAAGATGATGACCTATTAATTAAGAAGGGATTTCTTATTATAGATAGGGGAAATGATATTAAAGAGAGCAAGAAGATAGGAGACAAAACAGTAGGAGGAGGTGACTGTTATGTAGCAGGTCTGAATAGAATGGAAGGTATAAGAGAGACAGAAACAAAATGCAAATACCTATAGGCAGGTTCAGAGGGATGAATGATCTCCAGTGAAGTAGAAAGCACAGAATGAGGCAGAGAACAGAGTCAGGTTATTAAGAGAGGCTGGTGTATTGTTTTGGTTTTTACTTGTGTGTGAGAAAATGAAAATTTTTTTCACCTTTTCAGTTTGAAGTGATTGACAACAATCAGGGAAATATGAAAAAACTGGGGGGCAGGGAGGAGTGAGGGGTAGGAAAAACAAAAGGTGGTGAGCACCAGAAGTACGTCAAGATAGAAAAATTGGTTAACTGAAATCTGGATAACTTGGGACAGAAGTTTGGTGTTCTGATAGTCTGCTTGTAACCAGCACCCAAAGGGAGGTAGGACTGGTAATTGAACTTCTTTTTACTTCCTTACAAAAGTCACAAATAACTATTTGGCCCTAAATTTAGGAATAACAGTAGTTTCCATCCTTTCCCATTCTGACCAAATGACCTTCGATCCGTCACTTAACTTCTGTGCAAATATAGCCACCCTGCTTAATGGAGTTGTTTTCAAAGTGTTGAGTGTTTGGGATAGAACAAATGTTAGAAAAAAAATGTCATGGTGTTTAATTTTTATAGTTCTGTGTGAGCGTGGTTGGTTTCTCTATCAACAGTCCACTCTCTGGGAGCAAATTAGGGACTTTGGGAATCTTCCCAAATTGTTTCAGGCAACTTGACTCCTTTATTATACTGAAGAAAAAATTTACTACTGGTTCCCCAAAACATTTGTATGTTGTGTGTTTGTTAGAGTACTACGCAGTTCATTCCCGTTTTATGGATAAGAAAGCTGAGGTAGAAGGAGTAGTTATTTATTATTTAATCCTAATCTCACAGCTGCCCACGTTTGTCCCATGATTTCAAACACATGGCAAATAAACGCACTTTCAGTGAAATGTAAAAGGGTATTTGGATGTCAGGCAACTTCACAAAGTCAATTCCAAGCCCAGAGCTATGCTCAGCCTCCTGTACCCTCCTGTAGATACAACCTTATGCCCTATTTAAGAATGAGAGTCCCTCTGAGTGCTCCTAAACTCTCCTATAGTCTGAGTGTTCATCTCAGATAGTCATCTGATTTTATACCTGGACTTCATTATTACTGGGTTCTAGCAGCTGGGCAGATGGAAATTATATAACTGAGAACCATCCCAAATTAGAAATACCTAACAGCAAGAATCACACCAGTCATCAAACCTCATTTCCAAGGCATTGTTAAAACCTTATTGTAACACCAGGCCAAGAAGCAGAACTTTAGTTATAATCAAAGTAAAAAAGTATGATGGGACAATGGTCTGTAAGAAATGACAGCACACCATTTCTAAGTTAGCTGAGGGCCTATTTTGACCTCAAAAGATCTATACATATGGCTTAAGAATAGCAAAGCTGGAACCAAATCCAGGTCTCCAGACTTCCCATTCACTACCCTTTCCATTACATCAAGGGAAGCTGCTCAGTGGGGTGAGTCAGGAGACTACATTAAAAAAATAATCCAGTATCCTTGTAGCATAAAGGAGGTCTTCTGTGCTTGGCTCTTCCAGTTCCCAATACAATCATGAGGATTTGTCTGCATGTGCTGGCTGATTGACTGGAAGATCTCCTTCCCTAGAAATCATTAAAAGATAATAGGCAAAACTCTGTCTTGGGGGTGCAGATGAATTGTCTTCAAGGCAGGAGATTAGAAGATGTCATATTGATTTACAGTGAGATGAACTGTTGGGCCTATAGTTCAAACACCCATGAGCTCGTCTAATCTGGTATTACCATTATCGTCCACATTTTCCCCTGACAGTATATTTAAACTGAGCTTATTGGACTAAGGGTGCTTTCTGGTTTGTTCCTCAGGTTGTGGTTTCTCGATCAGGATCGTTAACCCCACATGTGAATTTTCTCCTGGATTCCCACCCTGTGTCTCCTGAAGCAATTGTGGAGAACCCGCTAAACCAAAATGGCTATACACTCGTTGTCACTGGGAAGAAGGTAAGCCCTGTTCCCCAGGGAGGTTCCATGAATGTGGTTCCTCCTCAGTGGATATTTACAGCCAGTGTCATCTGGTCCTTTTTAACTTCTCTCTTCGTCTGAATTCGCCTCTCTTCTATCAAGTACTTTCCTGAGTATTCCAGAGATCTTCTGAAATCAAGTTAAATTTTTACTCGGGGAAGATTGGACCTATGTTAGGTCCTCTTCATGATGTGAACTTCTCCTTTTGTCCTCTATTTCTCAATGAGAAGAACAAACACGCAGAATGAGAATTACAGCCCTAAGGGCAGAACTCTAGTGCGGGCAGATAAACCCTGAAGTGTACCTTGGAATCTGACACTGGCCAGTAATCCCTTTTCTCTGAGAGGAGGTGCATTTTGATGCCAGAATGATATGTAAACTTACTTAGAATTTCCCCGGGCTTCAAGTGTGTTTTCCAGCAGCTTAATTTATACTCTTGAGGGATAAATTGGGAGATTGGGATTGACATATACACACTACTATATATAAAATAGAAAATAAAGACCTATATAGCATGGGAACTCTACTCAATACTCTGTAATGACCTATATGGGAAAAGAATCAAACAAAGGGTGGATATATGTGTATGTATAACTGATTCACTTTGCTGTACAGCAGAAACTAACACAACATTGTAAGTCAACTATACGCCAATAAAAATTTTTTAATAAAATAATAAAAATAAAATCATCTCAGACAGAGCAAAATGTCCCAATAAATAGGACCTCTAATATTGCATGGTAATGCTTGTGTTCACTGGACAGTAATGGTAACTTTTATCACATATGCACCAACAGTGGAAGGAAGGAAGAAATTTGTTTTTTTTATTTTAATCACGTAAGCATTATTACGATTAGCACACATAGGTGCTATCCCTGTCAGACTCTGTAAAATTATATTTATATGTGTCTTCGATGTATTTAGTTTTTATTAAGCAAACAAAAAAACCCTCTGGAAGCTCTTTCCATCACTTGTCTTCACAGATCACCAAGATCCCACTGAATGGCTTGGGCTGTGAACATTTCCAGTCCTGCAGTCAGTGCCTCTCCGCCCCTTCCTTTGTGCAGTGTGGCTGGTGCCATGATAAATGTGTGCGATTGGAGGAATGCCCTGGTGGAACATGGACTCAAGAGACCTGTCTGCCTACAATCTACAAGGTAGAAGTCTCTGTCAGCTGTCATGTGTGTTTTTTGGAAATCATAAATCCCATTGGTGGAAAAATTCAAAAATTAATGTATTCATTTAACTGTGAGCCATCAGCCCAAGCACCATCTCCCTCCACGTTTTTCTTTTTCTTTTTCGCCGCAACACGTGGCACGTGGGATATTAGTTCCCTGACCACGGAGCAAACCCACGCCCCCTGCATTGGAAGCACAGAGTCTTAACCACTGGACCACCAGGGAAATCCTACCCCCCAGGTTTTTCCTTTAGAGTGGTGTTTGGGCACATGCCCCTAGGCCCTGCACTTGAAGTGCTTGCTTCACACTCTCCTTGGGCAGTTGCTCTCCCTTAGTGCTATGTGAATAAAAGAGTGGTGGCTAGAGAGCAATACTGCTCTCCATTTCCTCACACTGGGAGCTGTTCCCTTCTGGCCTGCCCATTCTCTGATTCCTCACCAGCTGCTTTATCTACCAGGTGCCCATGCATGAGCCTTCATCACACACGGGGATCCACTCATGGCATAATCCAGAACCCTAACCTGGACCGTGCAAGCTAGAGATCCCAGCCATGCTGGAGCAGGCAAAACAGGAGATTTCGTTCTGTCTGACACATAGATGATGGCTGTCTCATCACTGATGAGTCTAGAGGTTACCTCTCAGGGCAAGGTGGGAAGCAAGTGGATGGTGGACAAATGGGTGACTGTGTGCCTTCTCTCAAAGTTCCTGGAAGAGAAGTAAAAGCACAGCTGATGACTACAGTAACCTCTATACTCTGTAAGCCAATTCATTATTTAATCCATTCCAAAAACATTTATTGAGTGCATACCACACAGCTGACACTCTTCTAGACAATGGGGAGATACAGTCCCAGACAAGACAGAAGTGCCTCCTGCTCTTAGAGAACTGAGCTTCTAGAAGTGGACTTCAGCCATGACGTTGTAGCCACACTCTCTAACTCTCTGTTGCCTTATTTACTTAAGCATGTGTTTGGCACTATGAAAATCTTCATGGCAATTTTTTTAAATTTTTTTCTTGATCCAGACACATTTTGCTTGAAGCTACTTCCCTGGTGAGGACCCAGTGTATATTTTCTCTGCCTGCATGTGGAACAGTTGGACTTAGTACTAAGTGGTTCCTGTGAAAGATTCAAGTTAAAGGTCTTGGTCGGTCGCTTGGTTCAAGCCCAAGTAAACAAAGTGTACGAGTCAGAACAGGAACCACCCCCAAGAGCATGGCTGTTTTCATTTAGCTACGGTTTGGGGAAAGATTTGTACCGGGTGACTGGGTTTTAAACCAAATCATTGTATGTTAGGTGTTACACAGTTATTAAGACTTAGCTTGATCAGCTCGAGAATAAACTAGGAGATATTAAGAAAACAAATTTAAATCTATACTGTATTATTTATGCACTTTTTGTGTGTTTAATATGCTTTTAAAAACCACATGCAGTTTTATACGTTTTAAAACACGTAGCCGTGGCAATTTGAGACACCAGACCTCTGAATCCAGCTATTCCATGAAAGAGATATGGGGAGTGTGTGTGTGTGTGTGTGTGTGTGTGTGTGTGTGTGTGTGTGCAACTAAATCACAATTTCATTTCAAAAACAGCCAAGCTGATGTTTTAAATAAAGAGCATGTTAAGAACTTGTACAAATGAAACATTTAATTTTGACCCATGTACTTCCTTTTATTAGTAATGAAAGCTATATTAAAATGGTTAAAAACAGTAAATATTTTAGAATTTTCTAGAACCAGAGAATCTCCCATAATATTTGAATCCCACCCCAACCCCACACCTTCCCTAACTCCAGCACTCTAGCTGGAAATTTTTAAAAGGTTGGACTGCATCCTGCGCGATTCACTGAGGCTTGGGTGCTACAGTTAGAAAAAACGTAATGCAGCTGAGTCCATAAATCCCTTTCGGTTCATAGTTGTTAGGAAGATTTCATGCTGCACTAGAGCATGACATTTAGCATTCTTACTGCAAAAAATAAGACAGATTATTCATCTTTTTCTTATCTGTCTTAAACGCTGCAGGCACAAAACCCAGCTAATGTGTAGAGTTTCACTTTCCAATAAATGTTAAGTCAATCTGCTTTTCAAGGTACATGATGTTCAGTGGCTGAAATTCTTTGCAGTTCCACATATGAAATATTTCAGGATTGCAAGCCCATTATTTTGTTTCAAACATGTTATCTGATCTTGTACTTAGAGAGCAATGAAAAATGCTTCAGAAAAGGAAGAGCACTTTCCAATATATTCTGAATTTATTAGGATAAAACTGTCATTCTTGTAGGATTAGAGTTCAGTCCCAGTGAGACAATAAAACAGTTTATTAATTGATCAGAAGACTCAGATAAGAAGCAACAGTGATATCTAATGAGGGACCTGAGATATCTTATCTCACGCCTGCAATATACTGCCACCAATATATTAGTGACATTTACTGAAGAGACAAATTTTAATTTTCCAAAGTTTTTGGTGGTAGTGGTGTTGTTTTAACTTTCTCATGTATATCCTAATGGGTTTTGAAAATATGATCATTTAAATCATTTTCACCTGTGAAAGGACAGTAGCTACTTTTGTGGCTAGCTCTACCATATCCAGACACAGCCTCTGTGGCTTTATGCCGGACACTCATTTCCTTCTCACAGAGTTTCTCTACCCTCAGGATAACTCAGAGTTTGCCAGCGCATTGTTGGTTCTGTCCAAGGGTGTGTAGTCCAAGACTGCATCCTTCCTTTTCCCCTGGAAGAGTGAACGTTACCCCATAAGCTAAGGCAGAAAAGCTCAGATGCCCCCCTCTAATATTTCAGCCAGGAGAGGAAAGCTAAGTAGAGCTGGCTTTTCAAATCCTGATGATCTAGCAGAGGTTTTATAGTATCTCTTTCTGTTGCCAGCACACCAACCAAACAACTCTCCGTGTCTTTCTGAAATCATCACCCAATCGCTTTGCCTTATATATAGAAAGTGATGATGAATGTGGAGTGACAGACTTCAATTTTTACATAGAAAGGGGGGAATCCAGACAGGGGGATCAGGCCAACATCAGCCTTGGGCTCTTTTCAGTGGGCAAGACTCCTCATTAAAAGAGGAAACAGCAGCTGTGTGACTGCCTCAGGCTGAAGAGAGTCCTGGAGGGTTAGATGTCTTTTTTTCCTCCTCCTGGATTTCTAACATAATAATAAACAGATATTTTTTTTTCTAGCAGTTCTCATTTGGCTAGACAGGGGCGAAGTAAGTTTTCATGAAAGGCACAACTGTGTAATGGATTTC
This sequence comes from Stenella coeruleoalba, assembly GCF_951394435.1. NCBI lineage: Eukaryota > Metazoa > Chordata > Mammalia > Artiodactyla > Delphinidae > Stenella > Stenella coeruleoalba. The sequence continues at coordinate 72,582,028 of NC_137155.1, forward strand.
ATGGGTAAAATAGCTATTGTAAGGGCATTAAGCTAAGACTTTTGAAGGGGTTTGGCAACAAGGGTGTGACTTTGGTTTGTGGTCATTTACTTGGGAGGGAAGGGAATGTTTGCAAATTTGTATTTTGCTAAAAGCTCTTCTAAATTGTAAAAGAATCACTTTTACACTTTCACTAACTTGTCTTTAGCAGATACCTTTACTGGCTTTTGAGTTGCCTCTGTAGCGGTGCTGTGTTTTCCCACCATTGTACTTTACAGCACAATTTACAATATGTCCCCCCAAAAGAGCATTTCCTTTCTCAATTGTCACAAAGCTGCTGCTGAGGAGAAGCTTATTTTCAACATAGAAACTTGTTTTGTTTTAATAGTTTTAGCCTAAGAATAGTTGTTGTATAGACTTCATAAGAGCCTAATGCTATCTTATATCACAGTTGCCAAATTTTCATTAATGAATTCAAGTTTTACTTTTTTTTTTTTGGGCTGTGTTGGGTCTTCGTTGCTGTGTGCGGGCTTTCTGTAGTTGCCGCGAGCAGGGCTACTCTTTGTTGGGGTGCGCGGACTTCTCACTGCAGTGGCTTCTCTTGTTGCAGAGCATGGGCTCTAGGCGCGTGGGCTTCAGTAATTGTGGCACATGGGCTCAGTAGTTGTGGCTCACGGGCTCTAGAGCGCAGGCTCAGCAGTTGTGCAGCACAGGCTTAGTTGCTCTGCGGCATGTGGGATCTTCCCGGACCAGGGCTCGAACCCGTGTCCCCTGCATTGGCAGGCGGATTCTTTAACCACTGCGCCACCAAGGAGGCCCAGGTTTTACTTTTAATACACCAAAGATGAGCCTGCAATAATAAAAGGAAGCTATTACTTATTTAATACTGAGCCTGAGGAAAAAAAGTCAGTCCTAGAAATGAGATGTACGGTGATGCCAAGGGAGATAATTAGAAACATTGCTACAATACAGATCTCATGTGGGGCTCTCCAATTCTGTTTTTATGTACTTCTAATAGAAATAATATATTGAATATATTAAATATTACATCATTTAGTTTGTCAACTAACCAGCTGGTATATATCAAATAGTGACCATATTTAAAGAAAAAATAAAAGTGACAGATTAGTAATAAATGTGAATTAAGTATAAAGGAATGGGTTCACTTATTCATTTGTTGATACCTGGCCTGCAGTAGATGATTTATAGTGAGTGAATGAATGAATGGCAGATATGTATTGAATATCATATATGTGGTTGATATTACGATAGCTGATAAATGCAGCTATGAAAACACTGGGTGCAGAAAGAGGTATTTTTACTGTGTGACTTTCTCCTCTGGGTGGGGAATACCATAGCAACATGAATGTAGCGCACACCCACCTGGCATACAGACCAAGGCATATATTAGGGCTTGGCTTCTAGGGCCTGTAAAGGAGTTTTGATCAGAGTTCAATCTGAAGGCCCATGGAGGGGTTATAAGCATGTAAAAGTCTAGGCCCAAAGTGTGTCTATGCCCAAGAGGGCCCTTCATCCCCACCCAGGCTGAATCTGCTCTCCTTCCCATCTCTGGATCTCCTGAAAACAGCTTGCTTCATCAGCCTGTCAGATAGTTTTAATGTTTGTTCCAGATTCTCTGAAATTTGTGACCCTTTTTCCTATAGTGAAAATTCATTTTTTTTTAGATAATAGGAGAAGGGAAGGATTTCAAACTCTTTGAGTATACATATTTTGTTTGTTTGTTTCTTTGTTTTCCACACCTATGAAAGATAATAATATACTGGGTTTTTTTAAGTTCTATATTGTCCTCATAGGTTTTCCCAACTAGTGCCCCCCTTGAAGGAGGGACAACGCTGACCATATGTGGCTGGGACTTTGGATTCAAGAGGAATAATAAATTTGACTTGAAGAAAACCAAAGTTCTCCTTGGAAATGAGAGCTGCACCTTGACCTTAAGTGAGAGCACGATAAACATGTAAGGACATGAAATCGCTTAGCCAGGGTGTGCTTGGAAAACGGGTTTTGTCTTTGAATGAATCTTGTAAAACTCTCCCCAAATGTCTATCTCTTGAGTTAAAAAGGGTCTTGGCCCATCACTCCCCTTGAGGATTTGTTTTGTTTTTAAAACTGTTTACTCACCAGGATTACGGAAGAAGAAAGGTGACATTACTCAGGTGAAGAAAAGAAGAATCTAGCATCTGGGAGTTTTTCAAGTATTTTTGTAACAACTCTTGAGAAATTGAGTAGATTTGAAAGAATAGCACTGTTTGGGGTCGTTCCATCTTTAAAGTCTTCAAATAAAGAGAGTCTCAAACAGCTTTTTCTATAAAAATCAGAAACCACTCAATATGGACCCTCTCTTCTAAATTCACTTTCTAAACCTCAGAAATGTAATGAAGCAGCTGAATCACACTTTTGAGACTTGTTGTTTATGATAAGTTTAAATTTATATTTACCTGATATTTATTGGCACTGTAATGGAGGGATTGTATCTCATATAACAATTCCCAAATCTTGGGAAATAGCAATGTTATCCCTATTTTACAAAGATGTTCAGAAAGGTGGAGTGTAGATTAGCAGAGGTAATCCAGAGGGTAAGAGCTGAACAGGCCTTCAAACTCAGCTGTCATGATTCAAGACCTGTTCCTGTTCTACTGTATTCTACATGTAACTGCTATAAGATCTGAATCCCATAATGAACAGAGAACCCAGAAATTTTTAGTTATGTAGTAAAAACAACCAAACATTTAAAGTTTTATAGTTGAACCTATTCTTTCAAGTGCTTATTTTATACCTAGTAGAATTCCTTTCAGGGTTATACAAAGATCTAAATCTACTCATTTTACAGAGGCCAAAACATCAAATAATGTCACACTTGTTTAGCTTAATGGCAAAACAAATTCATTCTAGAAATCCCCCTTGTAAGTTCTTGCTCATTGCATTGTAAATTAGAGCCTGTAAAAGTGAAACATAATTCATCCTCTTTTGTTTGCAGGGCAGAAATAGAGACACAGATGTAGAGAACAAATGTATGGACACCAAGCGGGGGAAAGTGGCAGGGGAGGTGGTGGTGGTGGGATGAATTGGGAGATTGGGATTGACATGTATACACTAATATGTATAAAATGGATAACGAATAAGAACCTGCTATATAAAAAAAAAATTTTTTTTTAAAAAGTTATTTAATAAAACAAATTATATTTATACTTTTTAGGATTATAATAAGATTACTAATTCAAAAATAATTCTGTGGAAAGCCTATCACAATTTCATCATTTTTTAAGTAACTTAAATAAACACGTGTAACCCAGAAATGTATCTTTTTTTTTTTTTTTTTTTTTTTTGCGGTATGCGGGCCTCTCACTGTTGTGTCCTCTCCCGTTGCGGAGCACAGGCCCCAGACACGCAGGCTCAGCAGCCACGGCCTACGGGCCCAGCCGCTCCGCAGCATGTGGGATCTTCCCAGACCGGGGCACGAACCCGTGTCCCCTGCATCGGCAGGCGGACTCTCAACCACTGCACCACCAGGGAAGCCCGAAATGTTATCTTTTGACATAATTTAAAGAAGAGATTCTGCTTAGTTGTAATCAGCCCATTGTTTCATATGCTGTTGAAGCACCATCTCTCCATCTTAAGTATGCCAAACATTATGCCTATAATTGTATATTATTATATTATAATGAACTTTTCAATTGGTGAGGTCTGCATTGATGAGGTTTAACATTTCCTGTTTTGTCTGTATGAATAATACGAGACAGTCAGTATAAAGTTTAGCATAATAGTACAGAAACAGAATTATGCAATTTTCAATTCTAATGCTTACCTGTAAACTCTGCTTGCTATTTAGAGTAGTCAGCTCACTGTTTAGAGATAATGGCCCATAATATAAAACAGCCAACCCAGAAAATGCCTTTGGATTTATAACATATAAAACTTTGTTTTTTCAGGTTGAAATGCACAGTTGGTCCTGCAATGAATGAACATTTCAATATGTCCATAGTTATTTCAAACAGTCGAGGGACCGTACATTATAGTACATTTTCCTATGTGGTAAGTCTAGGCATTAATTTTCTCATGAACTAGGATATTTAATTATTACTTAATCTACTTAGAGTTATAAAATTAACAAGTTATTTTGTTTTGTTTCTATCTCTCATTCAGGATCCTATAATAACAAGTATTTCTCCAAGTTATGGTCCTAAAACTGGTGGCACTTTACTTACATTAACTGGAAAGCACCTAAACAGTGGAAATTCTAGACACATTTCAATTGGTGGAAAAACATGTACTTTAAAAAGGTGTTGTAGTTTATTTTTTGTTGCATCAGTCAAGACGGATTAATATGTATACCTAACAAATCAAGAAAAGATTGTTCTTCTTTTGTGACGAAAAATCAAGATGTTTATTATTTACTCTCCATCTTACAAAACTTTCTCTTCCCAAATCCATCTACTCCTTTTTGCTGATTTTTCTACCCTTCCCTTATGGTTTATTAATTCCACTTTTAAGTTTTGTCTTCCCATCCACCTTCTTTATTGTTATGCTTAGTATCCCACCTATGCTATAAGCTGTGAGATTCTGGTAATTGACAATAAATTAAGATAAACATTTCCATCAAGATTTACAGTTAGGTCAGATCACTTTGAGGAGGTGAGAAGCATGAGGGAGATTGGATTAGGAAGTTATGTTTCTGCTTCTTAGATTTGGGAGAGCTCAGTTTAATCAAGTGCCAAAAGGATACTTTAAAATTGCTTAAAATCCCAAATATTTCTAAGTCAAGGATGACCTAAGTTTGGGATCCAGTCAATTGTAAATTGACTACAATTTCTAGATTAGAAAGAGTTTTTTTCTAGACCACATCAGAAAATTCCCACTTAGGAGCCACTGACTGATACCCTTTTGATTTATGTATATAATTCTAATATATGTGTGTCTCTAATAGCAAAGGTCCATTTTCTTAATTTTTTTGTTCAGTGTTTCAGATAGTATTCTCGAATGTTATACCCCAGCCCAAAGCACTCCAACTGAGTTTCCTATTAAATTGAAAATTGACTTAGCCAACCGAGAGATGAACAGCTTCATTTACCGGGAAGACCCCATTGTCTATGAAATACATCCCACCAAATCTTTTGTTAGGTAAGTAAAAGCTTCTGATGGGTATAAGAAAATAATGAACATGAGTATGACTGGCTGTCAAATAGTCAAAAGGAAGACAGTTTTATCTCTGGATTTGATACTGTTGCATTTTTTTTGAAGGCTACCTTTCCAATTCGGGAGTGAAAACTACATTCAGGCTCTGAGTACAATTTGACCTTATCAGTGCTAGTTCATGCCATTTTATCCTATTCTAAATAGATTTCATTAAAACAGTTTAGCTGGACATCATAGTTTTGATATTTATGCACTTATATTATGTACATTTTAATTCTATACTAACCTTAGTGCCTAAAAGTGGAATCACCTTTTTCTCTTCATTCTTCAGTGTATTTTTGCCCTGCCTACTTTACACACAGCTTTTCCCTATACCAGACTCCCTCTGAATCAATATCTCATTGGACCCAATTCAGTCTGCCTTGTTTCTGTTAATTCTATCAGTCTAGCAACAACAGTTAAGTTCATTTTTCCTTTGTATTTTTTTCAGACAGGAAAAAATATTTCTTTTGCATATTTTGTGAATAAAAAGACAAATACATTTCTTCAGCTTATGAAATATGAACTTTTAAAACATTTTCAAGTTAAATAAGTTATTGCCAAAGAAAAACTACCACTGAACTTTCATTTGACTTTGGCTGTGGCTATAACTTGCAGTCAGTACGTGTGATTTAATTTAATTTCTCTCTTAAAATACTTGATAGAGAAAGAACCTCTCAATATTGCTATTTTCCTATTTTATTTTGCCAGTGGTGGGAGCACAATAACAGGTGTTGGAAAAAACCTGAATTCAGTTAGTATCCTGAGGATGGTAATAAATGTGCACGAAGCAGGAAGGAACTTTACAGTGGTAAGTCCTCTGAGTGATAGTTGTGCTTAGAGCTCAGCATCTCTGCTTCTGCCACCAGCTTTCAGGGTAGCAGAGACATTTCAGTTTTGCCTTTAATGTTTGCTAGTTATCTTCCTTGCAGCATGGGTCAAATAGTATTTTTTATACAACAACTAAAATTATCTAGTCTCAGGCTAACATTATAAAACACACACACACACACACACATAATATTTAGACACAAATAATGATTATCAACTTGAGGCAGTGTTTTTTAAAGACAGTCAGTACAAGGGCAAACCACGTCATTCCCTGTCTTAGTCAGTTCAGGCTGCTATAACAAAAATACCATAGACTGGGTGGCTTACACAACAAACATTTATTTCTCACAGTTCTGAAGGCTGGTAAGTCCAAGACCAGGGTGCCAGCAGATCTGGCTGTCTGGGGAGGGCCTGCTTCCTGGTTTGCAGATGATTATCTTCTCATTGTATCCCCACATGGAGGTGAAAGAAAGAGGCAGCAAGATCTCTTGTGTCTCTTCTTATGAGGGCACTAACTCCATCATGAGAACTTCACTCTCATGACCTACTTACCTCCCAAAGGCCCCATCTCCAAATACAGTCACACTGGGGATTAGGCTTCCAACATATGAATTTGGGGAGGATGCAATCATTCAGGCCATTGCATTTCCCTATCCCCCCTTTTTTAATATCCCATAGAACATCAACCCTTTTGCTCTAATAAAACCCTTGGGTAAAGCCTCTAATCTTGCCACAGCATCCTTGTCTTCCTAAGTGGTACAGTGTTTTCTTACACATCCCTGCTTCTTACCATTCCTCTTGTGCCTTGGTTAGCATGTTATCAAATAATGAGAAAGACCGTTAGAATATTTATGTCCTAGATTGTGTATGTTGTTTGGTATTTCTCCACCTTTTTTCTTTTATTTGCAAGGTCAATCAGAATTTAACTGAATTCCTCCTTAAAAGTGATTGACCTATTTTGTGCTCTAACAATTTTGGGACATCACATGAAAATGGTAGTTTTACTTCAGACCTTAGGAAGGTTGGAGTTATTTACAAAGATTTCATATTTTTGTTGTTTTTCTTTGATATAAAATATCCATAATCTAGTTGGACTTGTACACGCAACTTAGAATGAAAGTTCTAAGTGCCCCCTCTCAAGCAGGGGCTTAACTGGGGAGGCAATAGATTGAATTACAGCACTTCCTTTTAGATTCCCATCCAATATTTTGTGAAGGCTAAGACCACAGTGTGCTTTAATTACAAAAACCAATTTGGGGCTAAAAATGTCAAGCCAAATCACCAAACAATAAGGTCATCTCAAATGAGATTTTTCTTGACCTTCTCAATCAGCCACATTGCATCACCTCTAAAGAGTATTATTAGATTTTTATAATATTTCTGAGAGATTGTACTCCAGGGAGTCACCGTATGAAGTAGAGAGCTTTGAAACCAATCCCTGCACATGGCCACAAACAAAGTTAGAATACCGCCGCTATTAATTTAAAGGACATCGGTTCTCCACAGCCAGGCATAGCAATTTTTCATTAACCTATAAAAATAACAGTAACCCTCTTTGGTGTTGGCATGTGACTTTTTAAAGTAGAAATCTGAGAACTTATTAGTTTATCTAATTCACACCGAGCCTGCGTTACTGAAATAATGGCTAAGTTTTCTTCCTTCTTCCTCACCAGCATTATGATGACATATGGCATCATTCATTCATTTGTAATCAAATAGTTATTAAAACCTCCTAGATGTGCCAAGGAAGATTCAAACAATGGTAGAAGATTTAAATCTTATCTGTTTACATATCTGGAAATGTAAACTTCTCTTATTTTAGCCACAAACATATTAGTACAATAGAACAATGCATTCAAATTGGACAGAAATGAAAAATTCAGTGGGTCTGTTTGACTATTGTTTGTGAAAAACCTCTTAAAGAGACGTGTGTTCCTTCCATGTTCCCTGCTTCTTACAGAATTTGAAGCTGACCATGATGAATTGAACCCATTCATTATTTAACAGAGAAAAACTCTTAGTCAGGTTTGACTTAGATATACCAATCCAGCCACAATAATTTTTAAGCCTAACGAACTCAAATATTTTAAAATAAAAATACTAATCACCTTCTTAACAAAATGCATATTAATTTGTTAATATGCATTATGTCCCAGAAGCCAGCAGTTTATTGTATAGTTTTCAAATTTCTTGTTACGTAGAGAATTACCGTAATAGCAGTAAAATTGTTCATTTCCTTTCTTTCAAGATGATAGAATAGCTTTTAGCATTATAATATGGATTTGATACAAAACTAAGTAATATTTTATTCATATTATATCTATTTATCAGTTTTCTTTATCTGCTTATAGAACACATTTTTTAATGTAGGATAATTTTTTAAATTATTTTTAAAAGAAAATATCAAATATCCAATTTTGTTTGTGCTTTTTATGTATATCCTGAGTCCTTTTTCTATTGTGGGCATAAGTAATTGTTTTATCTCCAACTCTACTTGTCAAAGAAAAGGAAATATGAGGGATGTTGTTGCTTGTTTGTCTTTTCCTTGGGGGAAAAAATGCAAACATTTAACCTTAAATGTGCCACTTTGTGTTGGTGGTTTAGTCTAAGCACAATCAAGAGGAAACCACATTTTCCAAACTTCTATAAATCAGAATTACAAAGAGGAAGATTTGAAATGAGAGATGAAAGGGCATGAAATAATAATAACAGAGCCTTTGTAAAATAGCATAGGAAAAGATTTATCAGTAGAGAATACAAAGTGAGCCAGAAGCCATCCAGTGTGGGAGTTATGTGAATTTTAGGGTCAGTGGCCTAGGATTTATGTTCCCTGCTTTGCCACTCAGAGCTGTGTGACCTGGTCTGATGACATCAGCTTGCAAAGCTCAGTTTCTTCATCTGTAATTATGTGTGTAATCGTAGCACCTACCTCATAGGATTATTGTGAGAATCAAATGAGACCAACCTTGTACTAAAGTGTTTTGCACAGGACCTGGCACTCAGTAATTGATAGCTTAAAACACACTAATAAGGTGACCTGTATACACTACCAAATGTAAAATAGATAGCTCGTGGGAAGCTGCTGCATAGCACAGAGAGATCAGCTCGATGCTTTGTGATCACCTAGAGGGATGGGATAGGGAGGGTAGGAGGGAGGCTCAAAAGGGAGGGGATATGGGGATATATGTATACATATAGCTGATTCACTTTGTTATAAAGCAGAAACTAACTCACCATTGTAGAGCAATTATACTCCAATAAAGATGTTAAAAAAAAAAAAAAAAGACCGTGTTGTTTAGAGAATCACATCTGTCATGTTTCCAGAAATGTGTTCTTCAACATTAGGAAGTTAAATGTAGATTTTTTTCAAAATTGTACATTTTCAATTGATTGTCTGAAACAGTGAAATGTGAAAGTTGCTATTGATGTTGTCAAGCTATGTTCTGTTTACAGTGGATAATTGTGTTTTACTATAGGCATGTCAGCATCGCTCTAATTCGGAGATAATCTGCTGTACAACTCCTTCACTACAACAGCTGAACCTACAACTCCCCCTGAAAACCAAAGCCTTTTTCATGTTAGATGGGATGCATTCCAAATACTTTGATCTCATTTATGTACATAATCCTGTGTTTAAGCCTTTTGAAAAGCCAGTGATGATCTCAATAGGCAGTAAAAATGTACTGGAAATTAAGGTAAGAAATGCTTAAAATCATCTCTCAAATCATCAACTTGCACCTAATTGACTTCATAGCTATGTGAATAAAATTGTACTTGGTCATTATCTTCTACTACATCGGCAAATATCTAAGCTCTGAGAAACAAATCTTTTTGACATAAGACTAAAAGGTATGTATAATCACGAACTGCTTTTTAATGAAGCATTTAAAAACTCTTTCTTGTGTATATATTAAAAAGTAGTAAATGTGAGACACAAATCCATTAAAGTTGCCTATGATGTATTATTCTGCCAACGTTATATATTTCCCTGGACACCTAAATGTGCTCATTATAAGATAAAAGGTAAGAGTCATGAAAGTAAACGCATCAATTGTAGTTCTGTACTTCCTTCTAATTTGGAATTTTGTATCTGGGTGTGGTTATCTCTAAGCTGATTTATAAATGGAGCTGGATTTCCTCTACCTCAGAAATATATTAGCTTCTAAATATAATTTGATTGGACAATAGCAAATCATGTTTTCTAACCCAGCCTGTTGCAAACAAAGAATACTAAAACCCAGAGAGGTTAAGTGGTTTGACAAGTGATCAAATCGTGGCAAAACGAAGACTAGAATACAACTCTTTTATGTTGCTTCAGTCACTTTTACTTCAAATAGTAATAAAAGAGGCAAAATGATCAAAACTTTAATTATCTGTAGCCCCAGTCTCTAGAAGCAACAAAATATTTATGCTTCAACATGATGTTTTAGGCATGCAGGATTTTCCCCCTGAAAGATAGCCTGAATGCAAATATGAACAAACACAAAGTAATACGATAGTCCTTGTTTAGATGTAATATAAATTCCCAAAGACCATCTCCATCTAAGTAAGAATATGTTTCTACTAAAATTTTTCTGCTTTTTCAACAAGATTTTATCTACAGCTAAACCCATGCACATGTTCATACTCATACAAGTTTACTAACCTCGCAACTGTGTTTTGTACAATAATTAAGCAAGCCCAGCGTGAAATTAAATGGAAGCCTGCTTCAACGAACAGCATGTTTACCATAGCAGAGTTCTTTCATCTGCTTCTTTAATTAGTTTTAGAAAGGGAGAAAGAGCTTTTATCACTTCTTTTTTTTTCCAATAAAATTAATCTAGTGTGACCTTTTGCTTTCAACAATTACTGTGTTTGCCATTTGAAAGATTCCATTTGATTTTTCTTGATGAAAACAAAGGTTTATTTGCAAATATTTTTACACCCAGATAAACTCTATTTTTCTGTTCCTGTATCTATGATGGAAGGATTAGAGAAGAATGGTTCTTTATCTACCCTTTCAAGCAGTCTTATATGGAGGAGAAAACTCCTTTTTCTGTAAATTACATACCCATTATTCAATGTCCTACAAAATTGTTGGACCAAGAAAAGTATGATTTGACATAATCCTCAGCCTTTCAATGCTGTTCCCAACCTGGCCCAAGAGGCCTCTGGAAACAGACACAAGAGACTTTCTTTTCTTGCCTATATACAGAATGATTCTTTTCTCTAACAAGGGTCTAGCACCTGTCATGTCACAGAGTGGCAATCTGGGGAAAAAAGGAACAGTTTTGGGGGACTATTTTGGTGTCATGATTCAGTCTTCTCCCATATTCCATTTTACATATGTGTAAGAGGAAATCTAGTATAAGAGAATCTTTGTGTGATAACAATTTAACCCTTTATCAGTTTCTAAAGTTGATCACATTAAAACCTCTGCCTCTCTGAGGGCAGAAACAAAGAAACATAAAGCAAGAGAAAAGAAAAGAAAAAGCCTCTTCTGGACAAGCAGTGAACTGTTTTTTATCAAAAGAAAGGGTGTCATTTTATTTCATGTTGTGCTTGTTCAATTACCATTCAAAACATGAATGTGAAGTATGTTTGCGTTCCGTCAGTGAAAACACTATGGAGAGAATTGTGTTTAGAGTGAGATTTACTTCTTGTTGCCAGGAAGAGTTCGTGCTCCTCAAGCAGCCATGCATACAAGAATTCCTTGGCTAAAAAGAGACTGCGATAGTTTCCAGCCCTAGTTGTGAGAATTGGCTTAGTCAATAGTTGGTGTAATGATTACACCATGGCCAAGAGGGTCAGCCAAGTTTGGATCAAGAGAACATAATAGAGATCGGGGATCAGTCATTCCTCAGGACGAATCAGAAACCCTATTAATGTGGGAGGTAGTTTATATCCAAGGCTTAGGCACCAGCTGTGGACAGTGGCCATCAGAAGTAGACATCTCGGGACTTCCCTGGTGGTGCAGTGGTTAAGAACCTGCCTGCCAATGCAGAGGACACGGGTTCGAGCCCTGGTCCGGGAAGATCCCACATTCCACAGAGCAATTAAGCCTGTGCACCACAACTACTGAGGCTGCGCTCTAGAGCCCGCGAGCCACAACTACTGAAGCCCGTGCGCCTAGAGCCCGCGAGCCACAACTACTGAAGCCCCTGCACCTAGAGCCCATGCTCCACAACAAGAGAAGCCACCGCAATGAGAAGCCCACGCACCCCACAAAGAGTAGCCCCCCTCACCGCAACTAGAGAAAAGCCTGTGCACAGCAACGAAGACCCAATGCCACCAAAAGTAAAAAATAAACAAATCTATGGGAAAAAAAAGAAGTAGACATCTCTTTAGGAGTACACATTAAGGTACGGTGTTCATGTCAACAACAGCTCACATTTGTGTGGAATTTTAGTTAACACAGTACTTTGACATATATTGTTTCATTTGAGACTCATGTGGACTTGAGAGGTTGGGAGGTCAGTGATAATCATCCCCATTTGTAGATAAGTAAACAGATGTTTAGAAAGATTAGGTAATTTGTTTTGGGTCATCTAGGGAGCAAACAGCATAACTAGGGCTCACACTCAAATTTCTTGATTCCAAATTTGGTCTTCTTTCCACTACATTACAAAGGCTTTCATATTAACTTTCATTTCATGAATACCAAAATACCTTTCATAATAGAGAAATTTTCTATCATACGGTATACGGATAGCTGTACAATCCTTTAAGTGAAATAGCTCTAAACTCTAAAAATATCTAAAAGTCAATTCTGTTGAAAGAAGCCCTGAATTTTTTCCTAATTATCTTATATGACTCTTTGTTCATGATCATATTTTATGGAAACTAGAGAAGCACAGTATTTAATGCTGGAACTAGGACTGCCTGACACTGCCCTGGGGCTTCATCTTATTCTGGAGCATATAGATATACATGGTAATAGAGATGCTTCAGAAGTCCAGTTTGGAGAAGTTGGTTAAAACAGGAAAAGCAGCAGGAAGATCATCTAAGTCAGGGAACAGGGGCTCAGGCTACGATACTAGGAGCATAAGATCGAAGGTTGAGAGCTCAGCTAGAGGCCTGTGTCAGTTTCTGGGCATCAGAAGGATCTAGAAGGGAGAGTAGTTCTGAGCTAACTCAGTCTACCTGCTGCCCAGAGCCAGCTAGAGTTTTGTCTTCCTCCCACTTCTGACTAAGATACCTACAGTTGTAGGCCCAAACCCATTCACAACCACCGTGAGGCCAGTTCTGTCTCCAGACAGGGTAGAAATGAAGGGCTGTTTTCTTAGAGGTCATTTGGTCCAGTGTCAAGACCTATTCTTATTGATGGTGCTCATAAACTAGTACAGTTGACCCTTGAACAACACAGGTTTGAACTGTGCAGGTCCACTATACGCAGATTTTTTTCAATAAATACATACTATAGTCCTATGTGATCCATGGTTGGTTGAATCTGTGGTTACAGAACCTCAGATACAGAGGGCTGACTGTGAAGTTATACGTGGAATTTCAACTACACGGGGGTCAGTGCCCCTAACCCCCCACGTTATTCAGGGGTCAACTGTATTTCCCTGTGCTACACACTTTAATATGCATTCTGTGGGGGAAGAAAACCCATATTCCAGGGCACATAGACAGCACCTGTGGTTTCCCAGTGCCCCAAGTAGCCAATGAAGAAACCAATTTAATTTTGGTTCATCCAGCTTTCCTCAAAAGACCTGGGAACTTTTTTCCCCAAATGCCTGTTAATGTCCTGTGGAGTTAGTTTTAAAGCTTTCTGTGATGGTTCTTTGGCCTAGTTCCCAAGCTGAGGGGGCTCATATCCTCTGGATAAAGTGGAAATGTCCCTCCACCACCACCCCACCTCACTGACTTTCTATTGCCAGCCTCCCTGGACCGTGGCCTGGCTGAGTCCTGCTACCATCCCCTCCATGGCCTTAACTGACTTGCCCAGACTCAACATTGTGGCCCCCTGGAGTCATGAAAACTTGCAAGACCCTGCCTGTTATAATGCTATTTTTCAAATCCTACCCACTTCCACTCCTATCTGCTCTGCTCTGTAACCAGCTCAGACATGGGTTCCCAGGCCTGAGTCCTAGATAGAAACATGTCATACCTGGCCAGAGTTCAGAGGAAATGGACAAGGGACATCCTGATATGACAGAGGAGTAACAGTTTTTCACTTTAGAAATATATTCATTTAAACATTACAGTGAGGGGAAGAAACTCTTACTCATCTTTATATTATAGAGTTTTGTCTAACACACAGTAGTAGATGGTAAGTAGATTTGTATTAAATGGAATTGATTTGCTTCACGACCAAGTCCCTTCTTGAACCTTAGTTCTCAATGTGTAAAGCAGGAATGACCATAATACCTACCTCAGGGAAGTGTCTTTGCAGGATAAAATGAGATAATTATAACTCTAAATTGCTCTATGGGTGTAGGGGATTAAAGACCAGAAAGCTCCTTTTATTTTGCTTTATTTAAAAACCTATGTATTACTGTTTTAATGACTGAAGAACTAATCCAATTTTGTAAATATGTTCTACTATTTAATAATAGCTAATATTAAATAATAAAAAGTAAATAATAAAATTTCTAAACATAAACATTTTTTTCCACAGCTCGATAAAGCTATGTTTATTTTAAATCACAAAAACCAGCCTATACCTTTTTTTTTTTCCTGATTTGGTCCCCTCTGTTATATAGTAGTGGGCTTCCAGTATCAGTTTTTTGATATCTTGGATTGTAAATTTTGTAAATAATCACTATTCAGGGCTTCCCTGGTGGTGCAGTGGTTAAGAATCCGCCTGCCAAGGCAGGGGACACGGGTTCGAGCCCTGGACCGGGAAGATCCCACATGCCGCGGAGCAACAAAGCCTGTGCGCCACAACTACTGAAGCCTGCGTGCCTAGAGCCCGTGCTCCACAACAAGAGGAGCCACCGCAATGAGAAGCACGTGCACTGCAACTAAGAGTATCCCCCGCTCGTTGCAACTAGAGAAAGCCCTCGCGCAGCAACAAAGACCCAACGCAGCCAAAAATAAATAAATAAGATAAATTTTAAAAAAATAAAATAATCACTATACATATAAAGCTGATATTAATTTCTTATGTAAGTCACTAATTATTATGCTTTCTTAGTAGGCACAAATGAAAAGGGGTTTCGTTGTTCAGCTTTGTGACCTGTTTTTGTTTTAGATAAGCTTTTATGCAACATCCTAGGGAGCCCTGAGCCTAAAAGAAGGAGTATTGGAAATGTAAACGCAGTATGTTCATCCCTTCCCCCAGCCTTCATCATTATCTAAGCAAGCAAGATACATTTTAGTCATTCCCTCATAAATCAAGCCCTCCAGCTCTTTAATCTCTTTCCTTTGTCATTCCCTGAATTTCCTCCAGTATGTGAGCCAATGCCTTAGCCCTCCTCAGTCCTAACCAACAAGTTGTCATTTGAAGCCCCAAGGTGACTTATTAGATTTATGTGCTTCTACGTTGACTTGCCCTGTGGGGCTGACCTGGTTCAATGGAGTACACATACTGCCTCTAGAAATATCGTAAGGCTAGAGTTTGTCTATATCCATTTTTTTTTAACTCCAAATTCATGTTAGAAAGAAGTATTTTCTTCCAGCTTCTTTTCCGAGAATAATATTTGACCTAGCAATGTATCGAGATCCATATGAGACAATGTATGTAAAACTAGTTTGCCAAGTGTTAAAGGTCATGTAAAACAAAGTGGGAAACAAAGGAGCAGTACTGTATTTGTTACTGGCTGCTCTTTGTCCCTAAGAAAAATGCTAATAAGTTTTGATATCTCTCTCCCCTCAAAATAATGACTTTTTAATAAATAACCATACTTGGACTTCCCTGGTGGTGCAGTGGCTAAGAATCTGCCTGCCAATGCAGGGGACGCAGGTTCAAGCCCTGGTTCGGGAAGATCCCACATGCCGTGGAGCAACTAAGCCCGTGCGCCACAAGTACGGAGCCTGCGCCCTAGAACCCGCGAGCCACAACTACTGAAAACCGTTCACCTAGAGCCCGTGCTCTGCAACAAGAGAAGCCACCGCAGTGAGAAGCCCGCCCACCGCAACAAAGAAGAGCCCCCCTCGCCGCAACTAGAGAAAGCCCACGTGCAGCAACGAAGACCCAATGCCAAAAAATAAATAATAAAAATAAAATAATTAAATTTTTAAAATAATAAATAAATAGCCATACTCATTAAGTCTTCATATGAGAAATTGTGCCACTTCTTTACCAAGGCTAATTATTGGTTTCTTCAGCAAAACAGTGATATTTTAAATACCTAATGGTGACTTCAATTAACTAAATATGTCAAATTGAACAATGTTTTTAACGCCTTCATGTAACTATATAATTGTTCAAAATAATGTAATCATGGGCTTCCCTGGTGGCGCAGTGGTTGAGAGTCCGCCTGCCGATGCAGGAGACGCGGGTTCGTGCCCCGGTCCGGGAAGATGCCGCATTCCGCGGAGCGGCTGGGCCCGTGAGCCATGGCCGCTGAGCCTGCGAGTTCGGAGCCTGTGCTCCGCAACGGTAGAGGCCACAACAGTGAGAGGCCCGCGTACCTCAAAAAAAAAAAAAAAAAAAAAATGAGTGTCAGAAAATCATGTGCCTTGGTAAACAACATGGCCTGTGTTTGCAGTATATTTATATTCCTTCACAATTGTTTGCATTCCTGCAAAACTGTGAAGTGTTAACAAGCTCCTTTTTCTTTTTCTCTTCCAGGGAAACGATATTGACCCTGAAGCAGTTAAAGGTGAAGTGTTAAAAGTTGGAAATAAGAGCTGTGAGAATATACAGTCACTTTCTGAAGCCGTTTTATGTACGGTCCCCAATGACCTGCTGAAATTGAACAGCGAACTAAATATAGAGGTGGGATTCCTGCTTTCCTCTCATGATGTAAATAAAGATGCCAGCATAATTATGTCACTTGCAGGCTTGACATAAATCATTAAAGCTCATTTGTCTGTTGGCTTTAGCTCATCATCTCAGTCTTGCTTCTTAGTTGTTATTTTAGAAATAGTGAGGTTTTTGTTGCACTGTCTCCTTCCCAAGCTTCAAAGGGTAGACCTCAAAAGTCCTTACTGGACACGCTCCTCTCCATCATGCCACGTTCTTGCCGAAATTTTCTGTAATTCTCAGGAGGGATAAGGACACATTCAATAGGGCCCTTTCCCCACCTCTCACCACTCCAAGAGGCCAGAGCCAACAAGCTACTGCCTGCTACGGTGATCTCAAATGCAGAGACCCATAAGTAAAAGAATATGTATGCACTGGATGAAGTAAAATAAGAATTAAACTATTTTATAGTAACTTCTTTCATGTAAACAGCTAAATCATATAACTGGGAACCGGAGTGAGTGATTTTTTTTTCATTCTTTTTTTTTTTAACAGCTTTATTGAGATTAATTCACATACCATACAGTTTATACATTTAAAGTATACAGTTCAATGGTTTTAGGTATATAACATTATTTTTTAAATTATGGTAAAATACATATAAAATTTGCCATTTCAATCATTTTTTAGTGTACAACTCAGTGGCATTAATTACATTCACAGTGTTGTGCAACCATCACCACTGTCGAATTCCAAAACTTCTTCATCACCCTAAACAGAACCTCTGGAACCATTCAATAGTACTGTCACAATCCCTCCTCTTCCCCAGCCCCTGGTAACCTCTAATCTACTTTCTGTCTTTATGAATTTGCCTACTCTAGACATTTCGTATAAGTGAAATCATATAATATTTGTCCTTTTGTGTCTGGCTTATTCTACTTAGCAAGTTTTCAAGGTTGATCCATGTTGTAGCACGTGTCAGATCTTCATTCCTTTTTAAGGCTGAATAATATTCCACTGTATAGATACACCACATAAGGCTGAATAATATTCCACTGTATAGATATACCACATTTTGTTTATCCAAGAATGTGTGATTTTTAAAGGGTTCCTGAAGTTTTCCAAAAAGTTATGAAATGGGAATGTATGAAAAAATTTAAAAATCAAAGAAGGCTGGGGCTTCTCTGGTGGCGCAGTGGTTGAGAATCTGCCTGCCAATGCAGGGGACACGGGTTCGAGCCCTGGTCCGGGAAGATCCCACATGCCGCGGAGCAACTGGCCCCGTGAGCCACAACTACTGAGCCTGCGCGTCTGGAGCCTGTGCTCCGCAACAAGAGAGGCCGCAACAGTGAGAGGCCCGCACACCGCGATGAAGAGTAGCCCCTGCTGGCCGCAACAAGAGAAAGCCCTCACACAGAAATGAAGACCCAACACAGCCAAAAAAAACTAAAATTAATTAATTAATTAATTTAAAAAAAAAAAAAAAAGAAGGCTGAATCATGAGATCAGAGTTTGGAATTAAAACGACCAGAAATCCTAAAAATCATACCATGTTAGAGCTGGAAGGAACGTCAAAGACTTCTATGTATCAAAACTGAAATAAAAATATTCTGAGACTTTATTATCCCATCATAATAATAATATGATTACTACTTATGGGGAGTCTCCTGTGTCCTCTACCCTACCCTCCAGGACAGAATTAATGTCCTGTTGTCTCTTTTTCTTACTATATGTTCATACTTCTACAGTACATACCATAGCGTACTATAATCATTTATTTTTGTGTTTGTCTCCCTTTCATACTTCAGTTCCTCAAGGTCAGAGACTGATTTTTATCTTTTTACCCCCTAATACCTAGTTATAAGTACAAGCAGCTATGCATAATGTAAGTACTTAAGTGATTAGTAGCCCCTAATTATTTGAACACTGAAACAGAATTGAGGAATGTCTTAATACTCTGAAAGCAGTTATGCTACTTCTAGAACGGTAATAACCAGGTAGTATTTTGAGCCCAGGGAGACTGTGATTCAACTGTGTAGTGTATTTTGTATCTATCATGACTAAATTCTGACTTTTATTTGTCATTTTTAGTGGAAGCAAGCAATTTCTTCAACCGTCCTTGGAAAAGTGATAGTTCAACCAGATCAGAATTTCACAGGACTGATTGTTGGTGTTGTCTCAATATCAATAATACTCTTATTATTACTTGGGCTTTTCCTGTGGCTGAAAAAGAGAAAGCAAATTAAAGGTACATTTTTTGGTTATTGTTTGTTTTAAAGGAGTTGCCTTAAGAATACAGTCTTTACAGTTTAAAATTGTCATAGATTCATGTGTGCGGTCTTATGCAATCCATAAAACCCATGAGTTCTGGTCACTGGGTCAAAGACTACTGGGATCCATGATAGCCAAGTCTTTAACGAGCTCTTTCTCTCTTTCTGTTTTAAGATCTGGGCAGTGAATTAGTTCGCTATGATGCAAGAGTACACACTCCTCATTTGGATAGGCTTGTAAGTGCCCGAAGTGTAAGCCCAACTACAGAAATGGTTTCAAATGAATCTGTAGACTACCGAGCTACTTTTCCAGAAGGTATACTTCAGTTTATTGTTCTGAGAAATACCTATACATATACCTCAGTGGGTTGTGTGGCATTGTTGTTTATTTTTGGTTTTGCCTTTATATTTTCATAAAAATATAAAAGAAGTATTCACCTCTTCTTTGGCCAAAGAAGTATTTAATTTGACACAGAGTTACACGGCTCTTATTTTAAAATGAACTCATTTACATGTTATATGAGATTTTTAGAGTCTTTAAGCTCTGTTCTCACAAAAAGGTTCATTTTAAAATCATTTGAGCAAAGATAAGGTGTTTATCATCTGAGTGCAATGCTAAAAAATTGTGAAGCTCTCTTTAACAACCCAGGAAGAGTTAAGATAGGAAACGTATATTTATTGAAATAGAAGTTGGTACAGCTACATTTTTTTACCCGTTGATCCTCAAACATTTAAATTATACTTTTAGCCCTCCTTTGAAGGATTCTCAATGAACTGTTAGTACTCAGCTTTTTACCCACAGCATCCCAGGACTTGAATATATTTTGAGTCTTATCCAATAAAAACCTTCAATTATGCTATTTAAAAGGGAGGGTTAACATCATCTGTTTTGCAAAACATTAGACCTAATAATTGTCAGATTAGCCAGAGCATTTCACATTGTTTTATTTAAAATCTCCTGGTAAAAGCAAAATGTCTGTATTGTATCTGCTCCATTATCTTTAGAAGTTACAGGACGTGAGTCAAGTACAAGCATTTTCCTGGTTGAATATTTACCAGTGGATAAATAAAATGAGTCACAGACAGTTGAGGATACTGCAGAACTTAGAAGTTGCTCATCAAAACAAGTACAAGAGCAATGAGTCACTTAACATTTTAACTTTTTCAACACTTACTGCCTCTTACTTTTTCAAGTTTATGTTAGTTCTATAGAGATGTTCTATAGACACTGTTAATATTGTCTTTTCCCACATGACTCCCTTTACCTTTAAGAATTCAAGCCCTTAACAACATGGACAAATCAAATCCAGTTTATAGTTTTGAAATTTAGATCTGTTTATTATTTTATATTCACATTTAATGGCTCTAATTTGAGATCTTTAAAATTCGCAAGCAATTTTTTTTAAAGAAGCACATTTAATCTTCCTTCAACCTCATTACTCACCAGACCTCTGTCATCATTGCTGAGAAGCTTGAGTTTCATCCTCTTTCCTACATTGAACCTACTCCTTGGAGATATGGAAAAATAAAATAGGCAAAAGAAAGTTATCCAGATAGAATAATGAGGAAATGCACAGCCAGCACCTAATAAAGAGGCACCTACAGAACTTCTCTCTCTGTGTGCGGTGGGGACAGCATCCTTATCAGTCTTTCATGCAGACCTAGAATTCTCTGTGTGTCAGACCAGAATCACACACTGATGGTTTAAATTGGTTTGTGTGTATGTTTGAACTTAGCCCAAAGGTCAGTACAATTTCTATGCCAGAG
The DNA here is from genome assembly GCF_951394435.1 of Stenella coeruleoalba. Lineage (NCBI taxonomy): Eukaryota > Metazoa > Chordata > Mammalia > Artiodactyla > Delphinidae > Stenella > Stenella coeruleoalba. The sequence goes on from NC_137155.1 coordinate 72,602,899, forward strand.
GATTTTTTCCTGTGCCTCATCAAGGGTTTCCCTTAATCTCTGCACCTCTGAAAATTTAGAACCCTGATCTCTAGGTGCAAAGGTTTGAGAAGTGAAGACAAAGGAACTGAGTTTAGAGAGGTTCATCCGCATTTCCATCCCCTAGGAAAGGTTTGGAAACCCGGACTCTGGAATTAAAGGAACAGACACCCAGCTAGGCTCCTTCCTTCCCTTACCCATCCAACATCTCAAGCACTCCCCTGATGTTCTACATCCTTCTTTTAAGGTTGCATCTGTCTCATTTCCAGCTAGTGATTACTATAACTACAGGTGGTCCCAAAGCTTTTCTGGAACCACTGTTGAAATTTACTGCTCTGGCCAAATTGATGTATTAACCAAACTTCCAACGTGGCAGATACTAAACATGTTTAAGTGGGCTTAGGAATACTTAGGGTACCATCAACTTTCTTTTTAATGATCCTCTCTTAAGTTCTGATTTTCCTGCTCCTTTGCAAAGGAGCTTTCTGTGCTAATGCGGACCCCCTCATAAGCCTCTCCCCTCTCCCTGTGTTATATACTAATACATTTCAATACCCAGTTAGTCTTCAAGTCAGTTGCTGCCAGTATAATGCCCTCTCCTTGACATGTATGCATTCCCTTTGGAAAGGGTGAAGCAACTGGTGGCTTTTTTGCCTTATCTGGCATTAAGAAATGTATTCTCAGCCCCATAATTCCCTACCCCTGAAATGGAAAAGTTTCACCTAGAAAAAGGGAACCTTGCTTGAGGCTCTTACCGTTTTGGTTATAAAGATCAATTTACAAGGAATGCTGATCTGATCCCTTTCCAAGTGTCCTCAAGTAAGCAATGAGAATGGCACACTAACCCAATTCTAATCTGCTTTCTCTAAAGAGTGATAACACTAGATCTGCTGCCATCACCACAGTATGGAGAACTTACCACAAATGTGAAAAACTTTCAGTTCTGAAATTTTAGCCATTGCATATTTCTAGTCGTTTGTGTGTATGGGTGTATATTTATATAGAGAGATATAGATATATATTTCACTTTACATATTTTTCATTGACCAGGAATCCACATAGGTTTTGAGCAATACTAATTCATTCCATTAATAAACACTTGTCTCTCAAAAGGCATCTTTTTTCATTTTCTTATAGTTGAGTTGGATTTTTGTGGGGGCCAGGCAGTTGCTTACTATTTTTGCTGCTTTGCATTCTTACGAATATAGTATATTAAAAAACAAATCTCAAGCTTGGGTTTTTGCTATACCTAAAAAGAGAAATGTCTAAGGAAATGAAGAGGGAAAACAAGCTTTCAAAGTTACTGCTTGATATTCTTACAAGAGAATCAATAATTTTTTTTTAAACACACACACGCATACCTGTATCTTTTCCCAATTTTATTAAACCAATTCCTTTGTAAGGGTTTTTCCTAGCCTCATTCAATGATACAACCATTATTTCTTTAAATTTAAATTTAAACTTTGGTTTTGTTATTAATTCAGTTTGCTGCCCCTGTTACAGTCCCCACTAAGTGAGGTTTCACTATTGTTTCTAATAATTTTGCTTTATCTTGCAGACCAGTTTCCTAACTCATCTCAGAATGGGTCATGCAGACAAGTGCAGTATCCTCTGACAGACCTATCCCCCATCCTAACTAGTGGGGACTCTGATATATCCAGTCCATTACTGCAAAATACTGTCCACATTGACCTCAGTGCTCTAAATCCAGAGCTGGTCCAGGCAGTTCAGCACGTAGTGATTGGGCCAAGCAGCCTGATTGTGCATTTCAATGAAGTCATAGGAAGAGGTAAGTATTTCCACTCAACTTTTTGTTAAACACGATTTTCCAGTAAGCATTTTATCTTCTGCCTTTGCAGATTAGGAATTAGACAATGGTGAAAGCAACTGACAGAACAGTGATAACAAGTGCACTTGATTTCTGTTCTGCAGACATACAGCCCTGCAAATCACATCCATGGGGATTTGTCCCTGTGCATGGAGACAACTTGATAATCTCCCAAACGTATTAGAAATAAATCACATTCCTCCCTCACCTTTTTCATAATGACAACTATAATTTCTTGAAACGTGCCTTTTACTTCCTTCTAAAAATCATTCTGTTAAGTTCCAATATTTTTACTCCTCTCTCCTTCCAGTCTTTCTCTACCCTGAGAATAGTGACTAACTCTATGAAGTCCTGGTTTATAGCAATTTGTATACTGCTGGACAGCATCAGGAGACAGGGAATTTATAGCCTTCCCTTGATCTGAAGCAACATACGTCATCACTACAATGCACTCCAATTTCTTTATACAAAGAGGAATGAATATTTGTAATAAGCCAGCCAGAGCAGCAATAACAGCTAGCGTGTACAGTATTTGAGGAAATATTGAGCAGGAAAAGAAACCAACCGGAAGCCAGGAAATGAACTCCACTCTTCCCTTTTTTTCTAAAAAGCTTTTACCTTTAATACTGAATGGCCTCTGATCCCTCTTTATTCAGTGTGCGCTGCAAGAGGTAGCAGAGACATCAGCCAGCATGATGCAGAAGAAGCTGATGGGACAATTTGCCTTTTGTGTTCACGAGGCCTTCCCATTTTCCTGTGAAAGCATCAACACATTCCTCTATCGCATACTCCAGATTTTAATCCTTAGCATGCTCCCCTTCCCAAGTAGCAGCTTCGCTGTTAACAAACGTGTTTCACATCAGAGTAATATATAGTTCTTTTACCAGCCTGTAAATCCTAGTAATTGTACCAGTTTTAGAGTGTGTGGCTTCACTAATTATGTTCTAATTCTACATATTGTAAAATTAGTATTTTATCATGAAAGGTGCTAAAAATGGCAATTATCTCTCTTATAAAGTAAAAATCATGAATGATTCTATAAGTATTAACTATTATTTATTTATGTGCTTTCCCCAGTAGAACGTGAGCCCTCAAGAGCATTTATTTAGTCATCTTTGCATTACAAGAGAGTAGACTAATGCCCAACACTCACATGCTAGGCACTCAGGGGGTCTTGGCCAGCTGGACAACTTAATGACTTACACAGCTATCAGACATTTGGCACCTCTGGGGAAAATTACTGCCACTGGATGAAAGGCTACCATTGGGAAAGTGATGTGGCTAAAACCAGAGAACTAGATGAAATGACTCAGAGTGAATTTGCTTCATTTGGGCGATTGCCTTTCAGTTTCTGCCAACCTGGATTACAAACTAACTGGTGACTAAAGGGGGAAATCCTTATTCTGTAATGCTAATCTTATTTCTAATGGTGACATTTTTATTTCATTTCAGTTTATTGGAATATAGGGAGCTTATTTTATTGTATTTCTTTATGTGGGTAAAACTTCATTTTTTATATTTAAAAGATGTTATTTGATCCTTAAAACTAATGTTTCTTTTACGAGGCAGATGTTACTCCTGTTTTCAGTGGTTCCACTGTGGTTGAATATTTTATTATGTTAACCTTTAGTAACAGTTACATCACCTAAATATTTGCCATGTATTAAATAATCATATTGCTTGTATCTTTGGGTGAAATTAATTACGTATACATATTTCACAAACACACACAAATAGTGGTATTGTTAATCAAAAGCATAAGAAACAATGCACTTTTTTTCCATGTAGGAAAAAAAGAGAAATGAAGATCATGAAGAGCTTAATAAATAATATCGTACAATTAAAAGTAATGTGGCACTAACCAAGTTCCCTCTTTCATGTAGGACATTTCGGGTGTGTATATCATGGGACTTTGTTGGACAACGATGATAAGAAAATTCACTGTGCTGTGAAATCCTTGAATAGTAAGTTATATTTTATTTAACAGTGGAGTACACTTTCGTGGTTTGCAAACTAATAAATAGTTCATAATAAAACGTTGATTTACACTTTCCCTTGTGGAAAAATCAGCAGCTGCTGGAATTATGGATCTAATCCTGAAAATTCGTTTGATCTAAATTCTTATTGATGGGACTTCCCTGGTGGCGCAGTGGTTAAGAATCTGCCTGCCAATGCAGGGGACACGGGTTCAAGCCCTGGTCCGGGAAGATCCCACATGCCGCGGAGCAACTAAGCCCGTGTGCCACAACTACTGAGACTGTGCTCTAGAGCCTGCAGCCACAATTACTGAAGCCCGTGCGCCTAGAGCCCATGCTCCGCAACAAGAGAAGCCACCGCAATGAGAAGCCCGCGCACCGCAATGAAGAGCAGTCCCCACTGGCCACAACTAGAGAAAGCCCGCATGCAGCAACGAAGACCCAACGCAGCCAAAAATTTAAAATATATATATATATATATATATATAAATAAATTTATTTTAAAAAATTCTTATTGAAATGTTTCCTCAGAAATTATCCCTCAGAGCCCTCATAAGTAAGAATGAAGGAGAAATGAGGTTCTTGGATGAGCCTAAGTATCATTTAAGTATGTTTGGCTTATAATATTTGTTTTACAAGTGATATTTATGGAAACTATGGGAAGCATGTTGGCACATACAGTAATAATGACTCATTTTACCCAAAGACATTACTATAATTATTTTTTAACCATGACTTCCATCAAAAAAATAAAAGATGAAATAAGAAAACAGGAAAAAAATATGCCAGCAGAAAATTGAAAAATTGTAAATGTGGTAATATCTCATTTATCCACATTTTTGGTGAATGAGGTATTCCACATAAATGTACTTCCTTAACAAGTGATACTTACCCTCTTTTAGTGCTAGACATATATTTTTTAATATTATCTGCTATTGAGAAAATCTTTTTAAAATGGAATGCATACTCTTTTTAAGAAGCAGGGAATGCTGGAGTTACTCAGTTTTCCTGGGTCTCTCCCATGTATGCATGTTATTAAACTTTGCTTAAAAAAAAAGAGAAAAGAAACATGGAATGCTTCCAAACATAAACTAAGACTTTATTAATGACCCAGAGCCATAATTATGGCATAAATTACTGTCTTGTACAACCCAATATACTCCTCATACTAGAGCTTTCCTGGCTCCACCTTTGCTGACAGGTCTCACATGTCAGGTCAGTGTGCTTGCCTTTTCTACCCCCATTTCTAAATTTCTGCTCATAGTTTGAGGCAGCCTGAAAAAATGTTAACAAGATATATTACAGATTTATATTGGAATTAATAAGCATTCAATGCGCACGTGAAAGGTTTTCTTACAAGATACATTATTGCCAGAAATATTTCAGCTTTTTTAAACATAAATCTCCATGCTGAGCAGTGTTCTGTATGGTTCATTTTTTTGAAAGGCTAACCACAAGGTAATTAAAGGGACAGTTTATATGAAATCTAACTACAAACTGTGATGGATTAAGTATAATTGTCAATAAGTTTGCCTCACTAAAGAGTACCCCTGCCAGTTGTACTCAGAACAGTCCTAATGCCAACAAATCTTTCTCTGTCCCTGGTGTGTGCTGATCTCTGTTTGGTCCAGATGGACTTCCAGGTCTTGGAATGCATTGCATTTGTAGAAGAATATCATCACTGACACTGATACTAATCAGATTAATAAATTAAAGGTTGTTAACTCTTTATTAGTGCTGACTATTGTCAGGCCCTCGGGATCTCTATCCGGAAATGATTAGAAACTATTATAACAAAATAGTCTACTTAGATACCATAGACAACGTTTGGTCTTCAAATCCTCCTACTCCGGGGATTGGAAAACTATGGCCTGCTGCCTGTTTTCATAAATAAAGTTTATTGAGACTCAGCCACTATTGTCTGTGGCTGCTTTTGCGCTGCAATGGCAAGAGTTGAGTATTTGCAACAGAGACCATAAGGCTTACAAAGCCAAAAATATTTACTATCTGGCCCTTTACAGAAAAGTTTGCCAACCCCTGCCCTAGACAATCACTACAGAAATGGACTGGCCTGCTTCTGTCTCCTTTTTCTGTAAGAGACAAACTATGGTTCTGCATGAGACAAACAGATTGCTAGACTCTTACAAAAACAGGTACAGGTGGTGACTTAAAGGTGTAGCACAGGGACTTCCCTGGTGGTGCAGTGGTTAAGAATCCACCTGCCAATGCAGGGGACACAGGTTCGAGCCCTGGTCCGGGAAGATCCCACATGCTGTGGAGCAACTAAGCCCGTGCACCACAACTACTGAGCCCACATGCCACAACTACTGAAGCCCGCACACCTAGAGCCCATTCTCCGCAACAAGAAAAGTCATTGCAATGAGAAGGCTGTGCACCGCAATGAAGAGCAGCCCCTCCTCGCCAAAACTAGAGAAAGCCCGCGCGCATCAATGAAGACCCAACGCAGCCAAAAATAAAATTAAAAAAAAAAAAAAAGTGCAGCACAGGTGACATCATTCACTCAGAAGTATTGTAAAGAAACACTCTGATGATAAGGCATCAGGGCAAGATGTAGCCCAATGGTTTTACATTCCATTGCTCTCCCTCTCTGAACTTGACAAAGTAATCGTTGTCCCTGTAATGAGGTTAATGTCTCCACTGCTGGCTTTCTCAGGAATCACTGACATAGGAGAAGTTTCCCAATTTCTGACCGAGGGAATCATCATGAAAGATTTTAGTCATCCCAATGTTCTCTCGCTCTTGGGAATCTGCCTTCGAAGTGAGGGGTCTCCACTGGTGGTCCTACCATACATGAAACATGGGGATCTTCGAAATTTCATTAGAAATGAGACTCACGTAAGTATATTACCAAACTTACTAATTCATGAACTAGCTGTAAGCCAGCGAGTCTTCCAAAATGTGCCTGTTCTGAACCTTTTTAAAAGCTTTTAGCCAAAGAAGCACATATAAAATGTTTGCACCATTCAAATGGACAGAGGCCAATTCAATTCGCTGGTTCCTCAAAATCCTCTATCCTAGTAGGAAGATAGTGATATTTAGAAGGGTCTCCTGGGGGCAGTGATTCTTACCTGCACTGCAACATCCTTGCTGTACCATCTGCTGGATAGGTACTCATCTTTGAGTACCTACTATATGCCAGAAAAAGTACCACACAGGAGACGTAGAGCCAGAATGAGCCTCAGCTTTCAAGGAGTTTTAACCCTAGAAGGAAGAAATACATCGAAAATTAATTATAAATGGGTCTCTTACTATTTTTCAAGCTTGCCACCCACTCTTCTACCTCAGGACCTTTGCACTTGCTATTCTCTCTGCCTGGACTACTCTTCCCCAAAATATCCACATATCTCAGTCATCAACTTCAGCTTTTTGCTGTAATGTCATCTTCAAAATGCAGCTTCCCTGACCTGTCTGAAGTTGCAGCTGACCACCACACCCTCATGCCCTCTTTCTTGCTCCTCTCCGCTGCTTTGTTTTTCTTCATCACACTTACCCTCATATCATACACTAGGCCTGAGTTATCCAATACTGTGGCCACAAGCCACACGTGAATGTGGCTAGTCCAAACTGAGATGTGCTGTAAGTATAGAATACATCCCAGGTTTTGAATATTTAGTATAAAAAAAGAAAGTAAAATATCTCATCAATAACTGTTTATACTGATTACATGTTGAAATGATATTTGGGATGTGCTGGGTTGAAAATATATTGTGAAAATTAATTTTGCTTGTTTCTTTTTAATTTTTTAATGTGACTATTAGAAAAATTTTAATTACATATGTGGCTTGTATTATATTTCTATTGAACAGTGCTCTACTAGGCAATAAATAAATAATATATGTATACACACACACACACACACACACACACACACACACACACACACACATATCCCATTAGAATTCAAGCACATGAGGGTAGCTAATTTTGTTCACTGCTGTAGCAGTAACACCTAAAATAGTGTTTGGCACATAGACTCTCAGGAGCTATTTGTTGAATGAATGAGCTCAGGGTTACAAAAGAGGTTCTTAGATGCTTGCAAATGAGGGTTTTCTAAGTGACATTTATGCTGGTTCCTAAAGGCTGAGCAAACAATGGCCAGGCCAGGACCAGGGAGGGAAGAAGGAGTCTCCAGAACTGAAGTCACAGATGGCCCCTGGCTGCTTCTTGGCTCCTGTGATCAGGCCTCTTTGGGAGTTACGGAGTAGCTTTACTCTTGATCAACAGCTTCATAAACATGAGGTCAGGTTCTCGGAGGAAATAAGCTCTAGGACAGTAAAGAAATATTTTGCATTCAGTCAAAAGAATAAAATATTCCCTGGCAGTGAATTTTTGCAAATAAGATGAATTTACCTTACAAAGCACAGAGCTTTGGCCTTACCATACCCACTTTTCCACTCTAACTCTTGCCATTACCCTGATGAGTTCATCTGGTTGGATATGCCATCTTCTCTAGGTATTATTCCCCCGGGGTTAAAGCATGATAGAGATTTCCTATTATACAGTATCATGGCCTTTTATAGTCCAAGGAGTCTATACTTATTACAACCACTAACAGATATGTCTTAGAGAAGCCTAAAACACAGGAAATGGCCTCTCCACGTGCTGTATGCATTAAGGAGGGCTGTAGCCCTCCTTTCAGAGTCCCCACTGTCTGCCTCTTAAGTTCACAAACTCCACAGTGGCTGCTGAAGAAGAGATATCCTGTTCCTGATGGCCAGGCACCAGTAGGGCTATCAGCCACAGTGACATCTATGTGATTTCAGATACAGTTCTCATAGGTACTAAAGGCATTACTCTGTCCATCCAATTTTGTGTGTTGAGCTTATGGAGAATGAGATTTCCTGTTCTCTGTTGGGTCCAGGCCACTGGTGCTTCAGTACCAGTAGGAGGGCTTCTGATGTGATTGATTTCACTACAGTGTGGGCTTTGGAGTCTAACAGATTTAGGTTAAAACCCTAACTCCACAACTTAGCATCTGAGTGGTTTGGGGTGATGTATTTTTCTGGGAACATCCTTGTATTAACCGTGTATTTCTGATGCTCTGACTTGTGGGGACATGCTGACCCTGGAGAGACTGCCCCTCCCAGGACTAGCAAATTCCCAGAGGTATTAAACAACTCACCTTCAAAGAGCATGCCTTTCATCACCAAACCAACCACTCCAGAGCCCATACCCCAGCCACCTCCTTTAAAGTGCTCTCACACTCTGGGACATTATCCACCTGCCCTGATCACTTCAAGACCAGGTACCAGACTACTAGGGACAGTCCCTATACCCCAGAGCCCACTGAAATTATTCAAACCAGCCAATTCTAAGCCTGCTTCACCCATTCCTTCCCACAGAAACCACAATACAGACTCTTGCTTGTGTTTTCCCCTTGCTCCCTCTGCCTCCTTATTAACCAACCCTGGTGCTTCCCTGAGTGGCCTTGTATGACATGGCATGCCTCCTTCTCTTGGGAGTTGTGAGTAACAGCCTTTTCGATGGCAGTTGTTCCCATCTGCTGGCCTTACCACACCTAAATAATAATAAAACCTACATTTTAAAACACCTCCAGTTCCCCATCTGGAAAATGGAGCCCATATCACAGACGTGAGTATATAAGGATTAGCCAGAGTTTATAAAGACATCTAGCCTGGTACTTTGCAAATAACAGATACTTAATAAATTATTGCTGTTATCAACAGGGCACAAGTTATTATTTGAAACAAGGTCATTCTTATAAACATTTCATAATTCTGAGCTCATAGCTAGAACAGTAAATGCTTAGTTTATGCGTTTCCAATTCTCTTTGATTACAGAACCCCACTGTGAAAGATCTTATTGGCTTTGGTCTTCAAGTAGCCAAAGGCATGAAATACCTTGCAAGCAAAAAGTTTGTCCACAGAGACTTGGCTGCAAGAAACTGTATGTAAGTAGAAGAATCTCTGTGCCTGCAGTCCAAATTAAGTGACAAGGAGGAATCTGTTTTCCACTGTTCAAGGCTAGAGAGGATGTTTTCTCTTCTCATGCAAAAGTCCGTTAGTTCCGTTACAGTTTTAAATCGATATGTAAGCACTGGGGATGTAGGTGGGGCTTTCAGGCTTTATCAAACAGAATTTAAAAGGAATTCTCCAGAGGGGGTCTTAAACAGCTGTTGTGTGCTCTTGCTTTTCTTTTTCCTTCCCACCCATGGCCCCCAGTGTTGTGGTTTCACACTGCATTAATTTTTGGGAGGGAGAATTTGATCTTCAGCATTTTGCAGTGAAAAGGAGAGGGCTGGTAACACAAATACCAACATATTGTAACTTCCCAAGAGTGGATTTGAAGTCAGCCTGCAGAAACCCTACCAAAAATGGTATTTGGGAATGAATATACAAAGAACTTTATTTGTGTCTGTCTGCCTGGGCTGTATAATACAACAGTCAACAGTTTGTAGTTGATTTGTGCTTTCCCTTACATGGCACTGATTCATGGCTCATGGTACGTGTGAATGAAAGAACTGTGCTATTAATTTCCTACCTTGGTTTTGGTCAATGTAACAACATAAAAGCCAGCTTAAACAAAAGGTACATAGCCTCAGATAGAAGAAATTGATTTTTGTTGAACCTTGCTGTTTTCCTAGATGCTTTACTGTGTATCGTTTTTCTCTGTTACCTCACTGGCGGAACATAAGAGTTGTACGTACTAGCCTCGCCCACTGAGAATGAAAAAGGAAAATAACAGTCCCCTCTCATATCTCCCCCATAAAACTAAGTATTGCTAATAAGCTGGCAAGTGAAAATTAGTGATTGCTTTGGGTAGTCAGTTGGCATACTCGATTTAGCAACCAAGGAAAGCTGGGAGGGTGGCCAATTTTACTACTTCTCCAGATCTACATGAAAGCAAAAAAGATTTTCTTATGCCGCATCATTTATAATCTCTTTCCTTGGTCTGTTGAATTTAAAATGGAAATGTCAAGAATTCCATTGTAATTTAGTGTTAGTCAAAACAGGCCAGATGAAGCCCTCCCTTCAGAAGTTATGGATTTCAAATACTGAAGTCCCTTATTCTAATCTTTAGAGGTTCAGCATCACTGTAAATTATTCTATTTCAGCCACCAGTAATAATTTTTGTTCTTTCTGTAGGCTGGATGAAAAATTCACTGTCAAAGTTGCTGATTTTGGCCTTGCCAGAGACGTGTATGATAAGGAATACTATAGCGTACACAACAAAACAGGTGCAAAACTGCCGGTGAAGTGGATGGCTTTAGAGAGCCTGCAAACTCAGAAATTTACCACCAAGTCAGATGTGGTAATGTATTGATCACCCCAACCTCCTCTTTTACTTTCATACCTAACTTTTTTAGTAGTTTTATGGGAACTTAATTTTTTATTAATTAATTTATTTATTTCTATTTTTGGCTGCGTTGGGTCTTCGTTGTTGCACGCAGGCTTTCTCTAGTTGCTGTGAGCAGGGGCCTCTCTTCGGTGTGGTGCATGGGCCTCTCATTGCGGTGGCTTCTCTTGTTGCGGAGCATGGGCTCTAGGCACGCGGACTTCAGTAGTTGTGGCATGTGGGCTCAGTAGTTGTGGCGCACAGGCTTAGTTGCTCCGCGGCATGTGGGATCTTCCCGGGCCAGGGCTCGAACATGTGTCCCCTGCATTGGCAGTGGGATTCTTAACCACCGCACCACCAGGGAAGTCCCAGGAAGTTAATTAAAAAAAAAAAAAGATACCTTCAGCACCACTAATTTCAGTTTTCTTCAGAAGTAAAAACGGGCTTGACTGTCTAACAGGTACCCATAGTATGTTTCCATAAATTCATTCATTTATTCGGAAACATTTGTCCAGAAGAATAGCATGTTAAGTCCTTGGGAAGCCCAGAGCTGAACCAGATATGAACCCTGTCCTCCAGGAGCTTTTGCTCAGCAGGAATGGGAAGGCATGTCCGTCACTAACTCACACAAAGTAGACTGGGATTAGTCCAGCCACTCATAGCTCAAGGGCAGAAGAAGCTGTAACTGAGGCACGTCTAGCAGTGTGGGCCTAGCTAGAAAAGTGCCCTCCTTTATCTGCAATGGTCATCCTCCTGTCACAGAACAAGCTGCTAAAGGCGTGCACCTGAGCTATGAGGGTAGGCAAGACCATGGGCAGACTCACCTGGGCAGCCAAATCTACCACACTGCCCTTTCACCTGGTGGAGGAGGTGGTGCTTGAAATGGGCCTTAAAGGAGGATGGAAATGATGGACAATGAAAAAATGCCAATCCAGGTGAGGCAAAGGGGCAGGAAAGTATACAGATCTGTAAAGTTCTAAGGAAACAGTAAGCAGCAGTGATTCAGCAAAAATAGAAGGCGCAAAGGGAACTTGTGAGACTAAATTGAGAAAAATATTTTCATAGTAGGTCATAGAGATCCTTGGAAAGCAAACTAGGGAGTCTGGAATTTATTCTCTGGCCATGTGGAAACATTAAAGTGAATCAGATTACACTACAGCCTTTCTTCATTCTGTAAGATGTTTTGAGAGGAGTAGATGCAGGAAGACAAAGTGAGAGGTAGAATTTGAAATAATATAGAAATTGTAAGAACAGAAAAGAGTTGGAAGGAAAGGCATCTCAGAGGTAGAATCAACAATATTTAGCAAGAAATTGATGAAAGTCAAAGCTGAGCAAAGTTATATACTGGTGCAATTACAAGTATGTGAAACAGAGGAGCAAAAGCCGGTTTAGGAGGAAAAATACCAATTGAACCTTGAACATATTGAGTTTGACTTGGGAGTAGGACAAACAGGCGAAGTGTCTGTCAGGCAGTTGGAAATGTGGATCTGCAGCTTGTACAAACTCTTTAGTTGTCTTAGTCAACTAGGGCTGCCATAACAAAGTATTACAGACTGGGTGGCTTAAACAATGGACATTTATTTTTCGCAGTTCTAGAGGGTAAAAGTGGGAAATCAGGGTGCCAGTGTGGTCAGCTTCCGGTGAGGAAAACACATGGCCACCTTTTCACTGTGCCTCATGCTAGGGAGAGAGCAAGAGTAAGCTCTCTGGTGTCTGTTCTTGTAAGGGCACTAACCCCATCCTCATGACCTCATCTAAACCTAATTATCTCCCAAAGGCTCCACCTCCAAATACCATCACAATGGGAGTTGGAGTTTTAACATATGAATTTGGAAAGGGGGGACACAGTTCAATCCATAGCAGAGGACAAGGCTGGAAATAGGCTTTTGAAAGTCCAAATACAATTATTCAGAGGAACCTACATACATGAAGTAAGGGAGAAAAGGAGAGAGGTGGGAGACTCAGAGGAAGAGAAAGTTTCAAGAAGTAATGGGATATGGTCAGCAGAGTCCACTGCTACTCAGTGCACAAGAAAGGTCTTGGAAGCTGAGTGACCTAAGTGATTTGGTCCAGAGTGTGCTGAGGAGCCTGGGTGGTGGATGGAATATTCTATTTGCCTTTAATAAGTCAAGAGGACTATGATATGTGGAGTTAGAAAAATGTTAATGTCTCAGTCCTTGAGGATAACAACTGAAAACAGGAAAAGTGTTAACTGGTGACATCAGCAAACAAGATTGGGAGAAAATAACGTTAATGGAGGACATAGATTGCAAAAGAGAAAGGGTTGGCAGCTCTTAAGGTATAATAGGGGACCGGGATCTGAGTGCAGTGTTAGGAGGCGGGAAGTCATCTGCCTCCTCCCTGTGAATCAGCAAGAAAGAGAGGTGTGGCCTCTATTGGTAAGAGTTTCAAAGATGTTGTGGTCTTTAAGTGAAAGCAGAGTTTCAGTTCCTGAGGAAGTGGGGGAGTCATTAGAGAATAAGTTGAGGGTGACTGGGAGTCTTTTCAATGAGCAGGTGTATCACAGGACAAGGTGGAGGAATGGGACTTCAGGGTGGATAAGATTGGTAAGAGGATGTGATAGCCCATGCTAGAGCTTAATGCCTGGGATTCTGATCCTAAAAGACTCTGAAAAAGATGAAAAAAGCAGGTGCTAGAGAGGTAGGCTTGAGGACACATTAATGATGGTGGCAAGTGAAGGCATAAGGTAGGGAGAATTAACTCATCCTCAAAGAACATACATTTCATCCAGACTTGACTACTGGTGAGAGCCAGAACCAGCTCTTACAACTCAATAAGAAGACAAAATAGCCCATTTTTTAAAAATAGGCAAAAGATTACGTAGATATTTACCACGGAGATGTATGAAGAGCTAGCTAATAAGCACTTGAAAAAATATGCCCACACAAAGACTTGCACATGAATGCTCACAGTAGTGTTATTCATAATGTCCAAAAACCAGAAGCGATTTTAATGTCCATCAACTGGCGAATGGGTATATAAAACATGGTATATCTATACAACAGAATAATACTATTCGGTAACATAGAGGAACCACTGATGCATGCTACATCATGGATAAACCTCAGAAACATTGTATCAAGTTAAAGAAGGCAGACCCAAAATATTACACGTTGAATGATTCCATTTATGTGAAATTTCTAGAAAGAGGCAAAAGATTGAGACAGAAAACAGATCAGCGGTTGCCTGGGGCTGAAGGTGGGAGCGAAGATTGACTACCAGCAGGCATGAGGGAAGTTTCTGGGGTGTTGTAATTGATCTAAAACTGAATTGTGATGATAGCTGCACAACTATATATAATTTGCTAAACATCCTCGACTGTACACTTACAATTGGCACATTTTATGATATATAAATTATACCTCAGCAAAGTTATTAAAACAAAAGAAGCCTGATGAAATTTTGGATGCTCAAGGCAAGAGTTGGGATTCTGAGCTTTTTGACAACCCTGTACACACACTACTATCTCCACAAAAATACACGCACACTGCAGGGAGGTTTAGCACTTCTTATAAAACAGCTGTCACTCAGATACTTGACTAGAAATTTACACAGGCTTCTATAGATACGAAGTGCTATGTCTTTCTCCCTCTTATTCAAAGCCACTATACTGTACTACATAAAGGGTGAACCTGAGTAATCCATACAGTGCTGCTTTGGAAAATGGTTATTGATTGCATGGATAAATTTGCATAAAGTTTCATTTCCAGGACAGCACAATCTTTTGAATGTTGACATGGAACATTTCCAAAAGCATGTAATAAACCTTATGTATGTTGAGACCTACAAGCAAAAACTTGCCTGTTTGTAGAAAGGTGTACTGTCTTGCAAATGCCAGATGGAGTTCAGCTAAAGTCTGAATACTCTTGAAGCCCTTTCCGACAAAATTGGAATGTCTCTATATGTGCAGTTATTCATACCCAGTATTACACAGTGTCTCACACTTAGTACAAATGCTTCCATTAAAGTCAATACTGACTTCTCAGTTGTTCAACCAACTGGCTTTTTCATCCTGCTTCACCATTCTGCAGTGTTTAATATCGTCAACTACTCCTCCCTTCTTGAAATTTCCTCCTTCTTTGGTTTCGGGGGACACTGTACCATCTTGTTTTCCTCCTGCTTTTAGGCTGTGTTTTCTTTACCTTGACAGCTTCTCTTTCTTCTCTCACAGCCTTACACACAACTCTCCCCCAGGATTTTGGTCCCCAGGTGTCAGCCTCTCTCAACGATTTCAACCATTCCCATCAAGGGTCCCCTTTGAATCTCTCTTCCTAGATATTTTCATTAGCAACACAAATCTACCATGTTCAAAGTCAAATTCTTTCCTGCCAACTGTCAGTGCCTCACTTCTTTATTTCTATTAATGGTATCACCATTGTGCAACATACCAATTCTTCACCCTTTTTATTGTGCAGTTCTTTAAGTTTTAAAGATTGCATACAGTTGTATATTCACCACCACAACGACCAGGATATGAAACAGTTTCATCATCCCGGAAAATTTCCTGTGCCTCTTTGTATTCAACCCCTGCCCTAATGCTAAGACCTGGAAACCACTGGTCTGTTTTCTGTCTCTATAGTTTTAACTTTTCTAGAATGTCATATAAATGGAATCATACAGTAAATATGAGTCTGTCTCCTTCACGTAGCATAATGTGTTTGAGAGGTATCAGTAGTATCAATGTATCAGTAGTTATTCCTTTTTTCATTGTGGCAAAAACATAAAATTGACCATCTTAACCATTTTTAAGGTACAGTACAGTAGTGTTAACTATATGCATATTGCTGTGCAACTGATCTCTAGAACTTCATCTTGCAAAACTGAAACGCTGTATCCACTGAACAACTCCATATTTCCCCCTCCCCCCAGCCTCTCTGGCAACCACCATTCTACTTTCTGTTTCTAACAGTTTGACTACTTTAGATACCTCATTATAAGTGAAATCATACAGTATTTGTATTTTTGTAACTGGTTTATTTCACTTAGTATAATGTCCTCAAGTTTCATCCATGTTGTAGCATATGACAGGATTTCCTTTTTTAAGGCTAAATAATACTCCATTGTATGTATATACCACATTTTCTTCATCCGTTTATCTGTCAATGGACATTTAGATTGCTTCTGTCTCTTGGCTACTATGAATAATGTTGCTGTGAACATGGGTGTGCAAATATCTTTTCTAGATACTGATTTAATTTCCTCTGAATATATATACCCAGAAGTAGGCTTGCTGGATCATATGGTAATTTTATTTTTAATTTTTTGAATACTCTTTTCCATAGCAGAATAATTCACTCCTTTTTATTCCTAAGTAGTATTCCATTGTGCAGATGTCCCACATTGTGTTTATCCATTCACTGCTTGAAGGACATTTGCGTTCTTTCCTGTTTTAGGCAATTGCTTATACATAAGTATAACTGCTGTAACATTTGCTTAAAAGTTTTCGTGTGAACATAATTTTTACTTCTTTTGAGTAGATATCTAGAAGTAAGATTACTGGGTTGTAAGTTAAGTGTATGTTTAACTTTATGAGAAGCTGCCAACTGTTCCACAGTGCCAGTATCATTTTATATCCCTAACAATAATATATAAGAGTTCTAGTTGTTCAGCATCCTCACCAGCATTTACCATTTTCAGTATGTGGGATTTTAGCCATTCTAATAGATTGTAGTGGCGTCTAATTTTCTTTTTAATCTGTATTTCCCAAATAACTAATGATGTTAAACGTCTCTTCATGTGCTTATTTGCCATCCTTATTCCACCTTTTGTGAAACGTCTACTCAAGTCTTTTCCCCATTTTTTAAGTTTCAGAATTTATTTTCTGGTGTTTTTTAAATTGGGTTGTTTGTTATTTTACTGTTGAGTTGAGAGTTCTTTATATATTCTGCATACAGGTACATGTTATCAGATATGTGTTTTTACCAATATATTTTTCTAGTCTTTGGCTTGCCTTTTCATTTTTTTAATGGTATCTTTCAAAGAGCAGAAGTTTTAAATTTTATTGAAAATGTTATCAGTTTACCAGTTGTTAAATATTATCAATTTATCCATTTTTTTAATCAGTTGTGCTTTTTTATAAATTGTGTTGTATCTCAATTTACCTATTCTCAAATGCTCAAATTTGGCTGTGTCTATTCCTTGATTGCCTTGGCAGTGTGCCTTTCTATCACTTTTTATAGCTTATAACAATCTCTCACCTCTAATAACTGCTTTGAGCATCACCTTTGATAAAGTGAGGCAGAGATTCTTCAGGTGAGCTCACTGCTGGTGCTCAGATATTCAGAAAGACTTGACCATTCACACAATAAGCAAGAATGGCAGCGCTCTCCTGTCTTGAAGCTTAAACTGACTTGTTTCCATCATTCTTTTTTTTTCCTCTTTTTCGATTAATTTTTATTGGCGTATAGTTGCTTTACAATGTTGTATCCATCTTTCTCAACGCACAGGTATTGTACACCACCCCCTCCCTTTGTCTCTCTCTCCCCTTCCCTCTCCTGGCCCCCATCAGCCTCTGTCTTCTTGGTCAGCATCATTCTCCTCCTTCACTGCCCCTCCCCGCTACGAGCCTGGCGGTCCAAGCCGTTATGGGGAGTTTGGAATGCAGACTGTTCATGGAAACTGCCTCCCTCTCACCTCTTCTGTCCCATGATTCCTCCAACACTCCTCTGATACCCAGTTATTGTCCAAGCCCTATCATTCCTTATAAACTTATCCAACTCTTTCCCCTTTTTTGCAAATTTGCCTCCAGGCGTCCTATAGCTTAGGCTGTTGGTTAGGGAAACCTGATCACACACCAGTTATCAGCCTCTCAGAACTTTGGTTTCTTCATCCTTAAAACATCTACAAAACTGATTACATTACAGGGTTGTTGATAAAGATTAAATAAGACAATCTTTTTTTTAAAGGGCATGACACCCACCCATGCCAGGCTCATTCGATGACACGTACTCTTTCCCACCACTCCAATTCAGGAGTTCAGTCTCATAAGGTTCTGTGTTGCCAGTAAACAGTAGCAGCCCTCACCTACTCCTGTTCAGAAAGCTCCTAACTGGTCTCCATGTTGTGGATCGGCTTCCCCTATTTGTCTAAAGCAGAGTGTTTACAGATGCAATCTCCTGGAGCTCGACCCCAGTCACATCCCATCTATTTCAGTTTAACCCACATTCAACATTCAAAAACATGGTCCCCTTTCAACCTTATCTATCCGTCGTCCCTTCATCTACTCCACACATCAAGAGTGACCTGTTGTCCTTATGGTTCAAAAAAACACACAAGTACTCTTACCCCTGGGCCCACTCCCTCCATCCAGAACACTCTTTCTGCCCTTACAATACACGTATCTATTTAACATATTCTCCCTGTTCCTCAAGACCCGCTATACTGTCACTTTCTTCCTAAAGCCTTTCTCAGTACCCCACTATTATCCCTTTGCCTTTTCACAACATTTGTACCTCTTTTCTATAATTGCTCTGTATCACAGTTATTAGATCTTATTGTTCTATGTGACAGTTAATTGCATAATACTCTTAACCCTGTTAAATCAGCCTTGGGGCCTATCCAGTAACTTGAACAGTGACCTACTTGTGCATCATCAAGGATCAGTAGATACTTGTTAAATTGATTTAAATTCTAATGCAAATTCTGGAACTTGAAGGTTAACACAATGAAGTTGTCAGAAGTGCCTCATAAGATTTTTAGGCGTTGAAAACTTTGACTTTGAAGGGCAAAGTTATCTAGTGCCCACCTGGGAAGGAGTTTGTTTTCTCTATTTGGATCAAGGAAGTCAGTGACCTTAAAGGGTTCTTACACTCGGGCAAAGGGAAAAAGTCATTAATGGAGATTTGTATCGGCAACCACAGTGTCTACCTGGTTTCTTTCTTTCAGAAACACAAGCTTTATTCTCCTTCTTGCTGAGTGTTACAAGCTACACTTGCTTCTCAGTGTTATGTTTTCCTGCCCTGCATGTCTGATCTGTATTCTCTTTGCCCTCCTAGCTTCTTTTTTCTCAGTGCCTCATTCCTGCCGCCATGTGCTTCTTGGTCTGTGAGTGTCCTGGAAGTGTTGCTAGGGGAGAACTGATTTCCTTGGTCCTCGGTGACCCACACGTGCTGACTTACTCTCATTGTGTCATTCTCACCTTGGCACACGTCCAGGGCGAGATAATATGTATGACCTGATCTATTCCAAGGAGAGTGCTCTAAATCAAGAAATTGCATACTTAGTGAAGTTTAGTAGACCAAGCAAGACCCAAGAGTCAAGAACTCTTAAATGTTCATCCCTGTGTGAATTCAGATTTATTGGGGAATTTTTAGCAAATCAGTCAACCTCTCTGTGGCCTTGTGATCATCCTGTAAAGTACTGTTACAGCTGTTTTATATTAATTTCCTCCTTTAACATTTTCAAAATATATTTTATTGAAATTCATTTTCAGTTGAGAGCCTTGATGCCTAACAGTTTTATTACTTCTGATTTTTAATATGGATTTTTACTTTTACTGACTTAGACCTTCTCTTTTAGCATTAACTTTTAGATATGGTTACATTTCTTAAGGAGTACTTACATTCATTTGGAAATCCCACACATTTAAATTTTGGAAGCCTTGTCTTTTCTTCTTTACTAATAATCTAAAATTGTAGTGAAGCTATTATAAAAAAGGAGGATAGAAATGTTTTAATGCTTTGACCCTGTAAGAGAGAACTTGGAAAATGCACTCTACAAACTACTGATGAAATGTTAGTCATCATGTGGACTTTGAAAACTTTACATTTACTTGTAATCTAAACTTTATCCAATTCTGGTTTAAACGAGTCATAATTATGTAGCTTACTGATTGCCTTTAAGGAAGATTTTGCCCAAAACAGCAATAGTATTAAATACACTAAACCAAGTTTAGTTATGAAGACCTGCTGATCACCTTTCATATTTGTGTGGTCACCCTTCCCTCACCTGGATTCTCCCTTCCCTTGTTTGACCAGTGGTCCTTTGGCGTGCTCCTCTGGGAACTGATGACAAGAGGAGCACCACCTTATCCTGATGTCAACACCTTTGATATAACAGTATATTTGTTGCAAGGCAGAAGGCTCCTACAACCTGAGTACTGCCCAGATCCCTTGTAAGTAAGAATTCCAACAGGATCTTCTTTAGCTCTTACGTTCTTTTCTTTTACAGAAATACTTGCCTTCAGAGTCCTTACAGCATTGTTTCCTTTCTGAAACAGGTATGAAGTGATGCTGAAATGCTGGCACCCTAAAGCTGAACTGCGCCCATCCTTTTCTGAACTGGTCTCCAGGATATCAACGATATTCTCTGCTTTCATTGGGGAACACTATGTCCATGTGAACGCTACATACGTGAATGTCAAATGTGTCGCTCCATATCCTTCTCTGTTGTCATCACAAGATAATGTTGATGGCGAGGGGGATACGTGATGGATGGAGGCACCTGTACCACCAGCCCCCTTCTGAGAAGCATTACTGAACTGTCCAAACAACAGTCCACAGTTTGTCCAATATTTTTTTCACTGCCTGGCCACTGAAAGGCCACCAGGTATTATTTGCTTTTGCCAAAATTGCACTATTATAGGACCTTATATTGTTATTTAAAATGACTGGATTCTACGGAATTTCTCATCTGACAAAGCATCGGAGCCAGAAGCTTGGTCCCACAGGCCAGTGACCAACAGCAATCCTGCAACTGTGATGACGCTCCTGTCACATTCAGGCCAAAACCTGAATGCTGGGTTGAAATTTTTAAAAATCGGGATCCCACCTGATTTCATATGGGGAACTGAAGCAATGCATTTTGAGGGCTTCTTGATCACAGAAAATTCAAAAGAAGTGGTCATGTCCAGGAAAGACATGGCAGCCCTGCGACCAGGCCACTCATTTAGACTTAAAGCGTTTCAAATAACTTTTATGTGTTGTATGAACAACACATTTTTTTATTACTGGTGTTGTCATTTGCCCATTAGGTAAACATTCCCTTTTAAATTTTTGTCTACACATTCCTTTTATTGGAGAACTATCCATAGACAACACGGTCAACATTTCAAAACAGCAGGACATGAAATGTGTTTATAAATTAGTAGGAATATTTACATATGTACATAGACAACGTTAAGGCTTTCATAAAATAGCTTAGTCACAGTGAAATATTTGTCATTTAAAAATCAACTGTTTGAGAATGATGCCTTTCTGATCTGGATGTGGACATTTAGAAGTTTTGTCTGTTTTTTTTTTTTTTTTTTAATGATGACTCTGAAAATGAAACAAGTAATTTGTGATGATAAATGTTTTTAAAGGTAACTCAGCATGTTTTTAAAGCAAAATACGTCTGACTAAAACTTTATTGGTTCCAATCATGGCTCATAAGTAGAGCCGAGAAAGAATCGATGGACTGGGAATATTAGCCTCTTTCTCAGGTGGCAGCCTTCCACCCCACAAACAATTGGAGACAATAAAATCAGGAGGAGTCCAGTTTTGCATTAGGACGTTTTGTGTTAAGCAAAACATATTTTAGGGGAAAAAAAAAGGCAATTGAAAGTTCTGGCCATTTCACCTGGATGAACAGTTACTCTGGTCGGGACTTTTGTGATGTTTTGTTCTGTGAGATTTTGTGCTTACTACTGTATAATGCATGTGGCACAGTATACTCTAACTGGTTTTGTCGATGTAAACATTTAAAGTATTATATTTTTATAAAAAGGTTTATTTTTAATGATGTAAAAAAACTTTTGTTAGGCCACAAAAATACTGCACTGTGAACATTTCAGAAAAGGTATGTCGGACTTGGATTAATAACAGCATGGTTTTAAATGGCTGTAAATAGTGATAAGGAAATGTACTGACTGCCAGTACACCCCACCCTCATTACATCATCAGGACTTGAAGCCAAGGGTTAACACAGCAAGCTATAAAGAGGGTTGTGTTATGCTAAAACCCAATAGTAGAGTTGAGCTCTTGTTGCGAGAGAGAGTGATTACAACCAAAAGCTCTTTGACAATGGTGGAACTTATCAGAAGACACAAGGAATTGTACTGCAGTGATACTTCAATTCAAATATTACTATTTCAGAAGTGTAAAGAGTAATACTGATTCACAGAATATTGTAAATGATGGTGAGGAAGAAAAAATCCACTCTGCAGAAAGAAATAACTGTCTCCACCGATGTAAGAGAATGAATACATCGAGAATAGCGCTTATGTAATCAACCCATCAACAAGACTGCACACCTGTATATATGCTTGAGAAAGCTACAATGTGAAAATCATGTTTGCTATTTATAAACGTGTCCTTAGGTTAATGTGTCTGGACAGATTGTGGGAGTTAAGTGATTCTTCGAAGAATTAGATACTTGTCACTGCCTATACCTGCAGTTGAGCTGAATGGTACTTTGTATGTTAATAGTTGTTGTTCTGATAAATCGTACAATTAAAGTGATGTATCATCTTGTATACTGAGTTGGTTTTTGCTAGTCATGCCTGATTGCCTACTCCATTTACATAATGACAGAGGAAGCCTAAGATTGATTTCATCTGACTATACCAACTCATCCATTTATGAGAGTGTTAGTCAAGTTAATGCATAGACATCTAAAAGAATTTTCATCCTTGATTCTCAGGAAGTCTGTCTCTCTAAGGGTGGTTTCCCCTGCGCTGCTGAATTACCTAACATTTCCCTGACAACCTTTCAACTGCTGGAGCACCTGGCCCCTACTTCAGCTTGATCCTCTTCTCCAGCAAGATGCATCCTTGGACCAGAAGACATGACAATGGAGCTGCAACCCCACAGTTGGCACAGAGATAGCTAGTTGGGTGTTGGAGGAGAGAGACCTTCTTACCCCCTTAAAACTACTCTTTTCATCTACACAGGTTCCCACTCTTCAGGTGCCCCCAAGGACTAGAGCAACTACCTTCAGGTTATATCCATGAATATTCTTGTAATGGTAAAGGGATTCAAAGGTGAAATTTCAGTCATCTAAGCTTTGGGGCAGTCTGAAATTTTTTTTTAAAAAAAGGTCTGAGTTTAAACTAGTGCCTACAAAGTAGGCACTACTTTGTGGGGGCTGATTCTTTAGTGAAAGAGAATTTAACGCCTGTACCCAGTCAAACTCCTTCCCCTCCAAGAGATGCATTTCCATAGGAAGTTCAATCAGACCCCATGCCCAGAAGGACAAGAACTTGTCATCTTTATATCCCAAGTGTCTGTCACTTTTTTAGCATGTCGTCAAACAGTGCTCTACTGAAACAGGATTTTCTTGTCTTCAGTCAATCACTTTAAGCCACCACAGATACAGAGTTACCCAGGTAGCTCCCATGATGTTTGGTGAATCACTGACATGGGGGGTGGAAGGGAATCTTTCTAGGGAGAGAGGGATAAAAAGATATCCCTTTACAAAGTTTTGCTTGATGCTCTGTATTTTTAATTACCACAGGATTTTTCACTCTACAGTGTAGGCATCAATTATATTTTTGCTCTCTCTGACCTACACAGGAGATTGCATCCTTAAAGAAATTTGATGAAAGGATACAAAACCTGTACAAGCACATTAACTGTTTAATTGCTGACGTCTTGCATTGTTAATTTACCCAGTTTAGTTCAGGAAACAAGTTAACATTATGTAAAAGAAATTAATTAGTATTTAATTTAATTCCACTAATACGTAGTGAGCATCTGCGTATGTCAGGCATTGTACTAGGTAATGGAGATTTACAAATAAACAGTCTCTCCCCCTCCAAGGAATTTAATTGAAGAGACAAACAGTATTACACAGTTAGTGAATATTAGAACTGTGCATTTTCTTAGATCTGTAAACCATCTAGAAGAGGCTTCACAGTTTATAATTGGAAGTTTGTAGTTTTTGACCCCTTGACCTATTTCTCTCACCCCCTCATCCCCTTTGGCTACCACCAATCTGTTTTCCGTATCTATGAGCTCTTTTTCTGGGGTTTTATTTGTGGTTTGGTTTTGGGATTTAGAGGTTTTTTTTTAGAGTCCACATATAAGTGAGATCATATGTCTTTTTCTGTCTGACTTATTTTACTTAGCATAATGTCATTGAGGTCCATCCATGTTGTGGCAAATGGCAAGATTTCCTTCTTTTTCATGGCTGAATTATATATATACATATAATTTTCTTTATCCATTCATCCACCAATGGACACTTAGATTGTTTCCATGTCTTGGCTGTTGTAAATAATGCTAAGATGGGAGTGCATATATCTTTTTGAGTTAGAATTTTCATTTTCTCCGCATAAATGTCCGAAAGTGGAATAGCTGGATTGTATGGTAGTTCTAATTTTTTATTTTTTGAGGAACCCCCATACTGTTTTCCATAGTGTTTGCACCAATTTACATTCCCAGTAGGGAACAAGGGTTCCTTTTTCTCCACATCCTCACCATTATTTGTTACCTCTTGCCTTTTTTTTCCCCTTGTCTTTTTGATAATAACCATCCTAACAGGTGTGAGCTGACACGTCATTGTGGTTTTGATTTGCATTTCTCTAATGATTGGTGATGTTGAGCATCTTTTCATGTACCTGTTGACCATCTATATGTCTTCTTTGGAAAAATGTATATTCAGATCTGCCTACTTTTTAACTGGATTGTTATTTTGATACTGAGTTGTATGAGTTCTTTGTATATTTTGGATATAACTCATTATCAGATGTATGATTTGCAGGTATTTTCTCCTATTCAGTAGTTTGACTTTCCCTTTTGTTGGTGGTTTCCTTTGCTGTGCAGAAGCTTTTAAGTTTTATATAGTCCCACTTTTTATTTTTGCTTTTGGTGCCTTTGCTTTTGGTGCCAGACTCAAAAAATTATTACCAAGACTTATGTCAAGGAGCTTACTACCTATGTTTTCTTCTAGGAGTTCTACGTTTTCAGGTCTTACATTCAAGTCTTTAATCCATTTTGGGTTGATTTTTGTGAATGGCGTAACATAGTGGTTCAGTTTCATTCTTTTGTATGTGCCTGTCCAGTTTTCCCAGCACCACTGATTGAAAAGACTATCCTTTCTCCATGTATATCCTTGGTGCCTCTGTTGAAAATTAACCAACCATATACGCGTGGGTTTACTTCTGGGATTTCTGTTCTGTTCCATTGATCTATGTGACAGGTTTATGCCAATACCATACTGTTTTGATTACTATAGCTTTGTAAAATAGTTTGAAATCAAGGCGGGTATCACAGTTTAAACATACCAAGTGAAGCTTCTTAGTAAAGCAAATAGATCAAGCTCTGACTTATCTTGAGCAAAATACTGAACCTCTCTCAACCTAAGTTTCTTTGTCTGTCATGTAGGTTAGTCCTACTTACTGCACAAAGTTGTACGAGGACTAAAAAATAGTGTATATAGTCACCTGGATACCATAGTTGCTCAGTAATTGTGATATTATTATTATCTTCAGTAAAAGCCCATGTAAATGTAGCCTGCAGTTGATGAAAGGGAAATGAAGCCTGAAAGGAACCTTACAGATGTTTAAATACAAATTCTTACCCCATCCCTCACGTCATACCAGCTTTATACAGTGGAAATAAAGCTGTGATTCTACCTCGTCCTTGAATATTGATACGACAGTACAGGTGGGGGCTGAGAAGCATGACAAAACAATGACAAGATGGTGGCACCTTTCCTCTTAGTGCCGATCACCCAAAGACTACCTCTATCCCTTCTTGTTTCTCCAAACTCTCTATTAGTCCTTTAATCACTTCTCCAATGACTAGTTTCCTTGTTTCTTGTTTAGCCTTCAGACCTAGAATTCACAACAGACATGGAAAAGAACAACCTGTCTAAATTATAGGAAAGTTGCAGGAAGGCACAAGGACAGGAATCCCAATTCTCAGTATTACTGAGAAATACTGAGTATCACTGAGAGTATTACTGTTCCTTGCTTTGCTCAAATGGGTGGTTAATGATTATTCAAACTCAGGAAAAGTAGTGTTTGGGAGATAAGGAATACTTCGTTAATATTATGATCCATCTGGATGACTAGACATACATAGCTGACTATGCAGACACGTAGGATGCACTCTTGTGGTGCTTTAGACAATTTCAGGAGAAAGGTATGCAGACATTATGCCCCAAAGGAAGAAATGCTTATTGCTTTTAATTCCATAAAGTGTTTTTCTTCTTCATACCTGACATTTTTCTTCAGGACTATCTCAATTCCCTATCTATCAAAACTTGGAAATAACTCCAGTCATAAACCAGTGAAATATTTCAGTTGGTGAATTGAAAGTAATAAAATAGAGGCTCGCCCAAACTGTCCTTTGTTGTAAATTACACCAGAGGTCTAGATTACGTCAGCCAAAGGTATTGATCACAATGCTGAGAGGTTTATAACTACTATTGACTTACCATGTGACCCTGGAGCAGAAATCTAGGAAAATTGCAAAAGCATATCTACGATAATGAAAAGCCCATCATTAATAGAACGTACTATCCTGTCATCTAACTAGTACTGTGTTGGCATCAAGGCAAATATTTAACTAATGCTAGAAACAGAAGGTACTTCTGTCTTCACCCTTTTTTCCATTGCATGCTTCTGAGCTACTCTGATGAGTGTGTTTTCCCTCTTATCACTAAAGGTATAGGTTTTTTTAAAAAACTGATAGGAATTAATTAGTTCATTATTTCCATATAAAAGTAGCATCAATCATCCAAATAGCTCCTAATCCTTTATTATTTTTTTAACAAAGAGCTAGTTCTCCATATAACTCAATTTAGAATAGGGCTCAAGTCCCACTCTCCTGGGCAGTTAAATCCTACCTGGTTAAGCATTCCACAAAAACTAGTTAGCATTAAGGAAGCAACTCTGAGATGAAAATGGCCATATTTAGGATACACAAACGGAAATTTTTAATTTAAGTAAACTACTAATTTAACATTATTTTGAAGCACTGGTCCCAAATTACAATGATAATTAATTTTTATCCTTTTCTTGAAAAGAAGCCTTTTGTCTTTATGTGTTCACTCTTTCACTGTCACATGGGTACATATTTTTCCACCACACGAGTTCCAGGCTGGCAGAAACGTCCACTAATCCTTAGACCTCTGGGCTGGAACGACAAAAATGCATAAAATCTTACCAAGCCAAAAGAGATCAACTTTAAAAATCTTTGGCATCCAAACACGTCAGAACCGTTTTTCACTGACTCCCCAAACCATTTGTGTTCCCCATCATGGTCCATGGAGTCTGTAACATCAGTTCCTGCTTTTATTGGGCAGCCTGGAATTTTTAAGCACCATATTTCATCTCATTTTCCTTTACCTTTCTTGGTTGTTTATACTTTTCACAGTTGTTTTATGAGTTTTCTTTCTGTCTCTAATTCTAGAAGTGTTGGAAAGTGGTAATGGACAGACTGCTGTCTGCCAACCCAAGCCATCACTTTGATGTTTGCCACTGTTACGGTGACATCTGCTCTTTCCATTATAGTCAAGCAGGGCCTTCCCTTCCACAGAACTGTGACTAAACAACCACCATATTCATCAGTGGCAACAATTCTTGTAAACAAGAAATGCCAAATTCAGAGCCTTTGTGAAATCCTGTCCCACACTTCTGAAGTTAGGCACATGATCACCTTTAGAGATTACTTCAGAAGTACCAATAAAGAAAAATACAGAGAAACCCAAATATCCTATCAGGATACTTTTGCAAACCTGTTTCTGATTTTTTGTTAGATTATGAGAATTAAATGTAAGGAATTTAAACTAGCTTCAGTGGTAGCCAAAAGATCTATGGAAACACATGGGTAAAGCAAGAAATCACTATCACAAAGATACTATAAAAACATGTTTCAGAAACAAAATACCCACTGTTAAAACTACATAGGTACTTTTTCTGAAAATGAACTTAATTGATAAAACAATAATGATAATAATAATGATCTCATCCCAAGACATGTCATAGGAATTAATGACTGTCTGGAAGCTAATGGGCTAAGGTAATGCTCTCAGGAATTAGTCTTGCTTGATAAAATGCTGTTAGTTTAGTAAACGAATGCTTATAATGACAAAGTAAAAAAACAGAGCTGCCACCATCGAGCCTGCCTGATTCACAGGGAAAAAAAAAGTTAATGAGTCATGTGCTGCTCTTATTCATTTTTTCTATTCAGTTGTAATATATCCTTTATATTTTTTTTTCATACATCTCTCTCCTACTTTTACTCTGAGGATATGTTTGCTTAAGGATTGTTATACTGACAGAGATTTAAGCTCTTAATAAAAATGTAACTCCCTCTAGTGCAAGCATATCAAATTTTAAATTATGATTACTTTGAATCATTTTATTTTAACTACTCTGATGTGAAGAAAATGTGGATCCTCCACATGTGGGCTTTAGAATATTGCCTCCAAATTATAGTTGGCTTAGAAGTCATTACTCAACATCTTATTCCAAGGTTATTCTAACAACTGACCTCCTTATTCTGCCCTCTCCATACTGACTCTTATAATCTAAAACCAGCTGCCAAAATTATATATCTGACTATGTCATTTTCCTGCTTGAAAACCTATGCCCATTCCTAGACATTCCCTGCATCAAGTCTTTATGTTGCTATGTCTCGTTTTGTTTTGTTTATTTTTATTACAAAATATATCCTCATGGAAAAAAAATTTTAGTTTTACAAAAACATACAAAATGGACAGGAAATATCCTCTGACCACTCTCCCACACTCTCCATTCTCACTCCCTAAGTGTAACTGATGTTAACACTTTCATGTATATTCTTGCAGAAATTTACACCCTGCATTAGTTCTAAAACTAAGCCAGACACTTCAGAACATCCTTCACAAGCCTCCATTTTACTGACCAAACTACTACTCAGCATAATCTCCCCAGTCAAGGAAACTGTCTCTCAACCTCTGTGACTTTGAAATTCCACTGAAATCCCCCTTTTGATTTTAGTAAAGAGGGCTAGACTGAGCTATTTGGACCATGCTCCCCCCACTCCCTAGCTGGCTGATAATTTGGTGTCCCTTCAAACTGATGTTCTCTAAATATTTTCTCAATCTTTATTTAAATAGATTTCAATGATTTTTCTCTTAATAAAAATAATTAAAGAACAGATTTACTTATTTATT
Organism: Stenella coeruleoalba; assembly: GCF_951394435.1. Classification (NCBI taxonomy): domain Eukaryota; kingdom Metazoa; phylum Chordata; class Mammalia; order Artiodactyla; family Delphinidae; genus Stenella; species Stenella coeruleoalba. The sequence continues at coordinate 72,632,143 of NC_137155.1, forward strand.
TCCATTTAACAAAGCAGAATCAACATACTAAAAAAAATCAACAAAACATTACATTTTTCTAAAATTCTAGTTCTCTTTTGCAATATTCAAAACTAGACTCCTTGGAAGTTATAAAGGTTTCAGCTTACGTAATAAAAATAAAACACCCATTCCTGATAAGCAGCATTCTGTGAGGGTTATTTCAGAATTTCAGCTGACAACTTTTAACTGAGTGGAACTGTATTTACACGTGGTAAACATACAGCACAGAGATGGGCTGTTTACTGTAGCAGGTTACTTTGCTTCACTCCAACTGTCCTTTTGGCAGGAGCATGCCCAGCCTAATTTCGTCTGTTTCATAAGGGGCCACATGTGGAAACCTGAATCGGCTGACATCATATTACTGACTTAATCCAGTCATAATTCAGGGCCCAGTGACCTGGCAAGCCCCCACCCCCACCCCCTTATTCTGGATAGAAGTGCTATAGCGTAGAGCTTAGGTGGACACACTTTGGAATCAGACACTCTAAGTTTTCATCATTTCCACCACTTACTAGTGACGTGATTTTGGACTAGTTGTTTAACCCCCCTAAGCCTCAGTTCCACATCTGTAAAATGAAAATACAAACAGTGGCTTCCTCATAAGATTGTGTGAGGATTAAATGAAATGATACAGTCAAAAGTTTAATGAAGTGGCAGTAATATTTATAGGGACCTTGATTTTTACTATCATCTTCATTATTATTATTAATTACCTGCCTTTCTCCACAAAAAGATTCTACATGGAAGGTGCTAGAATAAAATTACCATCAAACAGGTCCAAAGTTTGGCACAATCTAGAAATATGTGAAGGAAAAAGTTATGAAAACAGACGCTAGTTTTCTTCATCCTTTTTAGTAATACCAGCGTGACACTAGGAACAGGGTCCTAGTCTAGTCCCAGCTGACTTTACTATCTGTGTGACTCTCAACGTCCCTTAATTTTTCAAGTTGCACTTTTCCTGTCTATAAAGAATGAAGATAATTATACCTCACAATGCTGGTTGTTAATATTAAATGATATAATGTTTTATACAAATACATGGTATTATTATGGTTATTAGATTCATTAAAATATATTTTTAATTTTAAATATATTTTAGAACTCATCTGATTCATAAAATTCCCTCTAACCAACCCTAGTGCTTCATTTGCTCCAACAGAATGGCTGGAGTTGTTTACAGAAATCTGTACCTAGAATCAAACGGCTCAGGACTGGAGAAGGCTGCAAATCTGGCCCCAGCCTCCGCTCAAAGGTTCTGGGTGCTAATTGCTTGCTGACCCTTAAACAACTCTACGTCCTCTTCAGAGTTTAAAGTTTGGGGTGAAATCACTGCCCCTTCTCAAAGATAAACACAAATGCAGATCTGAAGTGGTGTCCTGAGCTAACATGAGACACATTGAGTTTGAATCTCATCACGGCAGTGTTTTTCCAACATAATAAATTGCTCTTTGTTCAAATCAGAAAATGAATTCACTTTATTTTCCAAAATCGGCTCTGCCAGGTTTCCTTGATTTAATTGTATCTTTTTTGTCTGCTGACAATGGAAAGCAGAAGAAAATAGTCTTGCTAAGGAAATGAAATATGACCAAGAAAAACAGGCATTCTCACACTATATGAGGTGGGTTTTTTTTTTTTTGCATTCAATTTTTTATAAGAAAAAAAGGTCTTTACCCTTTGAAATAACAGCATTATTGTGGTGGCTGTTAGGTCATATCTACACAGCCCAAAAGAAAATGTTGGAAAGAAAATTAACCAGTTCATAAGGGTATGGACAACATTATTTTTAAAAGGAAATGGTTCTTCATACATAGAAAGAATAATAAATGATAGCAAAGAAAAATGAGAGTTGAGGCAGTTATTTAAATAATTCAAATAAAATATAAAAGTAAAGCACCTGTGATATTTAGGTAAAATCATATAGAGTAAACACAGTGAACCAAATTATTACTGCAGTTCTTCACTATATTTAGCTAAAATAGTCCTTGCTTTAATAAAATAGTCTTGCTCAGAGAAGAACTCTTTTTTTAATAAATTTATTTATTTTTGGCTGTGTTGGGTCTTCGTTGCTGTGCACGGGCTTTCTCTAGTTGCGGTGAGTGGGGGCTACTCTTCGTTGTGGTGTGTGGGCTTCTCACCGTTGCAGCTTCTCTTGTTGCGGAGCATGGGCTCTAGGCGTGCAGGCTTCAGTAGTTGTGGCACATGGGCTCAGTAGTTGTGGCACATGGGCCCAGCTGCTCCGCAGCACGTGGGATCTTCCAGGGCCAGGGCTCGAACTCATGTCTTCTGCATTGGCAGGTAGATTCTTAACCACTGTGCCACCAAGGAAGCCCAGAGAGAAGAACTCTTGAGTCCTGGTTGGCTGATAGGAAGATCTTGTAATGAATAAATAAGGGTTGAAAGCAAGAAAGAACCAGGTTCCCATCCCAGCTCTGCCATCTACTCACCATTTGCCTGTAAACAAATATGGTTGTCCACTTATTCCATTTTAACATGTTATTGAGAGCCTTCTACGTAACACACACTGTCCTAAGAAGGAAAGATGCAGCAGAGGGTATACTAGACAGACTGTGGCCCCCATAGGGCCTTTATCCCAAAGTAGAGAGAAAGAAAGATGATAGAGATAGGTAGATAGATAGGTGATGGATGGATAGATAGATAGATACATAGATGCACCGAGATAGATATACAAAAGTTAATTTCAAATTGTTATAAGTGCTACAAAAGGAACAAATAGGATAATAAAATTAAGATTAAAATGACTATTTGGCACAGGGGGATCAGGAAAGGCCTCTCTAAGAAATCAAAACATGAGCTAAGACCTGAAGATGAAGAGGAGCCCACAGTGTGAACAGCTGGTGCGGAGCAGTCAAGGCAGGGAGGACACCTGTACAGAGTCCGCTTCTGGAGAAGAAGAAGGCTTTGCCTGTTGAAGGCCCCGGAAACCAACCTGCACGGCAGTAATATGTTGAAGGGGAAGCATGGTATGAGGCAGAGTTAGAAATGTAAGCAAGAACCACTTAGATTTCTATCCTAACAGCAATGGGAAGTTACTGAGGGGTGTTAAGCAAGAGAGAACATGATTTATTTTTAATAGGTTAGTCTGGCTGCAGAGTGAAAATAGATTGTAGCAATGCAAGAGAAGCAGGAGCCCATTGAATAACGCCAGGCATGAGATAAGGGCAGGCTTGAAGTTGGATAGAGGGATTGGAAGTAGAGCTAAGCGGATAGATTTGAGAAGCATTTTTTTAAATATAAAATTATTTATTTTTGGCTGCGTTGGGACTTTGTTGCTGCGCAGGCTTTCTCTAGTTGCGGTGAGCAGGGGCTACTCTTCGTTGCAGTGCGCGGGCTTCTCATTGCAGTGGTTTCTCTTGTTGCGGAGCACGGGCTGTAGGTGCATTGGCTTCAGTAGTTGTGGCTCGTGGGCTCTAGAGCACAGGCTCAGTAGTTGTGGCGCACGGGGTTAGTTGCTCCGTGGCATGTGTAATCTTCCTGGACCAGGGCTCGAACCCGTTTCCCCTGCATTGGCAGGCGGATTCTTAACCACTGCTCCACCAGGGAAGTCCGAGATGCATTTTAAAGATAAAATGAATGCACCGTGTTCATGAATTATATGTGGGTAAGGAGGGAAAGGGAATGATCAAAGATGATTCCTGTATTTTTGGCTGAGGCAACTGGAAGGATGGTGTCCCCTCTTACTGAGAGAGAAAGCGGGGAGAGTCACAGGTCAGATCAAGAGTTCTACTTCAGAAAAGTCAGTTTCAGATGCCTTTTAGACAAAAAAGTGGAAATGCCAAGTAGACATTTGAATATGTAGGTCTAAAGCCTGGAGAGGCAAAAACATCAACATTTGGTGGTATAAAGCTATGGAACCAGATGAGGTCATCTAGGGATGGAAGCTAGAGAGGGCCAAGGATGGAACCTCAGGGCACTACAGTGTTTAGAGGTCAGGGACTTTGAGAAGGAGTTACCTCATCATAAAATGCAAAGTTATCATCTGGAAAGATTAAATAAAAGTATGTATGTTTTGCTACTAGCTGGTAAAGACCCTCAACAATTGTTAATTTCTTCCATTTTGTTTAACCCTCTCCCTGCACACCCACTCCCACCATCCAGATATAATTAACAAATTATATTCAAGCTTGTCTTCTTTCATTTTGAAATGGAAAATTGTGCATCCTGCATCTACCTGTTCACTTTGAGCACCCCAACTCCTGCTCATACTTAGATGATAAATTTATACGATCATTATCATACTTAGAGAAAATCCCCGAAAACAAAAAAAGTAATGGTCCACAATTAATCTAGATTCTGTGCATCAGGATTAGGTTCAGAAAATCCCAAAACAATGTGGCTTAAATGAGAAAAGAGTTTCCTTCTTTTACACAAAACAGGTTGGGAGACAGGTAGTGGAGGACTGGGATGGAGGCTGCAAGATGTTGTCAGGGACCCAGGCTCTAGTCTTTCTGCTCTGCCATCCCCATGCATGGCTTCTATCCTCAAGGTCTCCTTTGTGGTGCAAATGGCTTCCTGAGTTTCAGAATCAGCATTCTTTTTTTTAATTGAAATATAGTTGATATACAATGTTGTGTTAATTACTGCTGTACAGCAAAGTGATTCAGTTATACACACGTATATATATACACATTCTTTTTTTATATTCTTTTCCATTATGGTTTATCATAGGATATTGAATATAGTTCTGTGTGCTATACAGTAGGACCTTGTTGTTTATCCATTCTATATATAAAAGCTTACATCTGCTAACCCCAGTCTTTCACTCCATCCTTCCCCCACCCCCTACCCCTTGGCAACCACCAGTCTGTTCTCTATGTCCATGTGAATCAGCATTCTTTAAGAACATCCCTGAAAGGCCTGCAAAACTGTTCTACTGCTAAATTCAGCCAGAATGTAGCCTTAGAGCTACAGCTAGATGCAAGGGGTGGCTGGGAAATGTCGTCCTTTATTTTTTCACAGCAATGGCCCAGCTAAAAACCAGAATTCTGTTAAGGAATAAGGGGAGAATGGATGTTGATAGGCAACTAATAGTTTCTTACACAGTGTGTCTACAAGACCAGTATCAACCAGTGTTTTTTATGGAATAAACCATTTAATCATCCTCTTTTAATGATTAATCCAAGAAAAAGACACAGCCATCCACCCTGGGTCCTTTGATCCAGTTTTATTCTATCTAATTCTATCTAATTTCAGTAAATTTAACATTGTGGACTGTCAGCATTGTATGAGGCACTTGGTTAAACAGTGTATAAGAAACAGTGTAGGGGCTAAAGAAGATTTTGTAAAAGAAGATGCATGTGAATTAGGCCCAGATGGATAGACCTGAAAAGGATATTCCAAATGGAGAGAGTCATATCAGCAAAGAAGTCAGCAAAGTACAAGAATGGTTAAGGAACAAGAGAGATTCATTTGACCATAATAATATTTGGGAAAGACATAATAATATGTCTATTGATAATAGGCCTTGGTGCCTGGTTGACTGAAAGCCTCCACTGCCTGCAACATAACAATCTTTCTTATTCTCTCATGATTCTGGGAAGTGCTTGGAAATTCCAAGGTGGGGTTGGGTGATGGGAGGATACAATCAGGATAAAAGAGTGTGGGTGTTGTCCTTTTTGGCTTCCAGCCTCTCATCTCTGGCCGTGCCACCCCACTCCTGTCCTGTGAACGAGCCCATCCAGAACCCTCCGTGCCCACAGATATGATGCAGTACAGAAGCGGCACTGGGTTGTTACCTCTCTTGGAAGAACATAATACGCAGTCAGGCACATAGCACTGGAAAAATATTGTGGCTGAAGGCTCACATGGCTCTCCTGGAGCTAGGGTGTATGCTCCAGGAGCACAGAGGACTCAAATCATCAGAGGCCTTTCATATCACCTTAAGGTGTTAGGGAATGGGGAATGACAAAATGCTTTCAAAACAGAGGGGCAACAAAATCAGAACTGTCATTTGGAATAATAACTCCAACAGCATTGATTGGAAAAGGAAATATTTTAAAAGCTCTATTAGGAGACGATTTCAATTTTGTCTAGTTAACTAAAGTGGAAACTGCAGCTGCACTGATGGAGAGTGACAATAGGTCAGCACCCAGTGCTCACATTGCACTGTTGCTTTATGATGGTGTTTGATGACACAATTGTTTACAACCCTCCACTTTCTTCCCTGCCTTATCATTAGTGTTACTTTAGAATAATGAAGTCTGTTCCATCCATTAACTCCACTAACATTTGATCTCCCCGTGGACTGAGGTTAAAAATTAATTACTCTTCCAACATATTGATTACATGACTATAAATATAAAAACAGAACTACAGAGCAACTACAGGGACCTTTGTTTAAATAGCATGTTTGCTCTTTTTAAAGGAGGGAATTAAGGTTGAAGGAACTTGGTACTGGAGGAAGACACTAGAAAAGTGACCCTAGAGTGCCATCTAGTGTTTGTAACATATTTAAGTGCAGTGTATCAAAGAAAGGTCTGGTTTCAGATACTGTGCGCGACTTCCCGTTAAAAACTAGGCAACTTCTGACTACTAAAAAGCAAATTCTTCCACCGCCTGTATTGCTTGTCATCCAGATATAGTTCTGAATTTTAAACAAAGTACTCATTTTAGAACTGCGGCGGAACCAAGGCTTAAGTTCAACTTCTAGGTAGTGGTGCGTTAACGGAATTGGAGGGCACTGTTTGCAGCTTTGCATCATCCCTCATACAACTCTCTCTTTTTATCGTACTGGGAAAAGGTTGGCTCTAAGATAGAGCTAGCTTTTAACTCTTTCTTTTTATCTCTTTAACTGGGTAGTTTCAGACTTTTTCACCTAATTAAAAGTGAACTCATAATATTTCATGAATTAAAGAATGAGTAGCATGGAAGAGGTTAAGAACTGGTGTTAAAAGTCTCCTGCCGTGGAAATTCACTGTTACTGATGCCACTCGTATATCAGAGCACTGCCTTCTACAGACATTAAAATTCACTTTGTTTCATGTCCCTAATACTGCCCAGCCCTTGGCAAGCACGAATCTGACATTATATTAGGCAATTCACACTGACCTAGTAACTCAAAGCAATCATCACTGGTAACTTAAAGTGACTACACTCCAAAAGAGTGTAGAGCCTAAGGTCACAGTTGTAAATCTTGCCACAGAAAGGCCAAAGATTATAATCTTTATGCCAAGTGCTGCAGATTCCTTTCTGCTGAGCAGAGTCATATTTCAAAGACTTTACTAATTTGAAACCTATAGTCGGTTGTGACAATAGCAGATATGGCTTAAATGACATCAAACACAAATTTTAAAGAACACCGGTAAATCAGCGGAAAAAAGGCAATTACATTTATTATACCTGAGGTTGAGATTTTATAGTTCTAGCTTCACAATATACTGAAATTCAAGTATCATAACTTTTATGAATTGGGAGGCTAACAATTAAATAATTAACTCATGCTTAATTAAGGACAGATGTGATCCTGTAGCAGTGTATATTTTTACAATTTGCTATGATTATGTATAAACAGGGGGTATTAATTCATTTGGAGCTTCGTACTATTGAGACCAAGGTCAGAGGTTTGATTTCTAAACAGGATAGACAGCTTCACCGCTGGGTGCCTCTGGGCATCTAATCAATGTTTCCTCAGTGGGCTTCAGGAGAGTGAATGTGTAAGTTGGCCACTGCTAAAGAAAACCATTTTTTTAATTTGTTCTTGTTAGACTTTTTATTACATAAGTAATGTATGCTTCCTGTGTGTAAAATAATGTCAGATGTAGTTTTTTAAAAAGTAGCATTCTTGCAGATTCTAGCAATCCTCTCCAGTACTACCCTGTTCCAATAGATACTGTCACTTTCATATCTTCATGCTTCTCATACTTACTGAAAAATATACGTATATGTTGACTTTAGAGGTTTTAAACAAAAACAGGATCATTCTATGTACATAATCTGCAACATGATTTATTTTCACTTAGCAATATATCACAGGTATTCCTCTAGTACATAGCTCAGTCTTTTTTATTGCCTAATATTCTTTAGAATGGGTGTTTCTAAATTCACTTAATCATATCCTTCCTCCTGGGCATTCAGGTTGTTTCCAGGTTTTTTGTTTTGTTTTGTTTAGTATTAGAAACGATGCTGCAAAAAATATTCTCATATGTAATGTATAATCTAATGTGCCAGCCTTTTATTCTTCTAGGATACAGCCCTAAACACACAGAAAAGTAATAAATAGTTGGGGCATCCTGTGATATTGTGTTAAATATTTGAAGTTGAAAGAGAAGTTTTCTCTTTTGACGCCCAGTAAATCCGAGCATGTTTCATTACAAAAAGACATGGCACATTTGCTCCAGATCTGAAAATCTGGAGAAGAAAATTAAAATGAAAAAGAACAACTCTTTATGTTTATATTAGGATCCTCAGCATACCCTCTGCCAAATTACATTCTATGCAGTGATTTCATAAGATGTAACAACATTAAGTTCTTATCACTACTCCGCAATCCAGTCACGAGTTAAGTAAAAATCTAAACAAGACATCTTTGGCTCAGATGCTCCTGAAAAGAGCATTTCAAAAGAAATCTATTTCGACTTGTTTTTCTAAGATGCGGACTAACTTGAATGATAGGAAGACCACTAGAATTGGAGCCAGACAAATAGGGCCAAGGCCTGGCTCAGTTACTTTTTAATAACCAGTGTTTATTGAGAGCTTACTATGTGCCAGACACTACACAAAATGCTTTGCATGGATTAACAGATATAATCCTCACAATAACCTGATGAGGTACATACTATTATTATCCCTGTTTTATAGATGAGGAAACTTGGGCACAGAGAGTTATGGAACCTGCCCAAGATTGCATAGCTAATAAATAGTTGAACTAGGAATCAAACAGGCAGGGTTCCTCCAAGAATCCATGCTTTTAATCAGTGTTCTGTAAATGGGTAACCCTGAGCCCTTTCCTTCCTAAGATTCAGATAACTTATCTGGAACATGAGGATAATAAACCTATTCTACCTATTTCCCTAGGTCATTTTGAGGACTGAGATCATTGTATGTAAAAATCTCAGTAAGTTATAAATCATTACAGTTTTCGGTTTCTTTCCTAGTTTTTAGAAATGAGCAAGATGCATCCTAGGTAAAATTCTAAAGTAGGTGTCCCTTTTCAACAGAAGGGTTTATAGTTAGGCAAGATCACCTGGCATTGACCTTGCAAGATTGCTGTACTTTGAAGGTGGGGATGATGTCCTGTAGATAGAAAATATAAGTGTAGCATGTGGAATGCATAGGAGACCCAGAATCAGAGATGCAGGCCCAACACTGGTTTCAGCTCTTAGCAACTCTATGACATATTCTCTTATTCTTCAAACTTCGCATCTGTAAAATCTAGTCCCCATCTCGCAGGTTATGAAAGTAACATACCTGCATGTGCTTTGTGAACTACCAAACAATAAGCTGTTGTTTGTATTACTGCCATGTCAGAGAAGAGTAATGCACAGCTCACTCAGGAGAGGGAGAAGGAAAGTGTGCCACTGGCAGGGAGCCAACCCCATTTGCTTCTGTGCCTCAAAACCACTGGAGAGCCTGAATTTGATGGCCGTGGGTTTTGCCACATTTTTTTTCCAACCACAGTTGGCTGGGGCTATTTCCTAACCTTGAGTCCCTGCCAACCACATGGAAATTATTTATTCATCCATCTTTTCATTCAAGTACTAATATATTTGTTGAGCATCTACCATGTGCCTAGCATTGTGCTAATCATGATAAACAATGGGAATACAATGTAATTGAAATGAAGTCCCTGTCCTTATGGAATTTACATTCTAGAGGAGAGATATAAACAAAAGATAAACCAGTAAACAAAAATTAAACCAAATGATAAGAGCACAGCATAAGTGCTAGAAGGAAATTAATAGCAATAAGTGAGAAGGTAGAGTAGGAGAGACCCATCTTGGATGGTGTAGTAGAAGTAAAGGTGGGATCCTGAAGATGGACAAGGGAAGACAGATTTAAGGTCTCCCTTAAAGGCAGAACCGGCATAACCTGATGGATCTGATGAGAGGGATAAGGAAAGAGAATTAGAAGATGACTACGAGGTTTCTGCAATAAACAACTGAAAGGACTATCTCACTATTTACTTGCTCTGTTGTGGGGAATTGGAAGAGGGGTTCTGGAAGTCAAGACTACCATTTGGGATACGTTGATTTTTAAATGCCTGTAAGGCAATCAAATGTCAAGTTGGAAGTGTGAACCCAGAGCACAAAGGAAAGTTCTAGGTTGAAGAAAAAAAAGTTGGGATGTCTTGACAGTACTTAAAACCATAGGAATCCACATTAAGCTGTTGCATATTAGTTTTCCTTTGGTTGTTGACATTTTAATCAATAACAAGTCTGAAAACTATCAAGAATGGATTTTTAAAATCCCTATTAGTGAAATTTCAGGAGCATTGTAATTTTCAGGAAGAATATTTTGGGCCAGAAATTGGGAGGGATTTCTTAGGTTCTGGAAAGTTATGCCTATGGAGTGATCTGCTACTCTGGTGGGGATATGACGAACTGGAATGAGATAGAACTTGGACCAAGACAGACCTGGGCTTGAACTCCTGCTCTCTCATCACCAAGTTATGTGGCTTTAAGAAGGTTTCTTGTTCTTTTCATCTTCTGCTTGATTATCTAAACAATGAAAATTAAAATACCTACCTGGTAGAGTTGTTGTGAAAATTATGGATAATATATGCAAAACATGCCTAGCACAGGATGGTGCTCAGCGAATAGTGGCAACATTAAATTCCTTTACCTTCACTGCACCGTAAAATGTCTTGAAAGACACCACCTCTACTTTCATACCTCGTTTCTCTCCTTGACTCCAATCAAGTTTCCCATCCCTACAATTGCACTGGATCTCCTCTTGTCAAATCATCAGTGGTGTTAAATCTGTCCTCAGTTTTGCACCCCTTCTCTGCAGCATTTGACCCAGGTGATCACTTCTCCCTCATTGATTAACTGTCTTCTCTTGGCTTCAGTGACACCATACCATTCTGGTTTCCTGCCTATATATATCATGGAAAGCTCCTTCTCAGTCTCCTTTGCTGGATCCTTTTCCCAGCTCAAACTCAATATCTCAGGTTCAGTCCTAGAAACGTTTTTCTTTTGTGGCCTCACTCTCTCCAAAGTAATGTTATCCACTCCTATTGTTTTAAATACATCTATACACTCCCAAATTTCCATCTTCCCCTGAACTCCAAAGTAATACATTCAGCACCTCCTTGACATCTTCATGTGATAAGCACCTCAAGTTTAACAGATAAAAAGTAGAACTCTTGACCTCCCCCACTCCTCAAGTCTTCTGCCATCTTAGTAAAATGGTGTTATCATCCACCCAATGGTACTCTACCAAAGTCCTACCTTCCAGCACACACTATCAACTCTATTTCCAAAATATATCCACAAACTGTTTCATCTGTGCTGCCAAACCCCAAGACCCCATCACTGCTTTACTGGACTACTGCTCAAATGGTCTCCAAGATTCCACTACAATCCATTCTTCCATGGCATCCAGAATGAACTTTTGAAAACATAAATCATGTCATGGGACTTCCCTGGCGGCGCAGTGGTTAAGAATCTGCCTGCCAATGCAGGGGACATGGGTTTGAGCCCTGGTCTGGGAAGATCCCACATGCCACAGAGCAACTAAGCCCACGAGCCACAACTACTGAGCCCACGTGCCACAACTACTGAAGCCCACTCGCCTAGAGCCCATGCTCTGCAACAAGAGAAGCCATAGCAGTGAGAAGCCCGCGCACCGCAACGAAGAGTAGCCCCTGCTTGCCACAGCTAGAGAAAGCCCACGTGCAGCAACAAAGACCCAACACAGCCAAAAACAAATAAATAAAATAAATTTATTTTTATAAATAAATAAATCATGTCACATCACTTTCACGTCTAAAATCTTTCAATGGATTTCTGTTGCACTTAAAATGAAGCCTGAGTTGTTTACCATGGTTCATGAAGGCTTACATGATTGAGCCTCAGCTTCCTCTCCAACCGCTCTCATTCCACTCACCCCCTGTAGCACACTACTCTCCCGCCTCACCAGCCTTCCTTCTTTCCTCGAAGCTTGTTTCCCCATCAGCGTCTTGCCCTAGTCTTTTTCTCTGCCTAGAACTCTCTGCATCAGATTTTTTCATGTCTGGTCCTTTCTCATCATTCTCAGAGAGACCTTCCGTGATCACCCAGTCCAAAATAGCACTCACCCCATCAGTCATGCGCTATCACATGACCCTGCTTTATTTTCTTTTATTATTTATAGCCATTTGAAATTATCTTGTTTATCTATATGTTTCCTTCTGTATTATATCTGTCTCCCCTCCACTAGATTATAGACTCCAGGAAAGCAATGATAGATCTCCCTTATTCATCTCTATACCCTTAGAACCTAGACAGAGGCTGACATACAACAGACTCCCAAAAATATGTCAAATGAGTGAATGAATGAGTGAACAGTAGTTGTTATTGCTCTACCCATGAACAAAGCTGAGATTCAGGTATTATGGAATATCATCCTCTCTTGATTCAGTTTTTGCTACTTAACCCATTCCTTCTGCTTTACCTAAATGCCTTTTCTTCTCTTTCCCAAGGCCCAACTAGTTGTTAAATTCTGTCTCTTAAACATCTCTTATTTCTATCTTGTCTTCTCCCACACATGTCTACTGCCTAACCTCAGGATCTCATCATTATTTACCTTAACATTATAGTCTCCTAATTGTTCTATCTTCCTCCAGTTTCATCATTCTTAAATCCAATATCCAATTTTCCAATACACACATTTCAGATAACAGCCTTCAGAATTTCCACGTTTTCTTAGATTCCTTAGTAAGGTCCTCTGCGATTGGGCCCCTGCCTTCTGTGTGCATCACAGTTCACAGATGCTCCTGTGCTCCAACCATTCCAAAATGACTTTCAAATGGCTTCCAAATTCCGCCTTTTTGCTCTGGTACAGACTATTCCTCCTTCTGGAAATGCCTTCCACCGGCCTATACACTTCTCATCTGTATGTTAAACTCATGATCTGCCTTTAATACCCAACTCAAGGATCTCCTCTTCTGCAAAATCTTCTCCAGTCTACCAAATCCACATTGGTCCTTTTGTCCTGTGTGGCCTCTTTAACGTACACATACTTTTGTTATTTTACTTTTCAAGCAATATGATAATTATTTATTATCTTGATACAGTATTGTGAAATCCTTGAGGTCTGAAACTATGTTTTATCTTTGCACCTCTAGCACTCGTCCTGGAATGCTATCAAATGTCACTAATAAACATTTGCTGATAGAGAAAAGCGAAGAAGCTAAAAATAAATGCATTCAACAACCCAACAAACATGCATTATAAAAAAATAAGTTGTGTTTCCAAATCATCATTTAAAAAGCATCAATAAAAGATGTCATACACTATTACTCTTCAGTATTTACCAGAAAGGAATGATGGAAAAATAGAAATTATATATTCTGAAAACCTGCTTAATAATTTTGATCGAAGCTCCAAGACTTGGAAATCACACAGTTTTGAGAACTGTTTGTCAGCACAGTGCCTCTCCCCTCCGTTTGCCACTTTGAAAATGGCCAGCTAACAAAATCTTTTATTTTGCACGCATCTTATTCTTGCTTTGATTGAAAAAATAGCCAGCACTCTGCTTATTATGAGAGCTCTGGGTTGTTTTGGAATTCCTGAACCGAGTACACCGAGCTCTGGGTTGTTTTGGAATTCCTGAACCGACTATTAGACTATTCTTCTAACATTCCTTGGAAATACAGAGCAACGGAGCAGACACCAAAAGGAAGGGAGATGCTTGATGTTCTTTTGGTGGAGCCTGAAAATGCTAGAACCATTGCACTGGACAGTCAGTGTTAACTGGAAAAGCACACTATAAATACAAGCCTCTTTTTTCTACTTTTATCCTCTAAAAATATCTGAAAACCTAATATAAGATGTACATCTAAACTGTACCATGAGGTCTCTCCTGCTCAAAACAAAACAGAAAATAATCTTCCCTACCTCTTAAGGCCTGTTCTTCCTACCATTAAAGTTAGCATATTATATTTATTAAAATCCTTGTTAAAAATCACCTAGGAAGATTTATCCCATGTGAAAATTAATTCTGATTACTCTGTTGGCTGTGTTAGTTTGTCAGATTTTCAAAGAGAAACCAGCTCTCAAGAGGTAAAAGGGGTAAGAAGTTGCTGGTAGAAAAGGAAGGCTGAAAAGGGAAGAACAACTGGAGGCAAAATTCAGTCTACTTTTGACTAAAGCAGGCCTCAATTTTTACATAGCAGATGTGATGAAAACTTGCATGTGAAAGAACCAGAGCAATGGCTTCCTAAAGGACACCCTGATAAGAGTTACGGTTTGTTGACCTGAAACAGAGTGCCAGATATTTCTCAGCAAAGAGGAGTTTATTTGGGATCAGTAGAGAATCCCAATTTGGGGTCTGCAGGCATGGCAAGCCACAGGCAGGTTCCTGCAGGGTAAGGGAAGAAGTCTTTTATAGAGGGGAAAAGGAAGCTGGGAGGACTATAGTAAACCAAGAGTCTGTGCTGTTTCATTGGCTGAGTCTTTCCAGGGAAGAAGAGTCTTTCTTCTACCAGCAGGGCTTTACTATCATTGCAGGGCACGGGAGCACCCCCTCTGGTCTCCCAACTGTATTTAATTGAGGTTTCTGTTGATTAATTTTTACAAATTAAGCCTTAAGAGTCTCTGGGGCTCAAGATGATTCTCAGTCTCCAAAGAAAAGCAGTCTTTGTTTTATGCTTATCTTGCAGTGACAAAGTGAGAACTCGTAAGTTAATGACCTGCAAAAGCATCAAAGGTTAAAAGCAAATATAGGGTTCCTAGCTTGGAGTAGGCTTCATTTATAATGCCTTACATGGGACCTGACTGAATGAGACCACCCTACATTTGCTTTTTCATTAAAAGTGTGAGAAAACCTTAAAAAATCAAGAACTCCTTCTAAAATGTCAGAACTAGAAGGGAGACCCACAGTAATGAAATGTTTTGCTTATGGAAACATAAGAAACAACATGAACACAGAACTGCCTGTACTTACTACACCAGGATGGAATAGACCCAACATGCAGCGGACTGAAGATTAAAATGGCAGGTACATTAGAATGGGCAACTGAAGACCAAACACACTTGAGGTAGAAATAAATGGCAGTGTAAACGGAGAGACTAAAGGCTGACCAGCAAAAAATTTTTAAATAGAGTCTCTTTGCCAGACACAGAATAGATTTTTTGCTGTTGCCATGGTTTTTATTTTTATTTTATTTTATTTTAATAGATCTTTATTGGAGTACAATTGCTTCACAATACTGTGTTAGTTTCTGTTGTACACAAAAGTGAGTCAGCCGTATGCATATATATGTCCCCATATCCCCTCCCTCTTGAGCCTCCCTCCCACCCTCCCTATACCACCCCTCTAGGTCATTGCAAAGCACCGAGCTAATCTCCCTGTGCTATGCTGCTGCTTCCCACTAGCTAACTATTTTACATTCGGTAGTGTGTGTATGTCCATGCTAATCTCACTTTGCCCCAGCTTCCCCCTTCCACCCTGCATCCTCAAGTCCATTCTCTATGTCTACGTTTTTATTCTTGCCCTGCAACTAGGTTCATCAGTACCTCTTTTTTTTTTTTTTTTTTAAGATTCCATAATATGCGTTAGCATACGGTATTTGTTTTTCTGTTTCTGACTTACTTCACTCTGTATGACAGACTCTAGGTCCATTCACCGCACTACAAATAACTCAATTTTCTTTCTTTTTATGGCCGAGTAATATTCCATTGTGTATATGTGCCACATCTTCTTTATCCATTCATCTGTCAGTGGACATTTAGGTTGGTTCCATGTCCTGGCTATTGTAAATAGTGCTGCAATGAACACAGTGGTACATGTCTCTTTTTGAATTATGATTTTCTCAGGGTATATGCCCAGTAGTGGGATTGCTGGGTCATATGATAGTTCTATTATTAGTTTTTTAAGGAGGTTCCATACTGTTTTCCATAGTGGTTGTATCAATTTACATTCCCACCAACAGTGCCCACCCTTTCCAGCATTTATTGTTTCTAGATTTTTTGATAATGGCCATTCTGACTGGCGTGAGGTGATACCTCATTGTAGTTTTGATTTGTATTTCTCTAATAATTAGTGAGGTTGAGCATCTTTTCATGTGCCTCTTGGCCATCTGTATGTCTTCCTTGGTGAAATGTCTATTTAGGTCTTCCATTTGTACTCAGAAAACTATAAAACACTGATGAAAGAAATCAAAGATGACATAAATAGATGGGTAAATATACCATATTCTTAGATTGGAAGAATCAATATTGTGAAAATGACTATACAACCCAAAGCAATCTACAGAGTCAATGCAATGCCTATCAAACTACCAATGGCATTCTTCACAGAATTAGAACAAAAAATTTTACAATTCATACGGAAACACAAAAGACCCTGAATAGCCAAAGCAATCTTGAGAAAGAAAAACAGAGTTGGAGGAATCAGGCTCCCTGACTTCAAACTATACCATAAAGCTACAGTAATCAAGACAGTATGGTACTGTCACAAAAACAGAAATATAGATCAATAGTACAGGATAGAATTCCCACAGATAAACCGATGCACATATAGTCACCTAATTTATGACAAAGGAGGCAAGAACATGCAATGGAGAAAAGACAGCCTCTTCAATAAGTGGTGCTGGGAAAACTGAACAGCTACATGTAAAAGAATGAAATTAGAACACTACCTAACACCATACACAAAAATAAACTCCAAATGGATTAAAGACCTAAATGTAAGACAAGACACTATAAAACTCTTAAAGGAAAACATAGGAAAAACACTCTTTGACATAAATCACAGCAAGATCTTTTTTGACCCACCTCCTACAGTAACAGAAATAAAAACAAAAATAAACAAATGGGACTTAATTAAACTTAAAAGCTTTTGCACAGCAAAGGAAACCACAAACAAGACAAAAAGACAACCCTCAGAATGGGAGAAAACATTTGCAAATGAAACAACAGACAAAGGATTAATCTCCAAAATATACAAACAGCTCATGGAGCGCAATATCAAAAAAACAAACAATCCAGTTAAAAAATGGGCAGAAGACCTAAATACACAGAGTAGATTTTGACATGGTTATCAAGAGCAACTATTAACTGAAAATTTATTTATGAGGGCACATTCAAGGTTTTAAAAATGACTTTTAAAAAAGCTATGACTAAGCTGCCTAAAAAGAACACTCTTTAGTGGTAAATTGATGGTGACAGTACTTACTGCCGACAGCATACCTGAGTATATTCATTTCTAGGGCTACCATGACAAAGTACCATAAACTGGGTGGCTTAAAACCACAGAAATTTATTCTCCCGCAGTCTGGATGCTAGAAGTACAAAAATCAAGGTGTCGGCAGGGCTGTGCTCCAGGGCTCTGAGTAGAAGCCTTTCTTGCCTCTTTCTGGTGGCCGTTAATCCCTGGTGTTCCTTGGTTTATAGCTGCATCACTCCAATCTCTGCCTCTATCATCACACGGCATTCACCCTGTGTGTCTCTCTTCATGTGATGTTTTCCTTTTCTTCCAAGACAGTAATCATACTGGATTAGTACCCATCCTAATTACTTTATCTTAAGTTAATTACATCTACAAAGACCTTATTTCCAGACAAATCACATTTATAGGTGCTAGGGGTTAGGACTTCCACATATCTTTTCTTTTTTTAACTTTTCTTTTTAACATTTTTATTGGAGTATAATTGCTTACAATGCTGTGATAGTTTCTGTTGTATAACAAAGTGAATCAGCTGTACGTATACATATACCCCCTTTTCCCCTCTCTCTTATGCCTCCCTCCCACCCTCCCTATCCCACCCCTCTAGGGGGACACAAAGCACCAAGCTGACATCCCTGTGCTATGCAGCTGCTTCCCACTAGCTATCTGTTTTACATTTGGTAGTTCATATATTTCAGTGCTACTCTCTCACTTCGTCCCAGCTTACCCCTCCCCCTCCCCGTGTCCTCAAGTCCATTCTCTACATCTGTGTCTTTATTCCTGTCCTGCCCCTAGGTTCATCAGAACCTTTTTTTTTTTAGATTCCATATATATCTGTTAGCATACGGTATTTGTTTTTCTCTTTCTGACGCTCTGTATGACAGACTCTAGGTCCATCCACCTCACTACAAATAACTCAATTTCATTTCTTTTTATGGCTGAGTAATATTCCATTGTATATATGTGCTACATCTTCTTTATCCATTCATCTGTCACTGGACACTTAGGTTGCTTCCATGTCCTGGCTATTGTAAATAGTGCTCCAGTGAACACTGTTCCACACATCTTTTTGAGGGACACAATTCAACCCATAAGACCTGGGATCCTTTCCCTTGATCCAGCCTCCACTGATAAGCTAAAATAGGTTAAGCCCTAAAATAAAATTGTCCCAAGCTCTAAAATAAATTTGTTTCAAGCTCATTGCTTCCAAATGAGAGCTGACATCTGTCTTTCACCATAACTAATATTCATTTGGTAATCTTATGGCACTCATCATATGGGCTCCATTTCTAAAGTACCTTTACCTTTAATTTACGTATCATGTAAATAGATCAATACTTTATACATTCATGTTTCTTTTGCTCCATCTATAGTTCCCTTACATGTATGTCTATTCTTGATTGTGAGCTCCCAGAAGGCAGTGACCAATTAATGATTTCTTCCCTCTTTCCTGTTAAGCTCTTTGGAGGGATTTCTACAGCAGAGTTCTTTGGACCCCTAAAGATATAATTCTTTCATACATAGCAGTCTGACGGGTTGACGTTAGGCCAGGGTAGGTTCACATGCAGCCACACATTGTATTTGGAACCTTCTTTTACCTTCTAACTCGGACTTTGACCCAAGTGACCTAAGCATGACAAACTCCCTACTCCCTTATAAAGATTTTTATTTCAGAGATCCCATTGCCCTCCCTTTAATCTGGTTTCCCTAAACCCATCCTCCCATGAGTACATCAAACATTTCTGTATATGACTAAACACCAAATATGGCCATGAGCCAGGTTCTCTCCACTGACACTCCTGGGACCCAGACAAATTAAGAGATATAGTTGAAAATCTGTTTAAGTGGTCCAGGAATATTTTCTTCATTGTCATCATTATCATAATAATTTCTGTCATCATTTACAAAGTGCTTAACAAGTATTTTCTCATCAAAAGCCCTATAAGACAAGTACTTTATCATCCTTATTTATAGATAAGGAAAACTGAAGTACAAGGATGTTAAGTTACTCACCCAAGGTCACGCAGCTACTAAGTGGCAGAGCACAGGATGTCATGGCATCCAAGGAAACCTAGCTGCTTGAAGACACAGAAGACTCCAGGAGGCTCTTACCTAACTTCACCCACAAGCAGCTGGTAGATGGGGTGCAGGTAAGATGCTGTGTTATAAAGACAAGTTATATGTATAGGAAGAAAAGATAAGTACTGCAGTATTGGCTGTAGGTCATATGGCAGTTGAAAACCTCCTGGTTAAGCAGGGAAACTGTGCAAAATCAAGTTAAGAGGGGAAGAAAAATGAGGGAGCACAGATGGCCCTCTGAGGATATGCTTCTCCTCCAGACAACTCCAGTTTGCTCTTTGCCCAATTAGATGAGCTGTTTCCTATTTGTTTTTACTTCACTTTATTTGTAAGGAATAATTTAGACACTTAATTTGCCAAAAATGTCATGAGTGAGCCTAATAATAAGGAGAAAGGTGGGGAAAGAGTGAAAATAGGAATACTAAGTTTAAAATAATAATGTTAGTGTTTCCATTTTCTCTAAATGGAAAGGAGAGGGGAAGAGGTACAAATAAAGCTTTTTAAAATCTTTATAAAATTCCTGTTAAAAGCACCTAGGAAATTTTCTCCCATGCAAAAATTTATTCTCATTATTCTGCTGGCTGTGTTTGTCAGATTTTCAGAAAGTAAAAAATGACATGTAGATTCCAAACATGTAAACCAAACAGTTTTCTATTGCAAGATTTATGTACTGCCCTGAATTCTCTTTGGAAGAGGAAAATGTTTGTTAGTGTTTGATTTTTTGTCATCAAGGACATAGCAGATTCTGATGATAATTGTTGTAAATCAGTCATTTAAAGTGTGTATCAATCTACCCTCATTCGGTCAGCAAGGCTATTTTTCCTTTCTGTTTGAATAGAAAAAAATATATCATTTACTGATATATGGCTTCTTTTTCAAAATCACTGTACTTTTTCAAAATCACTGTACACAAATACTATTTGCTGCATAAAATCAAGAGGGATGGAATCAAATACCACTCTGTAACCCTTACTAAAAATTTCATTTCAGATGCAATCTTTTGCTTTACTTTTTTTTTTTTGCGGTTCGCGGGCCTCTCACTGTTGTGGCCTGGCCTCTCCCGTTGTGGAGCACAGGCTCCAGACGTGCAGGCTCAGCGGCCATGGCTCACCGGCCCAGCCGCTCCACGGCATGTGGGATCTTCCCGGACCGGGGCATGAACCCGTGTCCCCTGCATCGGCAGGTGGACTCTCAACCACTGCGCCACCAGGGAAGCCCTGCTTTGCTTTTTATTTGTCCTTTCTTCTTTTCTTCCTTTCTTTTCCAAAAAATTTATTTATACAATGAATTCAAAGTACTGTCATAAGACAGAAGAGCTTTTGAGGCTATCGCTGCCAAGAGCTGGCTTGATGCCATCTTGACAAGTGAAAAGTTCGACTTTGGTCCTTCACACTTCTCATTTTTACCTCATCCTCTCTGTTTTTTGATGAATTTCTCACTAATCTCTTGTTGTGTATATATGTTTATGTAATTAAGATATTTGAATTGTTTAAGTGGGCTCTAGTGGATGTAATGCTAGTGGATGTATAAAAGAATAAATGTTGAGGATATTTAAATGGTTGGGATGGTCAGGGAGATCTTTTTTGGTGAGTGAAATCTTTTGGTGCTCCTCAAATCCTGCCATGAAGCATTGTGCTGTTCTACCTCTATTCCAGGCCTTGATTTGATTGTTCTCTTGACTTCAGGAAGGACTAAGTTAAACTCGTGGTATATATGACTAGCAAGAAGTGGACTGACCATCCATGTGTCTAATCATGATAACAGTAGTTTTTCTAAATTGTTATGTTACATGTTCAAAACTTGCAGAGAATAAAATAGTGTATATTAATCATGACTGGTATATATTGAGCACCTGCTAAGTATCAAGAATGTTCCAAGTATTTGACTGTCATTATCTCAAGTAATCCTCTCAAGAACCTTATGAACTAGGAATTATCAAGTTTAACATAGGAAATTGCCGATATTTGACTGCCTATAACCTATAAAAATGACAATTTCATATTTTAGCCTAATATTATTACCCCCATTTTACAGATCAGTAAACTGAGGCTCATGGAGATTAAGGAATTTGCCCAAAATAAGTGATAGAGCCAAATATCTACACCCAGGCATTGTGATTTCAAAGCCCACAGTTTTAGAGGTATTTGAATGACATAGTATGTAACAGAATGCATTAGGACAAATATCATACACATTTTTCCAGGTGTAGAAAGTCTCTGAAAGTGTTACTTGTTCTTCAGGCTCTTCATCAAGGACAGTTTCTCTTCTTGAATTAGTAATGCTTTTCCTTTTGATGCCAAATACTTAAAGCCAAAAATGTCAAAGGAAACATCACTGTAATGAAATTGTCCATTACTTCCTGAAAGGCTCTACTCACCTAGTAATTAACCATTAGTCACCTTTCTGGCCTCTGTCACAGTGATTCTGAGGATCATCACAGGACTCCACCAGCCTGGAAATGATTCATCCAGTTAATCTGTAGAGTTTGTTGGGTGGTTTGATTTGTAGGAGAGTAGGGTTAAGTGAATGAAACTTTAGGCCATAAATTAAAGAGCGGAGACAAGTGTTACCATTTACCACCTATGGAGTCAGCCTAGGAAGGAGATTTTTGGCTTTTGGGGATTTTTTTCAGATGAATGTGAGATGATCAGTGTCCCTGTTATCACTAAAATATACTCCTAATTCAGTGAAAAAACAAAAACCAGACAGTCTGAATATGTGTAATTCACTTGATCTCGAACAAGAGAGATCATAATTGAACATAGAATGCTAAAAGTAACATACTGTAGAATAAAAGAGGCAAACTGAAAGCCTATTAGGCTGAAGAAAGGAAGAGCGCATAGACGCGCTGAGGAAATGACTGGTTCATTTTCAGGATCATTGGGCAAGGCAACCTCTTAGTGAAGAGAAGCAACTGAGAAAAGACATGCCTTATTATTTTCATGGCTGTTATGTATGCTTTCTTGATCTCAGTTTACCTTGATAAATACAGAATAATCATTAAAAATAAACACACTTTATACAAAATAAAATCATAATCATTTTGACCCAAATAATTGGCACATGATTTACAACAGTGGTTTTCAGTTCTATTTGCATATTGTACTCACTTGGGGAACATTTAAAAAATACTTATTCCCCCTAAAGCCAATTAAAGCAGAATTTCTGAGGGCAGAGATAGGTATCTCTTCCCAAGTTATTGTAATGTACAACCAACACTGAAGACCACTAGTCAATAGGAATATTTATTTCTATGGAAAGAAGAGGAACTGCAGGATTCAAAACTCTTTACAACTTCACTTGCTATCCATGCCATCCTATATTCTGATAGAAGCACAACTAATCAATATGATACCCCAGTAGGTATATTGTTTCACAGGATTCAGTTTTTGTGTGTGTGATGAGCAGGTTTAGCTTAACTGCCCTAGGAAAAGCTAGCCCTTAACTCTAGACTCAGCCCACATAAAATAGAAAAAGTGGTAATCAAAAAACTCTATTTGCACACCCAGCTCCCAGGTCTTGTTTTCTAATACAAGAATGCAATACAACACATTCTTCAATAAAAATTAAAAAAAAAAAAAGAGGAGCTAGATCTCTTTGGAGAAATGGCTGAGTCTAGGACTGGGGCAGGAAGTACACAAGATGAGCCTGGAACATCTTGTAGTGATAGAAAGCAAGAAAGCGCTAACACACACACACACACACACACACACACACACACACCAGAACACAGTAAGGAGGAACAAGAGAGTGAACTGAAAGACTTCCCAATGAACAAAGCTGGAACAATTTGAGCAATAAAATATAGTGGCATTGGCAGTGGCAAAGTATTTTCTAATCCATAAATTGATACTAACATAAACAATGGATTTAATCAATAAAGAAACTGGGGGAGAAAAGACAAATCTCTCATGCAGAAGAATTCCAAATAATTATATAACTACTCCTCCCTTAACGAGGTGGAAAATAACTACCCACTCCCTCTGTGTAGTCATAGCATTGTGACTTCCTTCCAAAGAGTACAGTTTGGAAAGCAACATGTGTACAATGCTTTATAAATGTGTATAAAGCATTATACACATGTCACAAGTTGGAATCCCTGGGAAGCAGCCGCTGAGATGGAGATTATCATGCAAGAGATTTATTTGGCAGTGTCCTTGGAACAAACAACTGGTGAAGGGAATTGAAAGAAGCAGGATGGATGGGAAAGAAGTTATCTGCAATGCAGTCTTAGTGGAGGTCTCAGCCAACCGTCTAGGGAGTTCTGAAGTGGGAATGGCCCTCCAAAGTTATCGTGATTTGGTGGTGGGGGACAGGTCTTTATTGAGTAGTCATTGAGTAGTCATTGGATGCAAGCCACCCTTGGAAGAAGGTCTTGACCTTGAGCAAAGCAGCTCTCTTCAGCTGAGGCCATTCACATGGGGGACTGAAAACTGAGGGCATTTTGCTGGCCATGCTTCTAGCAACTGAGACTAGGTCCTTTCAGACTAGGTCCTGAAAGGGACCAAGCAGCACATCACAGTGTCCACCACAACACTGGTTTATGTGTGATATTTTTCACAATAAAAAAATATCTTAAAGAAAAGAAAAATGGGTAAGGCAGGAAGGCCAAGCTGTAAAAGGGAATCATTTAGAAGTGGTACCGAATCTCAGACAAGACAGGACAAAGTCAGGAACCTAATGTGATGAGGTAGGATGTGAAAGAAAACTGAACACTGAGTTAGGAGTGTCCATAGAGTAATATGTGGGTTTTCTGCTGGTAGAGGTGAAACCAGTGAATCAGACGTGATTGGGTAATATTACCCCAACTACCATGATTAACAGACAGAGTGGAGTCAGCGTCAGGCGGTGAATTAGTTTGACAACTCCCAGGAAGCTAATGCTGAAAATTGGGCCTCTGCTTTGTCCCCACCAACTGTAAGGGACAAATGTGGATGAGGACTTTTATTCTGAGTCTGAGAGATCTGTGTTCCTTTGATTATACAACAGAAGGGGGTCCAATAAGATAGTGAAAGACAGCTCAAGAATTCTTGTCTTGGGGCTTCCCTGGTGGCGCAGTGGTTGAGAGTCCGCCTGCCGATGCAGGGCACACGGGTTCGTGCCCCGGTCCGGGAAGATCCCACATGCTGCAGAGTGGCTGGGCCCGTGAGCCATGGCCGCTGAGCCTGCGCGTCCGGAGCCTGTGCTCCGCAACGGGAGAGGCCACAGCAGTGAGAGGCCCGCGTACCGCAAAACAAACAAACAAAAAGAATTCTTGTCTTGAAATAATGCTCATATGATAACAAGGAATCATTTTGTCTTCTACTGCCAATCATCTCATCACAATAAATGCTATTTATTAGTCTGTCACTATGAACCAGGCATTTATTTAAGTGCTTTATGTATGTTGGATCACTCATTCTGCACAGCAGCTAAATGGGTAGGTGCTACAATGATAAGAAAACTGAGGCATGGGTGAATTAAATCACTTACTCAGTGTCTCCAAGCATGTAATAGGACCATCAGTGAATTTAAGCAGTTTGGTCCCAGAGACTATCTTCCGTCTGAACACTCAACTGCCTCCCAGAGATGGGAAAGCATCAATTTCAGTGGTGACAAGACCTCTGTCTTGCACAGCTATCAGGGCAGAACTGCAGAGTGACTTATTGGTCAAGTTGGGAGGGTTCAGTGCTGGGATGCCAATGTAGCATCAAGACATGGAGGGTGTGTCTTGGTGTTGAAGGCTGTGAGGTGACAAGATGGCAAGGACTATAAGAACCAGAGACAGCAAAACCCTGGCTCTCACTCTGAGGCCATAGCAGCCCCCAGGAGCTCCACCCTGAGCCCACAAGGCTGTTCTATATCACAATCACTCCCTGTGAGTACAAAACTATGAAACAATTAGGATCATGACCTGAAGTTCTTGTCTGCAGGTGGATTTTGAGAGAGTAAGACATATAGTATCAGTAGACAAGGAAGGATGTTGAAGATTTCTCAATTTCTTGCAAAGGCAGCAGAAGCTGAGTGAAAAAGAAAGGGGAAAAAAAATCTGTTCTCTGAGGCAGAAAATGTCAATACTGGAATGGGAACTTTCAGAGCTATCCCTATAACAGAGGGTTTAAGAACCAGACCCTAGAGGGTCTGGGTCCGTGGCCTGACTCCACAACTGAGTAACCAGGGACCCTGGACAATATACTGAAACTCCCTGTGCCTTAATCATGAAGAAGACGGCACCCACCTCATAGCACCACCATCAAAAGCCTGTAGGGTTAACCCGAGTCAAGTGTTTAGAACTGGACTTGACCTGAGTTGTTCTAAGTACCTATGTGCTATTATTATCTCTCCCTGGGTAGCAGGGCATTGTTTGCCTTGACAATTCCATTCCGGTCTTTTTTTTTTTCTCCAGGAAATCAGGGTGTGGTTCTGGGATCAAAACCATTCAGAGTAACAAAGTGACTAACCATTCCTCTGTCTGGAAGGAAGGCAAGTCTCCAAGCTAATAGGCAGGCTAATTCTATTGTGATTATAGAATAATCAGGCTAGTTCTAATACCTGGAAACACATCAAAGTTTATGATTTAAAAAACAGAAGATGGGCTTCCCTGGTGGCGCAGTGGTTGAGAGTCCGCCTGCTGATGCAGGGGACACGGGTTCGTGCCCCGGTCCGGGAAGATCCCACATGCCGCAGAGAGGCTGGGCCCATGAGCCATGGCCACTGGGCCTGCGCATCTGGAGCCTGTTCCTCAACGGGGGAGGCCACAACAGTAAGAGACCTGCATACCACAAAAAAAAAAAAAAAAAAAAAAAAACAGAAGACACAGTCCCACACTCTGGCCCTGTGGTTCCTTATAGGTAAAGTGTGGTGAAGACTGTGGATTGAACTGGTGGCTCCCAACTTGGCTTCTGCAGAGTCGTGGTATTCCTCAGAGGTGTCGGAGGCCTCCCAGAGCAGTGCGGGTGGGGGGGCGGTATATGGAGGAGAAGCTGTGCAGGTGAGACCCCAGCCCCCATGTCAGCCAAAGTGGCTCTACTTGCATCTGTTTTATATATTATCGTAACCATAAGAACAAAACACCAGTAGAACCACAGGCCCTTGTCTAAAAATGTAATCAAGTTCTTCCCAGAGCAAGAGCCTCAAAGCTCCTTTTTTTGTAATTAAGAGCGCAGCCGTTAAAGTATTATACCCTTTCCTTTAATTCATGACAAATCCAAATGAGCACAATTTGGACAGCAGCAAGGAGGGGAATGAGCAAACTGAATTAACTCCTGTGCCAGATATTAATGTAGTGCCACAGAAAGGGAGATGCTTCACAAATTTAAGACAGTTAGAAAATATTTTTATCCTTCTTGGGAATCTAGACAGCTCCATGTCTGAGAAGTACTTTTCTCATGGCAGATGTGTGTGGTTGGTCCAGTAGGCAGGCCCACAAGGGATGACTTACACGGTAGACACAGTGCCGAGGGCCCGTGACACTTTTAGGGCCCCACCGAAATGTTTTCATTTTCATTTCTTTTAAAATCAGAAGAAAAGTATATGCACATTATTACTGTTGACCTTACACAAGCAGACTGCCAGATATTTCTCCAGCAAAGATGGGTTTATTCAGAATCAGCAGAGAATTGCAGTTCAGGGTCTGCAACCATGGCAAGCAACGTGCAAGTTTCCACAAAGCAAGGGAAGGAAAGTGTTTTTATAGAGAGAAGGAGGAAGCTGGGAGGGCTAGAGTAAAAAAAGAGTCTCCTGCTTCTCATTGGCCGAGTCCTTGCCAGGAAAGAAGAGGAGTCTTTCTTCTTCCTGTGGGACTCAGCTATGTCAAGGGTGTGAGAGCGCCCCCTTCTGGTTTCCCAACACTATTTAATTGAGATTTCTGTTTACTCATTTTACATTCTATAGCAAATTCAGCCTGGATGATATTCATCTTTGCACCAACACAATCATAAAATGTAATTTTTAACATTTTTTTATGAAGGAAGCTATCCACAAAGGCCATCACACCTGCAGCCCATTAATATCGTAATGCAGCCCTGAGGCTTACAGCCCACAGCAACAGGTCACAGCCCTGATGTACAGAGCCCCAGCCCAGCCCAGATTCCCCTTGGAGGGCCAAATCCCCAGAGACTGTGTCATGGAACTTGGTCTTGTTGGCAGCCCTGCCTGTCTGTCCTGATGAACCCCTTGCCTAGCATGTTATGAGATCCTTCCTGTTCAAACTGGAGTGGGAAATCACCAGGAACAGCATCAGCCCGGGGCTTGTTAGAAATGCAAACTCTCATGCCCCTCCCAAGACCTAGGAATCAGAATCTGCATTTTCACAAGATTCTGAGTGAGTTATAAGCACATTGAAGTATGTGAAGCACAGGACAAGGCCAGATGATTCAGTTATACTGAGCTGAGGCTGCACAGAGAAAAGTCTTCCCCTGGGTCAAGATCAATGCCTGACAGTCACTGAGGATTTCCTTAGTTGGAGGGTAGCAGCTCAGGTAGAGAGGTACTGCTGAGGGCAGGGGAGCCAGGAAGGAAGTGGGAATGGAATTCAAGGGAACTCTTTTTTTTTTTTTAAGATGTTGGGGGTAGGAGTTTATTTATTTATTTTTGCTGTGTTGGGTCTTCGTTTCTGTGCGAGGGCTATCTCCAGTTGTGGCAAGCGGGGTCCACTCTTCATCGCGGTGCGCGGGCCTCTCACTATCGCGGCCTCTCTTGTTGAGTAGCACAGGCTCCAGACACGCAGGCTCAGTGGTAGTGGCTCACAGGCTTAGTTGCTCCGCGGCATGTGGGATCCTCCCAGACCAGGGCTCGAACCCGTGTCCCCTGAATAGGCAGGCAGATTCTCAACCACTGCGCCGCCAGGGAAGCCCCAAGGGAACTCTTTAGAGAGGTTTTGCCTTTATGGCGCTTTCCCCACTGGACTCCGGAAAAGGCTCTTTAACTCCTCCTGTCCGTGTTGGAAGTCTGAACACCTGACCACCCGGCACAATGGTGTTCCAGAGGCTGAAGGCACAGCGCAGTAGAATCAACAGTTAACATCACCACATTCTCCTCTCCAACCTGGGCCCAGGCGAGGGCACCACATCCCACCAGGGCCAGTGCCCAGAGCTTCCAGGAGGTGACCAGCAGCAAAGGGAGCTGTGGTGCAGGCAGGGCCAGAATCAACACAGAAGATGGAGAGACACCAAAGAATAGCTTCCGTGTAACCATCTTAACAGGGATGTAAGACCAAAACTTCTGCTTTCCCACTGTGTCCTAGACAAAGGGGATGTGGACACTAGCCCGCAGGTTATATTAGGCTTCATCTAAGTTTTCTTCTTGAAGAAGTGGTTGCATTGTTTAAAATGTTCGAAAGATTTCTAAAGGGAATGAACTCTCAAGTTCCGTCCAGCTGTAATGCGGCCTGTTTCAGACCCCACTCCTCTCTGTCTGGGGAGGTTTGGGAGTACTAGTCACTGTCTTCCTCTCTCCAGCTTCTAACCAGTTGAAAAAATGTACACAGGAGCCTGAAGATGATAAAAGGACAATACCAATTTTATTACTGGTGAAGCTGAATGGGAAAATAAAAACAAATTTCCACACCCCTGGGAAAGGCCCTGCTTGTCTTATACCAAGGCAATAGGTGGCACTCAGAACCTGCTTAAAACCTGTTCAACCCATCAACAGCTCACCTTGGTAAACGGCTTTTACAAACCAGCCAGTCAGTGTCAGTCCCTTACTCAAAAGTCAGCCAGTCACAGACTCACCCCCGATAAATACACCACAGCAACAGCCAATCAACAGCAGCCACATCCAAGTAACCAGGCTTCCGCAGGTGATGTCTTCACTCCTAAACGTCTGCAAAGCCTCCAATCCCTGAACTCTGCACTTGCCCTATAAAACGCCATCAGCAGTTTTATCAGCAGTCTGCTTGGAGAGACTGTGCCTCCTTTACTATGGTTAGCAATCAATTCAGTTTATTGTTTTATTTCAATTATTGAATAAGGGTCACGAGAGCCTTTGACACCCTGAACCTAGAGGTTTGTAAGAATATAACGTCCCCAACCAGTTGCAGGTGGAGAAGTTTAGTTGGCTAACTACAAAGAGGAAGAGGCCATAGCAGAGCCCTAGCATGCTTACCAATGTGTGTATCAACTAGAGGAAGAGAAGAAATTAAGGAAACCTGGTTTTCACTGTCCAACTGTCCACAGAGTGAGATGTCCACTGAACTCTCTCCAGCTCACCAAGTGTATTAGTTACTTCTCAGGGGAAGGGGCACAGGGGAGAGGGAAAATGAGAGAATGGAGAGAAGAGGCAGAAATAATACGCCAAAACTATTCCTTCCAGAGATTGGAGGCTAATCTCCTCACAGAAACAGGAAGAAGAGAAAATAAAGTTTCCCCTTAAACATTCTCTATATTAACAGCTTTGCAAACTGGTTAGGGTGAAGATACAAACAAAGCAATTGAGAAACACTTACAGGGCAAAATACTCTGAGAAAGACAATGCTATTGGGAATAAGATGGTGAAGAATGATTTCATAGAGAAAATAGAGATGATTGAGATGATTAGAAATTGAGATGATCTGGGAAAGATGGATTAAACTCATCAAATATGATCAGGTGTTTATCGAGCACCACCTGTGTCAGGCAGTGGGTGCTGGGGTGTATAAACAAAGATGAGTAAGTCACCATCTCTTGAAAAATTACCATAAAAGAAAGAATAATTTGGACTTCATTAAAATTCAGATTTTCTGATTGTTAAAAGAGAGTGAAAAGGAGAGTGAAAAGACAAACCACAGACTGGGTGAAGATATTAGCAATGAATATACCTAATAACTAGAAACAGTGCAAATGTCCCTCAATAGAGAATGAATAAATAATTGGGGTACGTTGATACAGTGGAATACTACACACAATAAAAAAGAATGAACTACTGATACATAGAACAAAATGGGTGAATCTCACATTTTGCTGAGTGGAAGAAGCCAGAAACAAGAGTATATCCTGAATAATTCTATTTAAAATGTTAAGAACAGATAAAACTAATTTATGGCAATCCACATCATCTTTTGGTGACTAAACTGGAAGGAGACACAGCAGAGCTCTCTAGGGAGCTAGAGATGTTTGTTATTTTTCAATCCTGATCTAGGTAGCAGTTACACACAGTATGTACAAGGACAATTCTCATAGGAGAATTCAGTTGTGAAGCACATCAGTACCAACACACCCAGTATCTGGGGGAAACAAGGGTCTTAGTCCTGGAAGGGAGATCTGGACAGAGAGAGCATCACAACATCCACTATACCAGATGATTCTATTGTGGAACCCAAGGCTGAGAGCCGTTGGTCCAAGTCAATGGTTCCCAAAGCGTGGTTCCTGGCCAGCAGCAAGAGTATCTCCTGAGTACTTGTTAGAAATGCAAATTATTGATTCCTACTGAATCAGCAAGTCTGGGGGTAGGTAGAGCCTAGGAACATGTGTTTTAACAAGGCCTCCAGGTGAGTCTGATAGGCACTAAAATTTGAGAACCACTGGTCTAAGCTAATTTCACTTGAGAGTAAGAAGGGCTTTTGGAGAAATGGAAGAAAACATAGCAATGTCACAAAGCAAGTCAAGCGGAACATGAACAGAGTGCAGCTTGTTGCAAGGGACGTGAGAAGTTTGTCTGGCAAGTGGGACTATTTACTAAGGGATTTTATTTTTAAATGTTCTTTCTTCATCCAACAGGTCATTAGGAACAGTCTAGATTTTTAAATAACCTGGCAGGGGAACAAGGTATTTTACCACCATTTTGGTGGGGAGAAAACATGCAGTGAAAATTCCAGTAGGAGGTTATTTAAATCATCTATGCATTAAGTAAGGAGAACAAAAAGCACAGTCATTAACAGTAAAAATGGGAAGGAAGAAATAACACTGAGGCACTGAAGGATGATGGGCAGCAGAATTTGAATTTCCAACAGGTGAGGAAGCAAAGGCTACTACAACGGTTTTGAGATTTACATCTTCAGGACAGTAGTAGTCTCTGCCACCACTGGGGAATTTGAGAAGAGAAACCATACTGAGCAACTAGGAGGGAACATGAATTTTGTTTTCTGTTTTAGAGACTGTGATACTATAATATTGTAAGAAATATATACTTGGTCTTTGTCCCTGTTCAAGGCACAGAGCTCCTGAAACCCCAGGAATTTCCTTAGTGAGGAGAGTGATAAAGGTGTCTTTTGTTACGTTAATGAGGCTGCTATTAGAAAGCCCCTAGGTAATCAAATGGAGGCTGTTGCCAGGGCAACCAACCTTGTGACTGGAGCATTTGGAACTTTCAGCCCCACCTCTGAGGAGGGGACAGGGGCTGGAGATTGAGTTCTATCACCAATGGCCAATGATTTAATCAGTCTTGCCCAAGTACTGAAGTCTCCATTAAAAGCCCAAAGGAACAGGATTTGGAGCTTGTGGTGCCGGCCCCCAACTCCACAGGAACAGAACTCCTTCGTTTGGGACCTCAGCCTATGTCTCTCTTCATGTGGCTGTATATTTGTATCCTTTAATATCCTTTGTAATGAATTGGTAATCTAATGAGTAAACTGGTTTCCTGAGTTATTCGGCAAATTAATTGAACCTGAGGAGAGGGTCATGGGAACCTCTAATTTATAGCCAGTCAGTCAGAACCACAGGTGAAAACGTAGTTGCAATTGGCATCTGAAGTCGGAGTAGTCTTGTGAGACTAAGCCCTTAACCTGTGGCATCTGATGCAGTCTCTGGGTAGATAGTGTCAGAGTTAAATGGTGGGACACCCAGCCACTGAAGAATAGCCTGGTAGTGTGGAGAAAATAACCCACTTTTTGGAATTAGTTGTCAGAATCATAGACAGTAAGCCTAGGACATCCAGGTGGAGATGCTTTATAAACATGTAAGAAGTGTACATTTGAGAGACAGCATAGAGGTTTTAGACAGAGCCTGAAAAAAGGACAAGAGCAGAGGTGTAAGGAAGGCATTCAGGACCGGCTGTGAGGCTGGTCAGAGCTCTACCTGCAACTAGGACTAGATGCCTTCTTTGGGACTACTTTCCTAACTGAAGGAGCATTTTCCCAGTTAGAGTTAATAAGATTTATAATGTAATAATAAACATACATATATTTGTG
The DNA here is from genome assembly GCF_951394435.1 of Stenella coeruleoalba. Lineage (NCBI taxonomy): Eukaryota > Metazoa > Chordata > Mammalia > Artiodactyla > Delphinidae > Stenella > Stenella coeruleoalba. The sequence continues at coordinate 72,664,649 of NC_137155.1, forward strand.
GAAATTAAATAAGACTTTTTCTAGATCGTTGGTGTCCATACTTTTGTTTACAAAGAACTATTCTGGGTGAAACATCTAATACGATCCTATTGTTTAGCTGTTAGGCACTTCAGTATGTCCCAGAGCCTTTATCCTAGGGTGGTTTGTGAAATGCTAAGAGAAGAATCTAAGTTTCTTCAAGCTTATTTGACAAGAGAATCCTTTATTCTTAGAGCACTGATAACATCTCCTGGAACCAAGGTTTTGCTGGACCATTTGGAAATTACTGTCAAGATTAGGGTACTAAACCTGCATCAGAATCACATGAGGTGCTTCAAAATGCAGATGCCTGAACTCCTCCCAGGACCTGAAGAATCTCTTTTCAGCAAGATTCCCCAGGTAATTCTGAACTGCAGTCAGCTTTGGAAACTGTATCTTAACAAACGGCACCACCACGAAACAGAGGAAAGCTTCAAGTGAGCTTTATTAGGGAGCGCTCCAGGGCGAGATTCACTGGTCCGAGAGAAAGGGGCCAGAGAAGTCGCACCCGGGCGAGGGTTGGGCAAGATTTTATAGGGGAAGAAGGGAAAGGGGTGTGGTGAATCTGGGAGGGCGCAGGGTATTCCTTATTTGGCGGTCTTTTCGGGTATCCTGGGGGACCGTTGGTCCTGCCCCTCGAAAGGCGGGAAGGCTGGGCTGGGTTCAAAGTCCCCAGGTCGGTTCCTGGAACTGGGTGGTCCGGAATGTCTCCAGGGCAGTTTCTGGAACTGGGTGGTCCGGAGAATTTCGGTCTGATGCAACCTGTGAATCTGATTGTGTTCCCCTGCCTCGGGCCAGTTGGCCTTACAGAAACACCTGGTCTAGATCATTTCTAAGGCTCCTTATAAGACAAAGCAAAGTTTTGTCAGAAGTGTGTTTGGCACAAAGCAAGCAAGATGAGGGATAAGAAAATATCATGGAATGTTGAGTAGGAAAATGTCACAAGTGAATTTATTGCATGTTTCGGTCCATGTAAACTAAATTCTACCCATGTCTCCAATACTCTTATACCTATTCACACTTCCTCTTGTTCAGTAGCTATGAGGGAAAGTTACTTAGTACTATTAGAGTATAAACCAGAACTGACCCATTTCTTCCCTTTGTGTTTCTTTCCCTCTTCCTGCTACCCATCCCCATGCACTTGGCCGGCTCATTTTCACCCATCAGGCCTCAGCTCAAATGCCATTCCTCAGAGAAGTTGTCCCTGGCCACCTGAGAGGTCTCCCCTAGTTACCATCTTATTCCACTGTTTATTTTCTTTTATAGCACCCTTAGAGAAAACACTTTTTAAAGATAAGCTCTAAAATACAATGCTCGACCAACTCTTCATTTTAGCCATCATCTTGCTGCCAATGCCCCCCCACCCTTCACTCTGCATCTTGGATTTGTGTACAGACACCTCTCCCAAGGCTTGGGCATGGATTCCCAGGTCTTCGGTCTTCGGGATTTGTGTCAAGCTAGAGTTAAACATCTTTCAGGCTGCTGGTGCTTCTGCCTGCACTGGACTTCCTTTAACCACGGAGATTCTGGTTCCCCTGCAGTGTCCCTTTTCTATGAGCCACGGGGGGGGGGGGGGGGTGGGGGGGCGGGGAACTCTTCCTTTTCCTCTTTCTGCTCTATATTCTTTCCCCTCTGTACCCTCAGTGTCTCACACCCCAGGCTCCAGCCTCCTCCTACCCAAAGAAAGCCTTAGAAGACCTTTCTTATCTCCCAGTAGGCTCTGGACTCTAGTAAAAACAATTCTGAATTTGCAGTCAAAAAATATAGAAAAAAGTTCTAAGAACATAGAATCTCAGCTTCCTCAACATTCTCTGTTTACCTCACAATAGGATTTTATATATGAAGATAAGCACAGTAAAATGCAGGATAATTTTTATGAAATGTAACCTCCTTTGTGACTTGTAAGGGTAGAATCACAATCTTTTGTTCCCATCTCAGATCTGCTGAGTTTGCCTCCTTGATTTGCATACAAAATTGAGTTGCGGTAAATTCTTCTGAGCCTGTCTGCGCAAACCACTACCTTAGTCCACAGATCCGTACCCACTGCACATCCAAACTGCAAGACACTTTACCTCAGTGGAGCTATTGCCTTGATTTACAATGTTTAGTTTGGCATCAGTATGAGTTTCATAACTTTTTAATATATTCTTGTTTCTTCACTAAAATTAACAAAAATAAATTTAGTATTTTGCTTAAGCAGAAGATTGGAACATTCCAGGGTTTACACATCTCAAATTATGTAAGCACTCAAGTACTTTTTTCTTTCTTTTGCACTCATCACCATCTCTTCCAGAGAAGTAAAAGTGAAACTCAAGAGCTCTCTTTAGCTCTAGGATAGGATGGCTAGGGGCAAGAGAAGATTAAACTTGATTAAAATGTGCCTTGCAGTTTTGTACATTCTTTGGGCTACCTTTACCTCCGGTGAGTACTGGATTTAATCAGGAGACTCCTCCTATGAATTACTTTAACAGAACTGTACTAGGAACCAGAAGAATTACTATTACACTTTGAAGAATAGGCCTTGTCTGTGATTAAAAACAAACAAACAAAAGGATTGTATAGTTGATTATTATCCAAGATGAAAATCACTGCTATCATTTATCAATGAATGGAAATTTTTACATATGACTCTATTAGGGTTCCCAGAGAAACCATACCAATAGAATATATATATTCTATATACATGTATTTATTTATTTATTTATTATGCCAATTGGTTCCTGTGGTTATGGAGGCCAAGAAGTCCCACGATTTGCTGATCTGCCAAATGTAAGCCAGAGAACCAGGAAAGCTGGTGGTATAATTCAGCCCAAATGCCTGAGAAGGGGAAGAGGGGCAATGGTGTAAGGCTCTGTCTGAGTCTGCATGCCCAAAGATCAGGAGCACCAATGTCCACAGGCATAAAAAGATGGATGTCTTGGGCTTCCCCGGTGGCGCAGTGGTTGAGAGTCCGCCTGCCGATGCAAGGCACACGGGTTTGTGCCCCAGTCCGGGAAGATCCCACATGCTGCGGAGCGGCTGGGCCCGTGAGCCACGGCCGCTGAGCCTGCGCGTCCGGAGCCTGTGCTCCGCAACGGGAGAGGCCACAACAGTGAGAGGCCCGCGTACCGCAAAAAGAAAAAAAAATTAAAGATGGATGTCTTGGCTCAATCAGAGAGAGTGAATTTGCCCTTCCTCCACCTTTTTTGTTCTATTCAGGCCCTCAATGGATTGGATGATGCCCCCCTGCACTGGCAAGGGAGATCTTTACTCAGTCTACTGATTCAAATGCTAATCTCTTCCAGAGACACTTCATAGGCACACCCAGAAATAATGTTTCACCAGCTATCTGGCCAGAATAAGGCTCCTAAGACTAGACAGTGAGGCCACATGGAATGAGTTCTTTTACCCAGAAAAGATGACGGGTACTACCAATCAGGTTCTCCTTCTTGCAAGCTTGAACTGGAGACACAGAGAGTAGTTAACCAATGAGATTGTGAGGGAGCAAAATCCTTGTGTAACCAGAAACCCCTCAGGGAAGTGGAGACTAGTGAGTGTCACTTACCTTCCAACCACATCCCCTCTGACTTATTTTTTTATTTTATTTTTGCTTTTTCAGACACCTGGGTGGGGGGCCACGAGGCTAAGCAATCTTTCCCACCTTAGTAAATGGTACCCATGTTCACCTAGTTGGTCAGACCAGGAAGCTGAGTGTCACTTTTGACAATTCTCTTTTCTTCACTCCCCAAATTCAATCCATCATCAAATGTTGTACGCTCTAAAATATCCTTTGATATGTCTCTCCATCTTTAGTAACTTTCCCCCTGTCTAAGCCATCAGGTCTTTCCTCGACTTGGGCAATAACCTTTTAACTGGCTTACCCTTGTCCACTTTTGCTATTTCCAACCCATTCTCCACATAGTATCTGGAGTATGTAACTCCCCTACTAAAATTTTCATTGCCCTTAGAAAAAGTCCAGAAGTTTTTTCATTGATTAAAAGGCCCCCTGTGATCTGGCCCTTGTTGATCCCTCCAGCTTCACCCAGCACCGCTTCCCCTAGTTCACATGGCTCTGGACACAGCCCTTGTCTTTCACTTCCTCAAGTCCAACAGACATATCCATCATATGTTTTATTGGTCTGAGGACTCTTTCCTCAGTTCTCATCTTATCAGTCCTATTTATCCTTAAGGTATCAGTTCTATTTAGTCATTTAATCAATAATTATTAAGTACCTACTTTGAGCCATGTTCTGTGCTCGGCACTGTGAATGCCACAGGAAACAAAACAGACCTAGATCCTATCCCACGAAGTTTATAATTTAGTCGTGGGAAGTGGGCACCAACCAAATAGCATCCAAAGAAACGTAAAACAGCTCCATGGTGCTGGGAGAGCCTATGATGTGGGGATTTGGCCTAGTTGGGAAGGTCAGAAGATAGAAGAAACAACTGAATAGAGATCTGAAGAAGAGTAGCATTAAAGAGGAAAAAGAAAAAAAAAAAAAAGGAAAAAGAAGAGGTTACAAGCAGAGTTGCACATGCAGAGGCCCAGTGGAAGAGTGATTGTGGGGCTTACAAAGAACCAAGAGAAAGCCAGTGTGGTGAAGCTGAGAGAAAGAGGGAAGTGTGGTAAGACGTGAGCTAGAGATGCGAAAACATACAAGGCAGAGGCAGAGGACTCTACTACCTCAGGGACTGGACAGATAATGTGTGAAATGACAAGAGGGAGGAGCAGAACCTATGGTAAAATGGAGAGTATAAACCTTGCTTCTAACAGATTTGTATTTTGCAAAATACAGTGTTTTGCAAAACTAAAAAAGAAAACAAAAGCAAAACTGGATCATATCCTCACGTGATAAGATATTGCACCCCTGAAACCAAAACAGGATTCTCTTTCCAGTTACAGTATAGTAAGTGGATTGGAAAGTTAATACGTAAAGTTAACACATTTATCTAGTTTTTCCTCCCTGACAAAACGTCACTAAAAGGATTTGTTTTTTAATTAATAAACATGCAACAATGTGGAAAAAAGGAAAAGATACAAAAGCCCCAGAAATTTTAAGGCTAGAAAGTATATGGAGGATTGTAGCAGATTTGAGGACCTCAAAAAGACAAATCCTGGTGGTGGCAAAAACCAAGAATCAGCCTCATTTGTACCCACAAGATCCTCAAGGGTCCATGACTTGATAGCACCAAGTCCTTCTGAAAATGGGAGTGAAGTGGGACCTGAAATCAGAAGGACCGGCTGTAGGCTGTTTAAGAAGCAGGTACATCCTTTGGTCCCCTCCCCTAGTCTGTGCTGCTTCCCCACCCTGGCAGAAGTGTGGAAAATTATCCTCTGGGGAGGGTAAAGTAAAGGGATTCTGGACGGCTGGATACCAAGCATAGTTGAGGGGAATTAAAGGAACATCTGGATGGTGAATGCTGAAACACCCAGCCTTTCTCCTCTACTTGGCTTCTAAAATACTATTATCCAGGCCTTTCCTCTTCTGGCAGAAGATTAGAAGAGTCCGTTCTGGGGCTTCTGACCAAAAGAAGATGAGAATCACAAAACATACCAATCAGATATTCCTAAAATAAAACTAAACTAGTTAACATGAGCAGATAACAAATGAAAGGAAAAACTCGGTAGTCAGGTTAGTCGGGGCTGTTACTTGAAAAGTAGGGCAAAAAAGAAAAGATATGTAAATACAGGAAAAGAAAAGATTAAACAAAAATAGAGCACCAATCCAGGAGGTGGAATGTACAAATAAATGGAGTTGCAGAAAGAAAGTACAGGGAAAGTGGAAAAATGAAAATCATCAATGAAATAATTTTAAAAGTTTCTCAGAACTAAAGGACATGACTTTCCAGATTGGAAGGACCCACAGAGCCCACTAAAATAATTGAAAACAGAGCCACAAAAGTCGCTTTATTTTGACATTTCAGAACACTGAGGACAAAGAAAATGTCATAAACCAAAAGAAAAAAAAAATCTACGGACCCTGGAAAAATGCTTTAAAAAATTTGAACGAAAATGAATTCCAATCTAGAATTCTATACACAACCAAACTATCAATCAAGTGTGAGGGTCAAATAATGATGTTTTCAGATATATACAGTTGTAAAATTTTACCTCATGTGCAGTCTATACTTCTATATCCCTTTTCTCAGGAAGCTTCTGGACAATATGTTCTACGAATACAACAATAAATGAAAAAAAGAGGAAATCATTGGATACAGAAAATAGGAGATCTGACACAAAATAGGAGATCTCAAACAGATTCAACACATAGTACTAAAGGAGTCTCCAGGAGAATGAGAAAGAGAGACACCAAGATGTTACCTATGGCCCTGAAAAGGGGAGGCACATGTCCAGATTGGAGCACAGTGTGCCTCAAGAAATAGGATATGTTGAGGGTAAAAATGCCTATTATAATCTGAGGGTTGAATGCTGAGGTGATCCTCTCAATAATAAGCTCTGTGAAGTCAGGGACCATGTCTATTTTGCTGCATCTCCAATAACTAGTAAGTGCTGATATATAATAGAAGCACAATAAATTTTTTTAAGGACTCGTGCATTATTGGACTTGAGTACACTAGAGACAAAACCAGAAGAAAGATGAATGATAGGTTACTGATATCACAAGATATAATGTACTTTAATGATAATTCTTTACATTCATCCAGCACTTTTTATTTTACAAAGCACCTTTCATATATTATTTCATGCAAGTTTCACAATGAATCTTTGAATAGAATGAAGATGTTAAGAGACTTGTCCAAGATAAGTGACTTTTTTAAGTGAAAAAAAAAAAAAACGGGCCAAAATCTGGGTATTCTAAGCCAATACTCTTTCTTATATTTCATAAGGCCTTTTTGTCCATGACACAAGGTAGGACAATGTCAAAGCAAACTGGGAGAAATATCTTTTTAATGTTTTGTTTAAATCAAAAGTTAAACATTCATGGCAATATTTTGTTTATTAACATCTTTATTGGAGTATAATTGCTTTACAATGGTGTGTTAGTTTCAGCTTTATAACAAAGTGAATCAGCTATACATATACATATATCCCCATATCACCTCCCTCTTGCATCTCCCTTCTACCCTTCCTATCCCACCCCTCTAGGTGGTCACAAAGCACAGAGCTGATCTCCCTGTGCTATGTGGATGCTTCCCACTACCTATCTGTTTTACATTTGGTAGCATTTATAAGTCCATGCCACTCTCTCACTTCATCCCAGCTTACCCTTCCCCCTCCCCATGTCCTCAAGCCCATTCTCTACGTCTGCGTCTGCGTCTGCGTCTTTATTCCTGTCCTGCCCCTAGGTTCTTAAGAACCTTTTTTTTTTTTTTAGATTCCATAATATGTGTTAGCATACGGTATTTGTTTTTCTCTTTCTGACTTACTTCACTCTGTATGACAGACTCTAGGTCCATCCACCTCACTACAAATAACTCAATTTCGTTTCTTTTTATGGCTGAGTAATATTCCATTGTATATATGTACATGGCAATATTTTATATATTCATTATGCTTGTCACAGTGAATATGAATGAGTAGAATTCAATTTCCATCAGACTATGAATGACAAATTGCAGTGATTTATATGTTTTAAAAGTGTACAACACTTACACATATTTTAATCTACACAATGACATAGGTATTACTTTTGTTTCCCTTTTAACAGATGACAAAATTGAGGCTTAGAATGATTTCACTAATTGGCAGAAATCATACAACTATTTGTCCCATAAGTTAAAATACAGAAATATTAGGCTGAAAATATGAAACTTTCTTATAAAAAGAAATTACTCTCCCAAGAAGCAGACATCCCTTTCTTCAATACCACTCAAAACAGTCTATTCTAATATGTTCTGCTGTACATTAATCTCTTACTTTGGCTTACTATGTCAAGTATTGTGAAATTAGGAAACTTTTCTAAAATAAGCCAACTCATCTAAGAAGTGATTAGTATATGAACTCATAGAAGCAACCACATGTATATATCTTTAGAATATAGATTTCTTCTGGAAGTATTGACTTAAACTAAAAATAAGTATTAATAGCTTAACATTGTAATATGCCTTAAATTCACGCTTCAGTCATGAGATAGGCAGTGTGGCAGATTAAGAAATACAAAGAGTAGAAAAGTAGTCTCTATTTCCTCCTTTCATCCACTGTTTTAATATGTTTTACATCTAATCTCATACATATAGGAAAACATTTCTCATCCATGCCAATTATTTTGAACTCATCACATTGCATTGTAGACTCATATTTTTATATATTGAAGTCTAGCATTTCACAACCAGAACATAAGTTACTTTAGGACATGGATTATGTCCCGCAGTATAAAATTCTCTCTTCTCCACCTCTCTGTTATGCACAGTGTCAGACCCATGTCAGGTAAGTTCCTGGCTTTCTCTCCACATTTAAAGTCACCTGCAAAATTAATTCTGTATTCCTAGGGCTAATCTTACTGAGGCAAGAATCGATTAAAGTCTTTCCAAATCAATATTTTGGGGTTCATATTCAAGGGTATCCCAACCCTCATGAGGTGCTCTAAGTTTGATAATTGGCCTCCCATCCCCAATCTGGAGCCCCAAAGTGCCCCCGTGTGTAAAACCTTACTTCTATTCTATTGCTGTTCTCCTGTTCCTAATTGGAAAGCTTTCCATAATACCTCAGTCACTCCCAGGAAAGGGGGAAGAGGCAAGTAGAGGTTGGCCTTCTCCCTCAAGGAGAATCTGGAAGGTAAATTACACCTCAGAGTTGTTGTGACCTGAGGCTAGGGAGCTGGGTTTTCATACTCGGTCATCTGACAGTCGTTGGCTAAGAGCTGCTTCACGGCAGCCACAGTAGCACAAGAGCAGTCCTCCAAAGAATAATTGAAAGTTCTGTGAAGTGGAGGCAAAAAAGCACTGAAGTACAGAAATAGTCAAAGTGATCCGAGGGAATCTGGTCAGAGCACTTCCAGTGTGTGCTACAGCTCTATCCATCGGAAGCAGCTCTCCGGAGAAAACTGCAGAAAATTGAATACCCCAGCACACAGCCTTGGACAGTGGCTGGGGATCATCCAACACCTACCTGCAATGGCTGCATCTAAAGTCATAGGAAGAGGAAAATCAGGTGACACGAGCACTGAGCCGTACATCCCATGGGGGAGCATCAGAAAAGATGCCAGAGCTACAACACTGGGAGAGTTCTGATGAGATAGAGAGCAGCAGAGGTGGTAAAGGCCAATGTCAAAAGACAGAGGAACACGGCAGTGTAAACATTTCTGAATGCACGTGAACCACTGTGGTACCCCCAGAGAACTAAGAGGAAGTAATTTGGGCAAATACTCCTACAGTTCTTTGGATTAGACCTGAGTCAGCGTACAGTTTTATTGTAGGTTGGTGTGGCTTGGGGAAACACAAATGACAAGCTTCTTTTTCTGCTATACTGTTATTCTGCTATTACTGAGTCCAAATAAGGGTTAAAAGTATTACCAGACATAAAGGGTAAAAAAATCAAAGATGTCGGACCCCTCCTTTTACTTGCTACTAGCAAATCTGTTCATTGTGTTGGTTCATCTTTCCAGGTCAGTGGTCTGCCTTAATTTTTACTCATGCCCCATAATTTACGTTTGTCATATAGGGAGATTTTTTTTAAAGTGAGAAATTAGTCTAATATTCTTTATCCATGTTGTTTTTAAGACCATGCAAGAAATCATACTTATTAATTTGTTCCATAAATACTGTTTGAATTAGGTACCACATTAAGTGGATTAAAAAGATGAAAAAGAAACAGTCCTGTGTTGAAAAAGAAACAACATGCATGGGAATGATGAACACTAGATTCAGGTTAGTGGTTACCCATGGGAAGAAGAAGAAAGGGAATGGGATCTACAAGGGGTAAAACATGCTTTTTTTTTTTTTTTTGTATATCTGACATCTTAATAATAATTAAGTAAATGTAAATAAATAGAAGCTTTAGTATTTCCTTGCCTCACCGTAAAGGACCACCTTGGTCAGTCACCATGCTCTATACCTCATTTGGGACATTGTGTGAAGATACTGAAGGCTTGAACTTACAGTAACAGAGAAATTAAAGAGCAGAAAATTAACTAGATATTTAAGTGGCGACTAAATAATGGAGTAGTAAAGAGTAGGAGGTATGATTTGGGGGTTGCTGAGGAAGAAGTTTGTTTTCCTGTTCTGGAGTCCCAGAGCCACATTTTAGGGCAATCTCTAGACCCCACATGGGTGGCTAGCTCAATTTTTTAGCTCCCATTTAGGGATGTGAAATGAAAGAGTCTTTCAATCAATATGCTTTCCAACAATAATTTTTTTAAGCACTTATGTGCCAGACTCTGTATTTATCAGACAGCTAATTAAGACAGGCTATGTTCTTAAGGAGTGGATTAGTATTATAATATGATGATTATAGCTAACATTTGTTGAAACCTTTGCTAATGCCTGTGCTGGGTGCTAAGCACTTTGCCTGTATTATCTCATTAAATCCTCACAACAGTCCTATGAGGGAGGGACCATTGTTACTCCCAAGGTATAGATGAAGAAACCGAAGCTTCCAAAGTAAATTGCCCAGTTAACTAGAGCTGGAACCGAGATCAGAACCCAGGATTTACTGATTATAAAATCTGTACATCTTACCACTAGAGTACATGGCAAAAATCCATGGAAAACTTTCCATTGGAATCTCGAAAAAGAAATTATTAGCTTTAGCCAGAGGATTCAATGTGGGATTCATGGAAAAAAGGGATAACTGAACTGAATTTAAAAGGATATGCAGTGGCAAAGAACATTCCAGAAAGAGTTTCTGCAGAGACCTGAGAGAATGTGATGCATAAGTAAATAGCTTTGTGTGTTTCAGAGACATTTGCATTTGGGGCAGTGGAAGAGGAGGGTTTAGTGAGGTTGGTAGGAACAAAATTATGAAGGACAACATATTCAGGAAGGAGGAGGAATTTAAAAATCAGCTTCTTCAAATGGACTTGAGGACACGGGGAGGGGGAAGGGTAAGCTGGGATGAAGTGAGAGAGTGGCATGGACATATATACACTACCAAACGTAAAATAGCTAGCTAGTGGGAAGCAGCCACACAGCACAGGGAGATCAGCTCGGTGCTTTGTGACCACCTAGAGGGGTGGGATAGGGAGGGTGGGAGGGAGACGCCAGAGGGAGGAGATATGGGGATATATGTATATGTAGAGCTTTGTTATAAAGCAGAAACTAATACACCATTGTAAAGCAATTATGCTCCAATAAAGATGTTAAAAAAAAAAGTTGCAATATCAAGAAAAAAAGATTCCTTGGTATTTCTGGAATGATCCATGTCAGGTTTCTCCAAGGGTTCCACTTGTATAGACCTTTTCAAATCCATCTGAGGAAATGGACTACAGGTAGGACACACACAGCTGCAAGTAACAAATAGTTCAGGCAATTATTTGACTTAGCAATTACTTTGAAAATATACATGATTTTTAACACTTTTCTACTGCCATAAAGGACATTATATGAGACCAGTTGTGTTCATTGATCATGAAAGACTAACAACCAAATAACACTGTCTAACACTGGCAGTTTTTCTCAGAAGTGAGGTAAGCCATACTTTTAAAACTATGGATATTAGTTTTAACATGGTGTTACACAAATCTATATCTGGTGCAACTATTTAGTAGTTCATCATTGATACTTAAAGGATGTTTATTCTATTATACATTATATGATTGTGATATATATTTAGATTATACATATTTATACATGAGTGTGTGTGTGTGTGTGTGTTAAGCTAAGAACATGAGTTTAACCATAAGGACACTTGGGTTCTAAAATAGTATCAGGCACTTCCCTGGCAGTCCAGTGGTTAAGACTTCGCCTTCCAGTGCAGGGAGTGCGGGTTTGATTTCTGGTCGGGGGGCTAAGATCCCACATTCCTCTTGGCCAAAAAATCAAAACATAAAACAGAAGCAATATTGTAACAAATTCAATGAAGACTTTAAAAATGGTCCACATCAAAAACATCTTTAAAAAAAAAAATCAGCTAGATTGCAATTTTTATCAATTCATTTAATTTATCCAAAGCTCAACTTACCTGTAAAATGAGAGATTTGCACTAGATGGATTCTAGGATTGTGATTCTATGAAATTAGGTAACCTCTGACCTTGGCAAGCTTAAAATTAGTTGAGGACACAGATCACATCCACAGGAAAATAGATTAAGAAGCATATGAATAATTTAAAAACAAACACTAAAAAGGGAAGAATTTTTTTTTTAATCAGTTTCTGGTGCAGATATTTGGGAAGGTCAAGATTACACCACTAACAAGTAGAAGACAGGTGAGTTTAAAAATTAAATGAGAGGGCTTCCCTGGTGGCGCAGTGGTTGAGAGTCCGCCTGCCGATGCAGGTGACACGGGTTCGTGTTCCGGTCCGGGAAGATCCCACATGCCGTGGAGCGGCTGGGCCCGTGAGCCATGGCCGCTGAGCCTGCGCGTCCGGAGCCTGTGCTCCGCAACGGGAGAAACCACAACAGTGAGAGGCCCGCGTACTGCAAAAAAAAAAAAAAAAATTAAAGAAGGGTAGCAATTCTTAGTAGATAGAATTGTATAAGGGGAAAATGTTTTTTTTTTTTTCCTCTCTTCATCATAAAATAACTGATTATCAAGAATACCAGGGCTTCCCTGGTGGCACAGTGGTTGAGAGTCCGCCTGCCGATGCAGGGGACACGGGTTTGTGCCCCGGACCGGCAAGATCCCACATGCCGCGGAGCGGCTGGGCCCCTGAGCCATGGCCGCTGAGCCTGCGCATCCGGAGCCTGTGCTCCGCAATGGGAGAGGCCACGGCAGTGGGAGGCCCGCGTACCGCAAAAAAAAAAATACCAGAGCATTTCTACCTGCAGCCATTATAATGTCATTCCATATATGTACCTATTTTGTGTGATGGCTTGAAATCGTCCTAGAATTCCTAGATTATGTGAATTCTACAATTCCTTTTAATTGTATCAAGAGGGTTATATTGGGAGGTTTTTGGAAGGATTATCAGAAATTATACATAATTGCTGGTTGTGTCACTATGGGGAACCCATGTAAAGTATCACCAAGGTTACAATTATAAACATAGTCTGACTCAAATTATTACCAGACATTACCAGATTTGGGTGAGGTTTCTAGAGGAAGAGAGCAGCAATTAGTCAAGCAACACATTTACTGAGTACCCACTGAGTACAAATTATTAATATTAAGCGTTGCTGAGTAAACAGAAACCAAAAAACAAAACAAAACACAACAGAAGTACTGTTGATGAAGTAGGTGGTGGTGAAGAAAATTGATGGGATGGGAGAGTAATCACCTTCATTCAGTTTTATTTGGTGGAGAGTGCCTAGGCTTTAGAGAGGATGAAAGAAAGATCTCAAAGTGGAAAGAACATGGGATACGGAATATGATGCTTGGGGTCGAATCCCAGTTTAGTCACTTAGGTACAACCTTGGACAAATATTTTGTCTCAGTTTTTTCTCCTCTAAAATGGGTATAATAATGCTGATACATACCTTCTTTCAGGAGGCTGCAGTGAGAAATCAATGAAGAAATTGTTTTTAAACTGTAAAAAGTAAACATTTTATTTACATCCAGTGAGGTCCTTGACCAAACGGTGTGGTTTATTCTTTGTCATGTCTTCTCTGCACGGTTTACCCTTAACAGGACACCTGCTTTTGCCTGCACGTGTCAGCAAGCTTCCCCTTCCTTTCTCTCCCCTAACGGACTATGAGCTTTTTAGTAGCATGGCTTCTGTTTGCTTTCCATCCACAAGAAACAGTGATTTGCACACCATGACCATTCAATAGATTACTCAATAACAAAGTTTTACATAGGAACAGTTATTTGAGCTCTTTAAGGTAGTCTCACATGTGTCATTTACATGCAGCTGTCAGATTCATCTTGCTAGACATATTTCTGATGGTGTCATGTCACTGTTCAAAACTTGCCAAGTGTCTCATTTTCTACTGAATAATGTCTTTTTTAAATATACTTTTTAAAATTGAAATATAGTTGATTTACAATGTTGTGTTAGTTTCTGTTATACAGCAAAGTGATTCAGTTATACATATATATTCTTTTCCGTATTCTTTTCCATTATGGTTTATTACAGGATATTGAATATAGTCTCCTGTGCTATACAGTAGGACCTTGTTGCTGGTCCTGGTTATACTGGTTTGTATCTGCTAATCCCAAACTCCTAGTTTATCCTCCCCCACCCCCTTTCCCCTTTGGTAACCATAAGTTTGTTTTTTTTTAATTTGTATTGGAGTATAGTTGATTTACAATGTTGTGTTAGTTTCAGGTATACAGCAAAGTAAGTTATACATATATCCACTCTTTTTTTTTTAAGATTCTTTTCCCATATAGGCCATTGTAGATTATTGAGTAGAGTTCCCTGTGCTATACAACAGGTTCTTATTAGTTATTTATTTCATATATAGTAGTGTGTATATGTCAGTCCCAATCTCCCAATTTATCCCTTCCCCCATTATCCCCTGGTAACCATAAGTTTGTTTTCTATGTCTGTGAGTCTGTTTCTGTTTTGTAAGTAAATTCATTTCTGTCACATTTTAGTTTCCACGTATAAGTGATATCATATGGTATTTGTCTTTCTCTTTCTGACATCCTTCACTTAGTATGATAGTCTCTAGGTCCATCCATGCTGCTGCAAATGGCATTATTTCATTCTCTTTTATGAGACTGAGAAATATTCCATTGTATATATGAACCACATCTGCTTTATCCATTTATCTGTCAGTGGACATTTTAGGTTGCTTCCATGTCTTGGCTATTGTAAATAGTGCTGCTGTGAATGTTGGGGTGCGTGGATCTTTTCGAATTAGAGTTTTCTCTGGACATATGCCCAGGAGTGGGATTGCTGGATCATATGTCAACTCTATTTTGTTTTTTGAGGAACCTCCATACTGTTTTCCACAGTGGCTGCATCAATTTACAGTCCCACTAACAGTGTAGGAGGGTTCCCTTTCCTCCACACCCTCTCCAACATTTGCTATTTGTAGACTTTTTAATGACGGCCCTTCTGACTGGTGTGAGGTGGTACCTCATTGTAGTTTTGATTTGCATTTCTCTAATAGTTAGCAATGTTGAGCATCTTTTCATGTGCCTATTGGCCATCCATATGTCTTTTTTAGAGAAATGTCTATTTAGGTCTTCTGCACATTTTTTGATTGGTTTGTTTTTTTGTTATTGAGTTGTATGTGCTGTTTGTATATTTTGGAAATTAATCTCTCATTGGTCACATCATTTGCAAATATTTTCTCCCAGTCTGTATTTAATATACTTTTAATTGAGATATAATTGACATGTAACATTGTATTAGTTTTAGGTGTACAACAAAATGATTAAAATCTTAACTCCTATCTGAGCTCTAAGGTCTTGCTACTCAACCTGTGGTCTCCAGATTGGTAGCACTGGCACCACCTGGGAGCTTGTTAGAAATGCAGATTCTTCAGCCACATCCCAGACCTGCTGAATCAGCAACTGCACTTAACAAGATTCCTAGCCAATTCATATATACAGCTTTAACTACATCTTCATTCTCTTGCTAAACTTGAAGATTCAGAAGTAGGGTTAGATTTAGCAAATAAAATTAGCAGACATCCAATAAAGTTTGAAAACAATGAATAATTGGTATATCTCAAATGCTTCATGGGACATACTTATACTTAAAATATATGTTCATTGTTTATCTGAAATTCAACTTTTACTGGGCTTTTCTGTATTTAATCTGGCAACCCTATTCAGAAGGGTACGATCTATGTTTAACATAACTCTTTATTCCCCTGCAATAGTGCAGAGCCTTCCCCAACTTCTTAATATGTTCGTTTAAGGAACAGACAATGAGTTTCTTCAGAACTGAGGTTTCTCTGGCTTTTACTTAACATTGTATATCTCCAGAAGCGAACACAGTATCCCACACACAATAAAGGACCAGCAGTTATTTCTTTAATGAATATATCCAGAACATCTTCCAATTATGTACTGGGTTGTATGTGCATATTTTAAAGAAGGCCGAATATTTTTCTCGTAATCTTTTTTTTTTTAAACCAGAATGTTTAAAAGCTATTTGTGCACTTTCTCACATTTTAGCTGGCGGAGTTCAGGATTTGATGGGAGTATAATCAAGGGCTCAGCATGTACTCATCGCAGACTGGGTCCATACGGTCACTGGTGGGGAAGGAATCCTAGACTCAGGATACCGACAAGCCTGCCTCAGGCGGAAGTAAGCAACTCCTCCCGGTTCCTGGGCCTCGGAGGCACCCGCGCACGCGCACAGCCGTGCTCTGGCCCCGTGAGGCGGGCGGAGGGAGGCGGAGCTCACGGGGCGCGTGCGCGGCGGCCGGGGCTGTGGGCCCCTCCCTTGTCGGGGTCGCGCGGCGCGGAGGACCGCACCGAAAGGGGGAAGTCAGGTGGCCGCTGCTGCCGCCGCCGCCGCGGTTTGTCGCCAGAAGGAAAATGGCGGATCTGGAGGAGCAGTTGTCTGATGAGGAGAAGGTAAGGGCCGCGGGGGCGGCAGAGCCCATCGGTCCGGGAAGCCAGTAGAGCCCCGCCGTATCAGCCCGGAGTCTGGCCGCCGGGGAAGGGCATTGGTCGGTGCCCCCGGCTGCCCTTCTTCCCCTCTCCTCGCTGCGCCCGAGTGCCTGCCCCTGTCAGTCACCCGAGGCCCCGCGCGGGGGCAGGTCTCCGCCAGGCCTGCTCGCTCCGCTCCTTGTAGGGTGTGTGCTCCGAAAATAGGTAGCGGGAGCTGGGCGGCGGCGGCGGCGGCGGCGGCGGCGGGCGGGGGCCGGGGGCGCGGAGGGCGGCGGCCGCTGGGGACCCTCTCCCCGCGCATGGGCCACGGGGGCCCTGCGCCAGGGTCGGGGACTGCAGAGGGGTCTGGGTCCCGGCCTGGGAGCGGCCCAAGGACAGTACTCAGCCCGATGGCCTGGCCGGAGAGGGTGGCCGGGGTGAGGGCTAAGGGGGAAAAATTGCTTAGGAAGCAGACCTTGACTTCTCTCTTCTAATCTATCCTCCCACAAGCAAACTGCTTTCTTTCCTGGGTCCTACGTTTTTTTTCCTTTAGTCGTGGAAGTCTCTCTCTCTCTTTTTTTTTTTTTTCTTTTTCGGTTTTAGCTGTAGGCAACGAAGTTGCTCATAAAAAGACACCCCCCTCCCCACGGTTGTTTGCTACTCTTGTTGGCAGTAGCCGCTCTGGGGGCCGACTTGGTAGCGCCCCGTGGTCCTGCTAGGACTTCTTCCGAAGAGGGGAGATTGTGGAACTCCTTCTACTGTATCTTAGATGCTGTGACAGCATTAGAACCAGATGAACGACTTAAGTTCTCAGGCATTTGAAGTAAGAAATCTGATCATTGAACTGGATCTCTCTTATTCGCGGTTTCCCTTGGCCTCTGTGAGGCCCCATTCTCCAGAGTGTGTTTTGGGACACAGGGGTACCCTCCTAATTTTAAGTATTTCCTGCACAGGTCCTTGATGTTTCTCAAACTCAGAAGTAACTGACATAACAATGAATAAGATAGTTAAAGTTTTCGAAGACTCCACTCTTAATTTAACAGGGCTCATTTTTAAGTTCCAAAGCAGTAAAGCCATGTATGAAACACAAAAAAATAACTGGTGTTTAAGAAATCCTCATGTAAGCCTACGGGTATTTTCGGTTGGAACGCTCTGCTCCAAGTGTTTTTATATCCTGTGTTCTTGTACTGAAATGTCATGTTCTGTCTTCTTCTCGATGTGAACGTGCAGCAGTCAGCCTTATCTTCAGTTCCGGAAATCTTTTTTACCTCTGTGCTCTTTGGTGAAAGTGATAATAAAACGACAAAATGGGGAGAGCAGCAAGATTCTCCATAATCCACAGTCCTGGTAGGCAGATCCCTGTATACACAAAAGTTGCTGTGCAGTAATCACACGTGTAATATTGGTAAATAACCATAAATGGGTAACTGAAAATGTATGCAGGTGCTCACACACATTTAAAATTAAGTAGTACTAAAAAGTTTTTTAAAGGGATTGTCATGTTTTTTATTCTGCTGTTGGTAAGTGGTGATTAGTAGCTCAAGTGGCTAGAAATCTAGCTGAGGAGAGAGTACTCAGTGTGGGAGTTAATATAGGCCTGCCATGTGTTGTAAAGACCTAAAATAGCAAAGTTTTTTCAAAATGATATGACAGGATTTCTTGTCATCCGGCACTCTCAGGGCACTGAGCTCCATAAAGGTGTGGGGCTGGGTGGGAAGGGGTCTTATTCTCTATGCTCGCCCAACACCATGTTTTAACAGTAAATGAATGAACACTCCAATTTGAAGGAATTTTGTGGGTTTGTTTTTATTTCGAGTTTTGTAAGACTATTCTGTGGATATTTTGCATATAAATTTCTGATCACATCTTTTAGTAATTTAAGAAAAATATTAACCAAACTGTGAGGTTAAATTGAAGTAACTGGTAAAGTGAAATTCTAACAGTCTTGTCACTTTATTTAAATGTTCTTTTTAATCTCTTGGGAGGAGGACCTTGCATATAGAATCAGAAATAGGATTTAAAGGTGTTATTTTTTAAACTAATATTTAAATCATTTTACTTTTCCTGCCACCTTGTTTGTAATTTTCAAAAATAAGTTTTTAATACTTAATTTAAAGCTCTTGGAATTTCCATTACTGACTGTGGAAGTAAGGAAGGGAAGCTGTTAACACTTAGTAGTACCATACTTTGTATATGCCTGGTTCAGTTAGACAATACATTTGTTAATTTGTTGTAAATTTGAGCTAGGTTTGATTATTACCATTGCACAAATAAGTAAAATAAATTTTTAAAAGCTTTAAGTAATTCACGGAAGGACACCAAAGTAGGAAGTGCAAAGGCGGTATTTAAGCCTGAGTTTGTCTGAATCCAAAGTTGATGCTCTGTGACATTACACTTCTTAACAATTGATGATAGAATCCTTATCTGGATTTACCTCTTTGTGTTAAATTTGACAGCTTAATTTGGAAAAGGGAGAAACAATAGTTCTCTTTGTTTTTAATAGAAATTGTAAATGCCAAACACTAAATAGTGTTGGGTTTTAAATTTAATTTGTGTTTGATCGTTTTAGAACAAAGTTCTAAAAAAAGACACATTTAAAAGTTTTATGCTGTTGGTGTAGTTTCATATATGTCCTGTGGTAGGAAGCATTTTAGAAATTAATCTAGAATAATATCTTTGCTTTTTTCAGTTATATACAGTTGCTTTTTGAGGATACCGGTATGAAATGTAATAACCTTTTCACTTTTGGCCACTGGGTTAGTAGGAAATAAAATTATCTTAAGAAGCACAATGAAGTTGTTTAGTTATTCATTTGTCGTGGTGTGTCCTACAGACCTTTTTACATAGTTACAGAAACTCTAGGTTAGAACAGTTCATGTTTTCCCCTCCTGGGTCAGCTGCACTGTACAGTAAAGCATTTTTTGTGATTGAAATTATATGAAATTGTGGTATAAGGCTCAGATAAGAACTATTCCCAAACTGCTCTCTAAGTGAGAAATCCTGGAAGTCACTTGAAGCTTTGGAAGACACCTTACCACCGCCCCCGCCCCCCACCAACCTCTTCTACCTTCCCCCCAGTGAGTAGTGATCCGCTCGCAAAGCTTCAGCTTTTGTATCTTTGCAGATGTCTCAAGTACCTAGCTCAGCCCTGCTTCTCCCCTTAGCACTGGTCACACATTTTTATCTGCTGGTCCTCTTCCACAGAAGTCAGTTAAGGAGATATGCTCAGATGGAACCTGCCTGAAAGTAAATTCATAAACTCCCCTCCTCTCTGTCCCTACACAAAGCAGGGCAGATACCCATCTCTTTCTGCTCATATTTCTCTTTATGACTCTGTTCCCATTATTCAAGTTATCCAGGTTTTTAACTTCAGCTTTAACTTTTTTCTTCCTTGTGCTCTCTGTACCTTACACTTAGTTTCCAAACCTTGTCACTTCCATCAGAATATGTCTTACAGAAATTATTTCTTGCTTGAAAAGTTCATTTATATTAATATTTGATTTATAACCTCTCAATTGACAGACGATTAACAATTTATGTTATGAACTACTGTTGTTTAGTAACAAACTTGTACTGTATGAACAGAATGCAAATTGATTGTACCTGTTCTGTGACTACACAGTTGAGGAAGAAACAAAGCTAAGGGAGGAAAAGTAAGGTTAGAAGAATGACTCATATCTGTTTTATTTGCCACTGCTGGACTTTTATTATAAACTTTCTAGACAAATCCCTCCATCTTCCTATCATTTTTCTACTCCCAAACTTTTAGTTGCTGCATCCTCCATTGCCTTTACAAGGAAGCCCAACTCTTGAAAATGGTGTTCATGTCCTTGTATTCCATTCTAACCTAAATAGTTCTGACATTTCCAATATATACTGTTATTTAATCATGCTGTGAATTCAAAGAGACCTGCATGCTAGTCCATGCCTAGCACATGGAGTAAATTATTTAATCTCTCAGCAGCTTCAGTTTCCTCTAAAATGTGGGGATATAACAAATTATATTCCCCATTAAACTTTTATAAGTGCACATGTTGCCTGGCATGTAGTAAACACAATAAATTTTAGTTATTTTTCTCTGCTCATGACTTACCTGCTTTGAGCATTGGTACTGCTCCCCGATCTATCCCCTTTTTTGAAAGATGAAAAATTACTCTTCCTTCAAGATTTAGCTCAGATCACATGGCTAGTTTTCTCTCTCTCCTGAACAACTGTTTTCTCTCTCTCCTGAACGCTGAAACACATCATTAATGTTGAATACAGTTTTGCATAGTAGTTATCTGTTTACCTGTCTTTTTTCCTGTATTCTGTTGAATTCGTTAGTGCAGAAATGTCATCTTTAGCATCTGTCAGTGCAATGTATGTGATGAGTACAGTGGTTCAGTGAGTGAATGAACAAAGGAGTAATGAATTTACAAAATTAAGAAAAAAATAACAGTTTTATGAAAAGAAGTAGCATATAAAGGTAAGTTTTGGAGGGAAAATCTAGTATGCCTACATTTTTCACTTCTAAGTAGTGTTACAGATTTTAAAGATTTAGGTAGTTAAATGAAATTCCTGGTGCTCCTTGAGGTGCAGGTGGTGATACTGGCTATGGTTCAAATCACTTACACATGCTAAATTATAAGCAGTTTGTATACTTCTCCCCCACACACAATCATAATGTGGCTTCAGAAGTTTTGTTTGTATGTATTGATAAAAGCAATGTAAGCTGCCATTATATTCCATCATGATTAATGTAAAATCAGTAGTGTTCTTATTAACTAAAAAGTAAACTCAACCAGTAAGCGATTAATGTAGAAATTATTCATTCCTAATTTCATTCTGTAGGTGAATGAATTCTGTCATTGCACCAATAAAATGTAAAAATTCCTACAGCAAGCAGAAACTTGATAGCTGCTGCAGCATTAGTGGAGTTTTTTAGACTTTGCACACTAAAGCAAATTTGTAGTACATTCTCAGTGCACTGGGGAGTCATTTCTACTTAAAATAAAGGTGGCTATATACATAGAAGAACATGGTATATATTACAGAAAAATCCGAACGAACTTTTTGGCCAACCCAATAAAAACGCTTAGTACAAAGTAGTTTTTAAGGTTGAAAAGCATGATGGGAAAACTTGACCTGTGGTCCTGACCTAAAAGCTTAATTGCCTGAAGCAGTAATTTATTGCAAGAGATTGATGCATATCAAAGAAAATAGGGGTTCCATGGAACCACTTATAGTTGTCAAAAAAGGAGAATTTCATTAATTTTATTCTGAAGGGTAGAACTACAGTCTTCATATTCTTTCTCTTAAGACATTTATTTACATGCTCTACTGTGAACCCTATGGCTGAGAACTTCTCTTGCACATTTTAGTTCATAATGTTTCTACTGAAAATGAATAGAATTAATTTTTGAAAACTACCCCTACATTTATTCATTTACCAAATATACCATATTTCATTGATTTCACTACTCATCATTTTCCATATTTTAAGATCTCTGAAATCAGGCTGCATTGTACAATCATGGCTTGTGATACAGGTAGCATTTTTCCTTTTTTTAGTGACCCATGAAATTATGCATCTTTCATTGATTGTGAATCAGGGTAAGCAAGGATATAATGCAATAACAAACAAACTAAAATCTCAACGTGAGGGCGTTAGTGGTGGGGGCTTTTCGTGGCATCTCCTCACTCGTTCTGTGTGTGTCTAGTGTGGGTCAGCAGCAGAAGGGCCCTGCTCCGCAAAGTCACATAGTTGTAGGCTCTTGGAGGATTTCAGTCTAAACGTAGGCTTTTTGATATGATACATATGCACAATGGAATATTATTGAGCCATGAGAAAGGAGGATATCCTACCATTTGCAACAACGTGGACCTTGAGCACCTTGTGCTAAGTGAGATAAGTTAGAGAAAGACAAGTACTGTACAATATCACTTATATGTGGAATCTAAAAAAGTCAAACCTGTTTAAAAAAACAATAAAATGGTGGTTACCAGAGAATGGAGGGTGGGAGGGATAAGATTAATGGTGTTTAAGGGTACAGACTTGTAATGAGTAGTAAATAAACCATAGCGATCTGATGCACAGTATAATGAATATAGACAGTACCATTGTACTACAGTGATGTGATAAATATTGCTTTAGTCGCGATCATACTAGGTTATATAAATGTATGAAAGTAACAGGCTGTACACCTTAAATTTACAAAATGTAGCATGTGAAATTTACCTCTCCTCCCCCCGCCCCCCAAAAAAGTCTTAGGCTTTTTATCACTGTCCCCACACCAGTGGGAAAGAAATGCAATGAATACCATACTGGGTTTTAAAGCTCCCCCCCTACCCACACACACACTAAGAGACTCACTGCACTTCTGCTCAGATTTCAATTAGCTTAAGCAAGTTATATCTATAAACCTCATTTCAGAGGGGGCAGGGAAGAAGAAGAGAAATGCAGTATTTGTGAATAGCAGTAATGATTCTATAGATTAAGTTTTAGACTCACTGAAGGTTGGTGATTTGATTACCTGGTTGGTAGACACAGTGCAAGACTACAGATTCAAGGATGAATCAGACATATGTAACATATATATTATACAGGGTCAAAAAGCAATAAGTCCATGGACATTCAGAAGATGGAAAAGTTACTTCTGCCTAGGAGGATGGTAGATATCAGTTGAGGTACAAGCTCATGTCAGAGAGCACAGCACAGGAAGAAAAAACAGAAAAGTGGGAATGAGCAGGAAATATGAGTTATATCTCAAGTACTTTGCAAGTAAGAGATGCAAAGATGAATTGTGCTGTTAAACAGCACAGATTTTCTCAGCCTCAGCACTATTGACATTTGGGCCAGATAACTCTTTGTTGTAGGGGTGTCCTGTGCATTTTAGGATGTTTGGGCATCCTTGGCCCACATGATGCCAGTAGCACCGCAGTCACGACAGTCACAAATGTCTCCTGTAGTACAAAATCGCCCCTGGTTGAGAACCACGGGTCTAGACAGACTGGAGCTAGTGAGACCAGTTGGGAAACTGAGTTAAGTGTTAGGACCAGATTTAAAGTAGTTTTACAAGACACGGAGGAAAAAAATGATTGCTAACATTTCAGAGTTGCAATCAACAAGACATGGTGAGTGAATGTAGAGAAAGGGAAGAATCAGCGGTAACTGAACATTAAAATCTGGTTGACTGGGGAGTGGAACCACCACTAACAGCTAAAGAACACACAGGAGAGAAGATGCACAGCTCGGGGGAATAATGGTGAATTTTGTTTGGGTTCTACTAAGTTTGAGATGCTAGCAGAATGTCTATGTGAACATGCGTAGCAGATAGGGAGATGTAGAAATGGAGCTTGGAAAGAGATCAGGCCCAGAGATTATATAGATTTGGAAATCCTCTCTGGGTTAAAGCCACGAGATTGGAATAGCTTTTAGGAGAACAAGTTCAGACATAGGGGAGGAGAGGGCAGAGAGCATATACTTTTGGATACTTTCATTTAAGGCATAAGAGAAGGAGAGAAACTAGAAGGTGAGGAGTGATCTTTGAAGTAGAAGTGTATACCTAGCACAGAGTAGGTGCTCATCTCACAGAACTTGAAGAGAATTTCCAGAAGGAGCAGTGAAGTATTGCAGAGAGATTAAAAAGGAATATAGAATTGAGAAGAGCCTTTGGCTTTAAGAGAAATGGATGAGAAACAAATTATATCTCCTGTATGCCAATATCTACTGTATTAATTAATTTCTCAATTGTCAGAGCAACCTTGTTATTATCTGTATCTTGCGTATGGTAAGACTGGTGTAGATGAGGCCAACTATTTTAAGTGGTAGACTAGAGATCGTTGCTGGCCTTTAAGAGAGCAGTTTAATGGCCTTTCAGTCTGTGTACGTTGTAGTTCAGTTACCATACTCAAAGACCTCCCTCACCTTCTTTTGTATTCTTGCCTATCTCTGTTCCCTTAGCAGTTTGTACATACCTTTGTTATAACATTTACCCATTTTAATAGGTTTCCTGATGTTCTTATTTCCTGCGTTTTTCAGGGACAGGCCCTGTGTCTTATTCATCTTTGTAATTGCAGTAGAGTGTGTGGCATATATTATTATCAGTGACTTCAACTCTGGTTGCACATAAGAGTCAACTGGAGAGTTTATAAACAAACATGGATGCACAGGCTTGACTCATGGGTGAGGCCTGGAGCATCTGTACTTTTTTCAAAAAAAGTTTCCCAGATGGTTTGAATGTGCCACCAGGATTGAGTTTCACTGTATTAGGTGCTCAATAAATGTTGACTAAAGGATAAGAAGAGGAGACAGTAAGTATAAATTACTTTTTCCCCCTATATTAGTCTTTTAATTAATTTTTCAAGCTTTTTAAAATTGAAGTATAATTTACAGTATTGTATTAGTTTGGGGTGTACTTTTTGGGTGTACCATGAAGTGATTTGATATTTTTTATACGTTACAAAATGGTCACCACGATAAGTCTAGTTACCATTTGTCACCACGCAAAGTTGTTACAATATTATTGACTATATTCCCTATGCTACACATTATATCCCTGTGACTCATTTATTTTACAGCTGGAAGTTTGTACATCTTAATCGCCTTCCCCTATTAAAGTATAAATCATTCTTGAAAAAAATTCAGTAATGAAACCAAAGAGAAAGAGTAGATACTACTTCATTTTTTCCTACTGTTTCATTTTAGGGATACTTTTTTTTTTTAGATAGAAAAACTTTAGGAGTGTTTGTGGGCTGAGGTGAATGATTCAGAGGACAGAAAAAAATTGAAAATATAAATAATAGTTTGTATAACTTTCTCAGTTAATAATGCCTACTTTGGATTCATAGATTTCTTAATATTTTAAATAAATGGTAAAAACATATTTAAAGAAATAGTTGTTGAATTCAGTGGATGACCTAGTTGTTGATTAAGTGATATGGGCCCTGTTTTTAATTACTATTCAAAATGATAATTATAAAGGAAAAAAATTCTTAAGGAAAACATCAAAACAAATTACGTCTTTTACGTATACTCAGATTAAAATAAATTAGTCTATAACACAGACATGCAATTAATGATCACTTGATCATAAACTATTTAAATAATGATCGAGTTTTAAAAAGTATTTTTTCTATTTTTATTTTACTTTTAACTCTCAAAAAGGCATAGGGAATTTTTAGAGAGTTATGGGAAACAATGTCAAATAATTCTTGTAGTTGAAGTAGAAAAATTCATAATAGCTCTTTTTAACTTTACTGCTGGTCTCTAAGACAGTGACCCTTTTTGGGAATCACATTCCTTGAGAGTCAGGTGAGACCTATGATTCTTTTCTTCAGAGGACCAAATGCCTCAAATTTTGCACATACAGTCCCTTACAGGGCAGTGGGTACAATATCTGGCAGCCTATCAGAATCAGGTGGGGAGATTTTCAAAAATATAGATTTCTAGGTGTCAGTCCTCTGGAGATTGATTCAGTAGGTCTGGAATGGAACATGGGAATCTGTATTTTTTCAGAAGCTTTCCCAGCAAATCAACCAGGCATCCAGATTTGGGAAATCTCTGTGCTAGTGTCTCCTGCCTTGATCATGGAGGAGATAACTATGTGGGAAAATGTCCAATGTATGGAAATTAGAGGGGTTGTAGGCAGTGTTCTCAGATAAAATATAGGATGCCTGGTTAAATTGAATTTAAGATAAACAACAAATAATTTTTAGTATAAGTATTCCCAGTGCAGTATACTTTGGGGCTAATGTAGAGTGCAGGGCTGTTCGCCTCTAGATTTAATGGTTCCAGATAGCAATTTTTTGTGGTGTGCATGTGCTTTTGTGCACAGGCACTGTCTGCTTTTTATACTTTTATCCCCTTTTTTTTAGTTGCTCAAAGCTTTTTAAAATTTTTGTCAGCTTAATATATTTATATCTGCTTTGGTGAAGACTCCATTTTTTGCTAAAGAATTAATGTTTTCTACAGACAGTCAAAATCTCCTGGATTTTACCTTCGTGTTGGTAAAAATTTTGCCAATTTACAGTGCCCAGCAAAAGCATCAGAAAAATCTGGAGAATTCATAGACACAGGTAGTTGAAGTAACATTAATTTTGTCAACAGCTTCTATAAATTGTGCCAATTGATTGACAACCTGTGGTAAATTCCCCCACCTTGTTGTACTTTCCTGTTCTAGCTGGTAATCATAAAGTTGAAGTAGCACTGCCAGATGCTCACATCTTCCAGTAACAGACATATCTTAAAGAGGCAATGAAGGCCAAGGGAATCTAGTCACTTCTATCTTTGGCATTTCACCATGAAGCTTGGCTTTACTTGAGAAAGATGCTTTCTATACAGTAATGCAAAGACTGACAGAATGAAGGACTGCAAGGCAGAAAGCTACATATGGAGTTTATTTGCATTCAGCCCACCTTCCCTTTGTTCTCCTCCCCTGAGAAGTTCTTCAGTCTTACTCAGCAGTGTAGGTATAAGATAAGATTGTAAATTTTAAGAGTGTAGTCCTAAAATTATAGTCCAGGTAGCACAGGGTGATAAAAACACTTGATGTGTTCTATTCTTTCTGAGGGATCTGTTCTTTCTGAGGAACCTATTTTTCCTGAGGGATCACCCAGGACCAAAAGCAGCAATTCAGTATTCTGTTGATATTTGTCTGGATCATCAGTCTATGCCATAATGTTACCAAGGATTTTGATCACAGCTTCTTATACCAAATGTGCTTATCTTCCATTTACATCTGTTGCGGCACTTAAAGAACCAAGGAGGGCTTCCCTGGTGGTGCAGTGGTTGAGAGTCTGCCTGCTGATGCAGGGGACACGGGTTCGTGCCCCGGTCCAGGAAGATCCCACATGCGGTGGAGCGGCTGGGCCCGTGAGCCATGGCCGCTGGGCCTGTGTGTCCGGAGCCTGTGCTCCACAATGGGAGAGGCCACAACAGTGAGAGGCCCGTGTACCGCAAAAAAAAAAAAGAACCAAGGACTTGGGAACTTCTTTAGAAAAGTAAGGCATCGTTACTCCACAGGATTTAGCCACAGGTAGTCCTTTTTCTGGGTATCGTGACTAATCTCTTTCCATCACTGTGGTAGTTTGGCTTCTACACATATTGGTCCAACATCATGTGCAAATGCCACATAATTCATCAGTATTACTTGCTTTGCTCATCACCTGGTCTCAATCAAATTGAAAATTGTGTAGAGAAACTGATTGCTCTCTGTTGGCTCAGGCTGTAAGATGCGCTACACAATATGAGGGGCACCAGCTCCTCTCTGTTGCCTGCAGCACATGAGGAACAATTTGTGCAGGCAGCTTCCCATCGTTAACATAGTACTTTTTTCACTGCAATTTGAGACACTTCTGATCCTAGGTGACTATCTGCTGACATTCACAAAAAGAAAGTAACGTGTAGTGGAAAGCAGGAGACAATTTCTTGTAAGATTATCAAAGGTGAACTGTTTTTTGTTTTTTGTTTTTTTGCGGTACGCGGGCCTCTCACCAATGTGGCCTCTCCCGCCGCGGAGCACAGGCTCCAGACGCGCCGGCTCAACGGCCATGGCTCACGGGCCCAGCCGCTCCGCGGCATGTGGGATCTTCCCGGACCGGGGCACGAACCGTGTCCCCCGCATCCCCTGCATCGGCAGGCGGACTCTCAACCACTGCGCCACCAGGGAAGCCCGAGTGAACTGTATTTTTACTCAGTGGAGAAGATAGCATTCCTTCCTTTCGTAGGGAAAGGATTTGGTAAATTCTCTCTAAGAATAGTGGAATCAACTTTGTCTGATATGGAAAGGTGACTGTCCTTACGTTTTCCCTTGTCTGAACGATTTAATGATTTACAACTGAATTCTGCCCATTTTCTTCAGATGTTTGTGAGGATTCTGATCCAAAGAAGTCTGAGCAGTCACAAACTGCCACGATGGCACAGTGGTCATTTTAGAGGAGGTCCATTTCACTTTCAGGCCTTCTAGTTTGCTCCATCAGAGACCCTTTCTAACTACTTAATAAACCAACTTTATCTTCTTATTTCTGAACTAGCAAGGCGTTCTCTGTAGGCCAAGGAATAGAGAAGAGTGGAGGAAGGTTGCCTAAAATTGTGGAAGAGCCTGAAATTCATCTTCCACTCCACTGGCCACATACACAAGATTTTTCCCAGTTAGTCACTTAGTAGACTTGCAGTAAGTCTGGAGGTTTTGAAATGTTTAATCTGCATCATCCAATAATTGAAAATCTTGATCTTTATTTTCATCTGAGAAGTTTATTGATGTAAGCTTGTAGTTATTCTTAAATAAAAATTCATTTCCTAGGAATTTTAGAGCTCTTTTTTCAAGAGATTTGATTTGTAATTTTTTTGTTCCTATAAAAGAACGTTGTTTTCTGCAGCCTTTGTCAGATTGACTCAGCTCCTTCCCTTTTTTTTAATGTTGTAAATATAACTGTCAAATTTTACCCTCCTCCCTTCAAATACATGGAGGATCGGAAACTAGATAAGCACACTTGTGAATTTATGTCTGAAATAAAAATAGGGAAGATATACGAAGAATCTCTCTTATGCCCTTCTAATGTTGGGACTATATATCAGCTTATTTGCTTGCTTAAAATATATTTTAAATAACTGAGTTCCTTGCTTCTTGGTCCCCAGTTATATCTTAAATTTGAGCTTCACAGATAAGTGAGATCCGGTTTATTTGCCTCCTCTGCGCTCTGTTGGTGAGGGAGGGGTTCCTGCTGTAGGGTTATGGAGATGGCTGAACACACAGCACCTGACATTGGAAAGATGCGGTGAATAGCAGTCTATTAATACAAATACTCAGCCCAGGAGATAGGGACACAGTGGAGGGAACAGAGTGAACAAGCAGAGGCCAAGGGAGGCAAGCTTTGTAGTATCAAGAAGGTAGAGTGAGGGTTCCAGCAGGAGGATGTGATTGGCTAGTTTGAATAGTTCCACAGGCTGGCAGGGAACTGAAGCCCCATACTCAGGGATGAGCAGGAACTGTGCCTGTTCCCTGTAATAAAGAGGGTTGTCTGGCTAGGGACCTTATCTGCAGGAGGAGATTGAGGATGGGAACTTGCAGTTAGGCCGTTCAAGGTCCTTCCGTTTTTCCCCAGATGTCAAGGCACACGTAATACTGGGCTTTAATTTTAGGCCTTATACTACAGTTCTCAGTAGTAGTACTGATCTTTTATCAGAAGTGTATGCTAATGATTGCTGTATTGAATAATACATCAAGAAGTTTTTAATAGCATAATTTGACCTTTGAGTTTTCCTTTCTGTGTGACCTTTTCTTTGACAATTTGCAAAGTTTAAGATATTCTGCTGCTGTGTACAATTTAGTCACAGTAGATGAAAGGTGGCCAAAACATACATGCAGTGATATGGAGGCATGAAAGAAGAGTTCTTGTCTGAAAGACTGAATGGAGTGGTGAGGCTCTAGTATTGTATAGGTGGGATGAGAAAAAGCGTGGGTTGGTTGTAGGAGCTATCAAGTAGCAGAAAGAGTAAAAAGGTAATAGCTGTTAATTGAGTGCTTACTCTGTGCCAAGTACTTTTCTAAATGTATTACCTCATTTACTGCAGGTGAGGAAACTGAATTTAATTTGCTTTTGGTCCTATAGGTAGAAGTCAGTGGAGCTGTAGTCTGAGTACACACAGTCTTATTTAGGGTTTATGCTGTTAACAGTACATTTTTACAGCCTTTGAATACAGAAAGGCCTTATATGTCATGCTAAGGACTTTGGACTTACCTTGTTGGCAGTGGGCCACCATTAGATGATTTTAAGCAGGAAAGAAAATGATCGGAACTTTCATTGAAAAATATCAATCTGGTGGCAGAGTGGAAAATGACTTTCGGAGAAAGATGAGATTAGAGGCAGGGCAGTTATTGTAACAATCCAGAAAGGGAATGGGTCCGAATGAAATAGAATCAAAGAAAAGGAGATTGGATTTGAGCAAGACAGACAGACACTCGATAATGTGGCTGACTGTGGGAGAAAGGGAGAAATGTGGAATTGAATGTAGGTGGTGCCGATAATTTTATGAAGAACAGAGGGAGTAGGTTTGGGTGAGACAGTCAGGCATTTAATGGAGATTTCTAATAAATGAGTTACATTTAGAAAAATGGATCTTGATCTTGAGAGAGGTTGTGATAGGTATATAGATTTGAGAGCTATTGTTATGTGGTGATAATAGAAGCAGTGGAAGTAAATGAGATTACCCAGATATTTTGGTTGTTTCTTCTGAACCATCATAGAAAGATGCTATATTGGGAGGCGGCTCTGAAAAGCCTTGGACTTCATCTGAAGAATTCATTCAAATCCCAAATCTGGATCTCTGTTTTCTCTTTTCATGAATTAAAGGTAATAACAGCCATCTAGGAAAGTAACTGTAGATGATATTTTATCTAACAGACCACAGGGGTTTTAAAAGGTTAAGAAATGATGATATATTTCATCTCCCTTAATTTACCTATGAGAAATGGAGATTTAGAGAAGTTAAATCAAAATCTGGGTACAGATGGTTTGTCTTAGCTTAGATGAAAACCCAGATCTTAACTGCACATTGCCACCACAGAACTAGGAACTGGCTTTTTCTCCTGTTTTGCTACCACTGGTTTTTGAGGTAAGCAGAGTACAGAGGGAAGGGATGATTTCCAAGAGAGGAGAAAGGATGTTGGCATGTGGGAACTGAATGCACTGCAGAAAACACAGAAATGCATGGGCGTAAGCCACAGCTGTACCACTGTAGGGCACAAAGAAGCATTTCACGTGTAGTGTGAAAATGCCTGTATTCCAGAGCTAATTTTAGGAATACTGAACTATACTAATGCAGATATATTTATTCTCTACTACTGTTACTGCTCATACTAATATATTCACCCAAGTTTACGTAGCTAATGAGTAGTAGAAATGAAAATCCAACTCATTCAATCTGACTCCAGAGATCATACACTCTACTGCTTCCTTATATTAGCATAAGTTTTTATGGTTTTGAATGTACATTATTTAAAAATTAACTGTCTACATACAGAATTCCATTAGTGATAACTCTTAGAATGCTCATTTCATTAAAATACTATATTCCCTGACCATCCTAAATAAATGAGAGTTTATTCTTGCTTATAGATTGATTCAACATTGATTCAACAAAAACTACCTACCAAGTTTAGAGTATAGGGCTGCCTACTGATATTATTGAATATTCAGAAGTTCCTTGAGGAAGTTACATTTTTGCAGTTACTACCTGAATGCTGACTACTAAATTCATTAGACACTTTTCAGAATTATCTTTGGAATTTATTAAAAATTATGATGTGTTTTTCATGTCCCAGACTGAAAAAAAGTAATTCACACTTTAAAAATAGTACTGAAAATAGTTACTTTCCTTTTTTTCTTTCTTTTATTTGTTTATTTATTTGGTTCAGTGGGACAAAGAAGTCCATTTTAACAAATAGCATTAGGATGGCTTATTTATCCTTATGACGATGTAATAAAAAAATGGATCTCCATCCCACATCATATACAGAAATCAGTCCCATATAGATTAATGGCCTAAATTCAAAGAGCAAAACTTGAAGAAACTTTAGGAAAAATGTAAGAGAAAATCCCCACAATTTAAGAGTAGAGAAGGAATATTTTTCCCCACTCTCTAAATACTTCACTGTGTTTAGGGCTGTCTCTTATATAACCACAGTACAATTATCAAAATCAAGAAATTTCATATTGATACAACATTATTGTCTCATCTACAGACCCTATTCACATTTCACCAATTGCTCCAATTAGATCCAGGATCTAATCCAGGATCGCATTGAATTTTGTTGTAGTGTCTCCTTGGTCTTTAATCTGGAACAGTTTCTCAGCATTGTTTGTCCTTCATGACCTTACCACTTTGGAAGAGTGCAAAATGGTTATTTTGTAGACTGTACCTCAATTTCAGTTTATTTGATGTTTCCTCATGATTAGATCAGCCTATGAAGTTTTGGCAGGAGCATAACAAGTGATGTTGTATCCTCAGTACATCCTACTAGGAGGCACAGTTTTTACTATTATGATAACTTAGGTCATTTGGTAAAGGTGGTGTGGCAAGTTTCCTCAATATAAAGTTACTGTTTATCCCTTAATTAAGTATCATGTAGAAAGATTCATTCACATTGTGTAAATATGCTCTTAGACTTTTACCCATTAATTTTAGCATCTCTTGATGATTTTTGCCTGCAACAATTACCATTGTTGGTCACCCCAGGTGATTTTCTAATTCAATCATTCCTTCTACATTAATTGAAATTCTACTGTAATGAAGAGCTTCCCCCCGTTTGTTCATTCATTTCTTTATGTCAATATGGACTCATGGATTCTTATTTTATTCTGTGGGTTGCTATCATTATTTAATTTGTTGCTTGAATTGTAGCCCATAAGAAAAAGTACAAAACAAAAAGTTTAGTAGTATTTTTGTGTTATCTCAGAAAGTTGACGGGCAGAAATTACTTTTTCTCAGAGATAGTGTATACTAACATTTTGGATATTGTTTTGAATATACTGCTTTGTCTTCTGCATAAGTAACTTTAGAGTATCTGCTTTTTTCCAAGAAGCACAACAGAGTGGAACATACTTTTTATGTTATGTTTATCTTTTTGTATGTTTTATACCAAGTAATGTTTGGATCCTAGAGAAAGCAAAGAAAAAATATAGCTCTTTTAGCTTCTAGCTCTATATTAGTAGGTTAACTTTTAAAAAAAATAAATTTATTTATTTTATTTATTTATTTTTGGTTATGTTGGGTCTTCATCGCTGTGCACGGGCTTTCACTAGTTGCGGTGAACGGGGGCTACTCTTCGTTGCAGCAGGCAGGCTTCTCATTGCAGTGGCTTCTCTTGTCGCAGAGCACGGGCTCTAGGCACGTGGGCTCAGTAGTTGTGGCGCACGGGCTTAGTTGTGGCATGTGGGATCTTCCTGGACCAGGGCTTGAACCTTTGTCCCCTGCATTGGCAGGCGGATTCTTAGCCACTGTGCCACCAGGGCAGTCTCAGGTTAACTTTTTAAAACTGTTCTTCTTGATGTGATTGTTATGAAGTATGCCTGTAAACTGCCAGTCACTGACATAGGTAAGAGTTAATCTCCCATCTAGCCAAACCTTCCCAACAAAACCAAGGTATCCTCCCTCTCGCAATCTAGAATTACAGTCTAGAAATAAAATAAAAGTAATAACTCTTGGGCTTCCCTGGTGGCGCAGTGCCCCGGTCCGGGAAGATCCCACATGCCGCGGAGCCTGCGCGTCCGGAGCCTGTGCTCCACAGCGGGAGAGGCCACAACAGTGAGAGGCCCGCGTACCGGGGAAAAAAAAAAAAAAAGTAATAACTCTTTCCTGAATCCTACTCCAATTTAGAAGGACTTGACTTCGAATAATATCACGTGGAGGAAGACGGTGGTTAATGTAGGAGATTTTGCTGTGGGCCTTAGGGATGTATCTAATAATTCACTGGGCTCATCCAGAAAAATGATAGTATTCCCAGGGGTAAATTGAGTATAGCTCCATATGTGTTAACTTGTGTAACCTTTTTTCTTTCTTGGATTTGGAAGTGGCTAGAATAAATAATTTTTAAAATTAAAAAAATGTCTGCTAGGAAGGATGGATGTAGGGGAATGTTCAGTCTGTAGCAGTGTTTAGAAAATACCCAGATGATTGAACAGTTTCGCAGGAAGACAATTAAGCCTTTGCTGTGGTGGACACTTTCTTTTCTTCAGCACCTGAGAAATCCAAAAAACAGATTCTTCTTAGCTTGTGAAATTCACAAAGACCAGATTAAGATACTTCGGGCATAGCTGGTAAAGTCCAAGTTGTGTTTTGGGTTCTCAGCCAGACAGTTCCCATGACTTCTCAACCCTCAGTGGCACTTCTTTTGACCCACCATTCATTTTGGATATTGTGAGCAGTCTTAACTCTTTTTGGTTACTGTATGCATTTTGTGCAATAGTAAGGGCAAACAAGTCTGTAAGATAAAACTATAGAGCATTTTTGCTTTCTAGGTGAAAACCCAAAATAGAACTGACTAAAAGTCTAAATGATATGTACCTTTTTTTGAAACAACTAAAAAATTTAAAGCTCAACAGTTAATCATATCACTAAATATGCTATACTGTATATATATATATATATATATATATATACTGCTTGCTATCAGTACTTTAATTTTTTCAGTTTTATTGGTAGGGTGTAAGTCATTAGAAGTGTTGAAAACAATTTCCTCAAAATTCTAAAAGTTTCCAAAAGAAATATTTGATAAATTCATCAACAGGTTACCACAATTTTTATTTGTTGCCTGTGGTAGTGATTAAGACTTTGTTTTAAATGCTTTCTAACATTTACCCCAGTAGAAGAGAGGGAGGAATAAGGGAACAAAGGAAATTAAGACATTTTATGGAAACATAATAGATGCCAATGTATATTTAGTATGACTGTCTTCCATTCCCAACTCCACCCTCGCCTTTTTAAAATCACTTATTTTTTATATTTTCATTTTTGATTTTAATAATACTTTTAAACAGTTTAGAAGAAAATAATTTTTTTTATAAATGTATTTTTTTTTTGGCTGTATTGGGTCTTTGTTGCTGCGCGCAGGTTTCTCTAGTTGCGACGAGTGGGGGCTGCTCTTAGTTGCGGTGTGCGGGCTTCTTGTTGCGGTGGCTTCTCGTTGCGGAACATGGGCTCTAGGTACGCGGGCTTCAGTAGTTGTGGCACTCAGGCTCAGTAGTTGTGGCTTGCGGGCTCTAGAGTGCAGGCTCAGTAGTTGTGGTGCACAGGCTTAGTTGCTCCACCGCATATGGGATCTTCCTGGACCAGGGATTGAACCCGTGTCCCCTGCATTGGCAGGCGGATTCTTAACTACTGCGCCACCAGGAAGCCCAGAAGAAAATAATTTTGAAAACACATGAAATATATATTTTTAATTAACATATCGTAAAATACCCCCTTCTCTTTTTTTTTTATGACTTTCAACACATGTGTAGATGTATGTAACCATTACCAAAATCGAGATATGGAGTAATTCCATCACCCCCCAAAACTCTCCAATTTTCTTCCTTTCCCTCATTTCTCCCATTGTGTTCACACCCATCCCCACTCCTCCTCCCTGCCCCTGGCAGCCATTGATCTGTTCTCCATTGCTATAAAATATTGTTTATTGGAGAATGTCATGTAAATGGTATCTTATATCATTGCCATGTAACCATCTGAGAATGGTTTCTTTCATTCAGCATAAGGCTTTTGAGATTCATCCAAGTTGTTGCATGTATTCATAGTTTGTCCCTTTTCATTGCTGAGTAGTATTCCATTGCATAGACACATTATTGTTTATCCATTCACCCATAGGTGGACATTTAGGTTGTGGATAGTTTCTAGTTTTGAACAATTTTCAATCGATTTTTGTGGGAACATAGGGTAGATACCTGGAAGTGGGATTGTTGTGTCATATGGTGTGTGTTTATAAGAAATTGCTAAACTGTTTTCGGTACCAATTGTACCATTTTGCATTGCCACAGAAATGTATTAGAGCTTCAGTTGTTTCACATTGGTATT
This sequence comes from Stenella coeruleoalba, assembly GCF_951394435.1. Classification (NCBI taxonomy): domain Eukaryota; kingdom Metazoa; phylum Chordata; class Mammalia; order Artiodactyla; family Delphinidae; genus Stenella; species Stenella coeruleoalba. The sequence goes on from NC_137155.1 coordinate 72,700,745, forward strand.
ATCAATCTTCTTTATTTTAGCCGTTCTATTAGGTATATAGCGGTATTTTATGATTTTAATATTGATTTCCTAAATGATTAATGATATTACACATCCTTTTGTGCATGTATCTGTCTTCTGCATATCCTTTTTGGTGAAGTGTGCTCAAGTCTTTTGTTCACTGTTTTCTTACTGTTGAGTTTTGATAGTATATGTTCTAGATACAAATTCTTTATTGGATATGTGATTTGCTGATATTTTCTCCAGTTTGTAGCTGTCTTTTCATTCTTTTAACAATGTCTGTAATGGAGCATAAGTTTTTAATTCCAGTGAAGTCCAGTTTATCAGTTTTTTTAATGGGTCATGGTTTTAGTATCATGTCTAATAACTTTTGGCCTAACCCCAGGTCATGAAGGTTTTCTTCTGTTTCCTTTTAATTTTTTGTTAAGTTTTATATTTTACATTTAGAGCTATAATCCATTTTGAGGTAATTTGTTTGGTAAGGGGTAAGGTTTAGATTGCAGTTTATTTTTTGCTCATGGATATCTAATTGTTTGGATATCGTTTGTTGAAAAGATATTCTTTAAACATTGCATTGCCTTTGCACCTTTGTCAAAAATCATTTGGCGATATGTATGCAGGGTATATTTTTTGACTCAGTTCTGTTCCATTCATTATCTATCCCTCTGTCTTAATGACTATAGCTTTTTTTGTTTTTTACTTTTTATTTTATTATTTTCTTTTTCATTATGGTTTATTACAGGATACTGAATATAGTTCCCTGTGCTATACAGTAAGACCTTGTTGTTTATCTATTCTGTATATAATAGTTTGTATCTGCTAATCCCAAACTCCCAATCCATCCCTTCCCCTCTCCGCCTCCCCCTTGGCAACCACAAAACAAGTCTGTTCTCTGTGTCTGTGAATCTGTTTCTGTTTCGTAGATAAGTTCATTTGTGTGTCATATTTTAGATTCTACTTTAAGATTTATGGTTTCACTTTAATTTCACTTAGCTATAAGTGATATCATATGGTATTTGTCTTTCTCTTTCTGACTTCCTTCACGTATTATGATAATCTCTAGGTCCATCCATGTTGCTGCAAATGGCATTATTTCATTCTTTTTTATGGTTGGGTAGTATTCCATGTGTATGTGCGCACGCGCGTGTGTGTGTATATGTATATATGTACACACACGCACCACATCTTCTTTATCCATTCATCTGTTGATGGACATTTAGGTTTTTTCCATGTCTTGGCTGTTGTAAATAGTGCTACTGTTAACACTGGGGTGCATGTATCTTTTCGAATTATAGTTTTGTCCAGATATATGCCCAGGAGTGGGATTGCTGGATCATATGGCAACTTTATTTTTAGTTTTTTTTGGGAACTTCCATCCCGTTTTCCATAGTGGCTGCATCAATTTACAGTCCCACCGACAGTGTAGGAGGGTTCCCTTTTCTCCACACCCTCTCCAGCCTGTATTATTTGTAGATTTTTCTAACGATGGCCATTCTGACTGAGGTGAGGTGGTAACTCATTGTAATTTTGATTTGCATTTCTCTAATAATTAGCGATGTTGAGTGTCTTTTCATGTGCGTATTCGCCATCTGTATGTCTTTTTTTTGAGAAATGTCTATTTAGGTTTTCTGCCCATTTTTTGATTGGGTTGTTTGTATTTTTGTTATTGAGTTGTATGAGCTGTCTGTATATTTTGGAAATGAAGCCCTTACTGGTCACATCATTTGCAAATATTTTCTCCGAGTTTGTCTTTTCATTTTGTTTATGGTTTCCTTTGCATGCAAAAGCTTAAAAGTTTGATTAGATCCCATTTGTTTATTTTTGCTTTTATTTCTTTTGTCTTGGGAGCCTCACCTAAGAAAACATTGGTATGATTTATGTCAGAGAATGTTTTGCCTATGTTCTCTTCCAGGAGTTTTATGGTGTCATGTCTTATATTTAAATCTTTAAGCCATTTTGAGTTTATATTTGTGTTTGATGTGAGGGAGTGTTCTAACTTCACTGATTTACATGTGGCTGTCCTGCTTTCCCAACACCACTTGCCGAAGAGACTGCCTTTTCTCCATTGTATATTCTTACCTCCTTTGTCAAAGATTAATCGACCGTAGGTGTGTGGGTTTATTTCTGGGCTCTCTCTTCTATTCCATTATGATCCATATATGACTGTAGCTTTATATTAAGTCTTAAGATTAGGTAGTGTGAATTCTCCAACTTTGTTCTTTTTCAAAATTATTTTGGCTATTCTATTTCATTTGCCATTGCTACTTCGCATTTACTGCTAAGGGTATGAAATAATATTCATTCCCTCTCATTTCCTAACCAAAATCTTTTTTTTAATACCATGGTGTGTGTTCATGTGTGTGTTTATGGTTGTTCTGGGCATCAGAGTGATTTCTTGATCTTGCTTGCATTTGCGGGGAGGGAGTGTTAATCTTGATACATGGCCAAAATAGCCTGCATTCATTGCATTCTTCAAACATAGAAAAATAACAATATAGGAAACATCAATGTTAGAATCAGCTTGTTGACGTGTATCCAAAAAATCCTGCTTGGATTTTGATTGGGCCTTCATTGAATCTGTAGTATAGTTTGGGAAAAATTGTTATCTTTACAATAAGGAGCCTTCCAATCCGTGAACATACATGTCTCTCCATTTATTTAGATCTTCTTTGATTTCTTTCATCAGTTTTGTGTAGTTTTCAGGATATTAGTCCTCTACATATTTTGTTAGATTTGTACCTAAGTTTTATAGGTTATTGGGTAGTTTTGTTTGTTTGTTTAAGATTCCTTGGGATTTTTCATTGTAAACAATCATGTTGTCCTCAAGTAGAAAGTTTTATTTTATTTATGAAATGACTTTCATTTGTTTTTCTTACCTTATTGCACTAAGATCTCACTGTGATGTTGAACAGGAGGGATGAGAACAGACATTCTTACCTGATGTTAGGGGCAAGCGTTCAGTCATGACCATTAAGGATCATCTTAGCTATAGGCTTTTTTGTAAATACCTTTTATCAAATTAAAGACATTGTCTTTTTAGTTTTCTAAGAGTTTTTTTATCATGATTGGTTGTTGAATGTTATTAAATAATTTTTCTGCGTCTATTGAGGTGATTTTGGTTTTTCATCTTTAATCAGTTTATATTGTGAATTGCTTTTCAAATAGTGAAACAGCCCTACATTTCTAGGAAAAACTCCACTTGGTCATGATGTGTTATCCTTTCTATATAGTTGGATTCAATTTGCTAATACTTTATTGAAGATTTTTGCTTCTGTGTTTATGAAAGGTTTTGGTCTGTGAGTTGTGTTTCTTGTAGTATTTTAGTCTTTGGTATAGGATAATGCTATTCTCTTAAAATAAGTTGGAAGTTTCTTCAATTCTGTTTTCTGGAATAATTTGTGGAGAATTGGTAATATTTCTTCCTTAAATGCCTGTTATAAGAAAACCTGAAGTTTTATTTGTTGGAATGCTTTAACAACAAACTCAATTTCTTTAGTAGATCTAGGACTATTCAGGTTGCATACTTCTTTTTGAGTGAACTCTGGTTTTTTCTGTCTTGGGAAGAATTTATTTCCCTTAAGTTGCTGCTATTGACATTTTAAATACCAAAAAATGTTTATACTTTGGCAGTTTGTTGGTGGCCACCCTGTCACATTCTGCCCTGTTCATCTTTTGGTGGGAGCATTTTACCCATTCAACAAAACTGTTTTAAATCTGAGAAGCAGCATAATGTAGTAAATAAAGTGTATATTCAGTATATTCAGTCTGATGACTGAAGAGTAAATGACATAATCCGTGTAAAGTGCTTGGTAAACACTAATTTAAATAATCCCATTTTTGTTATCATCTTCATCAGTGTAATCTCTCGGTGGTATCCAACAACAGTCGTAGGTTTTGCTTCAGACTTTTTGGTGTTCCAGACTACAAAAGCTTTTCTTTTTGTTTTAAATTAACAGTTTTCTAACTGGCCTTGTCACATATGTGGCCTCTAGCTAGGAACATCTTCTTTTTAACTGTAAATCCCTTTTTCATCTGTGTCTCTCCTCTGAAAACCATATGTGTACTTAGATGCATGCACACACACATAGAACATATATACGCAAACATATATAACTATTTCCTTTTCCATTATTTTTAGTTTCTACATCAGAGCAGCGACAGTGCTAGTAAAGTGGACAATATGAAATAAAGCCTTTGTTTTTGTCATGTGTGGTCCCTTAATTCAGTGAATACTTGGATGTGTATTTTAAAAATCACCTGGAAAGCTTGTTTATAGTGTTTTCTGGGCCTCATTTCCAGAATCTAATTCATTTGGTTGGGTAAGGCTCATGAATGTCCATTTCTGACAAGATCACTGATCAGCTGAGTTGGAGGCTATTGTATAGTGATTGGAAAACTATTATAAATACTCAGAACTTCTTCACTAAATTATAATATTGGGCATGTCATCAAACTCTCATATATAGTCATTAGTGATTAATCTCTTTAATATAGCCTTTATTCTCTTAAAATATACCTGTCAGTATACGTGTTGATATTTTGTCTCTCAATTATTTTTGAACTAAAATTTCCTAAGATCTAGTCAGATCTCATGTTCAAAACATTTTGAATTTAGACCTTTCTTCCCCTCTTCCTTTCTACATTTTTTTAAACTAATTTGTGACTTTATAGACATGCACATTTGTGACTGTATGGACACACAATATATTTTCTTCATAGTACCTAAACGCATCTTATTTCCTCACACATAGAAATTTTCTTGATGGATCATTCTTTTCCATTTTAGTTTAAAAGAAAAATTTGCTTATAAGAAAATATTTATATATAGGCAGCTTTGAATACTTAAATGCATTAGTTATACGTATATTTTATCTGCATTCAGTCTATGCATTGTGATTATATTAAATGATTAAAACAGTAATAAACTTAGGGTGTTTGAGTGAAAAAATGTCACTGTCTTTAAAATCTTCTTAAGCCATTTTCAGTAGAACTTTGAAGTATTTTAATTTTGCATGGTTTTTGGTTGTTTTAGCAGAGGCCTATGCTGTGGAACATTTATATCTTTGTTTCTGTTTTAGGTGCGTATAGCAGCAAAATTCATCATTCATGCCCCTCCTGGAGAATTTAATGAGGTTTTTAATGGTGAGTGTTTAATTCATAACACTTACGCCTTGATATGTCAAGCACTCCTTTTTTAAAGAATAAGTTACATAACCAAAGTAACTAAGTTAAGGGGAGTGGGTAGAAAAATCTGTATTTTTTGAATTACAGTGAAAATTTTTGTCAATCTGGATTTTGTAAGGTCGAGAATATAATGTGTTTATGACATATGATAATTATGTTTGCAAATTTTAACCCTCTTAAAGAATAACATTAAATCATTTTAAAAGACAAGAAAATTTTAATTTTAATTTTTTTTTGGAGTTGTGAAATACATTTTTTATGTTTCTTTTAAAGAAAAGCCTACTTGATTAATAGGAACAGCCAAAAAAGAAGGGAGGAACGTTGTTTCACTGTGCTTGTTTCCTGGGCTTAGAAGATGACATCACATGTAAAAACAATTTGTTATTTAAATTATATCTCATAAATCAGTTCACAGTATACCTTTCTTTAAACCTCACACCTCACTGGCAAACAGTTTTATAATTATTCACCCATAGATGAGAAATTTAAATACAACATAGTCTCCTGGTTGCTGTAAAAACTGTAACAATAGCTCCTCTTTAACAGAATGAAGTGGTTGAAATAGTTGTGCAGAAAATGACCTGTAGTGATTTTTATACAAAACTTTTTTTTTGCGGTACATGGGCCTCTGACTGTTGTGGCCTCTCCCATTGCGGAGCACAGGCTCCGGACGCGCAGGCTCAGTGGCCATGGCTCACGGGCCCAGCCGCTCCGCGGCATGTGGGATCTTCCTGGACCGGGGCATGATCCCACGTCCCCTGCATCGGCAGGCGGACTGTCAACCACTGTGCCACCAGGGAAGCCCTATACAAAACTTTTTAAAAGCAGTTTTAAGAATAATCTACCACAAGTACTTTAAATGTGTAATTTCTACTTCATATATATTTGGCTTTCACTATGTCTTAAATTAAAACTAATTTATACAGTGCTCTTCAGTTTCATTTTTTAAACATTTTACTCCAGAGTAAGCTATTTAAACCTGTTTTTTGAGAAGTTTAATCTCTCATTTTCATTCATAGTATAAGATATAATGGAATCTCACCTCAGAAAAGATTAGGTTTGAAAGTCAAAAAATGAGGCAAAAATTGTATAAAGTTAAAATACCCTAGAAAATCCCTTAAATCATCCACAGACAAGATTAATATATGATTTAGTACATACAGTTACATAGGTAATTTTTATACATTTAAAAATTTAACCACTGAGCTACACTTAGAGGAAGAATGGCAGTCTATATTGTGAAAAATCTGGAAGTTAAAATATTCTTCCTTTCAAGATAACCATAAAATCTGAAACAATGAATTGGGAAATTGGGGAGAATTCAGAAGTATTTCTTCTTCCTATAGGGTTTAACTTCTGTTTTAATATTCAGCCTTTATAACCTAAATACAGGTTAATACGTTTGATGGTTGGGGCATTAAAGAAGATAGTCTTTTCTCCATAGGGTCAAAAGTTGGCATTTAACTTAAGTTGATAATGGGGAAACTGTGCTAAAGTCAGTAGCCCCCAAACTCCCGTGCAATTTATAGGGCCAGGAATAAATTATAATTCTAAGAAAAGATTTTCACTTACTATTCTTACCCTGAATTAAATGCCCAACAGATTTGTTAATCAGAAAGACCCTGAAAGAATGTATGAGTCCCAGAAATTGCTTTTCTAAGTCTCATTGGAAATTGATGTTGAGTTGATATGTTCTGTGTTGACGTACAGTAGGCATTTTGGATAAGGACTTGGGCATTCAGGATGAGCCATTCAGTAGACCTGGGCTGGAACTGTGGAATGGAAATGGGAATATATATGTAAGTTTTAAATGAGGGAGTATTTTAGAGTGAGAAAGGAGTTAAGTATTTGAGAGGGAAATCTCATATGCATTTGGTTATTTTCATGCTATTTTTGTTGATAATACAAAATGATTGATTCCATTGAAGCCACATCAGAATGATTCCATTGAAGCCACAAATTTTAGAATTTCAGAGTCATAAAATCTTGTCAGATCAGTGGTTCCCAAATGCTATTTCCTAGATTGGCTATGTAAGAATCATTAAAACATAGATTTCTGGTCTTCATTCTCAGGAACTGATGTGTTATCTGGGCTGGAGCTCTGAAATGTATACTTTTAAAAAATTTTTTATTAAGACTCCCACCCACGCATTGTTCTGATGTGTGGTCTGACTTGAAACCACATCCCTTCTTAAGAGTAGTTTTTATTTTATTCAAATTATTCTCTATTTCTTTCACTGTATTCTTCATATGATAGAAGTTTGGACTTTTTTTCCAGAGTAAAGATAACTGGATCATGTAGACGTTGCTTTTAAATTATTTTCCCATTTAGGTAGAACTGAAAAAGATATACTACCTACCATGCAATACTGCTGTTAATGATTATGCTTTAAATATTGAAGATACAATAATCATATTTATCAAATCGAATTCCCAGTTTACTTTGTGAGATAAGAATACCTATAATTGTAAATATCTGTGTTTTAATTTTTTAGGCAGAAGCTTCCATTGTTTAAAATCAGTTAATTTAGAAATCAAATTAGTATTATTTTAGTGGTTAGCCAGATACTGTTTTTTAAATTGGGACTTACTGCTAAAAAGAGGTATGTGAATAGGCAATATATATTTTTTTGGAATAGCTTTATTATTTTTGTAAAAATGATTCATATTCTAAAATTTCCAAAGAGCAAAAAAGAATCTAAGAATCACACAAAATTCTACCCTCTCTTCTCCACTGTTTGAATGAAATACTTCCAACATTTCTCAATTTAGACACATATATATAACATTGCATAAATATACTGTACATGCTGGGTTTTCCCCTTCTTGTTTATTATATTATGTATATATTTCCAAGTTGATAAATACCTATCTACATTATTTCTGTTGGATGCCCAATTTTACACTATTTATAAGAACTATTGTCTGTTTATGTTACATTTAACCAGTTTCTTAATAGAAGGTACTTAAGTTATTTGTGTTATTTTCATTTAATGAAAAAAATTAGGATACTTTGTTACATGTACTTTATGATAGCAATTATGTAAAACAGCCAAGTGTATAGGGAAAATAATGAAAGAAAATACATCAAGACTAGGGTAGATTTTTGTTTGTTTGTTGGTGAAATTATGTGATTTTTTTTCCAATTAAAATTGTAGTTTTAAAGTTGTGTTTTAATGATTAAAAGGCATGTGTCTACATAGTTGAGACTGAAGTTAGGACAGAGTTAAGAATCAGAACCAAAGTGAGATTACTAAATCAAATAAAGTAGTTATCCATATCTAACTCAACACATTCATCTGTTGTTGAACATGAGCTGTCTGAGAAACAAAATGCCTACATCTGTACTGCATTCACAAGCTGTTTCTTGTTTAATCACTTTTTCCATAGAGCAGATTCATTTGAAACTCATGATAGTATTGTCAGACTGAGAGGCATAGTGCTGTCTTCCGCAGATCTTATCACACCATCTTTTTGGTGTAGCTTATCTCCACTTTAGTTCTTTGGAGACATGTTATAGTCTGCCTGCATTGACTATTAAGAGTATGAAATAACATATATTTTTATCTCATTCCATCTGCTATTTCCTTACCAAAATCTTTTCTTTTTTTATTAATACCATGATATGTTTTTGTGGTTACTTTGGTCATCACAGTGATATTTTGATCTCCCATATATGTTTTGGGGGGTGGGTAGGATACTGACACATGACTAAAATAACCTAAATTCATTCCATAGAAATTTCAAATATAGGAAAATAGTAATATAGAAAAAATAATGTTTGTTTTGCAGATGTTCGGTTACTGCTTAATAATGATAATCTTCTCAGGGAAGGAGCGGCCCAGTAAGTATTATGCATTATATTAACATAATTAAAGTGACATGGGAAAAAATATTTTAAAAGTGGTTTTTAGGTACTAATCCATGAAATAGATATTTGCACATCAAGTTCAAATATATGTAATAATATGTATGTACTAGGTTAGAGGAGAAATATTTTTCATCACAGGATATAGAGACACAATTATAACATGAAATTCTCTATTTATTGTGTGTTTGGCAGTGGCTTATATACTCAATACTGTATTTTGACATTTGCAAAGTTGGATAAAATTATTTTAAAAACTTTGATTTGTGAAATTGTGATACTTTAAATTTTATGCAGGTTTTACTTTCTGTTAAATGCTTGATCCTAATATATTTTTGAGAAGGACCTACTGTATAGCACAAGGAACTATATTCAGTATCTTGTAATAAGCTATAATGGAAAAAAAGTCTGAAAAAGAATATATATATGTATGTATAACTGAATCACTTTGCTGTACGCCTGAAATATTGTAAATGAACTGTACTTCAGTAAAAAGAAATAGATTTTTGAGGGTTAGGAGCTTATTTTATTCATCCATAAATACCTAACATAGTATCTGACACATATTTACTTAATAAGTATTTATTAGATTTGTGAGTGATTCAAAGAACTAAGCAGTTCTAAATCCTAGTACATCATCTTTAGACCAATGACCACAATCATGACTTGCCACAACTATCTTAAGATTTCAGAGAAATAATTGGTTCTCTTTCCCTCTCTCACCTCCCTAAATAAGGCCTGTGGACCTGTATTTTAGGCTAATGGACTCCATTACTCATTTGAAAATGAGGAGATTAAACGTTTAGATGCCTTACAAAGAGTGTTCAGTATCATCCAGTCACCTACTTTCATCTTAGTGTAGTACCCAAAATGTGAAGTCCTGACTGATGGGGGAAATTTGCTCTAATTCTATTTTTGTAATGTTTGTAAGGCTTTATTGAGTAAATTTGTTAATCCTAATGAAGGTAGAGGTTCAACAGACTTCTAGACATACCTGATTTTGCTTCTGATTTAAATTCCTGTTATTTTTTTCCCATTTTTAAATTGAAGTATAGTTGATGTACAATATTACATATGTTATAGATATACAACATAGTGATTCACAATTTTTTAAAGTTATATTCCATTAATAGTTACTGCAAAATACGGGCTATATTCCCTGTGTTGTACAATACATCCTTGTAGCTTATTTATTTTATACTGTACATAATAGTTTGTATTTCTTAATCCCCTACCCTTATCTTGCCCCTCCCCCCTTCCCTCTCCCCACTGGTAACCACTAGTTCTCTATATCTGTGAGTCTGTTTCTGTTTTGTTATATTCACTAGTTTGTTGTATTCTTAGATTTCACATATAGGTGATATACAGTATTTGTCTTTCTCTGACTTATTTCACTTAACATAATGCCCTCCAGGTCCACGCATGTTGTTGTAAATGGCAAAATTTCATTCTATTTTATGGCTAAGTAGTATTCCATTGTATATATTTACCACTTCTTCTTTATCCATTAATCTGTTGATGGCCACTTAGGTTGCTTCCATATCTTGGCAATTGTAAATAATGCTGCTACAAACATTGGGGTGCATGTATCTTTTTGAAGTATTGTTTTTATTTTCTTCCAATATATACCTAGGAGTGGAATTGCTGGGTCATGTGCTAGTTTTATTTTTAGTTTTTTGAGAAACCTCCATACTGTTTCCCACAGTGGCTGCACCAATGTACCTTCCCACCAACAGTGTAGGACGGTTCCCTTTTCTCCACGTCCTCTCCAGCATTTGTTATTTGTGTTCTTTTTGATGATACCCATTCTGACAGGTGTGTGGTGGTATCTCACTGTGGTTTTGATTTGCATTTCCCTAACGATTAGCAATGTTGAGCATTTTTTCATGTGCCTGTCGGCCATCTGTATGTCCTTTTTGGAAAAATGTCTATGTGTCTTTTTGCTGTTGAATGTATGAACTATTTATTCTGGATATTAATTCCTTATCAGTCATATCATTTGCAAATATTTTCTCCCGTTCATTTTGTCTTTTTGTTTTGTTGATGGTTTCCTGTTTTGTGCAAAAGCATTTATGTTTAATTAGGTCCCTTTTATCTCCTTTGCTTTAGGAGATGGATTCAAAAAAATATTGCTACGATTTATGTAAAAGAGTGTTGTCTGTGTTTTTCTCTAGGAGTTTTATGGTTTCCAGTCTTACATTTAGGTCTTTTTTTAAATTTTATTTATTTTTTTATACAGCAGGTTCTTATTAGTCATCAGTTTTATACACATCAGTGTATACATGTCAATCCCAATCGCCCAATTCATCACACACACACCCCCCCCACTGCTTTCCCCCCTTGGCATCCGTACGTTTGTTCTCTACATGTGTGTCTCAATTTCTGCCCTGCAAAACGGTTCATCTGTACCATTTTTCTAGGTTCCACATATATGCGTTAATATACGATATTTGTTTTTCTCTTTCTGACTTACTTCACTCTGTATGACAGTCTCTAGATCCATCCATGTCTCAATAAATGACTCAATTTTGTTCCTTCTTATGGCTGAGTAATATTCCATTGTATATATGTACCACATCTTCTTTATCCATTCGTCTGTTGATGGGCATTTAGGTTGCTTCCATGGCCTGGCTATTGTAAATAGTGCTGCAATGAACATTGGGGTGCATGTGTCTTTTTGAATTATGGTTTTCTCTGGGTATGTGCCCAGTAGTGGGATTGCTGGATCATATGGTAATTCTATTTTTAGTTTTTTAAGGAACCTCCATACTGTTCTCCATAGTGATTGTATCAATTTACATTCCCACCAGCAGTGCAAGAGGGTTCCCTTTTCTCCACACCCTCTCCAGCATTTGTTGTTTGTAGATATTCTGATGATGCCCATTTTAACCTGTGTGAGGTGATACCTCATTGTAGTTTTGATTTGCATTTCTCTAATAATTAGTGATGTTGAGCAGCTTTTCATGTGCTTCTTGGCCATCTGTATGTCTTCTTTGGAGAAATGTCTATTTAGGTCTTCTGCCCATTTTTGGATTGGGTTGTTTGTTTCTTTAATATTGAGCTGCGTGTGCTATTTATATATTTTGGAGATTAATCCTTTGTCCATTGATTCGTTTGCAACTATTTTCTCCTATTCTGAGGGTTGTCTTTTTGTCTTGTTTATGGTTTCCTTTGCTGTGCAAAAGTTTTTAAGTTTCATTAGGTCCCATTTGTTTATTTTTGTTTTTATTTCCATTACTCTAGGAGGTGGATCAGAAAAGATCTTGCTGTGATTTATGTCAAAGAGTGTTCTTCCTATGTTTTCCTCTAAGAGTTTTATAGTGTCTGGTCTTAAATTTAGGTCTCTAATCCATTTTGAGTTTATTTTTGTGTATGGTGTTAGGGAGTGTTCTAATTTCATTCTTTTACATGTAGCTGTCCAGTTTTCCCAGCACCACTTATTGAAGAGGCTGTCTTTTTTCCATTTTATATTCTTGCCTTCTTGGTCATAGATTAATTGACCATAAGTGTGTGGGTTTATTTCTGGATTCTCTATTCTGTTCCATTGATCTATGTATCTGTTTTTGTGTCAGCACCATACTGTTTTGATTACTGTAGCTTCATAGTATAAGTCAAGTCTGGGAACATGATTGCTCCAGCTCCGTTCTTCTTTCTCAAGATTGTTTTGGCTATTAGGGGTCTTTTATGTCCTTTTATCTTTTTTTTAAGAAGATGTTGGGGGTAGGAATTTATTAATTTATCTTTGCTGTGTTGGGTCTTCATTTCTATGGCAGGGCTTTCTTTAGTTGTGGCAGGCGGGGGCCACTCTTCATTGCGGTACGCAGGCCTCTCACTATCGCAGCCTCTCCAGCTGCAGAGCACAGGCTCCAGACGCACAGGCTCAGTAGTTGTGGCTCACAGGCCTAGTTGTTCCGTGGCAAGTGGGATCCTCCCAGACCAGGGCTTGAACCCATGTCCCCTGCATTAGCAGGCAGATTCTAAACCGCTGCGCCACCAGGGAAGCCCACTTTTATCTTTTAATAGCAATTTGTATTTATTATTTTTTATTGTGGGGAAAATATACTTAATATGAAGTTTAACGTTTTAACCATTTTTAGGCACACAGTTCCTTGGCATTAAGCACATACACATATTTGTGTAACCATCACCACCATCCATCTCCAGAACTTTTTATTTTCCCAAACTGAAACTCCATACCCTTTAAGCAATAATTTCCCATTCTCCCCTCCTCCTAGCCCTTGTGAACCATATTCTATTTAATGTATGAAGTGGAGTCATACAGTATTTGTCCTTTTGTGACTGGTTTATTTTACTTAGCAGAATGTCTTCAAAGTTCATTTACGTTGGAGCATGTGTTAGAATTTCCTTCCTTTTTAACACTGAATGTGTGTGTGTGTGTTTATATACATATATATATATATATATACACCACATTTTGTTTATCCATTCACATGTCAGTGGACAGTCGGGTTGCTTCCACCCATTAAGTATTATATTAAAGTACATAATAAAAATCAGTTTACTTGATATCTTTGACTTTAGTTATTAGTTTCTGGGTGAATGGCCTCTTATTCCTAAGTTCTTTAAAACTTTTTAAGTTATTTATATACCCAACTAAAATTAGTTTTCTTTACAATAGCATATAGCATGTTGACAAAAGTCTTACGGAAGTAAAGAAAACATACAATGTTTATGAACTTGTAACAACAGTACTTTCATTTATTGTGTTGTTCATCGTTGCTTGTTTCCTCTTTAGTTCTTCTAGGTCCTTGATAAATGTTTCTTGCATTTTCTCTATTCTATTTCCAAGATTTTGGATCATCTTTACTATCATTAGTCTGAATTCTTTTTCAGGTAGGCTATTTCCTCCTCATTTGTTAGGTCTGGTGGGTTTTTGCCTTGCTCCTTCATCTGCTTGTGTGTTTTTCTGTCTCCTCATTTTGCTTATCTTACTGTGTTTGGGGTCTCCTTTTTGTAGCCTGCAGGTTCGTATTTCATGTTGTTTTTGGTGTCTGTCCCCAGTGGCTAAAGTTGGTTCAGTGGGTTGTGTAGGCTTCCTGGTGGAGGGGACTAGTGCCTGTGTTCTGGTGGAGAAGGCTGGATCTTGTCTTTCTGGTGGGCAGGTCCACGTCTGGTGGTGTGTTTTGGGGTGTCTGTGGCCTTATTATGATTTTAGGCAGCCTCTCTGCTAATGGGTGGGGTTGTGTTCCTGTCTTGCTAGTTGTTTGGCATAGGGTGTCCAGCACTGTAGCTTGCTGGTCGTTGAGTGAAGTTGGGTGTTGGTGTTGAGATGGAGATCTCTGGGAGACTTTCGCCGTTTGATATTACGTGGAGCTGGGAGGTCTCTTGTGGACCAGTGTCCTGAAGTTGGCTCTCCTACCTCAGAGGCACAGCACTGACTCCTGGCTGCAGCACCAAGAGCCTTTCATCCACACGGCTCAGAATAAAAGGGAAGAAAGTAGAAAGAAAGAAAGAGGATAAAATAAAGTAAGATAAAATAAAATAAAGTTACTAAAATAAAAAATAATTTTTTAAAAAAGTAAAAAACAAACAAGAAAAACCGGATGGACAGAACCCTAGAACAAATGGTGAAAGCAAAGCTATACAGACAAAATCTCACACAGAAACATACACACTCACAAAAAGAGGAAAAGGGGAAAAAAATAAATCTTGCTCTCAAAGTCCACCTGCTCAATTTGGGATGATTGGTTGTCTATTTAGGTATTCCACAGATGCAGGTACATCAAGTTGATTGTGGAGACTTAATCCGCTGCTCCTGAGGCTGCTGGGAGAAATTTCCCTTTCTCTTCTTTGTTCGCACAGCTCCTGGGGTTCAGCTTTGGATTTGGACCCGCCTCTGCATGTAGGTCGCCTGAGGGTGTCTGTTCTTTGCTCAGACAGGACTGGGTTAAAGGAGCCGCTGATTCGGGGGCTCTGGCTCACTCAGGCCGGGGAGAGGGAGGGATACAGATGTGGGGCGAGCCTGCGGCGGCAGAGGCCAGCGTGACGTTGCACCAGCCTGAGGTGCGCCATGCGTTCTCCCCGGGAAGTTGTCCCTGGATCCCGGGACCCTGGCAGTGGCGGGCTGCACAGGCTCCCCGGAAGGGAATTGTGGATAGTGACCTGTGCTTGCCACAGGCTTCTTCGTGGCGGCAGCAGCAGCCTTACTTAGCGTCTCATGCCCAACTCTGGGGTCCGCGCTGAGCCGCCCGTCTCTGGAGCTCCTTTAAGCAACGCTCTTAATCCCCTCTTCTCGCGCACCAGGAAACAAAAAGGGAAGAGAAAGTGTCTTGCCTCTTCGGCAGGTCCAGACTTTCTGCCGGACTCCCTCCTGGCCAGCCGTGGTGCACTAACCCCTTCAGGCTGTGTTCACGCCGCCAGTCCTCTCCCTGCGAGCGGACCAAAGCCCGAGCCTCAGCTCCCAGCCCCCCCCACCCCCGCCCCGGCGGGTGAGCAGACAATCCTCTCAGGCTGGTGAGTGCCGGTCGGCACCATCCTCCGTGCGGGAATCTCCCCGCTTTGCCCTCCGCATCCCTGTTGCTGTGCTCTCCTCCTCGGCTCCGAAGCTTTCCCCCTCCGCCACCCGCTGTCTCCGCCCGCGAAGGGACGTGCTAGTGTGTGGAAACCTTTTCTCCTTCACAGCTCCCTCACACTGGTGCAGGTCCCGTCCCTATTCTTTTAATATTTGTTTGTTTGTTTATTAGCTGTGTTGGGTCTTCGTTTCTGTGTGAGGGCTTTCTCCAGCCGCGGCAAGCGGGGGCCACTCTTCATCACGGTGCGCGGGCCTCTCACTATCGCCGCCTCTCTTGTTGCGGAGCACAGGCTCCAGACGCGCAGGCTCAGTAGCTGCCAGCTCACGGGCCTAGTTGCTCTGCGGCACGCGGGATCCTGCCAGACCAGGGCTCGAACCCGGGTTCCCTGCATTGGCAGATTCTCAACCACTGCGCCACCAGGGAAGCCCCGTCCCTATTATTTTGTCTCTGTTTTTTCTTTTTTCTTTTGCCCTACCCAGGTACGTGGGGAGTTTCTTGCCTTTTGGGAGGTCTGGGGTCTTCTGCCAGCGTTCAGTAGGTGTTCTGTAGGAGGTGTTCCACGTGTAAATGTATTTCTGATGTATCTGTGGGGAGGAAGGTGATCGCGTTTTACTCTTACGCAATCTTCCCCTCCCCCCCCAGTACTTTCAAAGTAACCTTTTCCTCTGAGTTCTCTGTGGTAAATAAATGTGTAGGTTGTTTCATGTAGGTGCAAAAATTAGTGAATTTTTTTAAAGTTAAGGAAATGAGAAACTTCGTTTGTTTTTTGTTTTTTAACATCTTTATTGGAGTATAATTGCTTTACAATGGTGTGTTAGTTTCTGCTTTGTAACAAAGTTGTTTTTTGAAAGAAGAGTTTTTCCCCTGCAGAGTAAAGTTTAATGAAGGTCAGAAAAATATTCATAATTATATAAGTGGTATGAAACAGTTACACATTTGAATAAAAAATGATGAAAGCATTGAAATTTTATTTGTCCAAAGGAGTATTTATCTGATGACTGTTACATTTAAATAAATTGGAGTTCTTTTTAAAATAATTGGAATGTGAGCTATATTTCTCTTTTATTATGAACCAAATTTCAGGGACAGTCTTGGTCCGTGTTTCAAGAGGTATATACATTAAATGCCTGATATTCTGATCTTTTAAGGAGATTAGTCTTTGAGGAAATCAGCACCTAATGATAAAACAAGATGTTTATAGTATGACCTCAAAAAACATCAAAACCTTCAGTAGAATCTTCACGTTTTCTTGCATGTTGTTATAGTCTCAGTAAGTGATTGCTAACTAGATGAACAAGAATAGAAAGAATTGATTCTTTTAGTTGACTTCAGTAGTGGTCTTTGTACAGAAGAATTTCTCAAAACTCTTTGTTCAGATTCATTTTGCAGACATCTGAAGTTATCTGTGAAGTACAGAAATACACCTTAAATCATTGATTGACTTTAGAATTATATTACTCTGGTTCACAGTGTCCTGTCTGTGAAATAATTTTCAAACAAACATGCTGTTACCCCCATTGTTCACTTGACTTGGTTCTGAATTACTTCTGAAATACCTCCAAACCTGGTTTCATCCTCAAAAGATAATGTATCACCTGTCATTGAGACTGTCCAGACCTATATAACATAAGCTTGGAAAGCATTATAAAAACATTTAAAATGTGTCCTAGTGGCAGTTTCACCAGAGTAAGTGCATAGCCATAGTCCTATTGCTTCTTCAATTGCAGTTTTTGATACTGAATTTCTTTTATACAAGTACAGCTCCTTCTGTGTACTTCTTTTCCTCCATTCTTCCACCTTTTTCCTGTTGCTTTAACTCTTTTAATTTTAAATTTATTTTTGAGAAATTCCTCTTCCTGTCTTTTTGTAAGGGGGGGGAAAACATGGCTATTCTTAAAAGTGGTTCTAATGGGACATCTTTACTGAAGGGCATAAAATTCAGTGTATTTCATAGTAAAATTAGGCATACTGAAGACTTGGTACTCTCAAGTCTAGAAAACTTTGAAATATCTAGAAATAACCTTTTATTCAACAGACGTATGAATGCCAGACTTCACTGTGATGATGAGACAAATAAACCTCTTAGGGATTTTCCAATGGGGAGTCAGACATGTTGAATTTCTGGCCACCTGAAATAAAATATAGAGGCATACCAAAGACCTTTGGAGCCCAAAGGAAGAAATTTAAAATTTCTATTTAGAGATGGTTTTTGAGCTAAGTTTAAATGATGAAAGCAATTCAAATAGTAAATAAGAGAGATGATGTGGAAACACATGGTGAAAAGTATAAGATGTGAATGACTAATGGTAAAGGGTATTAAAAAAAAATCTAAATACAGGAACAGGTGACTTAGAAATGGGTGATTGGGCTACAGAACTCTACAAGGGCAGAGAAATTATTGTTTTCACTGTGTCTAATAGAGTGCTTAACACCTAAATATTTGCATGGGTAGAGGGGTAGGTAAATGGATGATGAGTGGGTAAATGGAGTAAGTTTTCTGAACTAGAAGGGACTTGGAAGTCATCTAGTTCAAACCCGTCTTTTTTGTGGATATGGTAAGTGGGGCCCATACTAGCTAATATCAGGGTTCGAACAAAACCTAGATATTCTGTAATCTGACTCCTAGGTTAATGAGTACCTTTCCTGCCATACTGCGTAATTGTCACCTGTTTAACTTGCTTTGAGCATTTAAGATACAGTTTTACTTATTTCATATTCATTGTCTTCTTTTCAGATTTCCTGTTCTTACCCCGCTCCCAGATTATAGATGAACGGGGTTTGATATGAGCAGTAAAGGACCCAAGACCAAATTACTATCTAAATTTATTATTTAAATATGTCTTTTACTGGAAAGGGAACCCTAAATTCTAAGTGATTTAGAATACTTTTTAATCTCAAACATACTTTTGAGATAAATTCATTTAAGGGATAGTAACTGCCTAGGTATGCTGGGGCTATTCCTAGGAAAATTACAGTTTTAATGAATAAAGAAATCTCCCTTTCCCTCCATATGTTTCTATATTTACCCCCATCTTTTTTTGACATGCAGTGTCAGGAATTTGACAGCTAGGAATTTAATCCTACTTTGCTGTTTTTACATTTACTAGTCTCCTGTTAACTCATCAGTAATGCTTTGCTCAATCTCCTCTCTCGAGGAGATTCAGTAGCTAACACCTAAAAATTCAGTGGACATGTTACCATCCAGGGTAATCTGAAAAGCTTCCAAGTAGATTAGATTTAGAGATGTACTCCTAAATTTAAAAATTCTCAGTATCTTTCCTAGTAAGTGGAAGAAATTTCCTAGGTTATAGACTTAATAAAATACAGTGTGATCTTTATTTTTTAGGTAATTTTTTTGTGCTATGAGAGTTTTTCCTACAAATGTATTATGTAATTATGTAATACATTATTCTTTACTCATATGAGAGTAGAGAGAGGCTTTATTCTTGGATCTATCTCGTCACCATTTCCTAGTTCAGACTCTCAGCTGTTCTAACATGGATGTTTGCCTAATGATAGCCCAACTGCTTTTCTGGCTCTAGTTGCTCCACCACCCAATTGTCATATACACTGCTGCCAAATTAATCTTCAGAAGTAGTTCGCGGCTGTCTTTTCTCAAAAAGCTTCTGTAATTCTGCTTTGCCTCCCAAATGAAGTAATTTTTCCATCGTACAGGGCCTTTCAGTTGAAGGCAGTAAATATAACTGAACACCTGCTATGTGCCAGGCATTGAGCTTGGTGCTTTCTATGATGTTGGACTTAACCTATCTTCTCCTCTTGTATTTTGCTCATCTTGGTCCCTCTAGTTGAATTACTCTTCTCATCCCTCCAATTTCTGCAAGACCAGAGAGCCTACCTATTATTTCAAGGCCATTTCTCAGTATCACTTCCATTATGATATCACCCCTGATTCTCTTTTCTTCTTACCCTTGCCTCAACAGAATGTAGTTTTTAAAAATATATATTCTCTGTGATGTTTATTGGTCATTCTCTTATGGTACTTTCTGCTTTGTGTTATATTATGTTTATCATAGCTCCTATTCAACTGTAAGCCCTTTGATCTGTCTAATTACTCTTTGCATCTCTCACAGCACCTACTCTGTTTCCCGGTATGTTGTATACTAAATGTTAGTATATACTTGAATAGTTGGATATGTCTTATAAGTGGCTAACCTTTACTTTCAGGGTTTTGAAGGAAAGGACTGATTATATTTACTGATTTAATTTTTTTGCTAAGCATTGAAAGCTGGATGTCATTCTCCAGTTTTTAAAAAGCCATACCTATATAATATTTATACCTAATATAAGATCAGTAGTAGAGAATTACATTTTTATTTAACTTGCCATGTGCAGTGCAGGAGACTTTTATTTGACAGTGAATTGTTTGTGATTTTTTTGAGAACATTAAATACGTAATTTTAAATAATTGACCCTTTTCTTTTTTAGTGCATTTGCACAATATAACTTGGACCAGTTTACTCCAGTAAAAATTGAAGGTTATGAAGATCAGGTATGTTTCATATAAACACAGGATCTGATATTCTTTATTTCATTTATAATGGTTAGTGTATCCTGCAAGAATTGTGAAGTGGTATGTTTAAAGGTTAAAAAAAAAAGTGTTCATTTTAATCATAGCCACTTAGGAGCAAAGTAATTGAAAATGTAGTTTCTTTTGTTGAGACCAATAATGCTATTAGCAGAAAGTTCCTTTTAGAAATATTCAAATGTAATTATTTTAAGATTTTAGAAGATAATTGCTTTAAATCTACTTTCTTGTTTTTTATAGGAAAAAAATCAATCCTATATTAATCCAAAATCTAGAGTTTATATTAGTAAGATTTATGTCATAATTTAGTTGCTCCGGAATTCTACAGTTCTTCATGTGAGTAACTTAGCATTTAGTAATTATTAAATCTTTTCTTTCCAAAGTACAAGTTGGACTTGCTAAGCAAAGAAAAGCCCCAAAAGTCACTAGCATTCTTAGTTTTTATTTTTTTGGTTTAAAGTTACTAGTAATTGAACAGTGATTGTGTTTCTATAATGCTTACATGAAGCACAATTTATATAAAACAATATGAAGAAGGAACTGGAGGTAAAACATAAGAGAGAGTAGTAACAATTAGTTCTCAGTGGCAAATTATATTAAAGCTTGCATTTGGCATTATTCATTATGTAATATGTAGTCTCGTAGTTATAGGGGAAAAAGAAAGACCAGACAGAAGATGACTTATAACTGAAGGGAAAAAGTAAACGTGGGTAGGTAGGTAGGTAGATAGATTTATGCATGTGTGTATACACACACATACATATAAAGGCATGTAGTGTTTCATTTCATGAAGCTCTTAAATTTTTTTCCTTGGGAGATTTTGTGTTTTTGATTTTTTTTTTTAACTGTTATAAACAGTGCTGTACTGAATATCATTGTACCTCTGGGCACATGGACCATTGTTTTGTTAAGGTAAATCCCTAAAAGAATTGCTGGATCCGGGGATGCATCCTTTTAAAATGTCGGATAGCTCTCAAACTCATTTTATGAACCTACTGTAATTTTAATACTTAAACCTAATAAATGTAAAACAAAAAAAGCAAACTATACTAATCTCACATATGACTATAGGTTTTAAAACTTTAAACAGATATTAACAAACAGAATCCAGAAATATATCAAAAGAATAATATGCCAAGACTAAATAGAATTTATTACAGGAATGCAGGAGTGGTTCCATGTAAGGCAATATATTGCTCTTATCGCTTAATCAACAAATAAAGAGAAAAACCTTATGATACATCAATAGACAGTGAAAAGGGATTTGAAAACTCCAGCAGCTAATCCTCATTACAAAAACCCTAAGTAAAATAGGGATAGAAGAAAACCTCTTAAATATAATATACTGTTTAACGAAAAACAGTAGTAAATATCAAACTGTAAACACTAATATAATTTTAGTTAACATAGAAAATTAGCCAGGTATGTCAACTTATCACCATTATTATTTATCATAAATGGAAGTATAGCAAATAAGACAAGAGAATGAGAACTCTTAAAGCTTTGGAAAAGAACAGAAAACTCTTAGGTGACATGATTTATATATTTAGAAATAGTGAGAAACTCCCATAAATTAACCTCCCAACCAAAATAACCTATTAGACTTAACAGAATTTTGTGAGATGGCTGAATTTAAGGTAAGTGTACAAAATGCATTAACTTTCCTCTATTGTGGCAAGTAGGGACTTACACTAGTAGTGGTTGGAGGAGGAGGAGTTTCATTTTAAATAGTGGTAATACTGAACATAAACCTTAACAAGAAATGCATAGGATTGTGAAGAAAATGGTGGTTATTTTGAAACACATAAAACAGGTTCTGAGCAAATGGAAGAGCACGCTGAATTCCATTTTGAGGTAGAAAGTTAAATTATTTAAAAACTAAAATATGAATTTAATGCAGTTTGATTAGAATCCTGATAGTTTTTTAATTGGTCAAAATTTTCATAAACTTTATGTGAAAAACATGCTTGAAGAAACACAAGAAAATGTAAGAGTGGTGAGAGACAATTGCATTGCTAGATAGCAGAAGGTGCTTTACAACCAATGTAAAGTCAAATCAGCGTGGTATTGTGTAGACAAATAGATCAATAAAGCAGCATATCAAGCCAGAATTTAGTCCCAAAATATATGAATATTTTTATACATGATAAGGTTATAATTTAGACAGACATATAATAAAGGGTATTGGTACCACTGGTTTCTGTCAACTACATATGCCATATAGTTAAACCAGTCCTCTGTCTTACAATATATAGAAATAAATTTCAGGTGGATTAAAAATTTGTAAAATGACTAGAATTTTAGGAGAAAAGAGTCTACATGTATAATTAAGGGCAGAGGAAACCATCTTAAATAAGACTGGAAACCCAGAAACTATAAAAGAAAAGATGGACATTTTGCTACATATCAATTATTTTAACTGTAGAATAAAACAAATACCTCAAATAAAGGACTCTTATAAATTAGTAATAAAAAAACCCACCCAGATGAAAAATATTAAAAAATATTTGCTCACAGAAAATGGCCCACAAACTTGGAGATATTTAGACCTGTGAGCGAGAGAAATATAATGAAAGTAATGAGATATATTTTATACTCATCAGACTGAAAAAAGATCTGTATACCTGTTGATGGTGATAATTTGAAGGGAAGCATCTCATATATTGTTTGCAGAAATGTAGATTGTCACAGCCATTTCTGGAAAGCAGTCTAATTATGTATTAAAAATTAAAAATATACAAACCCTTTACCTACTGTCCTCACTGCTGAGAATCTATCTAAGAAAAATAGAAGCATCCAGTGGAAATAGAAACATTAGTATGTTAGAATATATGTACAATAATACTTCAACATTTTTAATGTGCCTGTCCCTCCTCCCAAAAAGAGAACAACCTGGAAATAAAGAGATGGTCCAACAGTAGTGGAATGGCAGAATAAATTGTTATACCCACATCATGGGATAGTATGCAACCATGAAAAAGAATAATGAGAGGTTTACCAGTTGACTCTGAAGGATTTCTATAAAGTGTTGATGTTGAAAAAAGCCAGATGCAGAAAAATATGTGTGCATTTTCGTTCCATTCTTGTAGAACAGTGGCCAATAAAAACCCCTGGATGTGTGTGTATGTATATATAGATGTGTATGTATTTATCTGTGTAGGATAATATGACTGAAAAAAATTCAGAAGGGTACATCCTGTGTTTGCATAATTTACATCAAAGGGGTGGGGGAGTCCTGACATAGGTATAGAGTCAAAGATTGGGAGAGTCGCATGAGAAGGAAAAAGAGTGAAATTTTTTAAAAGAAAGCACAGAACGTCAAATTTATGCGTGTATAATTTAAATGCACATAAATGAAGAAATTACATTTGTTAAAATTTGGAAGTCAGTTGAAAACAACTGTCAGTGATTATCTTAATAAAAAGAAGCAGCAGGCACTTAACAGTAGATGAGATTGTGGGCCCAGCAGTAATGTAGGACACACCGAAGAGGATTCTAAGTGGATTAAAAACATACCCTTGGGGCTTCCCTGGTGGCACAGTGGTTGGGAGTCTGCCTGCCAGTGCAGGGAACACGAGTTCGTGCCCCGGACTGGGAGGATCCCACGTGCCGCGGAGCGGCTGGGCCCATGGGCCATGGCCGCTGGGCCTGCGCGTCCGGAGCCTGTGCTCCGCAGCGGGAGAGGCCACAGCGGTGAGAGGCCCGCGTACAGCCAACAAAACAAAACAAAACAAAACATTCACTTGTAACCGTTCTCAGTGAAGGTTATTACCAGTTCCTTAGTTTTGAGGAGCTGGAGACTGTCCATAGTTCTCAAAAACAAAACAAAACCTGACTCCAGTAGGGTATTAGACAATGGATTTTTTTTCCCCCACCAGGTAGCTGGATGTTATATTGGGAGAAAATCAGATCCACTGATCTGAGCTGCGTGAGAGCAGGCTCATTGTCTTTATAGTCTACTCATTTGAAGTATTATACTTGGGCCATATAGTTAAACCAGTTGCTTGGAATAGAATTATTTTATAGTTTTAAGGAAAAAGTTCAAGTGAATGTATAATATATCAGTATTTAAATGCTATTTAAAATTTTTTTTTCCCAAAATCCATTGCATCATTGAAGGTATTGATTACAGAACATGGTGACCTGGGAAATGGAAAGTTTTTGGATCCAAAAAACAGAATCTGTTTCAAATTTGATCACTTAAGAAAGGAAGCAACTGATCCAAGACCATACGAAGCAGAAAATGCAATTGAATCTTGGAGAACTTCAGTAGAAGCTGCTCTGCGAGCTTATGTAAAAGAACATTATCCAAATGGGGTCTGCACTGTAAGTTATCCAGTGTGCACTTTTTTCTTTTGTATTATGTAAATATGACAGTGATTTTGTGATATCTTGAAATTTATAGTAACTTACAGAGTGGACATTTTATAATTTAATATTCCCTTTTTTTGAAGTAAATATTTCTAAGAATGTTTACTATTTTTTTCAAGAAACTTTAAATAGTAAATGTATTATGATAGTCAAAAATGGAAAAATGGTTGTACCTTGAATTAAATCCAAGTAGTAATTCTTATACATTGATTTGAGGAACATGATATGATGAGATTCTTTAATTTCATGTTCATGACTCATCTCCCTAAGTTTACATCAAACTTCTTTTCATTAAATTACAAAACCTTAGAACAAATAAAATTATTTGGAAGTGAACTCTTGTCCTCGTGTGTTTTATAATCAAATTTCTTAAGGTTTTAAATGTGGTTCTTTCATAGGTTTAACCTATTTTTTATTTTCAGGATAAAATATGATAGAAAGTAGGAGTACTTTTTTTTTCTTTCATAGCCTGTGCCTAGCTATGCTTTTTAGTCCCCCACATTTGTGTTTCTGTGATCTTCTCCATAGCCAGTGATCTTTTGAAATGCAAATCAGATCATGAAATCTCCTGCTTGAAATTCTTCAAAGATTTCGTGTTGCACTTAGGATAGAGTCCAGGCTTCTGAACGTGGTTTTCAAGGCCCTGTGAACCTGGCCTCTGCCTACCTCTCCAGCCTAAGATGACCATACATCCTGGTTTATACCTGCTGTCCCAACATAATTATTAGTATTACCAATAGCCACCTCATTTCACTCAGAAGATTCCTGATTAGGACAAAAATTCATATGGTCGCCTTAAGTATCTAGCTCTCAATAATTATTTGAGAAGTATAGCAACATAACCTAAAATACCTTACAGGTTCTTTGAATTATAACCGTGTTGATTAGGATTATTTTGGAAGAATACCTCAAGAATAAGGTGGTGAGGTTGAGTTAGAGGGTCCTTACTTGTTCCCAGGGGATCGAAAGACAAATTATTCATTACTTTTTTAAAGCAGTTGGCAAGAGGTGAAATAACATCACCATACCATTGCAGGCATTCTCTTAGTGAACTTTCTTAGTTGTAAGTAAATTAACTTTCTCACTTCTATCTCACTACTTTTTTATTTTAAATGTCTAGAGAAATGGCAACCCCTGAGATTGTGGGATGTTTATGCATATTTTGAGAGTACAGTTTTTTTTTTCCAATAAATTGTACTTCATTAATTGTGAGCTATTTTATGATTCACTAAGAATCTGTGATTAGGTGTACATATTTAAGTATTTGTTTCTCTAGCTACTGTATTGGAATGATGACCTACTTTGTATTCTTTTATATGTTCTTGCCAAAATGCTGTACAATTTTCAGTATTTTGTAGATGTTTAAAGTTGGACATTCTGTGGCCCTAAATTCACTCTTGTGTTTATTTTCTTTACCAACAAGGTATATGGTAAAAAAATAGATGGACAGCAGACCATTATTGCATGCATAGAAAGCCATCAGTTTCAAGCAAAAAACTTTTGGTAAGTTAAAAATTTGTGTATTGGGGAATTTTGATACTGCTTATTCTCTTTGTAGTTCTTTATTGATTGGGCCTATACCTTGTTTCTGTATAATTGACTAAGAACAATATACTATAAAACTTCAGCCTTTTTATATAAGAAAAATATCTGTTCCGTAATCAACCTGATCTTTCAGAGGTGGCAGTAAATCTATTGACACTCAGTGAAAAGAAGGTGGGAGAGCATGGGGTGTTTTTAGACTAGCAAGCAGCATTCTGAGGGAACACGTGTGCCTGTGAGCAGACCAGTTGGCAGGCCCATATGCCCATTCTGTGAAGGGGTTGTTCCTGAATGAGACTTACATGGGGGAGGAAGGCAGATGTACTTACAAAGTGAAGAATGATCGCGTTTTGGTACGTGAATTTGGTGACTCTGAAGTAGATGTTTTCGTGTGGATTGCTTTCTGCTTGGTTGGCCAATGTGAGGAAGTAATGATATGTTTTGTCCAGCGAGGCAAATTACAGTCATGCCTTACAATTTTTATACAAATCATTTGATTATCCCTTGTAAAAGTCCAGCTCCCCAAAGCACTGATTTGCACTTTAACAAGTTGTTGGGCCTTTTTATTCTTAGACAAGACTATTTCTGAGATATCTCCTGTTACAAAATTCTGTGGCTCTCCAAGACTTTATAAATTCAGAATTGAATGAAATCTTTACTTTTATCCTCACTTTTGATAATACATTCTAAGGCCATCAGAGTAAGTATGGTCATAGTGTTTACCTTTTAAGTATATTAGTCTTTGACTTGTTAGCTGAGTTGGTTGGTGGTGCTGTTAAGGGTAGAGTAGCAGGTATCAGTAACCCCTGTGGACCACTTTGGTCTATGGCCCAAGGTTGCTCCACTACTTAACCATCACAGGAATAGAGGCAGGTTACAGGAACTTTTGGAGGAAAGAGATCCATTATCACTGAAGGAAAATAAATTCTATTTGTAAACATAGGCCTTAATGACAAGCTGCAGTTTCCTAAATATTCTGTTGTATTAACTCACTTGTATGGCCTTGATATAGATGTAGTTTCTCCATTTTTGGCCTAAAAACTTGTAGCATTAATTTACCAGTATCCTAAGAAATAAGTCTTCACAAAATTGCTATTAATTTGTGCTGTTTGTGCCAGGATATATATAATAAAATCAATTT
Source organism: Stenella coeruleoalba (assembly GCF_951394435.1). Classification (NCBI taxonomy): domain Eukaryota; kingdom Metazoa; phylum Chordata; class Mammalia; order Artiodactyla; family Delphinidae; genus Stenella; species Stenella coeruleoalba. The sequence continues at coordinate 72,727,930 of NC_137155.1, forward strand.
TGTTGGGATTGAACTCGTTACTAAGTTTTAGTTTAAAATATATAAATATATATATATAAAATAAAATAGTAAATTTACTAGTTTTCAGAAATACAGTTTGAGTGTTAGCATATATAATGAAAATGATGTCCTTGAATTTTCTAGTCTGTTTCACTTCACATATCTGAATTTTTTTTCTAAACTACCACTATGAACATTATATCATTGAAGCTAAAAATCACTTACACTTTTTGGAAAAGATAATTTTTTATGACATTCCAAAGTGCTAGACATCACATATCACAATAACCTCAGTAAAATCTAAATATTTTGGTACAAGGAAATTACTTCAGTTCACCTCAAATGCAGATAGCATAAAAATCACAAGATTCTAGTCATGGTCATTTCTTAGATTTCACTAGGGACATTCTTTTCTTGGTCTCTGCTGTTTCCCTAACATCTAGCAGTATTGAGGGCTCAATAAATGTTTGTTGAATAAATACACATTTCTAATTAAAGCATTAATAGAAGAGAAGGGAAGAATATAATTAAAGGCTAGGACATCTTGACTGTTTACTCCATTGATGAAAGAAAGGGTACTGTCTATGCAGTGCAGTTTACTATTACTATATAGTAATGCCTTTGGAAGGATCTTTTGAAATAGGTCTCAAATTGGTATGATTACTTGATTTGGAATTCCTTTTTCCTTTTTTTTTTTTAATTTTCACGATCAGTGGTGATATATGTATGTTGTCACTATAAATCAGAAATGTGTATGCTTAGAACTCACCAGTGCTTGATAGTAATACCTAAATAAAAGGAATAACTTCTTTTGGAATCATGAAATAAAAATGAATAGATCTAAGTTCTTTTTCCAGTCAAGCTTCAATGGATAATTTTGGCTAAGTCACTCAAAATCAAAACATGTTATAAAATTATCTTTTATTTTGTAGAACATATACATTGTTCTAATAATAGTACTTTTCAAATGATAAGTGTTAACTTTAAGTATGAGAGTGCTATCATTCTGCAGGTTTTTGTGATTGGGCAGACTGCAAGAATATTGAAGGGAACCCAGAAATAATTCTGTAGCAAAGCCAGTATAGTGATCCATTAGCTCTGTGACTGTTTTAGAAATATATACTGTTTTAAAAAAAACAGGTATAAGTTTACATATCAGAATATGTCTTTAGTATGCAAAAGAGCAAATAGAGGTCAGAAGAAAAGGAGTTGCTATGAAAAGGCTGTCAGGAAAAAATTAGGATAAAATTAATTATCTAGGAGACAAAAATGAATAACATGCCTGTTGCTTGTTTGTAATGTCACTTCACAGTTTCTTACGATTAATCTGTATCAATTTTATACCAAAACTCATTTTGGGATCTAGGAGGAGGATGTATGTGCCTTTTATGTGGAAACTTTAAGTCTAAAATTGGAAAAGGGAAAAAAATCTGATGCTTATTATAACCCTTTAAAGCCCTTCTCTTTCCAGATATCAAAATCTCCTTAAGAATATTGCATTACTATCTATTCTTTTAAAATTACAGGACTTTGTATCATTCACTGGATGGTAAACTTGTGAAAGCCCCTGGTAATCTGAACATTTATTCAGTTTTTTCTTAATTAAAGCGTAAGTCAGAAAACTGATGTAGTTTTGAACTGTATTTTAAGCCTTAGCTTTAGAGTTCTGAGGTTGCATCCATTATATAGGTCATTTTTTATCAGCAGGATGAAGATTAAATGTAGCTCATAACTGAACGTAACCTCTTGATTCTTTTGAATATTTCAGGGATTAAAAAAAAGAATGTCCAGCATCCATTCCCCACACTCTCTCATACTGTAGCGTGAAATTTAAATCTGGAACTTAAAATTTATTCAAATTATTTTCCCTACCTTATTTATAGCGGCTGTTTTTATTTTTAAGGAATGGTCGTTGGAGGTCAGAGTGGAAGTTTACAATCACTCCTTCAACCACTCAGGTGGTTGGCATCTTGAAAATTCAGGTATGAAGTAAAAAGAATTTGCTGATCTCTAGATGATTCTGAGCATAGAAGCAGCTAATTCATATGTTTACATTTTCATAGTACTCAATAACTGTTTCTTTTCCAGGTCTTTGTTTTGAGGTAATGGGAAAAACAAGTAGTGCTGATTTCATCTTTTAAATAACCTTGCAGTTCATTTCCTAGTCATCAGAAATCTGCAAGGATAGCTGACAGATTCTAAAAACACAGCTAAAATTAGATGCTACCATTTGGTCTGCTCTTCATACAATTTGTTCATCCAAGCATCTTCTGAGTTTGAGTTGTGCTGTTCTGTCTTTTGAATTGGAGTGGAGTTGAGTGAGGTATAATATTAATATATGTGTGTGTATAGATGTATAAGTATATATATATGTTAACACATGTACATACTACATATATCTTAAGTATCTTCTGTACTCATATTTGGCTTCTTATATGAAACCCACTAGAATTGACTCAGTGTAAGCTCAAATGTTTCTATAGAAGAAATTTGATAACTAAGAGGATTTAAATATGAATATTACTAAATAAGTTAAAGAAGAATACTGACTAATTTCTTTGTATCTTGGATCACTTATTTATTCAATACATTTGTTGCTTAACTATCATGAAAGGTATTATGCTAAGAGCCATAAAGGAATAAAAATGAATCAGATGCACTGCTCTATCATTTGACTCCAGCATACATTATTTCTAGTCTTTTATCCTATTACTTGTATGTCTTGGTGTGGCTATCGTTTAGGGGCTAGAAAATAGAGGTTATGAGCATGGATTCTGAAACCAGACTGCCTGAGTTTGAATCCCAGCTCTGCCAGTTATTAGCTGTATGACATCAGGAAGTCATTTAAGCTCTTTCTGTTTCCTCATCAGCTAAAAAAAAGAAAACAGCAACAATGAAATAGCTCATGCAATTTTTTGAAGATGAGTTAATATGGGCAAAATGATTAGAACAGAGCCAGACATAAAGTGCTTATTGAATGGTAGCCATTATTGTTGACATTATTTTTTCCTTCAGTTAGGCCTCTAGCTCTCACCTGGATGATTTCTGAGATGTGAGATGTGCCCCTGTTGGGCCAGAGCTTGTTGAGAGCCAGGATTGGCTGGTTCTGTCTTCAGCACTTGGCATGATGCCTGGTTTATAATGGTTACTTTATTTTGTTGATTGGTTGGACCCTTTGCCATCTCCTAATCCACTTTTTTACATTGCCATCAAGAAAGGTGATTTTTAAAAATTTAAATCTGGATATGTTACTTGCCACTTGAGACCATTTTAGTGGTACACTCACCTACTAGATAGTCCAGACATATTTGCATGGCATAGGAGGCCCAGGGTTGACTTGTCACCTACCTGTATATTCCGCCAGCCACAGCTCCTACTCCCCAAACTCGCACACATTCCAGTCCTAAGTGCCTGCAGGCCTTTCCTAAAGTATGCTCTTCTCTACTAAGCTCAGTTTCCTCACCTTCCCTAGTTTGTTAAACTCATTTTACTAAGCCCAAGTACAGTGTTACCTCTTTTCTGAAGTCCTTTTTTATGTCTCAGAGAGAGTCTGGAGTATTGCTAATGTACTTTGTACGTACCTCTTACTGTGTTGTGTTGAAATATGAGGTCAGGGGCTGTCTTTTTAAAAGCTTTGTGTCTCTAGAACTTCCTGTAGTAGCAGTCATATATAGTAATCACTCAGTTAATGTTTATTGAATAAATTCATGTCTTTGAATTTGAGGAATTAAATGGTTGGTGGAAATACACAAAACAAGAGTGGTGTTGGGAGATAATACTGTGAGTTTGATTTTGGAAATCTTGAGTTTAGATACCAGTAGAACATCTATGAGGTAGAAATGTGCAGCAGTCCAGTCAATGGAGGGCTTGCCTGAGTAACTGCAGGAACTGCTACCTAGTTCCTCGTTAGCCTAAGGGCAGGAAGAGGCTCGCTGGAGTTTAAGGTCAGGAGCTCAGTAGAGAAGACTAGGTTAGAGCTGAAATCGGTAGTCATCTGCATTGATGTGATTGTTGAAGCCATGAGGATCTTGATAACTCCTGTAATATGGTTTCTGTAATTTCTTTTTCTAATAGGTTCATTATTATGAAGATGGTAATGTTCAGCTAGTGAGTCATAAAGATATACAAGATTCCCTAACAGTGTCTGTAAGTAATTAATTCCAAAATAAAATTTAAACAGCCTAATACTTCTATACAACTAGAGCGGTTTTGGAATTAACATTTTAAGTAGTATTTCTGCTTCAGATTAAAGTGTTTTCAGATAGATTAAAGATGGTAAGTAATTGGAAATTGGTACCTAACTTTTTTTTTAGCAGCTTTATTTAAAGAGATACAATTCACATACTATTCAGTTCACCCATTTAAAGTATAATTTTTTTTTTAAATTATTATATTAATAGGGTTGTACAACAGTCACCACAATGTAATTTAGAACATTTTCATCCTCCAAAAACCCTGTATCCATTAGCAGTCGTTCCCCGTTCCCTCCCACCAGCCCTTCCCCCAAACCCCTCTCAGCCCTAGGCAACCATGAATCTACTTTCTGACTCTGGATTTTCCTGTTCTGGACATTTTATATAAATGGAATCCTACAATATGTGATTTTTTGCGACAGGCTTTTTTCACCTAGCATAATATTTTCAAGGTTCATCCATGTTAGAGCATGTGTCAGTACTTCATTCCTTTTTGTAGCCAAATAATAATCCATATACCACATTCTATTTATATATTTATCAGTTAATGGGCATTTGTGTTTTCTACTTTTTGCTGCTGTGAACCTTTGTGTATACTGTTTTTTTGTGTAGACATTGTTTTAATTTCTCTTTGATGTATACATAGCAGTGGCATTGCTGGGTTGTATGGTAGTTCTTTGTTTAACCTTTTGAAGAACTGCCAGACTGCTTCCAGAGTTGCTGCACTGTTTTTACATTCCCATCAGTTGTATATAAGGTTTCCAGTTTTTCCACATCCTCACCAAAGCTTATGTCTGCCTTTTTATTATAGCCATCCTAGTTGGTATTAATTGTATCTTTTTTTAAGAAATTAATTAATTTATTTTTGGCTGCATTTTTGGTTCTTCGTTGCTGTGCGCGGCTTTCTCTAGTTGCAGCAAGCAGGGGCTACTCTTCGTTGCGGTGTGCAGGCTTCTCATTGCTGTGGCTTCTCTTGTTTTGGAGCTTGGTCTCTAGGCACATGGGCTTCACTAGTTGTGGCACTCAGGCTCAGTAGTTGTGGCTCGTGGGCTCTAGAGTGCAGGCTCAGTAGTTATGGCGTAAGGGCTTAGTTGCTCCACAGCATGTGGGATCTTCCTGGACCAGGGATTGAACCCATGTCCCCTGCATCGGCAGGTGGATTCTTAACCACTGTGTCACCAGGGAAGCCCCTGTTAATTGCATCTTATTGTGATTTTTATTTGTATTTTCCTGATGGATAATGATATTGAGCATCTTTTTGTGTGTTTGTTGGCCGTTTGAATAGCTTCTTTGGAAAAATGTCTTTTCAGATCCTTTGTCTATTTCTTAATTGGACTTGTGTTTTTATTGTTGTTGTAATTGTTGCTTATGTATTCTGATAGAAGTCCTGTATCAGATATATGATTTACGAATATTTTCTCCCATTCTGTGTGTCTTTTCACTTTCTTGGTAGTATCATTTGCAAAACAGAAGATACCAGTTTTGATGTGGTCCAGTTTATTTTTTCTTTTGTAACTTATGCTTTTGGAATATTAATAGAAACCATTGCTTAACCCAAGATCGTGAAGATTTACTCCAGTGTTTTCTTCTACGAATTTTATAGTTTTAGCTTTTAAATTTACATCTGTGCTCCTGTACTTAACTTTTAAACCGTATTGTATTTTTTTTCTCTATTTGGAGTATGATTTAATGAAGTTTTTCTGAAGTTCAGCTTTCAAATTCTGGAAATTTTGAACTTGGTTTTTTTTCCCTGCAGAGGTCTTTTCACACATTCTTCTCATTGAACATGCAAGTATTTCTTTGCAGAATTTTTTTGTCCCAAAGATATTATAATATGTTAACAGTGACATTTCTGATGAACATTTGTTTATCAAATGTGTTGTATACCTAAAAGCATTAGTATATTATAAACATCAACTGCTAATATTTAAAATTAGCTAACTTACAAATGTTTTTAAAACTTTATTTTTAATTTAAGAAAGCATTTGGGGCTTCCCTGGTGGCGCAGTGGTTGAGAGTCCGCCTGCCGATGCAGGGGACACGGGTTCGTGCCCCGGTCCGGGAAGATCCCACATGCCGCGGAGCGGCTGGGCCCGTGAGCCATGGCCGCTGAGCCTGCGCGTCCGGAGCCTGTGCTCCGCAACGGGAGAGGCCACAACAGTGAGAGGCCCGTGTACCACAAAAAAAAAAAAAAAAGAAAGCATTTGATTTAATGTTAAGAAACATGTGTGAGTGTGTTAGGCCAGATGCTACCTGAAAAGAAGTGAAAGCTGTGGGATTTTTGGATTTTCTTTTCTTTTTTTTTTGGTTTTTTTCAAGTTTTCATTAGCACTTAGGTGATTTCTGCTTTCTTGCTAAGTAGTATTCTTCTTGCAAAATTGCCAGGAAAGATAATTACTAATGTCTGGTCTCCACTCAATATAGTTCTATATTGTGAGTATATGTGTAATATTATTTGTGTAACAAGATACTTAGTATTCTTTGAGGAGTTTTACACTGAGTAAAGAGTCTTCCTAAGAGAGATTTGTCTACAAAATTATAGACTGTGGAGTTGTGAGATCTCGTCATAGTAATTAAACTTGACTAATATGCCAATTTGTACTGAGTGTTTTAGGAATTACCTTTTCACTTTATCTTAGAGGATTTTCATTGTTGTTTTACTATTTTTGGATAGAAAAAATGTACCCATTATATAAATACATATGTAAATATATATAAATAATATACGTAAAGTAAGGTGTTAGATAATTTTACGTCAACAATTGTTAACTTTTAGTGTTAGGAAAGAAGCAAAGAAATGCATTATATCGGAATAAAATTCCAATATAAAATTTTTTTTTTTAATTTTTTCCAGAAAATATTTAAACACTAAAAAATGCACCTTAAACTTTAAAATATGCTTTTTCTAATTGGTAATATTTTTTAAATGTATCATTATGATGGTAAATATTGTTCAGTAAATATTTAGCAATATAGTCATTAACTAGAAATCTGTGACTAACATCTTACCCGTAAAGATTTTTGAAATGCTGTTAAGTGTTATAATTGAATTTTTCATCAACATGTACTATTAAGATTTCGCTTTCCTTAACCAGTGAAACACTAAAGCCGTGCTCATTCTGTAGACTTTTAAAACATTTTTGCCTAGTTCCCCTTGAATTTAGAATAATTGATCTTACAATATTTTCCCTTTGTCATAATATCCATCTGTGTTATTTATTAAATTATAAGAAATCATTAACCATACATCTATTGACATACCTATTTAAAAGTAATAGTGGTGTAGTTTTAAATTACTATTTTATTTACTTTTGATTTTATTTTTCATTCAGAATGAGGTGCAAACAGCAAAAGAATTTATAAAGATTGTAGAGGCTGCAGAAAATGAATACCAGGTATGATTTTCAAAAATATTGTATAATCTATATTTGCTTGTAAATAATGGCACTGAAATTTTAATTTCAATCATAAGCCTGAATTTTTTCATTGTTTCACTATAATAAGATACAGTCTTTTTTGTGTGTGTTTTGTTTGTTTTAGTTCAAGGGCAAACTTGTGAAAATGTAGCTAAAACTCAGTTTTAGCTAACTGTAATTTCTGAGTATTGGTCAAAATAGGCCAAGATTTTAAGTGGTTATTTTGTTTCTGATTGGAAATTCTACTTTAGGAGGTATTTCCCAAAGCATTTGAATTATATGTGATCTCCTTAGATCATATTTCATTTTGTACTCTTTTACATTCTTTACCTGCTTCTAAATTGCACTCTTGAATTTAAGCATTTAATTTGTGTATTGGACACGTTTCCACTCCTTGCAAACAGTAATTTGTGAAATTGTTCTGAGAGAAATAGTAAAATAGATCCAAAATGAGGACACACAGATAGTAAATATAATTCATAATTTCATTTTATTAAATTTAATTATTCAAAATGATTATAAGCTTTTAGCTGCTTTTATAAATAGCTTTTAAAACCATATTGGGGTTTTTATTTGGCTTTTTAAAAACAGTGAAACAGACTGCTTAAACAAAGATGTTTCCTAAAACATCTGTGTGTTTTATACATTGTTCTGTTCCTTTTATTTCTTTAAACTTTTAACTACTGTTTTTCATAGACTGCCATCAGTGAGAATTATCAGACAATGTCGGACACTACTTTCAAAGCCTTACGTCGACAGTTGCCAGTTACACGCACTAAGATTGATTGGAACAAGATCCTTAGCTACAAGATTGGCAAAGAGATGCAGAATGCATAAGATGAACATTGCATGACCGGATCATTTTAGTGTCTTTGCGTTTTAAAAAAAATCATTGCAAAAGTATTCAGAACTGTCAAGCTACCCAGTCAGATGGGCTGTTGCCATTTAAAATCACTGTAATTAATTAGTTTGGTTAGAGCACAGAGCTTAGCTAATCAACCGTTATTTTTTATTTCTTTTGTTCAAAGAAGATTGAAAATCAGTTTAGTTTAAATGTCTTTTACTTTCTTTTATGCCTTTCTTTCTTACAATGAAGACATGATTCCTCTAGTTTAATGTCAGAAGTTTTTTGAAGTGTTTCAAAAATATTTTACTTACCGTAACCCTAAAATTATTGTCTTTTGGTTTATGAAGTGGGTAACTTTTGATATATGCCCAGTTCTTTTTAATGGGGTCAATAATGGACATTCTAGTTTAAGGTGGTTGATGGATTTAGCCATATATGCTGCTAAAGAAATTGTCTGCCTTTTCCCCCTTACCTCTTTCATTTATGTAAGATTGAGATTAGAGGGAAAGCATTTTCTATATCAATTGTGTTTAAACCTTTCAAGAAGGTTATTTAGCTAGCTTAGTGTTTAACTAAACTTTTTTTAAAAAAGACCAAGGTCTAATGCTGTTTTGAGATTCTGAATTAAATGAAAATACTTATTTCAGAAATGCATTTAATGCTTTTTTCTTGTGACAGTTATGCAAATTAGCTTGGATTCCATATGTCCCTGAGTTATTTTTATCATAAAGCCACAAATGTATTATAACAAGGCAAATTGTAATATATATAATCCTGAACTCATGACCATGTCTCAGTTTATTTTTTTCTTGGATTGAAAAGTACTAAAATTCAATGTGACATTAAAATGAAATGAGAACATTTCATTTTATACTATTTATTTGAGTATAAAAATCACTTACCAGTGAATCATATATACTATTTTAAAATACTTTCTTTGGATATTTGTGATTCTTAACTGGTTGTAAATTAGAAAAGTTGGGAGTACATGTGGTGTGCAGTTAAGTCTAAATTTTTCCATCTTCCTATGCATCATAAGCATGTTTGTAATATTTTAAAAAATACATTTACTGATGGTACAGGAATTTCAAGCCTGTGGTGAATGTTAGTATTTACTATAGGGAGGGTGGATTTGTGGTTTCATTCAGTTGAGTATTGCTTATTATACTCCAGTGGAATCCTTTCCTCACATACTCCTGCGGATGTCTGGGCCTGGAAGTGTTTTTTTAAAAAACACCACTTTTATTTTGTACAATAAAATATTTCATTAGCTTGAATTGTATAGATTTTAAAAATTCTCTCAAAGCATGTTGTTTAATTTCTTTTTAAAACTCACAGTTGGGCTTTGAAAGCATTGAGAATATAATATGAAATTATGACATTTTTGGTTAAATCATTTTTTCTAGTTTTAAAATACAAGTTTTGTCATATTGAGATTCTGGAAGAAAATGAATTAGCAGTGTTAATTATTCTCTTTTTTAAAACACATTTTCAAAGGTCTGATAATGATTCTGAACTAAACACTAGGTGAATCTTTAATTGATTAGCTTAATCGTGTCAACTGGGCTATCATGGGATTATATCCCCTGAAGGTAAATCTCTTTGGCTCTGTTTTATGACCTAGAATGCTGTTGTAAAAATATATGTAATTGTTTTTATTTTATTTTTTATTAATTTTATTATTTTTTTATACAGCAGGTTATTAGTTATCTATTTTATACATATTAGTGTATATATATGTCAGTCACAATCTCCCAATTCATCCCACCCCCCAACTTGGTGTCCATACGTTTGTTCTCTTATGTAATTGTTTTTAAGGTGATGTGCATGTAAAAGGTCATATTTATCAAAATAATTTAGAGTACAGTCTGAAATAATGGTTGTGCTATAGACTTCGTCTTCTATAGTCTAAGAATAGCATTTTATTAAAGTGGAAGAAGATTAGAAACACAAAGTATCCTAAAACTCAAGGATGTCTTTTTAATAGGAGTCGTAATGTCTACTGTGTTGAATAGGCCAAAGTGTGGAGATAAAGGCAAAATTAGAACGAAATTAGGAGGCTGCTGCAGGAATCCGGTGGAGAGAGAAAGCTGGCTTGGCCTGTGGTGGTAGCTGTAGTCTGTAGAGGTAGTGATATCTGGATATATGTTAAAGATAAAAGCAAGTGTATTTGCCAGGATTGGTTGTGGAATGTGAGGGATGTCAAGGACATTTGGGGGTTGAGAAATTGGGGAAGATTCAGGGTTGGGGAGGCCTGGGAACTTGGTTTTCAAGGGGGAAATATCATGTAGCAGTTAGATACTGGAGATAGGAGGTAGAGGAGTGCTCTGGACCAGAAGAATGGGGGAGCAGACAGACCTGGGAAACATACTTTGATAGCCAGGCAAAATGAAGGACTACTCAAAGTTAGTGATGATCTAATGAGACCACTAAGTATGACTGAATGTTTTTCTTCAGCCATGTAACACTGCATGAGTGCAGGCACAGAGTAGGTGAATTGGATTTAACCAAGGCTGTGGTTTCACCAAGTGAGTCTGACTGCCCTCATGAAGAGGGGCAGGGTTTTAATGATAACCTGGAAACTTCAGCTAGGTAAGCGGGGAAGTGCAGACATGAGAGGAGAGGAGGGATAGTGAAAATGTGGCACCATCAATGTATTATAGGTATGTTTAGAAGGAATGACCTGGAAATGTAGGAGGTAGGGGTTAGAGTGATATGCTTAAAATTGAGAATTTGAGGAGTTAGACTTACCTGTCTTGACAAGTACGATCAAGGGGGTGACTGGCTGAGTCAGAGAGGAGAGGAGTTCAGGAGCCATGAAGCCCGGGCTTGCTGTGGATGTTGCAGTCAAGAATTACGATAGAAGTAAATGTTCTGACGTGATACATTTGACAGGTATTTATGAGGTTTTTCCTCATTTGGGATTTTGGAAACTAAAATGGGGACAGGAGCATTAAAATGGTATCCTGGAAGTTCTGGTTCATTACAAATGTTCTGGGATGGACTTCCCTGGTGGTGCAGTGGTTAAGACTCCAAGATTCCACTGCAGGGGGCATGGGTTCGATCCCTGGTCTGGGAATTAAGATCCTGAATGCTGTTCAGCACGACCAAAAAAAAAAAAAAAAAAAACACTTCCTTTAGGAAGAAAAAATGTTCTTGGAAAGTGAAATTCTTAGGAAAATAATTAAGGACAATTACAGATAATTCTCTAGCATTGGGGTGGCCCTTTATGTGATTAAAACCATTTTTGACTTTTAATCACACCAGAAACTTCGGGATAATGCAAGATCCTTTGAAAATATCTTCCATACTGATCATCAGTTTACGCTTTTGCCAACTGGTGGTTATAAAATATAAAGGCATATTTTGCCAGACACAGGAGTTTGGTAATGCATGTATGTTATTAAATTTCCTAAGAAGAGGGTGTATTTCTGTTCACTTCTCTACGGAAGATTATTTAAAAGCAGAATCACAATGTCCATGCTATTCCTAAGTTGTAGTGTTTTGGGCCTGAAACTGAAAACTTTTTAACAAGGCTCTTTGTATAGGCATCTTCAAATTTCACTTTCTGCATATTATGCAAAAGCTTTATTGTAGGATTGGCTAGTAATGCTAGCTATTAGAGAATATGCAAAATATTCACTAATTAAAATAACCAGTTAAACTTTTAAGGCCTAATTGGTATTAGAAATTAATGTCAGGTCATTCAAGATTAATCACACTGTGTTCAGAGGACTGTTCTAGGCATTGTAGAGTCAGGAGAATATAAAATTGTTTCTTAAAGGAGTCTACAAGGTAGTCATGGTACTATAACAGTGTTTTCTAATTTTTTCACATCATAACTTGTATGGAAAAATGGTGGTAATTTTAAGACAGTCTGGGAGAAACAGATGAGTCTGCTTGCCAGCTGTCCTAGGGTTGAGGGGATCAGAATCTTCATACACCTTGAGCCTATTTAGGAAGGTGTGTAAAATACTTTAAGGTTGTTTACAAGATGCACTTCAAGCCTAACTTACCAAAGGTAAGTTAAAGGTAAGACATCCTTCTAAAGGGATGTCAGGCCAAGGAAGTTTTCCTGGAAAGGACGAGTTTAAACTGTACTTCACACTTTTTTTTTGTAACTATGCATGTAACTGGTAGGCAGGACATCCTCTTGTATTTCATCGAAGCATCAAAATACAGATAACAGCATATCACTCTCTCTGGTATGTCATAGGTCAAATAGCGTTATCCAGTTGAAAACGAAATCTGACTTTGTTTCTTTCTTTATACATTTCACAGTACAAAATGAAGTCAACACAAAGGGTAAAATTTTAAATGTGTTCTTATAAAACTGGAGTATGACTAATAAGATACTAAAGCATTTTTATCTCTAGTTTTGGTATAATCTAAGAAAATTGTACTAGTTAGTTTAATGTTAGTTGTAACATGTAGTGTTAAAAACTCGATATTCATTTTTTTTTTTGTAGTGTGACTATCGGAGAACTAACTGTTTGTTGCAAACTGACTAGAGAGCACATGTGTCACAGATGTCAAACCAGCCTTTCATTTTAATAACATCTTCACTACATGAACTTAAAGCTGTCTGATTAATAGAAGACTGTTAAGGAAACAAAGTTGGTTGGTATGTCTTAGAAGATGATTTCTTCGGGAAATTTGTAGAATGCCCAGCTCTTAAACCAAATAAATATCCAAGGAGTTCTCTTACTAAAAGATACCCCTTAAAGTCTTCTTGACTAAACCACAAAAATCACTGCCTTCCTCCTTGACTTCAAGTTTTGTGCTGCTAACTTGCTAACTTAGTAGAATCTGAACGCTGATGCAGTTCTCTTCCAGATTTCTACCTGAAATTGAGGCCTTGCCCCTTGTTTCCCAAAAGACCGCTAAAGAGGAATATCAAGGAGCTACAGGTCTCTTAAGTATAGTAAACACTAAGACTTTAGTTCTTTTAGACTGCACAAGAAAATACAGATCAGTGTTCAGGACACTGAAAGTATCTCAAATGAGGAAAAGGCAAAATTTAAAGAGAAGAAAATCCTGCTTGCACCGCTTTCCCCTTTGGGGCCCCTTTACGAAGGAGAAAGAAAAAGGAAATGACAGAGACTTGGCAAAATCTTACACCAGTCTAAATATCCAGTAACAAAGAATGAATACAGATACCATGGATTGTTAACAAGGTAGCATACAGCTTTTAAAAACTTATTAGCCAGAGCTTATCATATACAACAGATTATAAATATTGAGAGAAAAAAGCAAGTTGCAAAAAGGTAAGTACAGTTTTGAGTGTAAGTTGAAAACCTCTGAAACTACGTGTGTGTGTATGTGTGTGTATTGTTTTATGTTCAGCAAGTGTATACAGTAAAAAGCTAAAGCAGGATAGTATATGTGTTGGGAGGAACATAGGGGAGTGGGGCTGGGGAACAGTATAGAGGGATTCAGTTGTGTCTGTAAGATTTGTTTCCTAAACTGGGTGGTAGGTATATAGGTGTTCATTACAGCATAATCCTTTTTTTGGTCATTTAAAATATTATACAACTTACATTGACACATTTGGGACTTTATGAAAGGACTCAGTTTGAAGGTAATAAAATGTCAAAGGTCATAACCATAGAATAAGTTGAATAAGAAGTTTACTAATACCTCTTTTTAAAGTCATTGGATCAGTATTGTTGTATAGTGAATTTTATCAAACTTTCCATATTCAGATTATTTCAATGTTATACAAATAGATGGACATCTATTTTATGAGCCTGGCATAACCTTAAATAAAAAAGAACCAAAAAAGAAAACTGTTGATGAAATTTCCCTGTTTCCCTGTAAAGTTAAAGGCAAAATTCCTTAATACAATAATAAAGCATACTACATTGTGACCAAGTAGAATTTGTCACTGGAATGCAGTGTGTGTTCCTTGTTAGCAAATTTAGCAATGTAGCTCACTACAATAACATATTAAAGGAGAGAACACACATAATCCTTTCAGTAAAACATTTTATAAAATTTTATACCCAGTCCTGATTTTGAAGGCAGCATCTCAAGTCAGGGGTGTAAAGATGAATTAACTCTATAAATGGTGTTGGGAGAGCAGGGTGGCTAGCTGGAAAACGAGTTAAATTGGATCCGTTCCCCCACAAGTTAACACCAAGTTAAAATTGGATCAAAGTTTTATTGGTGTAAACTATCATGAAAGTTCTTGAATAAATCATGGTAACAATTTCTAAATAATTTCAGAATAATAGAGTATTAGACAAATACTCTTATTTTTCTTAGGTTTTCTAAGACAAAACCTTCAGAATCCATAAAATAAAAATGTATTGGACTTCATAAAAATTAAGATTTTTCTGTAAGTTTAAAATGCTCTAAGCAAAGTGAAAAGACAAACTACCCACAGGAAAAAACATATTTGCAACATATTTGGCAAATGGTTACTTTTCCTAGTGTCTAATGAGTACCTACAACACAGTAATTAAGAGTCCAATAGAATGTTGAAAAGCAGATGCTCTGAAGTCTGAGTCCCTGACATGGAGAGAGCCTTACCGGTCTTGGTCTGCCTAATTGGACTTGTTGAGAAAGGAACTTGTTTAAGCCACTGCTGTTTTCTGTTTGAGGCTTTTTTTTTTTTTTTTATCACTTCTGCTTCTCATCCTACACAGAATTTGGTACCAGAAGTGGTATCCTAACACATGGCATTGGCTAGAGGCAGAGTATATCAACAGGACTTCTACTGACATTTGAATACAGTACAATGTTCATATTACACTCTGTGGTGCAGTTATCACCTCTGCCTACCGGCACCAAATGCCACTGACATCTCCCAATCCTGAGACAATCAGAAATAACTCCCTAGAGGAAGGGAGTATTGATCCACTGGCTAGGGAGATTCCATAGGGCACAGATATTGCAGGCTGAAAAGCTGGTGACCCTTGCTGGGCCATGACAAAAAATAGAAATGCTTGTCTCTGAATACCTCGGGAAGTAGAATGACATGGCTTTAATAACAGGCAAGATGACAAGGAAGATTCTGAATGGTGACCTGTGCCCTAGGGCTGAAGATAGCTCCTCTACAAGCTGAGATGGAAGACAGAAGGAAGATTAAGACAGCTGTACTTAATCCCTCCTCCCACTTCTGAGATGCGTGTAGAGCCAAGCCCAGTTAAATTTCTTACGGTATCAAATCTTGCAAGGATTGCCAGCCACTAATTACCGATCCAAAAATGTTCCCAAGTCCACCGAACCTGATTGTCAGGATCATTCATTCTCTCACTGGTAATTTATGGATTGCAGGTCCAAAGTGATGACATCAACCAGGCAAGGTTGAAGGCAGATAAAAGTAAGGGTATTGCCTTCCCACCCAATCCCATTGTTTGAGAAGGTGTATTAGTTTTCTATTGCTGTGTAATTCATTATCACAAAGTTAGCATCTAAAAATAGTGCAAGTTCATTATCTCGGTTTCCATGGGTCAGGAGTCCAGGTACAGATTAGCTGGGTCCTCTGTTCAGGGTCTCACCTGGCTAAACTCAGGGTGATGTCTGGGGCAGCAATCTCATCGGAAACTTGGGGTCCTCTTCCAAGCTCGTGGTTGGCACAATACAGTTCCTTGTCAACTGAGTTCAGGAATGAAGATTAATTTATTATCCAAAGTGGAGTCCTTTTTAGAGAGAAAGGGAAGCTTTAATAATTACATTGACAACAGGTGTAGACAGGTACCCTTCTAGGCAAGCTGCTGTGTGTGAGCTTTGGAAGCTATGCTGTGCAGCTCCAGTTGTAGCCCGGAAGGATGATGGAAAATGAAGAACTTTCCTGGGAAGAATGGACAAGGGGTTCTCCCCAAAGAGTAGAATCAGGGGCTGCCCCATGGACTAACCAAAGAACAAATTCTACTGCCAGCGTAGGGAGACCTTGAGATTCCCGCCGAGTGGTATTTGATACGCAATGACAATATGTAATTTCCATTTTGTTCCATTTTTGAATTGTGATTCTGTTCCTGCACCTCCATTTTACAATGGGTGTATTGGAGCAGATAACATCTTTTATTGTTTGCTGGACAGTGAAAAAATAACATTTGTTCTTGCGAAGAACTGTAGACCCAGATGTCTTGGACTTCTGGCGCACTGCAGTAAGGGGATGGGTATTTGGGGTGTCACCCTTGGGGAAGGGTGAATATACTACTCTGTGGTAAGAAGCGTGCGTTTGCATAGGTCGAAGGGATAATCTGTGGCAGGAATAGCTAGTTGCCCCCTAATAACCATTTTTAGTGGCTCAGCCGCTCTTGCAGGATAAAGACTACATCTCCCAGCTTTCCTAAGAGCTATGTGACTAAATCCTGGCCAAGTGGGTAAGCAAAAGTTTTACTTTTTGTAGGGTAACTTCAGGGAACTTCCTTAGGGGTCCGAACCTACGTGCTGCCTTCTTGTTTCCCTCGTCCTGTTGCCTGAAACTTTACTGCCGCCATTTTGGGCCATCAGGTCCAGGCACACATGGTGTATAATAAACCCTGTTCTGCTCGAAAGGGGAAAAAGCAATTTGTGTTTTCTGAGCATATGTTTGGGATGTTTCTGAAATTTTCACCACGAGTGGCTAAGGTGGCAGTTCCTGAGGGAAACCAGCAGGTGTCACTGTTCTCATTTCAGACAAATGGCAGTTCCCAAGGCTATTGAAAAAGGGAAATTAGATCACCATGTGCTTTGTCTGACCACGTGGAGCACCGGGACTTGTCATGACTTGGCTGTTACTCAGTGGAAGGAAACTGCTTATTCTAGGAAAGAAACATTTCAGTTAGCATGTGAGGAAAGGGCCCTTAGGATGTGGAAATGTTTAGCAATAAATTAGAATATTGCCCACTAATGCTTCAAGCCAGAGTACAGCCTTTCCTGTTTTTGAAGTCCAGGACTCCTTTGAAAATCTGAAGAAAGCTATGATCCCTCTCTCAGAAAAGTGCATGTGTGTCTGCACACTAATACTTCTTTCTCTCTCTTTTGTCTCTCCCTCAACGTACACATACTTCATACCATACAATTTAAGGGAGTTCATGGCCCCTATAATCTAGTGTTTCCTGATCTGAGTACTGTTCCAACATATTTTATAGAAAAAAAAATGTGCAAAACTCCACTATTGGAGTTAAATTATTATTTTGGGGTGGGGGGGTTAAATTATTATTTTTTCATCATAATTCATTCCTTTAACAAAATTCCCTCCAACTCCTTCTAGTGCCAGACACTGTTGAGGTATTTGGCCATGCAGTAGTCAGTTAAACAGTAAGTCCTTACTTGCTAGGGGAGAGACAGGCCCTAAGCAAGCAAATAAGAAAACGCCAGGTAGTGATACGTGTACAAAGAAAGCAAAACGTATCTTCGTTAAGTCCACTTCTACTCCCAATGTCATCACCCTAACACAAACCACCTAGACTGTGGAAACAATCTGGTTTTTTGCTTCTACTCTTATTTCTCTTCAATCCATTTCCTATATGGCCACAGCGGAGTGGTCTTTTTATAACGCATATCTTGTCATTTCCCTTCCTCACTGAAATGTCTTCAATCCCCCTGGTTAACAGCGCTCTTGCCTGCCTCCTCAGTTTCACATTGTCCCACTCTCTTCTTCCCCTCCTAGACCCTCCCCACTGGCCTCCTTTCTGTTCCTGGAATGCATTCAGTGCTCTCTACCTCGGGCCATTGTACGTGCTATTCCCTCTCCCCTGGTTCTCCCCTCACCCCCACCTCCCCTGCTTCATCCTTCACGTGGCTTGCATTTTCTTTTCTTCAAGTCTCAGATCAAGTATCACCTCCTCAGAGAGGTCCTTCCCACATGACCTATCTAAGGTAGTCCTCCCTGCCCGCCCGCCCCCCCCACTTACTTCCTAACCAAGGAGCGTATTCCATTCATATCACTTATAACAGCCTCTCATTATCTTGTTCATTTCTATGATGGGATGATATTTGAAGTATTGATTACTTCACATTCCTTCACCCTTCCTTCCCCAAATCCCCAAAAGACACAAAGCTATAATTGCCTAAGGGAAAAGAGAGAGGAAACTGGAAACGAGGACAAATAAAGTCTTGAATTTTACATTCAAAGACTGATCTGAAGATTGTAAGACAATAGCAAATGTGTTGAAAAAATATTAACTGAGTCAGGTTTTCTTCCTGCTGTCAATGCCAAATGGCCCACAAATCTAAAATATTTACTATCTGATCCTTTACTGAAAAAGTTTGTATAACCCTGGCTTATACCTAAAAAACGTTTATTTAAGAAGTCCAGGTGTAGGTGATTCCAGGGGTAGTTCAGCCACTCAATGATGGCAACACGGAGTCAGTCTTTTCTATTTTTTCTTTTTTTGCTCCACTGTTCATAGCATATAGCATTTTTGTTGTTATTGTTATTATTATTATTAGTTTGTTTGGTCTTCTCATGGTCACAAAATGGCTGCTACAGCTCCTAGCTTTGCAGCTGTTAATGAGAAAGAGTCTTGGACTGTGCATTTAGAAATTAGAGTCACCTCAGCCAGTGTGGAGTAGATGCTGACAACAGAAGACAAGGATTACACAGTTGCACAATACTGCCAAGGCCAGCACAGACCAAATAGAAGCTTGGAAATAGATACTGTCTCCCCATTTAATGGTGAAGCCCATAATCCCAGGGCTTAGATTTAACAGTAGTGAGAAATAAGGGAAAAAATCCTGAATGTGTTCAAGTTAATCTGGATGTGACTAGAAATTAATCTGGATGTGATAGCACTTAAGTTGCTAAAGAAAATAAAGAAAATTTGTCATCTGTCACCCCTAATAGAGTGTCAGCTGCCTGAAGGCAGATATCTCATCTTACCCATCTTCTTCACTACTGTGGCAAATACTCCTGGCTACCTACCCAAATGCCTTCTTCCTTCCCCTTTCTTGCTTCTCCTTTCCCTTTCTACCCTCTTTTCTCTTCTTCCTTCCTTCTTTTCTTCTTTCCTTCCTACCTTCCTTCTTTTTTTCCCTCCCTTCCTTCTTTTTTTATTAACAGACCTCAAAGTATGTTGGGGGTGGCAATATGCCTTGTTAAAATACACATTTGCCCAGCTTCCTTTGCAGTCAGGGGTGGCCAAGTGATGAGAGGTAAACAGAAGAAGCTGGGTGGGCCTTCAGGAAATGTTCTTTAAAGGAAACGACTCTTCTGATTCTCTGTCTTTGGCCTTTTGCCCTCTGCCCTTCTTCATCCCTGGAATGTGGACCTGTTTCCTGGAAATGCTGCTTCCATCTTGCAGTCATGGAAATAAAAGCTGCACCCTGTACTGGAAACACAGCAGACCTGCAGAAGGAACCTGGACTTGGATGACTTCCTGGAGCAGCTTCATGAGCCCTAGACTCTGAACTCCGCTTTACGTGAGAAACAGAACCCCCCCCCCCCCAATTTGGTTAAACCTCTATTTTTAGATTATCTGTTACATCAACTGACCACAGTCTTAAGGAGAACAAGCCTGAATCCCCAGCTCCTAAAATGGAGCCCACCATAGAGGGTTCTCAGTAATCATTTGTAGAATGAATGAATCAAATGCAGATGCAGCACTAAAACCTCATGCAGTCGATGGCTTTAAGGTAGCAACAGGGTGCAGAAGCAGAGGACAGCACTGCTCTGGAGGCCCCTTCACATCACTGTCTTTGTGAACAGCTCTCCTGAAGCCCAAATCAGCACAGTGTGGACACTGCCCCCAGGAATTATACAATAGGGGGCACTGTCCAGATCACCCCAAATGCACACACATCAGCTTTTCATGATTATCACGTAAATGAAAAAACGTCATTTAAAAGTTCTTGCCAAAGTTCTTTAAAAACTCATAGATCTTGGACTTCCCTGGTGGCGTAGTGGTTAAGAATCTGCCTGCCAATGCAGGGGACACAGGTTCGATCCTGGTCCGGGAAGATCCCACATGCCGCGGATCAAATAAGCCCGTGCGCCACAACTACTGAGCCTGCGCTCTAGAACCCGCGAGCCACTATTACTGAGTCCACGTGCCACAACTACTGAAGCCCATGCGCCTAGAGCCCGTGCTCCGCACCAAAGAGAAGCCACCGCAATGAGAAGCCCGTGCACAGCAACGAAGACCTAACACAGCCCAAAATAAAATTAATTAATTAATTAAAAAAACACCACCCTCATAGATCTCCAAGAATATCCCAGTCTGAGAGATAATGTCCAGAAGGGCATGGTGGCCCTGAGACTTTCAGTCACAAAGAGGAGGCCGCATAACCCATGAAAGGTGGGTGCCTCCTTTTAGCATATTTTATTGGTAGCCATGGGCATGATTTGCTGTCTTCTTTTTTTTTAACTGGATTTTTAAAAATAAATTTATTTATTTTTCTTTTTGGCTGCATTGGGTCTTCATTGCTGCGCATGGGCTTTCTCTTGTTGCGGCGAGCGGGGGCTACTCTTGGTTGCGGTGCCTGGTCTTCTCATTTCGGTGGCTTCTCTTGTTGTGGAGCACGGGCTCTAGATGCATGGGCTTCAGTAGTTGTGGCACACGGGCTTCAGTAGTTGTGGCATGTGGGCTCTAGAGCACAGGCTCAGTAGTTGTGGCACACAGACTTAGTTGCTCCGCGGCATGTGGGATCTTCCCAGACCAGGGCTCGAACCCGTGTCCCCTGCATTGGCAGGCGGATTCTTAACCACTGTGCCACCAAGGGAGCCCTTAACTGGATTTTGAAAAAATATTTGTTTTATTTATTTATTTAGTTGCGCTGGGTCTTAGTTGAGGCGGGAGGGCTCCTTAGTTGTGGCACGTGGGCTCCTTGTGGCTCACTGGCTCCTTAGTTGTGGCATGCAAACTCTTAGTTGAGTCATGCATGTGGGATCTAGTTCGCTGACCAGGGATGGAACCCCGGCCTCCTGCACTGGGAGCGCATAGTCTTAACCACTGGGCCACCAGGGAAGTCCCTGATTTGCTGTCTTCTAGTTGTGTTACTTCAAGAGACAGAAAAATAAGCATGCCCCTGTGTGCCTGCCCTTACTGAATGTTTAGCAACTTTCAAGTTAGAAGCCAGCACAGTTTATTTTGTTTATTTTTTTAGCTTTTCATTCTTAGTTTATTACGAAGGATAAAAGGCTGCAAGTATGTTAAACAATATTTGACAGGCTGGGACTTGAAGATTTTCCTCCAATGCGTCACCAAATATTGATTTTCACATCATTTCATTTAGCAACATAAAGAGAACAAGGCATGTCTTCTAATTATCTCCACACATTCTGGTCCTAAAACCATGCATCCCATTCTTCTATTCAAGACATCTTGGGATAACACATAATTTCTTTCCAACAGAAATAGCTATTCAAATAAATGTGTTTAAACTGATGTGTTCACTTAAATTAAAAAATGGTTTCCAGCTGATAAAGGTGATTGTTCTAGCTGATTTGAGTGATTGTTCTCATGTAGGCAATTACAAGACCACAAAGAGAAGCCCATGAAGTCTGACTTCTAATCACAACCTGACTGAGGGCGTGCTCAAATGTGACAGTCGTTGCTGGAGGCAACCTAGAGAGAGAGCCTGCAAAAATAAACCTCAAAAGAAAATAACAATAGTGGTATTTAGAAATTCTGTCTCTCTCCCTCTCCCTCTCTCTCTCTCTCTCTCTCTCTCACACACACACACACACAAAGGAAAGGAGCAAGGGACACTGACTAGAACACGGAACATGGAATAGATTTTGCACAGACCCCTAGCCTCTTAGTCTTATTTCTACATGTAGAGTTCCACGTTCTCTCTCTTTTTTTTTAAACATCTTTATTGGAGTATAACTGCTTTACAATGGTGTGTTAGTTTCTTCTTTATAACAAAGTCAATCAGCTATACATATATCCTTACATATATCCCGATATCCTCTTGCATCTCTCTCCCACCCTCCCTATCCCACCCCTCTAGGTGGTCACACCAAGCTGATCTCCCTGTGCTATGTGGCTGCTTCCCACTAGCTATCTATTTTACATTTGCTGGTGTGTATATATGTCCATGCCACTCTCTCACTTCGTCCCAGCTTACCCTTCCCACTCCCTGTGTCCTCAAGTCCATTCTATACATCTGCGTCTTTATTCCTGTCCTGCCCCTAGGTTCTTCAGAACCATTTTTTTTTAGATTCCATATATATGTGTTAGCATACAGTATTTGTTTTTCTCTTTCTGACTTACTTCACTCTGTATGACAGACTCTATGTCCATCCACCTCACCAGAAATAAGTCAGTTTCATTTCTTTTTATGGCTGAGTAATATTCCATTGTATATATGTGCCACATCTTTATCCATTTATCTCTTCATGGACGCTTAGGTTGCTTCCATGTCATCTGTCAATGGACATTTAGGTTGCTTCCATGTCCTGGCTATTGTAAATAGAGCTGCAATGAACATTGGGGTACATGACTTTTTGTGTGTGTGTGTGGTGCGCGGGCCTCTCACTGTTGTGGCCTCTCCCATTGCAGAGCACAGGCTCCGGATGCGCAGGTTCAGCGGCCGTGGCTCACGGGCCTAGCCGCTCTGTGGCATGTGGGATCTTCGTGGACTGGGGCACGAACCCGTGTCCCCTGCATTGGCAGGCAGACTCTCAACCTCTGCGCCACCAAGGAAGCCCTACATGACTTGATTTGAATTATGGCTTTCTCAGGGTATATGCCCAGTAGTGGGATTGCTGGGTCATATGGTAGTTCTATATTTAGATTTTTAAGGAACCTCCATACTGTTCTCCATAGTGGCTGTATCAATTTACATTCCCACCAACAGTGCAAGAGGGTTCCCTTTTCTCCACACCCTCTCCAGCATTTATTGTTTGTAGATTTTTTGATGATGGCATTCTGACTGGTGTGAGGTGATACCTCATTGTAGTTTTGATTTGCATTTCTCTAATGATTAGTGATGTTGAGCATCCTTTCATGTGTTTGTTGGCAATCTGTATATCGTCTCTGGAGAAATGTCTATTTAGGTCTTCTGCCCATTTTTGGATTGGATTGTTTGTTTTTTTGGTATTGAGCTGCATGAGCTGCTTGTAAATTTTGGAGATTAATCCTTTGTCCGTTGGTTCATTTGCAAATATTTTCTCCCATTCTGAGGGATGGCTTTTCGTCTCGTTTATGTTTTCCTCTACCAGCACAGTTTAGTGTACAGGATGGAATTACACTCTTCTTTCAGTCATAGCTACCTGCCAATTAGCACAGCCTATTTATTCACTCATAAAGCCCTATTCATCTGCAGTAAGACATAAAGCTATTTTTGAGTTCTAAATATAAACCTATGAGTATACAGTTTATTTTTATTAGGTACTCTTTAAAAGCAATTCTTTCCACCCCCTCAGGACACCTATGAATATTTGTAAGAAACAGGCTGGTACCAAAGTCACTCAGCAAGTTAAATCATTTACCTCGTGGAGTTAAGTGAAAGAAAGTGATTAAGGTGTGTGGAAAGAGTCTATAATCAGATTATTGTTTATTGTCTCTCTTTCCTCCCACTCTCCTGCCCTAGGATGTAAGCTCCACGAGGGCAGAGATCTTTGTTTTGTTCACTAGTGTAGCCCATGCACCTAGAACACTGACTGACCAGCACTCAATGAATCCTTCATGATGAATGAACGAACAACCCGAACAAAAGGCAGCGTAATTTCATAGTGCTGGGACAGCAGTCTGTAAAGGATTGTTGTTTGAAATGTAAGAATAGAGTGTTTCATCCATAGAACTGAATACTTCCTATGATAAGTTATGAAATATATAGAATTATTCCTGGAAACATTTTCACAAAACTGTCCATTCTGTAGGGCTCTCTTTCACCCATACTTATCCCTTTACTGAATTGCATATATGTTTCTACCTGTATGCCCTTTCTACAAGTCCACATTCCACCCACACCTTAAGGCCTGATCCAAGGGCTATTCCCTCCAAAAAAGCCTGCAAACTCATCTCTCTCTTGTTTTTGAATCCTTATAATATTTGATTTGTACTTCTCTTAAAAAAGTCATCCTATTATAAATCCTATTATAGTTATTTTGGGACCATGTTAATGGACCGTGAGTCTATTTACCATCACACCTGAAACAACAACAACAAAAGGGACAAAACATATGAAACAACAGTTTTCAAGATATAAGAACACAAGGCAGTAAAGAACAATGATACTCAAGGGTTGAAAAACAAGTGAAATGAACCCTACAATGATCCCAGTCTACTTTAGAGAGTTTCCAGGCCGCAGCACATGGAGGGGAGACTGATGCAGAGCCTGACAGATACCCTGAACTGAGGTGACATTGCTGAGAGTCTGGGGAGACCGGGACAGCTAGAGCTCACAGGAAATAGGGCTCGAGTGGAGAGAGCTACACAAAAAGAAAATTCTGGAGATCTGCAGAGGGGCCTCTGCAAATATTCAACAGAGTACTGATCAGTGCATGTGTGAGGAAACTACCCTGTGCTGGGGAGAGGGGCATCCTAAACTAAGCATTAGAGAAGCTAGTACCCAGTGCTGACATGGGGTTAGGATACTGCCTGTTCCCCTCAGCCAAACTGGAAGACCTCATGATTCACGGAGCATTGGCTAGACTACTCACCAGAGTCTTTCCTCAGTACTGGGATACAATTAGCCCTCAGTTAAGCACAGCTCTGGTTGCATTTAATGAATCTTAAAAGCAAGACCCAAAAGGATAAGTTGTTTTCCAGTAGCTTAACTGTATCCCAAAACAAACATTAAGAACACAGTAAAAGTAAATTCACAATGTCTGGCATCGAATTTGAAAACTTACGAGGCATGCAAAGAAGCAGGAAAATGTGACCCATAATGAGGATTAAAATCAATCAGTAAAACAGACCTGAAACTGACTCATATGTTAGAAGAGCAGATAAGGACTTTAAAACGATTGTTTTAACTGTACTCCATATGCTGAAAAGGTTAATTAAAGACATGGAAGATTTGATAAGGAGCCAGATCAAATTTCTAGAGATGAAAACAATATTGTCTAGAATGAAAAATACACTGGAATATGGGCTCAGTGGACTTGAAGGCATAGCAAAAGAAAATATACAAAATGGGACTCAAGTGAAAAAAAAGTAACAGAGCCTCAGTGAGCTAAGGGATAACTTCAAGTGACCAAAGGAGAGAAAAGAGAGAGGACAATAGAAATAATATTTGAGGAAACAATGGCCAAACACATTCCAAATTTGATGAAAACTATAAACCTACAGATACAAAAATCTCAATGAACTGCAAACCCAAGAAACATGAAGAAAATGACACCAAAGCACATCATAACCAAATTACTTAAAACCAGTGATAAACAGAATATTTTAAAAGCAGCCAAAGACAACGTTAAGTATGGTAAAACAAAGATAAGGATGACGTTGGATTTCTCATTAAAAACAATGCGGTGAGAAGTCAGTGGAGAAACATCTTTAAAATACAGAAATAAAAATCTATCAACCTATAATTCTATATCCAGTACACACGTCTTTCGAAAATGAAGGTGAAATAACAATTTTTTCAGATATAAAAGTCAAAGGAATTCATCACAATTCAGCCTGCATTACAAGAAATGTTAAAGGACTTCCGGCAGAAAGAAAATGATAGCAGTTGAAAGTATAGATCTTTACAAAGCAATGAAGAGCCCTGCAAGTGGAGGCTACATGGATCAATACACAAGAGTTTTGGGGTTTTGTGTTATTATTTAAATCTCTTCAAAAGATAACTGACTAAACAAAAATAATAGCAATGTAGTGCGGGAGGTTTATAACAGATTTATAACATATATAAAGTAAAATATATGATGTCAGTAGCATGAATACAATGAATACTGAGAGAAGAAAAATATAAATATACTATTTTAAGATTCCTATATTTTATAGCTATCTCTGTACCTGTAGTATCTTTCCTGTTAGACTTAGAGTATGATCCCTTTATGTTAGGATCCTAGTTATTTGTCTTTTAAGATTATGTGGTATAAAATAACCTAACATACAATGAATTGGCCTTTGCAGACAAGATTCCTTAATTCCTATTTGTCTTCTAAGAGAGTGATTGGTGGGGAGAAGAGCTGACTACATGAAAGATGGTGGCTTTTCATGTCTGAGGAGAATTGCTGGGAAAGCTGTTTTCAACAAGCATCTGCTCTGAGCCAGTGAACA
Organism: Stenella coeruleoalba; assembly: GCF_951394435.1. Classification (NCBI taxonomy): domain Eukaryota; kingdom Metazoa; phylum Chordata; class Mammalia; order Artiodactyla; family Delphinidae; genus Stenella; species Stenella coeruleoalba. Next base: position 72,754,496 of record NC_137155.1, read on the forward strand.
CACCTATTTGCTTGTCTGGGTCTGCTACTTACTCTTAGCCTAAACTGCATTACCAATGGTCCTGGCCAACACAAAATCTAAAACTGTGGAAATAGGAAAAACAGCAAAAAGAAGCCATTAAAGAAAAGAATTATTGGGGACTTACCTGGTGGTACAGTGGTTAAGAATCTGCCTGCTAATGCAGGGGACTTGGGTTCGAGCCCTGGTCCGGGAAGATCCCACATGCTGCGGAGCAACTAAGCCCGTGTGCCACAACTACTGAGGCTGTGCTCTAGAGCCCGGGAGCCACAACTACTGAGCCCATGTGCCACAACTACTGAAGCCTGCGCGCTTAGAGCCCGTGCTCCACAACAAGAGAAGCCACCGCAATGAGAAGCCCGCACACTGCAACGAAGAGGAGCGCCCGCTCGCCACAACTAGAGAAAGCCCGTGCGCAGCAACAGACCCAACGCAGCCAAAAATATACATAAATTAATTAATTTTTAAAGAAAAAGAAAAAAAAAGAAAAGAATTATCTAGCTCATAAGGACCCATATAACCAGCTCCTCAGGAAGGAAAACGAAACTAACACTTATCCACATCGAGAAGCTTCACATAGAGGAACTCACTTCATCCTGTGAGTGATGCATTGTTCCAACTTGACAGATGAAATAGTGGAGATTCAGAAAAGTAAAGTACCTTGTCCAAGATTACATAGAGGATAACCTTAGAGTTCTACCCCCTTAAAACAATCCTTACACTTTTAAGATAAGATAAAAACCAAAGGCAATATTTTAAAGTGGGGTTTTCTAGGGACTTCCCTGGTGGTCCAGTGGCTAAGACTCCATGCTCCCAATGCAGGAGCCCTGGTTCGATCCCTGGTCAAGGAACTAGATCCCACATGCCACAACTAAGAGTTCACATGCTGCAACTAAAAGGTCATGTGTGCCAAAACTAAGAGCCGGTGCAGCCAAATAAATAAATAAACAAATATTTTTTTTAAATAAAATAAAGTGGGGTTTTCTAAATTTTATTTAAAAGTCTATCATGCATAATACTTCAAATGGTTTATTTTTTCATTTATAAAGTAAAAATGAAAATAATTATAAGATGTTGAGAAATTCTCAAATTTTATACACACACACTCATTTTTTAAGCAACTTAAGTAAATAATATCACAAGGAGAGTTATCATATTCAAGAAAACAAAACTTAATTATTTATTTTTTGTGGGAGGAGGGTGGCTGAGCCAGATAGAAGCCACTCTCCAGGTTCATTTTTTTCTTTTTCCACACACACACACTGTATTTTATTTTTACAAGAGATAAATAAACTGACACCAAGCATTGTAAATGGATGACCACAACAAAAGCAACAATGATTGCAATTATCAAACATGAAGCACACTCTTACTATGTCATAATATAGTAATATTATTCAGTCCAATAATCCTCCACTGTAACAGCAACTTTACTTTGCAGTGAAAATTGATTTGTATATTTTTTGCCTCTGAGTCCTTGTGGGATTTCTTTTTTTTTTTATTCAAACAGAAAGTCACAAAAATTATAATCATCCTCATCAGCTCACTCAGTCCCATGTAATTAATTTATTTTTTCATCTTGATCTTTTGTTAGCACTTTTATGAATTCATCAGTTTTCCATTAGAGTTCTGAAAATGCTTATTCATTCAGTTCAGCAGTACATCAGTTACCAGAAACCTGTACTTGTCAGAGTCTTTTCCATGAATTCCTTGAAGATGAAACCCTTTTATAGGAACATATTTGCAAAAGCATCAGAGTACACCCAGAACTGTCTGTAAATGACAAAAGACTTAAAAATGACCACGGTTAAAGATTTGATAAAAGTTCATAATAATGCAATTGACAAGGAAATTTAGTTATTTCTGAGATATACATTTTAAAGTAATAACTAGAATTATAACTTATAACATTATACCAGAACATATAAGATTTTTAGAAATTTCATGTAATGTCTGAAATATTTATATTAACATATTTCCATACAAATAACCCAAAGAAAGTTTAGTATTAGTTGTTTTTGTTTGTTTGTTTATACTGCAGGTTCTTATTAGTCATCAATTTTATACACATCACTGTATACATGTCAATCCCAATCACCCAATTCAGCACACGACCATCCTCACCCCACTGCGGTTTCCCCCACTTGGTGTCCATACGTTTGTTCTCTACATCTGTGTCTCAACTTCTGCTCTGCAAACTGGTTCATCTGTACCATTTTTCTAGGTTCCACATACATGCGTTAATATACGATATTTGGCAAAACATTTTTTGAAGTCACAAGTTCTCTTAAAAGGAAAACTCAAAGGAAATATCAGGATTAATGAAATGAAAATAATTAAACAGTAAATAGCATTGTATCATATTTCTCTGTTAATTTGACATGCTCTATCTATGATTGCTAAATATTTGAAGAGCTTTTTAAAGGACCAAAGTGAAAAAATCTAAATTGGCTTTTGGTTAGAATAACCTAATTTCTTTAGTAGCCATAAGGTTAAACCAAGGATAATAGCTCTTTTTTTTCTTTTTTTTTCCATATATTTTTTATTGAAGTATAGTTGTTTTACAGTGTTGTGTTAATTTCTGCTGTACAGCGAAGTGATTCAGTTATACATATATATATATTCTTTTTTAATATTCTTTTCCATTATGGCGTATCATAGGATATTGAATATAGTTCTCTGTGCTATACAGTAGGACCTTGCTGTTTAAATAACTCTTTATTATAAACAGATTCCACATCTTCAGACTGTTGTTCACCATTCAAAAGGAGAGAACAGAAGTCTGCAGGGTGAATGTGATTTCTTTCATTAAATGGAGGTTGGATGGTATAGTGGGTTGAATGGTAGCTGCCCCCCACAAAAAGATACATAAACACTAAATCCTCAGAACATGTGGGTATTAATTTATTTGGAAAAATAGTCTTTGCAGATGTAATTAAGGGAAGGATCTTGAAATGGGGAGATCATCGTGGATTAACTGAGTATGTCCTAAATCCAATGACACACATCCTTATAAGACAAAGGCAAAGGGGGATCTAACACAGATAAAAGAGGAGAAGACCATGTGAAAATGGTGACAGAGATGGAGTTATGCTGACACAAACCAAGGAGAGACACCAGAAGCCAGCAGAGGCAAGAAAGGATTCTCCCCTAGAGCCTTTGGAAGGAGCACAGCGCTACTGACGTCTTGATTTCAGGCTTCTGGTCACTAGAACTGTGAGAGGATAAATCTGTGTTGTTTTAACCCACAAAGTTTGTGGTCATTTGTTACAGCAGCCTTAGAAAATTAATGCAGATAGGGTGGAGTTTAACCAGTAAAAGCTTGTTTCTGTGGAGGGTTGCTCCTCAGAGGGAATTTTTATTGACTCTTTCCTAGCCAATGAATAGATGAAAACTCTTGAGAGTCAATGTGATTTCTAAGGGATGATGTGTCATTTTGATGATGCAGAGTTAAGTATTGCCTGCAGTGTACAGTGACTTAAGTTTGCAAATTTTGTAATTTTTCTAATCGACTGATAGAAAGTGACTCTTGTTCCCTGAGCATTAAATTATTTTCTATTACAGTTTATGAGAAATTTAGAATGGAAACTTGTTTCTCTTATCAAGTCCACAGTCAGATTTCCCCAGTTTTTCCCCACAATGTCTATTACATAACTTTGAGTAAATAAATGGAAAAGAAAATTTAGTTATGACAAAATTTAGGCAACTATCTATCTGACCAGTAGGACTCTTTCTGCCACAGATATGATTTACCTGAATGACAAGGCAAAGCTCATTATGTGTGTTGCACAATCATTTTAAACCATGCTATAACTTAAAGTTATGGTTATTTAGGATTTTATGCAGTCAGGTTGAATGGAGTTTTTAAGAATTGCTTTTGAAGAGCAATGGGGTAGCATGTGTCAAGGAACTTTAAAGTTTTCTTAACTTTGACCACTGAATTCACCTCTGCATATCTATCCCAATACAATAACCCTAAATTTAAAAATGGAAAGTTATAAATGCAGTGATATTCATTATGGAATGACTTAAAATAGCAAATATTAGTAAGTTTCATCATGGAATGGTTTAAAAATTCTATGTTGTATGGAATATCATGCAATCATTAAATAAAATATGATGCTTTTGAAGACTATATAATAATGTGGAGAAATCTTTTAATAATAATATGTAAGAGTAGTCTGCAACAATAAACTTAGGGGATGATTAGAACAATGTAAAAAGTATGCATGGAAAAACTGATTGAGGGAAATATACTAAAATGTTAACTAACAGAAGGTGTATAGTAGGGTCATGGGTCTTCATTATTTTTGTCTAATTTTCTTTATTTTCTAAATGTTATTGTGATTGTTTTGGCTCAAGTTGTGAACTGACCATAGCCAATTTGGGCATGTGCACTGGGTTTTTTTTTTTTTTTTGGTTGATATCAATTGCTATGAATAGTCATATGTAGCTATAGGTCTTCCCCTCTCCTTTCCTTATAGCCTCAACATCATAGTTACCAGGTAGTATCTTAGGATAAAAGCTAGTCTCAGACCAAATTCTGACATACGCCCAAGCATTTATTAGAAACAAATATTACAGGAATTTATATAACTTGTTCTGTAAGCTGGATAAAGTCCCCACTTTCTGAAATTTTAGGTGCTCTGCCACCCTTCCATGAAAAAACTGCATGAAAGAAACAGGATTCAGTTAACCATATAGTTGGCATGAGGTAACCAGAAACCTTCCAGTTATCAACTAGTCCCAGAAGTGTTTAGGAATCATGCTCTTTGCACCACCCTCCCCCTATTGTTTCATTTTGGAACCCTGGACAGTGTATCTTTAAAATATTTTAACCAGTTTCATATCTTGACTGCCACTAATTTCATAAATAAAAACTCACTTTTAACACCCCTGCTCTGCAGAGGAAAAGGTAAACCCTCTCTGGTAGAAGATAACATCATCTGGAACATCCTCTATAATTATTTTTATACACAGTGTTAAGCATCATTAAAAAATTCTTAGACATATCAAAATAAAGCCAAGAGAGGAAGAAAAAAAATAACCCAAATACACAATAACAATAGAGCCACAGGTGGTGTAGATACTGAAGTTAATAGATGTGGACTTTAGAATAACTATGATTAATATATTCAAGAGAATAGAGAAAAAGATATGGATAAAGAATTTCTTACTCATTTAAAGAATTGGAATCTAAACAAAGAATAAAATAAAAATTCTAAAATCAAAGTAGATCGCCATTATCTAACAGCATTACATTAAAAAAAGAAAAACTCCCTGCTGGATGTGCACTCAGAGAGAAAAGATAAAACTTTGTGAAGTTAGGTAACAATCTCCCCCACTCCTGGTCTATATTTGCATCCAATGATTTATACATAAACTAAGGAGACTTCTAGAAACATATAGCCCCCATAGAGGTTCAGAAATAAGCAGTATATACTGATGAACTGAAGCAATTGCAGTGGGCGATAGGATGAGGCTTCAACAAGAGTGGAACTGCTGAGGGTGCTCAGACGAGGTAGCAGAATGAGATCTCTGTCCCAAATTATTTTAGTATTATCCGCAATAGGCAGCAATGTTGTTATGTGATTTAAGGCAAATTGGCAATAATGAAATAACAGTCAATATATAAGTTCTCTAAACCACTGATCCTTAGTGGGGTGTAGGCAGTCCAGGAGTACATATATAGTCTGTTGAGTTTTAGGGAGGGAATGCTAAAACATATTTATATTCAACTCATCTTTGAAAAGGTTATATATTTATTTTCATTGTGTATGTACATAGTATATTGATATGTGGAGCATACTAACTTGTAAATAGATACACATAGTTTGAGAGTGAGTTAAATATATTATTTTTTTACTGTTGGCCAAAGTTTGGCCATTCCTCTAAACCTACATATCCATTTACTAAATTTCATGTTGCTTCTACTATATCATGATTCAAATCCCACTATAGCTGGTTAATATCTGAATTTGGAGTTTCATTGGCTAACCTCAGTTTTCTCCATCTATAATTTCTTGGAATTCAGGTGTTTTGTGAACTAGACTAAAAATGACAACCTTATTTTGTAAAAAAGAGAATAGACAGTTTTCTCAAATTTAAATGGCTTTCCAGTACATTTTTACATTTTTATTAAATCTCTGCCTATTGCTCTTATTTGTTTTCCAGTCCTAGTAAACAATAAAACAGATGAATAAAAAATTAGCAAAAAGAAACAGTAAGGTATAGATTTTTTTTTTCAGCTTGTCTGCTAATTTTGTTTAATGGATACATGCTCTTAGCTATGACTTTTTTTTATTGCAGATGTATAATATAGTCATATATTTATTTATTCTTACCTTGTATGCTGGAATTAAGCTTATCAGCATATTATAAGGTTCCTTAAGGGCTCTAGACTCCCAACATATGCTGATGCCTGAAAACATTGAGAAGCATCATTTTATTTTATGGCTTTGATATCTGGTATTTTTTAATAGCACTTGGAAGAGTAACTTTTTCAGTTGACATAAATTTTGTTTACATGTAAATAACTCGATAGGAGAGCATATTTTGAGAGTAGACAAGGGAAGGAAATAAAGGAGCTAGGCAGCTAAGGAAGAAAGAAGGCCTGCTAGGTGGTGTGGAAAATAAATGTCCTTCTACCTCTCAGTTTGCCTGGGGTAGGCCCTGCATCTTAGAATCTTATGACTTCAAAGAAAACTCAGAGGTCATTTAGCCCAGCTGTGACTGAGGGGGTTCCCAGGACACAGGACTTTCAGTTTTAAAACTAGGAAAGTCCCAGCAAACCTCATGCAACCTCCCACATTCTGCAAGGATCCCTTCTTACATGACAAACAAAGCTGTTATTGTTCCCATTTTACAGATGAGGTTGGTGTCAGCCAAACATCTTTTAGAATACTCTCAGTGATCTCAGTGATGGGAAGCCAGCTAGTGGGTCTGTTAGAGGCTTCCTCCTCAAACAGAAGTATTTCCCCATCATTTATATTCATTGGTTCTTTCTTACATGAAAATCACAAAGCGCTTACATTTTTTAAGTCTAGAAAACCAACTTGTCTGAGAGGTCAAAATTCAAATAACCCTAGCCCCTCACTCTTCAGCTCAATATACATAATCATTTCAAATCAATTCAGCATTCAAGGCCTGTGTAAGGCTCTGGAGGGTATCTGATAAAAGAAGAAGGGTCAATGAACAAATCTATAAAGAATACTTGATAAATGTGTCTAAACATGGTAGCCCAAGATAAGAGCCCCTGTTGGAATAAAATTATAATATGAGATGCATATGAGAAATAGAAGTGCAGATAATTAAATCTAGGCTGTAGCAAGTTATTTCCTACAGTGTGTCCAATCAGTCAAACTTGACAAGTTAATTCAAATTGGTTTGATTATATGGACATCTTCAGCTCAAAGGCTGAATGACAAACTCTGATCAAAGAGAAAAAATTATACTGTAAAAATAGTATTATAAAGATAATTTTGAGGGGGAGGAAAAACTCAAGGGAAGCCACAGTTTCAATTATAAACCATATTCACTGACTGTCATTATTAACAAGGAGATAAATCCCATTACAGTTAAATGTGCATAAGGTGCTAAATTTAGCAGCCATGCAATAGCATTGCAACTCAGAATAAAAGGAAAACTTCGAATAATTTTTGCAAGACAAAGTAAAGAAGAGAGGTTAGAAGATGGAGCAGGCAAGTGCATTACTTCAGACTAGCCTGAAATGTGTTTTAAGATAAAAAAAATCTGATTTTTCTTTTTTCCTCTTTTTTAGATTAGGTTTCCACACAGGCCAAATACACCAGATGATTGTGAAATTTTCACTTTAATTTGCATGCCTAAGTATAGTTCCACATTAGAAATGAGAACAAGATGAAATGTAACTGATAAAAGTGTAAGGGAATACCTCTTGGTTAAAGAATGGAATTAATTATCAGAAATTAAAGAATAAATGGTCTGTGTCAATAAAAACAAATTTAAGCTTATATCATGACTATCAGATTTTTCTTAATTCTACCAATAATTCTATAACATCAGTTTAACCCAATTTCTGGATTTTTTTCAATGCAACAGATTGTTTAACTGAGGAGTCTAAATTTGTCAGGTGCTTTGGAGGTAGGTCTGTGTGCATGAACTTGCAATTTGAAGCCAAAACCACAAAATAACATGACATGACATAGCCAGTAAATAGCATATTATTTTTGTATTTCTCCTGGAATTATTTTATATGATGGTTATTACTGGTTCTGGGTATTTTTGAAATCCTGTAATTTTTAGCAAAGAAATGTCTAGATGTGACTCTGGTTCCTGAAACTCTAGCCAGTCATGGACCAAAAACATGCAGTTTTAAAACAAAATAATAAAGTTGGGATAGCTGATGCTGTTTTACATATACAGAAAATTTCAGACAATGAATTTTTATTTTGATTAGAAGTGCTGTATTAAAAAAAACCCTCTTGGGTTTGAGTATCAAGAATAAAAAGAAAAGTATACTATTATCATTTCTACACTATTTAAAGTGCACCTGAAAAACCAGCCCATCTTACAGTATCTTTCCAAGAGTAAAGATATTGAGTAGCTTAGTCAAGAATAGAGTAATAAGTTTTTTTTAATTGATTTATTTTATTTTTATTTAGTTTTGGCTGCGTTGGGTCTTTGTTGCTGTGCAGGCTTTTTCTAGTTGCGGTGAGCAGGGGCTACTCTTCGTTGCAGTACACGGACTTCTCATTGAGGTGGCTTCTCTTGTTGCAGAGCACAGGCTCTAGGCACGCGGGCTCAGTAGTTGTGGCTCGTGGGCTCTAGAGCGCAGGCTCAGTAGTTGTGGCGCATGCGCTTAGTTGCTCTGCGGCATGTGGGATCTTCGACCAGGACCAGGGCTCGAACTGTGTCCCCTGCATTGGCAGGTGGATTGTTAACCACTGCACCACCAGGGAAGTCCCACCTTGAAGTATTGATGCCTAATTGAATGTGAGGAGGAAAGGAGGTGAGGGAGTGGGAGGAATCCGGGTGGCATGATCCTCAGATTCCTGAATTAGGGAGCCGGAAGGGTGATGCCCATTCCCTGATGGAACTCTAGAAGGAAGAGCAGATGGGGGTGAGGAAGTAATGAGTTCACTTTTGGATACGATGACCTTGGGGTGACTGTGCACCAGCCCACTGAGAGATGGTCAGGTGGTGGTGGGACATATCTGGGATGTCACTATTTCATGAATGGTCCCACTCAACAGCCACCCTTCACTCTTTATCTTTACCCTGCCTATACTATCAGTCACGAAGGCCTGTCAGTTCTACTTCCTTAATATGTAATTTCCACTTACATAAGTCTTGGTCATTTGGATTAGTGTGTGCAATGCCAAATAACTGTGAACACCTTAGCATTTCTACAAGGCCCTTCAAGATCAGACACTCTTCAGCTTTATCCCTCTCAACACTACTCCATGTGGAGCCTGCACTCCAGCCATACTGAAGCAGCTGAGGCTCTCACGAGATCTTGTTCTCACTCAATTCTGCATCCGAGCACAAAGACATGTCTCCAACCCCAACCCCCCCCTCTGGCAGCACATCAGGCAGAGGCAATGATGAGTAAGATAGGGCTGACCCTACAGGATCTCCTAGTAGATAATCAAAAAACTGTAGCTCAGCTGAGTCAGATTTATGTCCCTTCTTTGAGGTTCACCGACAGCAAAAAGTCAGGCCCCAGTCTATTCATTTAAATTAAGTAGGCAAACCTATTGCAGAGAATCTGGTGGGTTACTTAATCATCACATAAAATAGACGTTTCATGTACTCATGTTGTTTTATTCTACTGAGAATCCAGGCATCATTGTTAGATAAAAAATTGTTTGGTAGTATGCTGCAATAAATATCTATAAAAAAGTATGTGTGTGTCAATTTCTCTTATCCTTGTCTGTATCACCGCTCTAGTAGATAAAATATATGGAGAAACCAGTAGCTGACAGTGAGATTGGAATTAGTGAAAATGTAACAGTAGTTCTATTATGTATGCCATAATACATAAAATACATGTAAAAAGTTAAAGGAGCTTGTTTTATTATGCAGGAAATGACAAGTAAGCAAAACAATATTTATAATAAAATATTCTCTTGAATGCTCAGAATTCTAACAATGTCTTGGCTGTAGATTGGGTTACCTGCCATTGCTTTATTACTATCCAATACATAGAAAGTGAAATTATTTATGGACAGAAACAGACTTTAAATTTTCATTTGGTAAAGGCAACGTTTCATTCAGTACAGACAAAAAACGTTTATAATTTACTTCTTGTTTAAAGTAGCCAGTTTAGAGTAAGCCAAAATTATCCCGGAGAATTGTTTATATTAAAAACAGGCTGAGAGTTGTTTGATCTGTCATCACCCCCCAGATTGGATGATAAACATTCTTCTTGTCAAGTTGTCTTTGGAAACCCCCTGTGCGGCTTCAAGGAAGACAAAACAAAGGTAAAAATAGTGTGCAACCCAAATCTTGCTTAACAGAATGATTTATCTTCAGGCCTACTAACCAGTGACAGGAGCACATCTAATTTTTTTCTAGTTGCTCCGCGTTTATTCATCCCTCTGAACCTAAATTCTGAGAGAAAGGAGTAGAGCGTTGGGTTTAAGACCTCGTACGCTGGCATCCATCATACTGCAAATGAATTTTGGCTCGAGCTGAAGGTAAAGTGCTCAGTCACTTTGTGCCTCAGTTTCCCTTATCTATATAATGGAGATTGTTGAAGGAATTAGGTGAGATTATACAGACCTTGGAACAGTGCCTGACATACAGGAAACCTCAACATATGTCAAGAGTTTCCCTCAGCGCGCCACTTGGCTTGTCTTTCTAAGTATTAGCATAATATAAATGGCATCAGAACGTGAGGGGCAAGGGCCACGTGATCCTTCCACGAAGGCCACTTGTAGGGGCCTTCAGAGAGTTAGCATTAAGGCTGGGAAAAAAAGGCAAGCGCGCCCGCGACTCGCGCGCGATTTCCCGCCGCGCCCGCGTCCCGGGCGGCGGGCGAGCTCCGGGGGCGCCGGGGCCGCGGCGGCGGCGACGGCGGCGGCGGCGGCGGCGGCGCGAGCGGCGCCTCCGGGCCGGTGAATCATCCCTGCAGACACCGAGAGCCGCGGCAGCAGAGAGCAGCGCCGGAAAAATGGCTGAAGCGGGCACGGGCTTTCTGGAGCAGCTCAAGTCCTGCATAGTTTGGTCTTGGACTTATCTCTGGACCGTATGGTTCTTCATCGTCCTCTTCCTGGTCTACGTCCTGCGGGTGCCCTTGAAAATCAACGACAATTTGAGCACAGGTAAGGCCCGGGCAGCCGGGCCCGCTGCGCTCGCCCCTCCCCCGCCCCGCAAAGTTAGTGCAACTCGCCCGGGGCCGCGGCCAGCGGGGGCGGCCGGGCGCGCGCTCGAGGACGCGCCGGGTCCCGCGCACCGGATGCCCGCGGCCACCCGCCAAGGACGCGGCGCCTCGGCTGGCGGGGTAGACGGGGTTGTGCGAAGGCGACTGGCGGCCTTCGCGGCTCCGCGGCCCGGCGACCCCGCGGAGGAGGAGCCGCGCCGGCAGGCGGGCCTGACCGGCGGCTGCCGCTCCTGCGCCCGACGTGCTCGTCGGGCGGCGACAGAGGAGACGGAGGTCGGGAGGGAGGGAGTCCTCGCGTAAGCCCACTTGGCTGTCTGCGCGTGAACCCCGAGGGCTCCTCAGATTTGTACCGTGTCCTTCCTCACACGCTGTCGGCTGCGGGTGCAGAGCGTCCGAAGTGTAGTCGGACGAGGCGTGCCTCCAGATCCCGGCGCGACTCGGCCGGTCGCGGGCGCCCCCGTGAGGGTACTGCTCAGGGGTGCCCAGCGGCGAAGCCCCCAGAAGGAGTCGACCCCGCACCTGGGGCCGGGACTGCCCGCCTGTGAGCCCCCTGAGTTGCGGGCGAAGAGGCGTCTCTTTTAGATGGGGAGAGGGTTTCTCGAAAGTACTATCAGGGCTATGGATGACGTGTCAGGTTACCAGACGGAATGTCAAAGGGACAAAAGGAGAGATAGGAAATCTGGAATTTATGATGGTTTTAAATGGTCTTAGCCCTTCTCTCTCCCTTCTCCCCGTCCGCATAAGGCGTTGATAACTAGTCATGTTCAGAATCATAGAAAAAGCTCCACATGCTAAGAAGTGAGCCCCGCCGTGTGTCCTCTCCACGGTCGTAAGTGCAGAAGGTAATTAAACAGGATCTTAAACTTGCAGTCAGACAACTGAATCATTAGAAAGCAACCACAGAGAAAACTCACACCAACAGTGACACTCCGGAGACAAATCAAAAACGCAAAGTATATTTTGCAGGAAGGGTTACAGTTCTTGAAGTCTGGAAATAGTTGTGCGACTCGTTAGAAAGGTCTTTTCTTTTTTAAAATTTCACAGTAATTTGGGAAATCCTTACATTCTTGAATGAATGCGTATGTATTCTACCTAATGTGTGATTTACATAGTCCGGGAGTCAGGGGTCTGGAAATGCATTTTCCTCTGTGTTGTTAACTGCACTAAAACAATTTTTAGAATGTTTGAGATAATGTAGTCATTTTGTTAGGTACTTGTGCTTTTATTTATTTTTTTAATTTATTTATTTTTGGCTGCATTGGGTCTTTGTTGCTGCGCGTGGGCTTTCTCTAGTTGCGGTGAGCGGGGGCAACTCTTTGTGGTGTGCGGGCTTCTCATTGCGGTGGCTTCTCTTGTTGCAGAGCACGGGCTCTAGGTGTGCGGGCATCAGTAGTTGTGGCACGCGGGTTCAGTAGTTGTGGTGCGCGGGCTCTAGATCGTAGGCTCAGTAGTTGTGGCGCACAGGGTTAGTTGCTCTGCGGCATGTGGGATCTTCCTGGAGCAGGGCTTGAACCCATGTACCCTGCATTGGCAGGCGGATTCTTAACCACTACGCCACCAGGGGAGCCCCTACTTGTGCTCTTAAATACTAAGCCTCATATACCTTGATTTCTTTAACTTGAACTCATGTTCATATTCACATTTGTTTCATAGTATCCCTTGGGAAGGTACTCCTGGGGTGCAGATAGGACTCTGCACCCGAGAATCATCTTGCCATTTTTATAGGAGCTGCTCAGCCCTTGGATGCAGTCATCCTAGTGATGATGGCTTTCTGGCTTTTCCATCTGTTAGAGTGGTTGCTTATCAGAGTATTCTTCCTTGCTTTTGGTTTCCTTGCCTTTGGCAAATATATCTCTAAGATACCTTCACCTCACGACATGTGGGGTCTTAGTTCCATGTGGGATCTTAGTTCCCCAATCAGGGATGGAAACCGGGTGCCCTGCATTGGAAGGCAGGGTCTTAACCACTGGACCACTGGGAAAGTCCCCAAAGTTTTGTTATCTTTAGAAGTTGCTTGAATATATGAGGCCATGGAGTCTTATATTTATTGGTAAGTGGGTTTAATTTTTTTCTCCCAAAAAATTCATTGTAAGGTTTAAAAATTGTGAACGTTTCTCATTTAATACACATTTAAAATTTTTATTTCAGAACACACATTTGTAATACCACATTTTCTTAAAGTAGGTTAAATAATCATCTACGTGTGTATATGTGTGCATGTGCCCATACGTGCCACATACCAATGCTTCATACAGAACAGGCAAGAAGCAAAATACCTACTGGTAATATGTGTAATTTTAAAAAATATATATTTATTTATTTGGCCTCCCCGGGTCTTAGTTGCGGGTCTTGGGATCTTCTTTGCCACATGCGGGATCTTTAGTTGTGGCATGCGGAATCTTTAGTTGGGGCATGAGGGAATCTTTTAGTTGCAGCCTTCGGGATCTAGTCCCTGACCAGGGATCGAACCCGGGCCCCCTGCATTGGGAGTGCGAAGTCTTGACCACTGCACCACCAGGGAAGTCCCAATATGTGTAATTTTTAAGGAAGAAAATTGTTAGGTCCTCTCCCAGCAACTTTAAATCTAGTATTTCTCACAAACACCTTTGTTAATTTGCATTAGGGTCATTTCTCATTTGGGCTTCTAAGAGATAGAGGAAATATGAAGACGAGGTATGAGATTCAGGCCGTCTGGGCTGAATCTCATCTGACACACGATAGAGGGAACCTGAGACTATTTATCCCAGTGATGCTGGACTTCTGTTTTCAGTGTGGTTTTACCTATATTTTAGTCATAAAAGAAGGTAAAGGAGAAGCACACAGAGAGTACATCTCTCTCTGCCACTTCTGTGAGAAGGTAAGGGGAGAAGGGGACATTGGACCCTCCTATGGTGGAACTTGTCCTTTCAGGGAGATCTAAATGGGTTCTAATGGAACTAATTTTGCTGTTCCTAAGTGCTATGGTGCTTGCCTCTTCCTGTGATGATGAAAGCACATGTCCCTGGAGAGGCTGTTGAATCTAGAGCTGCTTTTAGGAAGCTGTGGGTGGCCCAGGCCTCCTTCCTTAGGGAAGCTGACACTATTGACTGATTTGCAGATATTGAAAAATTCTTGCATTCCTGGGATAAATTCTACCTGATCATGGTGTATAATCCTTTTAATGTATTGTTGGATTTGGTTTGCTAGTATTTTGTTGAGGATTTTTTGCGTCTATGTTCATCAGTGATATTGGCCTGTAATTTCCTTTTTTTGTGTTATCTTTGTATGGTTTTCTTATTTTTTTTTTAATTTTTGAACTTAATTCTATTTATTTTTTTATACAGCAGGTTCTTATTAGTCATCAATTTTATACACATCAGTGTATACATGTCAATCCCAATCTCCCAATTCATCACACCACCACCACCACCACCCCCTGCTGCTTTCCCCCCTTGGTGTCCATACGTTTGTCCTCTACATCTGTGTCTCAATTTCTGCCCTGCAAAACGGTTCATCTGTACCATTTTTCTAGGTTCCACATATATGCGTTAATATACGGTATTTGTTTTTCTCTTTCTGACTTACTTCACTCTGTATGACAGTCTCTAGATGCATCCACGTCTCTACAAATGACCCAGTTTTGTTCCTTTTTATGGCTGAGTAATATTCCATTGTATATATGTACCACATCTTCTTTATCCATTTGTCTGTTGATGGGCATTTAGGTTGCTTCCATGTCCTGGCTATTGTAAATAGTGCTGCAATGAACATTGGGGTGCATGTGTCTTTTTGAATTATGCTTTTCTTTGGGTATATGCCCAGTAGTGGGATTGCTGAGTCATGTGGTAGTTCTATTTTTCGTTTTTTTAAGGAACCTCCATACTGTTCTCCATAGTGGTTGTATCAATTTACATTCCCACCAACAGTGCAAGAGGGTTCCCTTTTCTCCACTCCCTCTCCAGCATTTGTTGTTTGCAGATTTTCTGATGATGGCCATTCTGACAGGTGTGAGGTGATACCTCATTGTAGTTTTTTTTTTTTTTTTTTTTTTTTTTTTTTCCTCATTGTAGTTTTGATTTGCTTTTCTCTAATAATTAGTGATGTTGAGCAGCTTTTCATGTGCTTCTTGGCCATCTGTATGTCTTCTTTGGAGAAATGTCTATTTAGGTCTTCTGCCCATTTTTGGATTGGGTTGTTTGTTTTTTTTTAATATTGAGCTGCATTTCTTTTTAGTATTGAGCTGCAAATTTATATATTTTGGAGGTTACTCCTTTGTCCATTGATTCGTTTGCAACTATTTTCTCCCATTGTGAGGGCTGTCTTTTTGTCTTCTTTATGGTTTCCTTTGCTGTGCAAAAGCTTTGAAGTTTCATTAGGTTCCATTTGTTTATTTTTGTTTTTATTTCCATTACTCTAGGAGGTGGATCAAAAAAGATCTTGCTGTGATTTATGTCAAATGTGTTCTTCCTATGTGTTCCTCTAAGAGTTTTATAGAGCCCAGTCTTACATTTAGGTCTGTAATCCATTTTGAGTTTATTTTTGTGTATGGTGTTGGGGAGTGTTCTAATTTCATTCTTTTACATGTAGCTGTCCAGTTTTCCCAGCACCACTTATTGAAGAGACTGTCTTTTCTCCATTATATATCCTTGCCTCCTTTGTCATAGATTAGTTGACCATAGGTGCGTGGGTTTATCTCTGGGCTTTCTATCTTGTTCCATTGATCTATATTTCTGTTTTTGTGCCAGTACCATATTATCTTGATTACTGTAGCTTTGTAGTATAGTCTGAAGTGAGGGAGTCTGATTCCTCCAGCTCTGTTTTTTTCCCTCAAGACTGCTTTGGCTATTTGGGGTCTTTTGTGTCTCCATACAAATTTTAAGATTTTTTTGTTCTAGTTCTGTAAAAAATGCCATTGGTAATTTGATAGGGATTGCATTGAATATGTAGATTGCTTTGGGTAGTATAATCATTTTCACAATATTGATTCTTCCAATCGAAGAATATGGTATATCTCTTCATCTGTTCATATCATCTTTAATTTCCTTCATCAGTGTCTTATAGTTTTCTGCATACAAGTCTTTTGTCTCCCTAGATAGGTTTATTCCTAGGTATTTTATCCTTTTTGTTGCAATGGTAAATGGGAGTGTTTCCTTAATTTCTCTTTCAGATTTTTCATCATTAGTGTATAGGAATGCAAGAGATTTCTGTGCATTAATTTTGTATCCTGCTGCTTTATGAAATTCATTGATTAGCTCTAGCAGTTTTCTTGTGGCATCTTTAGGATTCTCTATGTATAGTATCATGTCATCTGCAAACAGTGACAGTTTTACTTCATATTTTCCAATTTGGATTCCTTTTATTTCTTTTTCTTCTCTGTTTGCCATGGCTAGGACGTCCAAAACTATGTTGAATAATAGTGGTGAGAGTGGACATCCTTGTCTTATTCCTGATCTTAGAAGATATGCTTTTAGTTTTTTACCATTGAGAATGATGTTTGCTGTGGGTTTGTCATATATGGCCTTTATTATGTTGAAGTATGTTCCCTCTTTGCCCACTTTCTGGAGAGATTTATCATAAATGAATGTCGAATTTTGTCAAAACCTTTTTCTGCATCTATTAAGATGATCATATGGTTTTATTCTTCAATTTGTTAATATGGTTTATCACATTGATTGATTTGCATATATTGAAGAATCCTTGCATCCCTGGGATAAATCCCACTTGATCATGGTGTATGATCCTTTTAATGTGTTGGTGGATTCAGTTTTCTAGTATTTTGTTGAGGATTTTTGCATCTATATTCATCAGTGATATTGGTCTGTAATTTTCTTTTTTTGTAGTGTCCTTGTCTGGTTTTGGTATCAGGGTGATACCTCATAGAATGAGTTTGGGAGTGTTCCTTCCTCTGCAATTTTTTGGAAGAGTTTGAGAAGGATGGGTGTTAGCTCTTCTCTAAATGTTTGATAGAATTCACCTGTGAAGCCAGGTGGTCCTGGACTTTTCTTTGTTGGAAGATTTTTAATCACAGTTTCAATTTCATTATTTGTGATTGGTCTGTTCATATTTTCTATTTCTTCCTGGTTCAGTCTTGGAAGGTTATACCTTTCTAAGAATTTGTCCATTTCTTCCAGGTTGTCCATTTTATTGGCATAGAGTTGCTTGTAGTAGTCTCTCAGGATGCTTTGTATTTCTGTGGTGTCTGTTGTAACTTCTCCTTTTTCATTTCTAATTTTATTGATTTGAGTCCTCTCCCTCTTTTCCTTGATGAGTCTGGCTAATGGTTTATCAATTTTGTTTATCTTCTCAAAGAACCAGCTTTTAGTTTTATTGATCTTTGCTATTGTTTTCTTTGTTTCTATTTCATTTATTTCTGCTCTGATCTTTATGATTTCTTTCCTTCTGCTAACTTTGGGTTTTGTTTGTTCTTCTTTCTCTAGTTCCTTTAGGTGTAAGGTTAGATTGTTTATTTGAGATTTTTCTTGTTTCTTGAGGTAGGCTTGTATAGCTATAAACTTCCCTCTTAGAACTGCTTTTGCCGCATCTCATAGCTTTTGGACCATCATGTTTTCATTGTCATTTGTCAGTAGGTATTTTTTGATTTCCTCTTTGATTTCTTCAGTGATCTCTTGGTTATTTAGTAAAGTGTTGTTTAGCCTCCCTGTGTTTGTGTTTTTTACATTTTTTTCCCTGTAGTTGATTTCTAATCTCCTAGCTTTGTGGTCAGAAAAGATGCTTGATATGATTTCAATTTTCTTAAATTTACTGAGGCTTGATTTGTGACCCAAGATGTGATCTATCCTGGAGAATGTTCCATGTGCACTTGAGAAGAAAGTGTGTTCTGTTGTTTTTGGATGGAATGTCCTATAAATATCAATTAAATCTATCTGGTCTATTGTGTCATTTAACGCTTGTGTTTCCTGATTAATTTTCTGTTTGGATGATCTGTCCATTGGTGTAAGTGAGTTGTTAAAGTCCCGCACTATTATTGTGTTACTGTTGATTTCCACTTTTATAGCTGTTAGCAGTTGCCTTATGTATTGAGGTGCTCCTATTTTGGGTGCATATATATTTATAATTGTTATATCTTCTACTTGGATTGATCCCTTGATCATTATGTAGTGTCCTTCCTTGTCTTTTGTAAAGTTCTTTATTTTAATGTCTATTTTATCTGATATGAGTATTGCTACTCCAGCTTTCTTTTGATTTCCATTTGCATGGAATATCTTTTTCCATCCCCTCACTTTCAGTCTGTCTGTGTCCCTAGGTCTGAAGTGGGTCTCTTGTAGGCAGCGTATATATGGATCTTGTTTTTGTTTCCATTCAGCATGCCTGTGTCTTTTGCTTGGAGCATTTAATCCATTCACGTTTAATTATCGATATGTATGTTCCTATGACCATTTTCTTAATTGTTTTGGGTTTGTTTTTGTAGGTCCTCTTCTTCTCTTGTGTTTCCCACTTAGAGAAGTTCCTTTAGCATTTGTTGTAGAGCTGGTTTGGTAGTGCTGATTTCTCTTAGCTTTTGCTTGTCTGTAAAGCTTTTGATTTCTCCATCGAATCTGAATGAGATCCTTGCTGGGTAGAGTAATCTTGGTTGTAGGTTGTAGGTTCTTCCCTTTCATCACTTTAGTATATCATGCAACTCCCTTCTGGCTTGTAAAGGTTCTGCTGAGAAATCAGCTGTTAACCTTATGGGGGTTCCCCTGTATATTATTTGTCACTCTTCCCTTGCTGCTTTCAATAATT
Organism: Stenella coeruleoalba; assembly: GCF_951394435.1. NCBI lineage: Eukaryota > Metazoa > Chordata > Mammalia > Artiodactyla > Delphinidae > Stenella > Stenella coeruleoalba. The sequence goes on from NC_137155.1 coordinate 72,773,601, forward strand.
TTTCTTTGTCTTTAATTTTTGCCAGTTTGATTACTATGTGTCTCGGCATGTTTCTCCTTAGGTTTATCCTGTATGGGACTCTCTGCACTTCCTGGACGTGTGTGGCTATTTCCTTTCCCATTTTTGGGAAGTTTTTGACTATAATCTCTTCAAATATTTTCTCTGGTCATTTCTCTCTCTCTTCTCCTTCTGGGACCCTTATAATGCGAATATTGTTGCATTTACTGTTTTCCCAGAGGTCTCTTAGGCTGTCTTCATTTATTTTCATTCTTTTTTCTTTATTCTGTTCTGGCAGCAGTGAATTCCACCATTCTGTCTTCCGGTCACTTATCCGTTCTTCTGCCTCATTTATTTTGCTATTGATTCCTTCTAGTGTATTTTTCATTTCAGTTATTGTATTGTCCATCTCTGTTTGTTTGTTCTTTAATTCTTCTAGATCTTTGTTAAACATTTCTTGCATCTTCTTGATCTTTGTCTCCATTCTTTTTCTGAGGTCTTGGATCATCTTCACTATCATTCTGAATTCTTTTTCTGGAAGGTTGCCTATCTCTACTTCATTTAGTTGTTTTTCTGGAGTGTTATCTTGTTCCTTCATCTGGTACATAGCCCTCTGCCTTTTCATCTTGTTTGTCTTTCTGTGAATGTGGTTTTTTTCCCACAGGCTGCAGGATTGTAATTCTTGCTTCTGTTGTCTGTCCTCTAGTGGATGAGGCTATCTAAGAGGCTTGTGTAAGTTTCATGATGGGAGGGACTGGTGGTGGGTAGAGCTGGCTGTTGCTCTGGTGAGCAGAGCTCAGTAAAACTTTAATCCGCTTGTCTGCTAATGGGTGGGGCTGGGTCCCCTCCCTACTGGTTGTTTGGCCTGAGACGACCCAACACTGGAGCCTACCCAGGCTCTTTTGTGGGGCTAGTGACCGGCTTTGGGAGGGCTCACACCAAGGAGTACTTCCCAGAACTTCTGCTACCAGTGTCCTTGTCCTCACGGTGAGACCGAGCCACCCTCCGCCTCTGCAGGAGACCCTCCGACACTGGTAGGTAGGTCTGGTTCAGTCTCTGTGGGGTCACTGCTCCTTCCCCTGGGTCCTGATGTGCACACTACTTTGTGTGTGCCCTCCGAGAGTGGAGTCTCTTTTTCCCCCAGTCCTGTCTAAGTCCTGCAATCAAATCCCGCTAGCCTTCAAAGTCTGATTCTCTAGGAATTCCTCCTCCTGTTGCCAGACCCCAAGATTCATAAGCCTGACATGGGGCTCAGAACCTTCACTCCAGTGTGTGGACTTCTGTGGTATAAGTGTTCTCCAGTTTGTGAGTCACCCACCCAGCAGTTATGGGATTTGATTTTACTGTGATTGCGCCCCTCCTACCATCTCATTGTGGCTTCTCCTTTACTTTGGATGTGGGGTATCTTTTTTGGTGAGTTCCAGTGTCTTCCTGTCAATGATTGTTCAGCAGTTAGTTGTGATTCCGGTGTTCTCGCAAGAGGGAGTGAGAGCATGTCCTTCTACTCCGCCATCTTGAACCAATCTCCTTTGTATGGTTTTGGTGTCAGGGTGATGTTGGCCTCAAAGAATGAGTTTGGAAGTGTTCCTTGCTCTGCAGGTTTTTGGAATAGTTTGAGGAGGATAGGTGTTAACTCTTCTCTAAATGTTTGGTAGAATTCACCTGTGAAACCATCTTCTGTTTTTTTGGGAGTTTTTAAATTTAAATCTTATAATGAAAAATGAATTTAGGAGAGACAAAGGAGGAAGCAAACATATTAGGAATAGCACACAGTGGTTAGTTTGATAATTGATTTTTGATGTTCTGCCCTTGAGTTGGATAGAAGAATGTTAAAATAGTTCTATGATTTACTGAAAATATAATGAACTTTTAACAAGATTTTTAAAAACCCCAAATTATATTGTTACTTGTCAGTTTTCAAGTGAATTAATTATCCTAAGACAGTGCTTTTCCGAAAGGGCAGAAAATTAATTGTAGACAGGAGCAGTCATGTGGGATATAATTCAAGAAAAACAGTAGCATAGATTAATCTTGTTTTTTTTTTTTTTTTTTTCATTTTTGTGGTACACAGGCCTCTCACTGTTGTAGCCTCTCCCATTGCGGAGCACAGGCTCTGGACGCGCAGGCTCAGCGGCCATGGCTAACGGGCCCAGCCGCTCCGCGGCATGTGGGATATTCTCGGACCGAGGCACGAACCCGCGTCCCCTACATTGGCAGGTGGACTCTCAACCACTGCGCCACCAGGGAAGCCCTATTTCTCTATTTTTAACATAAATATACAAACTATATTTTGTAGAATCCTTTTAGATTTACAGAAGATTACTAAAATACTACAGAGCGTTCCCATATACCTAACATCCAGTTTCCCCTATTACTAATATCTTACATTATTATGGTACATTTGTTTCAATTAAGGAACCAATATTGACACATCATTTTTAAAAAATTATTTTATTGAAGTATAGTTGATTTACAATGTTGTGTTAGTTTCTGGTTTACAGCAAATGATTCAGATATATATATATGAATATATATATGTAATAGTTAGCATTTGCTAATCCCAAACTCCCAGTCCATCCCTCCTGCACCTCCCCTTCCCCATGGCAATCACAAGTCTGTTCTCTATGGCTGTGAGTCTGTTTCTGTTTCATAGATAAATTCATTTGTGACACATCATTTTTAATTGAAGTCTATACATCATTCAGATTTCCTTAGTTTTTACCAAATGTCCTTTTACTATGTTCCAGGATTCCATCCAGTATACCACACTACATTGTTGTCATGTCTCCTTAGACTTCTTTTGGCTGTGACAGGGTTTCATATTTTTCTGGTTTTTGATGACCTTGATAGTTTTGAGGAGTATTGGTTAGGTGTTTTGTAGACTCTTCCTGAACTGGGATATGTCAGGAGTTTTTCTCATGATTTTTCTGGGATTATGGATTTGGGGAGGGAGGACCACAGAGGTAAAACGCCATTTTCATTACATATCATGGGTGCATACCATCAATTTGATTTGTCACTGTTGATGTTGACCTTGATCACCTGACTGAGGTGGTTTAGTGTTTGTCAAGTTCTACACTGTAAAGCTACTCCCTCTCCCCTTCAAATACTGTACTATTAAAATGGAAGTCACTTTGCACAGCCCATGCTTCTGGAGTAAAGTTTTGCTTCCCTTTGTAAAAATAAACAGAGACCACCCAAAAGGAATAAGTAAAGGCTGTTTATTCAGAGCTTGCTATAGCAAGGAAGAACTTCACCAAGAGAATTGTTCACCATTTTGGAAACTCAGGACTCCAATAGCAATACCATTTGTAGTATCTGAGTCGCTAATATGACATACTTGTATCGGCCTGCATTGGTAGTTGTTGCATTCATGGTGATGCTATGTAAGGGTACAAGTGTCTGTCTACTTCATTAAATGTTTTACCAAAGTCATGAAAACATTTGCATTCTGAATACAATTGTATTATTTTAAACAGGGCCAGAGTGAGGCATGTGAGGTGCCTGGGTGCAGAATTTAAGGAGCTACTCTCTCTCAGTCCTGCAGGTGCAGCTTCAGCATTTGCATGACTTTGCCTTAAATTTTATACCCTAGGTGCCTTGCTCGCCTTATCCCTTATCCTGCCCTTGATTACAAATTGTGTTCTGTTTACTTCTTCTTTATATTAGAGTTAGGATATTATATTGATTATTTTTGAAATTTATGTGTGAGAGTAGGTAGATTATTAAGTTTGTTATAGGATAGAAAGAGGGTGTTTAAAATTAGTTTTTATAAAAGGTGTTAGATCTGATTGGACTGAGAACCACTGCTGTAGGGCATATATTTGGAAGTGTCCCTTCCTTAGCCATATCAGCATCTTCAGTTTTATTGGATATTTCCAGATTAATTTGTATATGATTGTATTAGTCAGAGATTGCTGCAGTAATGCTACATAAAACAAAACAAAACAAAACAAAAAAACACTTTAAAACTTAGTGGCTTAAAACAACAAGTGTTCGGGGCTTCCCTGGTGGCGCAGTGGTTGAGAATCCGCCTGCCGATGCAGGGGACGGGGGTTCGTGCCCCGGTCCGGGAAGATCCCACGTGCCGCGGAGCGGCTGGGCCCGTGAGCCATGGCCGCTGAGCCTGCACGTCCGGAGCCTGTGCTCAGCAATGGGAGAGGTCACAACAGTGAGAGGCCTGCGTACAGCAAAGAAAAAAACAAAACCAAAAACAAACCAAAAAAACAATAAGTGTTTATTTTTCCCTGGTGTAACTCAAATGTGCTTGGCTGGATTCCTGACTCCAGACATCGGGCTCCAGGCTCCAGGCTACAGATTAGGTTAAGGTCGGATTCAGGTCTGCTCCGTGTCTCTCATTCTGTTGAACAAATAGCTACCCAATCTTCTCATGCAACATGGCAAGAGCAAAAAGAAGGCAAGTGGAAATATGTAAAACCTCATGTGGGTCATATCTAGAACTGGCCTACTGTCTCCTTCTCTGTCACTTCTGCCTACTTTCCATTGGTGAGAGCAAGTCATAAGCCCAACATCTGTGGGGTAGGGAAGTATACTCTGCTTATTCTGCAGAGCCATCTGGAAAAGTTGTGGATCATAATTCCAATACAAGGAGGGTATGAAGAATTATGACCCATGATTCAGTTTAATACAATGGTTGTACCATTATATACTCTACCAGTCATGTATGCAAGCTTCTATTTCTCAGCATCTTCAAGATCTTGATGTTACCAGACTTCAACATTTTTGCTAGTTTGATGCGTGCCAAATGACATATTGTTATTTTAATTTGCATTTCCAATTGTATATGTCTATTCAAAATATTTACTACATACTTGTTTTTAAAGATTAGTTTTTCTTCCACTATAAAGTCAGTTAATAAGAATAATAAAATCTTTTTGTGATGAAAACAAAAATTTGGAATATGAGATTATGATGGTTGTAATTAGTTACAAACTCTGGCAACCAATTTCTATTCTTTTGCTTACATGATGTCAGATATTCTGAAGAATATTAAAAATGTCTATACTCTTTTTTTAATAAATTTATTTATTTTTAAAATTTATTTTTGGCTGTGTTGGGTCTTTGTTGCTGCATGCGGGCTTTCTCTAGTTGCGGTGAGCGGAGGCTACTCTTCATTGCCATGCGTGGGCTTCTCATTGCAGTGGCTTCTCTTGTTTTGGAGCATGGGCTCTAGGCGTACAGGCTTCAATAGTTGTGGCTCGCAGGTTCTAGAGTGCAGGCTCCGTAGTTGTGGCGCACGGGCTTAGTTGTCCCGCGGCACATGTGATCTTCCCGGACCAGGGCTTGAACCCGTGTCCCCTGCACTGGCAGGCGGATTCTTAACCACTGCACCACCAGGGAAGCCCTATACTCTGTTTCTGAAAGACCCTTTTAGTTCTGACATTATGATTCTGTGGACATGGTGCATTTACAGTTTTCTTTCTACTTAGTAATCTAATTCTGTTGAATCCATTTAGTAAGTCAGGTATACGCTATGTATTCCAAACTACTCTTTTGAAAATGTGACTGGTTATTACAGAATATGCTGCTGTTGTGAGTTTCAGTAAACGGATTTCTGGGGTGTTTCTCTGGGAAGAGTGCTTCCTCTTTACTGGCACTGCTCCATCTGGAGGCAGCGCTTACCGGTGGACTCCATCCAGGTGAGAGAGGCGTGGGGAGGAAGAAAGGCACCCACAGAGTTTCTGCCTTGTATTGAGTGGGCCAAAAAGTGCCTTTGACTTTTCAGTAAAAAAAAAAAGACACATTTTTCAGTTTCACCAGGAAGTTTATTGGACAATGTATTCACCGTTTTGTTCCACTACCTTCTGCCATTTTTCAGGCAACTTCGTAATTCCATCTTCCCAAAACTATTTATCTTTTTGAGCAAAGAACTGGTCCAGGTGCCTTTTACAGTCTTTCAGGGAATTGAAATTTTCTCCATTAAGAGAATATTGTAAAGACCGAAATAAATGGATATCTGAAGGTGCAATGTCTGGTGAATATAGTGGATGAATCAGAAATTCCCAGCCAAGCTGTAACAGTTTTTGCCTGGTCAGCAAAGAAACAGGCAGCCTTGTGTTATCCTGATGGAAGAGTATACGTTTTCTGTTGACTAATTCTGGATGCTTTTCGTCAAGTGCTGCTTTCAGTTGGTCTAATTGAGAGCAGTATTTGTTGGAATTAATCATTTGGTTTTCCGGAAGGAGCTCTGTATAATAGAGGACTCCTTTCCAATCCCACCATATACACAACATCACCTTCTTTGGATGAAGACTGGCCTTTGGTGTGGTTGATGGTGGTTCATTTCGCTTGCCCCACGGTCTCTTCCATTCCACATTATTGTACAGTATCCACTTTTTATCGCCTGTCACAATTTGTTTTAAAAACAGAACATTTTCATTATGTTTCAGTAGAGAATTGCATGTGGAAATACGGTCAAGGAGGTTTTTTTCACTTAACTTATGTGGAACCCGAGCATCAAAGCAATTAACATAACCAAGCTGGTGCAAATGATTTTCAGCACTTGATCTGGATATTTTGAGTATCTCCCGCATGGTATAATGTTGATTGTTCTCAATTAATGTCTCGATTTGATCGCTGTCAACTTCAACTGGTCTACCCGTCTGTGGAGCATTGTCCAGTGGTAATCTCCAACATGAAACTTCACAAACCACTTTTGACATGTTTGATCAGTCACAGCACCTTCTCCAAACACTGCACAAAACTATTTATGTGTTTCAGTTGAGTTTTTACCTTTCTTGAAATAATAAAGCATACTATGCTGAAAATGTTGCTTTTTTTCTTCCATCTTCAATATTAAAATGGCTACACAAAAATTCACCAATTTTGATGTCTTTTTTTAAAATGCACACTGATATGACAGCTGTCACTTACAATGTAACAAAATTGTTTCGAATGAAGTTAAAGACAACTAAGCGCTTCTAGAGCCATCTTACGGAAAAAAACAAACGAAACTTTTGGCCAACACAATACATATAATCCCATTTATGCTGGATCAGACAGGTTAGTCCTAGAATGGTGGTGTTTTTAGAGAAGCACAGGCCATTACTGACAACAATAACAAAAATGAGTGGAAAGAAATTTCATTCTGTACTGTTATTTCTTAATGGAGATACAATTCATAACCCCAGTGCATTTCTAGTGTCTGCTTTGTCTGCTGTTCCTCATATATCACCCTGCCCTTTGTTCTTTCTCCTGTTCCCAGTCAGCCAGGACTTTTACTCTCCTTACTCTCTTCAGCCTCAGTGTTTTATTGCAGAGAGTGACTCTTCTATAGCCCTTTTCTCTCTTTCTACTGTCTCAGGTCCTCTCTTGTCTCTTAGGTCTAGTGCTTCTCTGCCCATTTTTTTATTCTGCATCACAGAAAGCCTGGGGACGGTGGACTAGGAGAGTCTCTTGGATTTTGAGGCTGGTGGAGTGAAGGTCTGGGTAGAGTATTGATTTGGATTTTCTTTGGCAGGCTGTGGACAGAGTGAGGACGTCTATGCATAGGCCACCATTAATGCCTTTTGTGCTGTCACACAAGGAAGGGAAGGCTGGTTTGGGGCTCTAGGGGTGTGCCCAGTTCTTCCTTTTGCCCCAGCAGCCCCATGGCCAGGAGCCATCCTTTAGAAAAAATATGGAAAGGAGGCAGGGCCTTCAAAGAGACAGCCATTGAGGCACTCCTGGTTTCTGTGGGACTGCTAAGGCTTGGTATTGCCAAGGCAGGTCTGTTCTACAATAGTATGTGGAATATGTTTCTTTTACAGGTGGGAGAAAAGCTGCCTCTTCATCAGGGATTGGTATATCCTTTCCTGCTGGAATAGCACTTTTTCTTTTTTGCTGCACTGCACAGCACGTGGGCTCTTGGTTCCCCGACCAGGAACTGAACCTGCGCCCCCTGCAGTGGAAGCACGGAGTCCTAACCACTGGACCGCCAGGGAGGTCCCCAGAATAGCACATTCTTACGTGACTTGATACTCAGATGTTCAGGTCTTTTCTGTGTGATTCTTTCACTTTTAAGTGTGATTTTTAGAACTCCCACGGCTTAGTTTTGGTGAATCCCTCCCCCGCATCCCCCACCCCTTAAATACCTTTGCACAGTTGTCCTCACTGCAGCTACATCAGGGCCATCGTGCCTGCTTGGCTTGGTCCTAGAGCGGTGATTTTAATCTGGAGTGTAGCTGACTGGGGCACCAAATCCTGAATGGTAATGAGGTTTTAATCTTGAGGCTGCGGTTTCAGTAGATGGGCTGGCGATGTCAGGATTCTCTTTGACAGGCTAGTGGTCGGTGACTTGCTATATTCTTCAGCATCCACACATTTTATTCTGTTAGGTAAGCAGGGAAAGGTTAGTTTTTGGTGCCAAGAGCTTAGTTGAGTCATTCCTTCGCCCCTTCTGGCCATCCTCACATCTTTTGGTAAGACAGGTACACTTACTGGCTGTTGGCAGTCTTCAAGGAGAGAAACAGTAGGTCGGGGAGGCTGGGTCAGTATACATGGAACAGCATGTCTCTTGCCAGGGAAGGGAAAGGCTGCTTCCTGATCTGTAGGTGTGAGGTCTTCTGATGCCTTCAGACCTGCTTTTCCTTGGAGGCCCAGCTATCACAGGGGTTAGTGAGGATGAATCCCAGTTCCTATGTCTTAGAATCCAGCATCTTGGAAGGCAACAGAGGAGACCAAAAATAGAATGGACCAATTACCTCTCAGAAAAGGCTAGACTAGATCCTAGACTAGAACATTGTGTAAGGATTTTGAGTGGGGGAAATTAAATGCTTTGATGTATATTATGAATATAACTATTGCTGGCAGAGATAAGGGCACTATGTTAATGAAGGTCCCAGCAGGAAACATATCATACACTCAGATTGTTAACTGAGAAGAATTTAATAAACAAAGATGTGGGCAGGAAAATAAAAAAGGATATTTTATTGATAATAAAGGGTAGTGTACTACTTTGGAGCTAGCAGCAGCAGGGAGCCATTACCATCTGCAGGCGTGAAGGGACAAGGGGAAGCAGCAGTTACTGGAACCTGGAGAGATAGCCCTGCAGAAGGCTGTGGCCTTCTGAAGAGAGCCAGGGCCAACTTGTGACTCTGAGGTGAAGCTGTACGTTGGGAGCCGGGGAAGAATGTCCTTCCCCCATTCCCCGCCCACACTCTGAATCCCTTGTTGGGGTCTCCCATTGGATGAACCAACCAGAGCCAGAGGGTAGAGTGAGGAAGGTGGGAAGTAAGCTGGAGGGGCAAATGGGAAATGCCTAGCCTAGCATAAGGCACTTTTCTCTGCCTCCTTGAACCATTTTTTTAAAGGAGTTTCTTTTTCCTAACGAGGCATTTCTCAAGGTTCTGTTTTTCAATAATCTTCTTTTCTCATGCTGTACCCTTCAGTAATCTCATGTAGATGAAACTCAAGTCTATTTCTTTTCTGCCCCCATCTCAGCTTCCAGGTTTGCATTTTCAGTGGCCTATTGGATATTTTCTTTGAGATACAGATCACTAGCTCTTTTCTTTCTCTTCCTCCCAGCAGAGCTCAGTTTCTCTGAAGGATCGCACCACTTGCAAGGCTCGTAATAATCTTCATCTATTATTTCCTTTACATGTATTTAGTTGACAGATCCTGTCAAATTTTAGTGCTTCATGAGTCACCCTTCAATTCCTACTTCTATCTTTATTTCAGCCTTTATAATCTTATTACAGTAATCTCCCAAATGATCTTCCTGCCTCTGATCTCTCCTAATCTATCCTCCATACTGGGATTTTGCTTTCAGATCCTTTAATGTCTTCCTGTTGCCTAGTAAATAAAATGGAGACATCTAAATCGAATATTCTAGGCCTTCTTCCATTAGCCCCGGTGAACCTTTCTAGCTTGATACTCAGAACTAACCTTCATATTTTGCGCTCCACTCAAAATATACTTTACTTCATGTATTGTCATCATTTCCATTATGCTCATTTCTTAATCACTTTAAAAATTACTCACTTTTTTTTTTATCATGGAGACCGGATGACACCTATAGTTTACTGATTCCAAATGGTTCCTCAAACCCCCAATTCTAAGTGCCCCACATAACCTATATATCCCATTGGCTCCCTGACCTCCTTGTCCTGTGTTTCCTGAGGACCTTGACCTTTCCTTCCAGAGTCTTACTCCTACTTATGGTACATCCAGGCCTGTCAGCCCCTGAACTCTGGGGGCCCTCAGTCTTCTCCCCAACAGTGTATGTTCCTCTGAAAGTCGAGCCCTTTTATTTGATGCTGGTCACAAGGAACAACTGACAGTCAATGTGGAGGCCCCTCTAGCACTTTTTTTTTTTTTTTTCATTTTAACATCTTTATTGGAGTATAATTGCTTTACAATGGTATGTTAGTTTCAGCTTCACAACAAAATGAATCAGTTATATATATACATATGTTCCCATATCTCTTCCTGCTTGTGTCTCCCTCCCTCCCACCCTCCCTATCCCACCCCTCCAGGCGGTCACAAAGCACCGAGCTGATCTCCCTGTGCTATGCGGCTGCTTCCCACTAGCTATCTACCTTATGTTTGGTAGTGTATATATGTCCATGCCTCTCTCTCGCTTTGTCACAGTTTACCCTTCCCCCTCCCCATAGCCTCAAGTCCATTCTCTAGTAAGTCTGTGTCTTTATTCCTGTTTCACCCCTAGGTTTTTCATGACATTTTTTTTTCTTAAATTCCATATATATGTGTTAGCATACGGTATTTGTCTCTCTCTTTCTGACTTACTTCACTCTGTATGACAGACTCTAGGTCTATCCACCTCATTACAAATAGCTCAGTTTCGTTTCTTTTTATGGCTGAGTAATATTCCATTGTATATATGTGCCACATCTTCTTTATCCATTCATCCGATGATGGACACTTAGGTTGTTTCCACCTCTGGGCTATTGTAAATAGAGCTGCAATGAACATTTTGGTAGATGACTCTTTTTGAATTATGGTTTTCTCAGGGTATATGCCCAGTAGTGGGATTGCTGGATCATATGGTAGTTCTATTTGTAGTTTTTTAAGGAACCTCCATACTGTTCTCCACAGTGGTTGTATCAATTTACATTCCCACCAACAGTGCAAGAGGGTTCCCTTTTCTCCACACCCTCTCCAGCATTTATTGTTTCTAGATTTTTTGATGATGGCCATTCTGACTGGTGTGAGATGATATCTCATTGTAGTTTTGATTTGCATTTCTCTAATGATTAGTGATGTTGAGCATTCTTTCATGTGTTTGTTGGCAATCTGTATATCTTCTCTGGAGAAACGTCTATTTAGGTCTTCTGCCCATTTTTGGATTGGGTTGTTTGTTTTTTTGTTATTGAGCTGCATGAGCTGCTTGTAAATTTTGGAGATTAATCCTTTGTCAGTTGCTTCATTTGCAAAATTTTCTCCCATTCTGAGGGTTGTCTTTTGGTCTTCTTTATGGTTTCCTTTGCTGCGCAAAAGCTTTTAAGTTTCATTAGGTCCCATTTGTTTACTTTTGTTTTTATTTCCATTACTCTAGGAGGTGGGTCAAAAAGGACCTTCCCTCTAGCACTTCTGATTCACTTTTTGTTGACTAAAATTTTTATTTTAAAATAATCTTAAATTTACAGAGAAGTCGAAAGTCAGTACAGGTTTTTTTTTCTTCCAGAACCACTAGAGAGGACGTTGCTGATGTGATTTCCTACACTTTCCTTAGTATTTCCTACAAACAAGGGTGTTCTCCTACATAACCACAGTAAACTCATCAAAATAAATTGATTCTACTAATTAATCAGTTTAATTCATCAGAAATTCGTACAGTACTACCATCTAGTTCTCAGGCACTACTCAAGTCTCACCAGTGGTTCCAATAATGTGCTTCATAGCAAAAGGATCATTTGCAATCATGCATTAGATTTGGTTGCTGTGTCTCTTTAGACCTCTTTAATCTGGAACAGTTCCTCAGTTTTTCCTTGACTTTCGTGACCTGGATATTTTTGATGAATACATGCCCGTTATTTGGTAGAACACCCTTCAATTTGGGTTTGCCCCATGGTTCTTCATGATTAAGTGCAGTTTATGTATGTACCTTGGCCAGAATATCACAGTAGCAATGCTGTGTTTTTCTCATTGCATCCTATCAGGTAGCTCATGATTTTTATTTGTCCCATTAGTGACGATGCTCATTTTGATCCTTTGAATCCTTGCGTCTGCAAGGATTTGCTGCTGTAAAGTTATTTTTACTCCTTTTGTAGTTAGTATGTATTTTGTGGAGAAGAGCTTTGGAATTACATAAATTCTTCATCAGACTTTCAGTGTATTCATTTATTTCTTTGTATCAGTGTGGACTCCTGGTTTCCTGTTTCATTCAGTGAGCTATAATTTGTTACTATCACTATTATTATTTTGATACTCAAACTGTCCCAGATTTGGCCCTTCAAGCGGGCTTCTGTATCCTTTTGACATGTCCCTGTCATTCTTTGAGAACTTGATTACTTTCTAAGATGTTCCAGTCTCAGCTTGTGCTTTACCTGCTCCAGCCTTAGAATCAGCAGTTTCTCTAAGACTCCCTTTTTCCTTTTAGTGGAGACAAATATTTAGAAGTCAAGATCTGGGCACAAGGTGTGCTTATTGCTTGTTGGCGTTTTGCTTCTCCCAGCCCTCTCAGACGACAGAGCAAGGGAATATATGTATAGATAGATAGATAGATAGATAGATGGATACAGATAGAGATAGGCACATTTAAATGTATATTTCTTTATATCTATTTATTCCCTATCTAGCTCTCTTGAAATCATGAATTCACATTGATACCTCAGATTCCATTCTAATCCCTCCAGAGTTCATTCCAGTTTTCTTTCCATATCTGTTTCTTCACTGACGGTGAGAAACCTGGGTCCCACTATCCTTAATATACTTTCTGTTTGCTCAATATATCTGTATGTACCAGTATCTCTTAACATTCCTTCTCACCTTACTCTGACTCTGACATACTTGGGTTATGAAACCACATGCTGAGCAGACCTCAAAGGCCCTGCTCATCCTGTTTGGATTCTAACACCCAATACCTCTACGTTCCTCCCCACTCCCCCCAGGGGGATGGCTTCCTCTCACCATTCAGCTCTGACATCACATTTGGGGCCACTCCCTTTTCTTATGCCCTCCTGACTCTGCTTGGGCTCTGACACCCCAAGCAGAGGTGTTCCCATGCGTGGATGAGCTCCTCACCCTGCTCTGGGCCTCTGTGCCGCTGCCACTCCTCCACCCCCACCCCCGACACACACTGTGTTTGCCACCCCAGCACAGAGGCCCACTTTGCTTGGCCCTCCCTGTGAGTTTAGCATGGAATTATTTAGGAGGAGAAAGAGAAGAGGTGGGCCAAACTCTATGATTGTTTACCCCCCTTCTTCTTACCTTTTAAGAAGAAAGATCCAAATAATCTGTTAATCAGTTACGACAGACCTAGAATTTCAATAGACCTGGCTTGTCCTCTTCCATTAAGCTATGCCATCATCTGTTTGTTATATCCTTCAGTTCTTAAAATGGAATTTATCTAAATCTGCAAAGATGTAAGGCCCTGAAGAATTGAACCTTGTTCCAAAGGGAATGTCTCCTGAAAAGAAGTTTGAATTCAAGCCCCAATTTGCACATATTCATGTATGTGAGAGAGAAAGAGAAGAGGAGAGGAGAAGGGAGGAAAGAGAGAGAGAGAGAAGAAAAAATTGAAAGTTGTGATCCATCATGTATAAAGGCCTCTCTTGTGAAGGGGCCAATCTTTGTGCAATTAAAAAAAAAAAAATTCTAAGAAGCTCCTCCTTTTTCTTCCAAACCAGGTTATGGATTAAGTAGCCTCTCCCAGTGTGCGAGAAGGACCCGCTTAGACTCTGTCATCTTCTCTTCTAGGCTAGAAGTTTTTCAAGGGCAGGACTGTAGGCTCAGTGAGAGCAGGTCATGTCTGCTAGGACACATTTGTGTCTCCAGCGCCAGCTCTGGGCTCTACTGCATGGGAGACCCTCCATTAATATTAGTTTGTAACACTGGTTTGTACTTAGGCCTGACGCCAAAGCCCATGAACTTTCTACTACACTTCACTGTGTTCAGGACTAAGATGGGCTTTGTCCCTTTGCCGTCTGATTAGTCTCAAAGTCTGAGGGATTATCTGTCATCCAACAGCACATCTCTCTTTTCTATGTTGGAGTCAGTTTTATGTGGCCTAAACTAAGTGCTGAGTGGGTTTGTATACACTTCATCTGTTGTATTACTTTTTTTTTTTCCCCAAGGACCCAGTTATAGTTAGACGAGCAGTGGATGGGGAGGTGACTTCATCACTTCTGTTTGTATGACTTAAGTTCCTTAATATCTGAGATTCGGCTTCCTCATTTGCACAGGGGAGACTTTAATAACTTCCTTACTGGGCTGCTGTGGGGATTAAATGAGATGTAGCATATGTAAATGTGCCCAACACATTGCAGTGTGGGTGCCCGATGCAGCCGTTAGTTAACTACCTTCCACTTCACGTTTGAGTGTTACAACAGCTGAACCTGGACTGTCCTAATGACCATTTGGGTTTTTTTTTAAAAAATTAATTAATTAATTAATTTTTGGCTGCGTTGCTGCGTGCGGGCTTTCTCTAGTTGCAGTGAGCGGGGGCTACTCTTCGTTGTGGTGTGCGGGCTTCTCACTGCAGTGGCTTCTCTTGTTGTGGAGCACAGGCTCTAGGCGTGCAAGCTTCAGTAGTTGTGGTGCACGGGCTTAGTGGCTCCACGGCATGTGGGATCTTTCCTGGACCAAGCATCGAACTCGTGTCCCCTGCGTTGGCAGGTGTATTCTTAACCACTGCGCCACCAGGGAAGCCCTGACCATTTAGTCTTACCTTAAAACTGGTATTACCCTTAATTTATTAGCCACATGGTTATTAAACATTTTAACAGAATTGGGTCCTGAACAACAAATGTCCATGATTTAGATTTTGGTAGTAATTTCATTTAGCTCTGCTGTCCATGATCTCTTTATCTGGAGTAATTCTTTTTGCCACTAGATGGTGCTTGTTCATGCATTTGTGAGACTTTCCTATATAAAGTTATATTATTCGGGGGAAAACACATCTCGATACCTTGGAGGGTTGTATATGTGGTATTGATACTCATGTTCATCCTGTTGACTAGATATTTTTTAGATTAAACTAAAGGTTAGGGGCAGAAATTTTTGGGACTTAAAAGTTCTTTTAGATCATTCTGTTTATCCATATAATACCCAAATTTAAACATAAGACATTTATTAAAAAAATAATGAGATGGGAGAAATTAGGTGAGTAAATATGGTATTCTTATTTTTGAGATGTACATAAAATTTTACCTAGGCTAATTCATGAATTAGTTAGAAATATCAAAATAATAAGCACTTGGTAAGCCCGTGTATAAGTCTGTCTTGATTTTTCAATATGATCAGAAAGACTTAGCAGACAGTTCATCCTCAGATATGTTAGTAGCAGATAATTTAACATCATATTCAGCTCAGAGTGAATATCATTTGAAGTACGGTGATTGCTTTAAAACTCTGAAGCATTTTCTATATTGCTTTCTGATAAAATTCAACCAATACTTATCAAGCCTGCCTTACACGGGAATACAGAAATGAGGAGACCCATGGTCCTTTCCTTTCATGAAGTCATGAATAATTAATTGTGTTTGGCTGAGGTTAGCTGCTATAATAGAGATTGTGTGGGATCAGAGGAAGGGATTATCAGAATTTGTGGTACAGGACTTCTTTAGATGAGCTGTAGGGGGAATCCTGTTAGAGATTTCCTACTCATTGTGTTTTCCATGAATAGCTGGACATAACCAGTTTGGGAACAAATACTTTGGTGAAAGATAATTTTAATTTTTAGAATTTCTCAGATAACATAGAGAACGGTTCTGGACATGTGTGATTAGAGTCTGTTATAATTGAAAGTGGGATAACTTTGCTTTTTCATCTTCACTATAAGTAGAAAGGAGTAGTGAGGACAGGGTTTGGTGGCAAATGGGGAGTTGTCGGTAGTAAAGCAGAGTCGGTGAGCTGAGAGCTGGTGGTTATACCCAGTATGGGGTTTTAGTTGCAGCTGAAACTGAGCCTGACCAATTTAAGGGAAAGTGAAAATGTTCAGAATCTAATGAAAAGCTGAAGAACTAGATTTCAGAAAGGACAAAATATAGTACGTCTCCAGGGATCTAGGTAGCAGGAACCAATGGATCGTTATCTCATAGTCACTGTCAGAATGAATGAATGTCAACTACTTCAGTTTTTTAAAAAAACACTGCTAAATATCAGATTTCTTGGAGAGAGCCTCCATATACCCATCCCAGTAGGCATCAAATGAAATGGGGAAGGCTAGTTTGAGGGGAAGGAGCAGGTTTTGGGGAAAGACTAGTTTTGGATGTGTTAAGTTGGAGATATTCAGACATTCAAATGGAGACGTCAGGTAGGTAGTTGGATATTTGAGTCTGGAGATGGGGAGAGAGAGATTTCGGACATAGTTTATAGGTAGTATTTAAAGCCATGAGATTAGATAAAATTACTGAGAGAGTGCGTATAGAGAAGAGAAAAAGTTCTAGACTGAGTTCCGAAGCTTTCCCATTTCAAGAGGTTGGGAAAAAGAGGAGGAATCAGCAAAGGTGATGGAGAAGGATGTTTAAGATCTTCCCTTGCAGATGGGCCCTTTACTGAGAATTCGTGTGCGAATCTTCATCCTTCGAGCCCTTTCAAATAGTCCACACTCCCTAAGCTCCAACCTCCTAGCCCCCAATCCTTTAGTATTACTCCTTTCAAGTCCTTGCTTATTCAGCAGGACATTAGCCACTGTCCAGAAATTTATATAGATTCTGAGCCTCGGCCTTCTCTTCTTACAGAGTGAATAGATGTATTATTTGACATTCTGCCCACCTAAAGAATCTCTCTTCTTCCTTATCCTCAGAGGCACTCCAAAGAAGGGTTAGAGGGCTTCCCTGGTGGCACAGTGGTTGGCAGTCCGCCTGCCAATGCAGGGGACACGGGATTGTGCCCCGGTCCGGGAGGATCCCACATGCCGCGGAGCGGCTGGGCCCGTGAGCCATGGGTGCTGAGCCTGCGCGTCCGGAGCCTGTGCTCCGCAACGGGAGAGGCCACAACAGTGAGAGGCCCGCGTACCGCAAAAAAAAAAAAAAAAAAAAAAAAAAAAAGAAGGGTTAGAAACTGTGACCGAGTGTGAGTGTGTTATATAGAGCCATCTAAACGGGCTTGGTATTTTTCATCCGTAGGCCTCTTACTGGGTTCTGAGGAAGTCCCCATGAAGCCAGGATGTGGCTGAGGGATAGGAGACCATGGGCAGGAGTGCCTCTCTGGGAATGTGCATCCTCCCCAAGCCTTTGGGCTTGCTGTAGTGCCACTGGCCTGGCTGCTCGAGTCTGCAGCAAGAAAACTGCTCCGACTTGGATTTTCTATGCCTAGTCCCATAGTCTTGTTACTGAAAACTGGCCCTTGCTTTGGTTCTTCACTCTGTACCACCTCTTGAACTTCATACTTATTTTTCCTATGAGATTGCTCTTGGAACTCAGTTCTGCACATTCATTACTGACCTTACTACTTGCTCAGACCTCACAGGAAGCCTGTCACCTAGGAGCTGCTCTTGTTCCCACATCTGGAGTCGGTTTCTGTCTGGTACTGGGAATCACCCACCATGACCACACTCCTCTTTTCTTATTTTACAAAAATTCCATAGCTAGTCCTGATACCAAACATTTTTTTCCTCCTTTGCTGGTTTAGAGGTACTGGCTATTTAGCCCCTGTTCTGACCTTAAAAGTTCAAAGTGCTTGAGACATTTTTATAGTTCTGTAGAAGGACTCATAAGTATTTTCCTGCATCAGTTCATATCCCAACTTGATTAGTTTCTTTTGATAGATCTATTAGAGTGTTTATTTGGGTATATTTGGGGTGACATTGGTGGGAGATTAGGTTGCAAGTTCACCCACTTTAATAAAATTGAATATTTATTGATATTTTAAAAAATGATACTGAAGGATATTTTTGTCTTCAACTTTCTTTCACTAAACTGGTTCATTTGAGGCCAATATTTTAGCTATTCACAACAATTAATTTTTTCCTATGTTTTTCTCAGTCTTTTAACATATTTCTATGTACAGATTTCATGGTTAAATTTTTTAAAATTTTATTGTAAAGCAAGTTGATCCTTCTGGATAAATGTATTTATTCTAATAATGTTATGAGTGCTAGAGGGCAGGCTTTAAAAGATGCGAATTGTCTATTCTTGTCTTTTGTTGATTATTTTAAAGTATTTTTAGTATACTTTATAGATTACGATTTATTCCTCCCATACACTATTAGAATCCAACTATCATTTTAATTTTTTTTTTTTTTTTGGTAATATGTGGGCCTCTCACTATTGTGGCCTCTCCCGTTGCGGAGCACAGGCTCCGGACGCGCAGGCTCAGCGGCCATGGCTCACGGGACCAGCCGCTCCGCGGCATGTGGGATCTTCCCGGACTGGGGCACGAGCCCGTGTCCCCTGCATCGGCAGGCGGACTCTCAACCACTGTGCCACCAGGGAAGCCCCATTTTAATTATTAGTCTCAATTATTTCAATAGCTGTCATCACAGAGATTTCCAAAACCAAGAAATGAAGAAATCTATTTTTATTGTCTCTGTTTCTTCCATATGCCTTTTTAAAAGAAGTGTTTTTGTTTTTGTCCCTGTCCATTCTGTTAGAAATTTTCTTCGTGTATCTGGTGATCCTTGACTGGTAGAAAACTCTGTGTGTGCGTGTGTGTGTGTGGTGTGTGTGTGTGTGTGTGTGTGTGTGTGTGTGTGTGGTGTTTTCAGGGGTGGGGAGATTGGTGATTGTTTAACCTTTGACTTCACTGTAGAGTGAGTAAGTGAAAAAGAGTAATTTCTCCTACTTTCTTTTTTGTCCAGTTTGGACAAGTTTCTTTCTAGTCTGGGTGAAGCCATCCCTTTGACTTTTGTTCAGCATGCTAGCTGTGTTTGTGCTTAAGAATCCCATTTTTCTAAGGATTTAGTCTTGTTTTGTTTTGTTCTGTTGTGTGCACACATTGGGAAACAACTTTTTAAAAAATTATTTTACAGTGATCTAGGTTGTTATAATTGCACTAAAATAAGAAAGGAAGGTAGAAAATAAGTGGACAGTTTTCTCTATGTTATATAAATTGCAGTTTATAAGCATAGGTTGAACTGTCTGTTCTATGCACTGTCCCCTAGAAAGCTGCATGGCTCACGCCCTCACTTTTTGAGGTTCCTAGTCAAATATCACCTTCTCAGTTCAGCCTTCCTTGACCCTTGAAAATAGTAAATCTCTTAACTTACCTGTCTCCATACCCATTCTACTTTTTGCCTCTATGAATTTGACTACTTGAGGAAACTAATATAAAAGGAATCATTCAATATTTGTCCCTTTGTGACTGGTTTATTTCACTTAGCATAATGTCTTCAAGGTTCCAAATTTTCTTTTGAAGCAAATAGATATGAGGATGTTCAGCAGTCCCACTCCTGGGCATATATATCCAGAAAAGATGAAAACTCTAACTTGAAAAGATACATGCACCCCAATTTCATAGCGGCACTATTTACAATAGCCAAGACATGGAAGCAACTCAAGTGTCTATCAACAGATGAGTAGATAAAGAAAATGTGGTATATACATACAATGGACTGTTACTCAGCCATAAAAAAGAATGAAATATTGCCATTTGCAGCAACATGGATGGACCTAGAGAACATCATACTAAGTGAAGTTAGTCACACAGAGAAAGACAAATATTATATGATATCACTTATATATGTAATCTAAAAAAAAATACAAATGAACTTATTTACAAAACAGAAACAGACTCACAGACATAGAAAACAAACTTATGGTTACCAAAGGGGAAGAGGGGGAGGGATAAATTAGGAGTATGGGATTAACAGATATACACTACTATATATAAAATAGATAAACAATAAGGATTTACTGTAAAGCACAGGGAACTGTATTCAATCTTATAATAAACTATAATGGAAAAGAATGTGAAAAATAATATATATATATAGCTGAATCATTTTGCTGTACATCTGAAACTAACACAGTATTGTAAATCAACTGTACTTCAATTAAAAAAAAGGAGAATGTTTTGGACTTGATTAGTAAATATACTTAACATTCTGGGATTTAAAAACATCTTTCCTAAAGTATCAAAGAAACTTAAAGACATAATTATTTGCCAAAAAATATGTCTAATTGACCAGTGATTTTTGTACATAATAAATAATAGAATCATTGACTAAAGGAAGCAACTATAAGTCTTTGGGGAAAGATAGCCTGATTTTTATAGTAGAATTTCCTAAATGAGAAGGTATATTTACCTCCAAACAAGGAGAAACCAATGGACACAATGATTTTAGATTAAGAGAAAACCTTTGGTGATATTTTTATACCAAAGACTATTAAAGAGGAATTCATTAAGGCACTAGAAGAAGTACTTTGACATGAAGGAGATCTGTCTTAGAGACCACAATAAAGAACAGAAGTAGGGCTTCCCTGGTGGCGCAGTGGTTGAGGGTCCGCCTGCTGATGCAGGAGACACAGGTTCGTGCCCTGGTCTGGGAAGATCCCACATGCCGCGGAGCGGCTGGGCCCGTGAGCCATGGCCGCTGAGCCTGCGCGTCCGGAGCCTGTGCTCCGCAACGGGAGAGGCCACAACAGTGAGAGGCCCGAGTACCGAAAAAAAAAAAAAAAAAGAACAGAAATAAATATATAGTTCTTGAACATGAAGTGCTAATAGTGGTTCTTCTGTAGAGAAATTGATGCTCTGAATATATGTGATATCTTCTTTTCTCCTTTTAGATAAATGATTGCAGTGCCAGTCATCTTCTGTTTTCTCCTTCCAATTCACTTTTAGCCTTTTATACCCTTACATTCTACCCTGGGAGATGATTACTATAGACTTTTCCAGTCAGTTGTCTTGTCTTCTGTTTTCTGGTTGGGTTTAGCCAGTGGGAAGAAGCCTGGTAGAGGATTGTAGGACCTAGGGAGAGTGAGTTACCTGGCTGTACCCCTCCGTGAAAGCCACAGTATATCTATATGAATTTCACTCTCTCTATGGTTTTCACTTTCCTGGTTCTGGTAATTCCTTCTTGGCTCTTTCCATCTTGTGGATGGTAATGGTCCTAGGGAGCTGCACTATTCGTTATAATTACTCTATGCCCTTCCCACACTATTGTAAATAGTTCTTTTATTAAACTCTACTCAAAGTATTCTGATTTGGGTGTGGTATCTGCTTCCTGCTAGGACCCTGACTAGTATACATAACAGAATCCAGTGGGTAGTTGGAAGGGAGGAAAGAACCACCAGCCCAGGAGATCTGGACAGTAGCCCTGGCTCTGCCCTTACTTGTGAGAGACTGTAATCTCTTTACCTTTTGACAAATGAGGAATAGTAATATTAACCCTCGCCACTCTGAGGTGGTTTTGCGGTTATGTACATATATACATATTTAAGTTTCCCTGAGTGCTTTTTGAAAAACAAGTTACCACAAACAAAAGGCGTTATTATCATTGTGCTCATGACCAGTTTGGAATGCCAAGTGAGGGGAGTAAAACCTTCTCGGTTGAGGTGATATGAATGGAAGGAAGTGACTGACCTTTAAGCCTTAAATGACAAGGGCTGCCACTTGATTGGGAGCCCATGGAAAGCAGCCCCAAGTAAGAAGGAACCTATTTTACAAATTGAGATGGACCGCACTGCAGACTGTAATCTAGTCTTCCTTAGTTTGACTGTGCTTTGCTTCTTTCTCATTCTTGGTATTCAGCCCCTGATATGGATCATAACTTTGCGTACATCCAAGGGTTGCAAGTCAAATGCCTTATGATCCATTTTACAAGATAAGAACCTTGGTTTACCAAGCAATCTGTCGCCTAAAGTCTTAGAGCCTGTCAGTTTGTGGTGGAACAGGGATGGAAATCAGGCATGCCTGTGCCGTACTGCTTTCCAAATTACTTGAGATTGAAATGTCCCCCCTTCTGCCTTTTAATAGTAGACCTATTAATAAAACTTCAGCACACCAGAAGTTTTGGAAAACTCTGGTTTAAAAGGAATTACAACAGAATTACTGTACAGTCTTATCACATGCTTTTTCAGGAATTTACATACTAAACATTTTAGATAGTTGGAGTGTAGCCTTCCAGGCCCCTCCTTGGGCACAATTCCAAGTGTAGTAAGTATGTGAACTACAAACCCTGTGAGGAAGAGAACCCAGTGACAGATAAAAGAGAAGATGGACCAGCTCTGAATTTGGGAGGGGCAAATAGGAGCAAATCTATACCTCTGTGGTTCCAAAGGGCTACATAGAGCCTTGTGAAGGGCATACTAGCCACCAGATAGTTGTTTTGTTAATAAAACAGAGTTTGGCCCTTAGTAGATGATAATCTGGAAAAGAAAGAAAGGTTAGGTGCCTTCTTCGTGTTATTTCACTTATCAATGTTATCTCTAGAACAATTTGTTTATGGATATTATAAGAGAGCTGAAACATTCTGTAGCTACTAATCAAACTTGGTCTAATATTGAAGTTTCTGTTTTTAATGTTGCTCATGTCTAGAATTTTGTTCCAAAGCCAAATGTTAAAAAGAGTTTGGAGTTGAACTGTGATTGTGTAAGTGCTTTTTGTTACTACCACTGAAGAATTCTATGTCTTTGCTGTAAACATCCCTCAGAATGGCAGTGAGGTGCCTTGTCGTATTCTTAGGAAGCCTTAGAGTAGTGCTGTCCAATAGAACTTTCTGTGATAATGGAGATGTTCTATAATAAAGCGTCTGTTGAGCGTATGTACTGGTGCTACCGAGGAACTGAATTTTTAATTTAAATTTAAATAGCCATACTTAGCTAGTGGCTACCATGTTGGGCAGCAAGGCTTAGAGGTAACTTTAATATTTTTACAAGTGACCAAAAAAGCAAAGTGACCTTTGGGACTTCTTCAAGCTGCATGTTAAACACTGCTTGAGGGCTTAGTCCTATATCCTATATCATCTCCATTTGTATCTCCAGTTACTTTTGTAGTCTATCAAAATAGTAAAGTTATTAAGAAAAGCTTATTCTGAGCTTTGTGTGACTTAAAATTTAAGATGGCAGGGAAATACAGTATTAAGGTGGGGAAGGCAGTGCTATCCTACTAGGGGCCATGTGGAAATGTGTATGTAGGCTTTGTATTGTCACGGTGACTGGTCAGTGCCACTGGCCTTTAATACCTGGGGGCCAGGGATGTTAACTGTAGTGTTATCCTGCTTAAAATACCCATAGCACCCTCATTGAGAAGTACTGTTGGATCTTTTTGATGGTAAGCGTTGTATCACAATTGAGAAATCCTAGTATCCAAAGGGTTATCTCTTCTCTGAAAAACTCAGATATTTTAAAGACATTCTCTAAAGCTTCTGGCTATGAGGTTTTGTTCTATTCTGCAGCCTATGGTGTTGTGAATCTAGAGCCCTTTTCAGCAGCAACCAATTAATAGAACATTTAAATGTTGATGTTGGAAAACACTGAAGAGGCTATTTGTCATTTGCTTAGTGCAGAAGCAGTGAAACTGGAACCTTATCTAGTGTGCATAAAAATCCACAGGGATGATTGAAAAACTGCTGCAAATGAGTGGAAGCAACAGGAGGTCTAATCATTGTCAGCTGAGTCCTCACCCAAACAATATGCGCCTCACTCTGCTTTAAAAGACAAATCAGTCAAACTATTTGTAGTTTTATGTGGGAAAATGCATGTGTTTATAGAATGTATTTCCAAATTTAAAGGCCACCTTCTTCCTGAAAGAACAAAGTAGAAAAGAAAACTACAAATGCTGTCATCTGAATGGTTTTACTGCTGTTTTCTGTTATGGTCCCTGGATATCAGGTGTCTGTTTTCCTGGAAAGGAACCTTTCGCTTGATAAATGAGCTGGAAAGAGAGGCTTTTATATCTATGTGAGTTACAGAAAGGACTAGTGGTTAGTAAAGGTGATAAAATTGCAGGGATCAGGTAATGATGCTTTCAGAAGCCATCCATGTAGGCAGTTAACAGAGCCTACATGGCTCTGTTAACAGCCTACATGTTTCTGGGCCAAGCTTGGGAAAAGGTATGTCTTATGTAACTGTCATAGTAACCAGAGACCGTTTCTGATACAGTC